>NC_135361.1:30619204-31316704 GCF_051622035.1 Arctopsyche grandis
TTATATTATAAACACTGAGCGAAGCCGGGTAATACAGCTAGTATATATATAAATAAAAAATAGCATACATATATAAATATAGATAAAACCAACATACATACACATTATGCTAAATAATAACATTACAAAATGAAAACAACATGTGTAAATATGTATGTAGCTAGAAGTCATTTAAAATATGCTGCCTGACAGAACTGTATGATGAAGTAAAAACATCAAGGCTCCCAGAAAGCAGGTTAAATAGTCGAATGGCTCTTGAAAGGGGTGAGTCATCAAGCACATTAGTCCTGGCCCGAATAGGTAGGAATAGAGTTCTGGAGCGAGATTCTCTCAGTTTCTCAGGTACTCTAAGTTTAAGATTACACAGAACTTCAGGAAGATGATATTCACCCCTTAGAATTTTTAGAAAAAGCTTACCAAGATGATTGTTTCTACGTGAAGCTAAGGAGTCAAAGCCCAAGGAGCCCATGACAAACTTACTAGGAAATAAGTAGGGATAGCGCCCAAACTCTCTCATGTAGAGATAGCGAAGAAATTTTCTTTGCACCCTCTCTAACATTAGCGTGTACCTTAAATGATTAGGACTCCATATGGCCGAACCAGATTCAAGCAAACTGCGCACCAATGTAGTATACAGTAAACGCGTCACTCTGGTGCTATTAAAGGCGCGTGAGTTTCTGATGACGAAGCCTAAAGTTTTTGTAGCCCTATTGCACACATCTTGGATATGAGAATTAAAATTCCAGATATTTGAAAAAGTAATTCCCAAATCCTTGATATGTGTGTGACGGGCAAGAATAGAGCCATCAATATTGTAACCAAATTCAATTGATGATCGAGATCTGGAAAAAGAGACAATGTGACACTTTTCAACGCTTATCGGAAGACAATTTGAGTGTGACCAAATAACGAGTGAATCTAAATCGCTCTGTAGCAGTAGAGCATCGGAAGAAGATTCAACGCACCTAAAAAGTTTTAGATCATCTGCATATAATAAGAAGTTGCAGTTGTGGAATATTTCCCTAATATCATTAACAAATAAAATGAATAGTAAGGGGCCAAGATTAGAACCCTGTGGAACACCAGAGCAGGTTGGGTATTCAACAGAAGAATAAATTCCATATTTTACAAACTGACGTCGATCCTTGAGATAATTTGTGAATAACTGAGAGAGACCATATGAGAAACCATAACCAATTAGTTTATTGATAAGGATGGAGTGATTTACTTTGTCGAAAGCCTTTTCGAAATCCGTGTAAACAGTATCTGTTTGAATATTAGCATCCAAGGAACCTGTTACAAAACCAGAAAATGACAACAAATTTGTGGTCGTTGAACGTTGTGGACGAAATCCATGTTGCTGATCAATAATCATACTCTGGCAATGATTGAAAATATACCTATGAAGTATAATTTCAAAAAGTTTTGCAGAAGAGGATATTATAGCAACCGGGCGATAGTTTCTAATGGAATACTTATCACCTTTTTTATGGATCGGAGTTACTTTCGAACACTTCCATGATACAGGAAAAACTGAAGTCTTCAGCATTAGATTAAAAATAAAAATCAATGGAGGCGAGAGTCCAGGCTCACTACCCTTTAAAATGAAATCTGGAATGAAATCTGGTCCAAAAGATTTAATATTTTTAATTTTACCAAAACCGTAGCGTAAATCAGATAAATGGAACTTGTCAACAGACAATAATGGAAACATGGAGGAATCTAAACTAGGGGAAGTCATAACAGTAGTCGAATCAAAAACCGAATGAAAATAGTTAGCAAAGGCATTTGCGATGCTGTCATGACCAATAAAGTCCTCATCCATATCGTGCATTTTCGTAAGTTTTGAATCTATAATTCGTTTGCTGTTGATGAAGCTCCAAAAATTTTTCGGATTCTGAGCAATTGAATTTTCACAATTAGTAATGTATTCCTCGTAAGCGGAAGTCGAGATCCGCTTAAAAAGAGTACGCAAGTTACAGAAATCAATAAAAAATGTAGGATCTTTATATTTTTTCCATATTTTATGTGCATTATTTTTCTTGTGCATTAATGAAATTATTCGGGAATTATACCACTTTGGGTAAACCCTTGCTTCATTAATTTGACGCTTTCTCATAAAACATTTATCAAATACAGAGTTAACGATACTATAAAAGGAATCAACGGCAGAATTAACATCAACGCACTCATATAGTTTATCCCAATTACAAGCAAAAAACAAACTATTGAGGATCACGAAATCAACACCATCAAACAACCATCCACCCGGAGCCGGTATATTAGCAGAATGAAAATGAGAGGAAGCCGAAACAAGTGTATTTACTTCTAACTCAAGCGCCGGATGGTATGGATCCTCAGGCAGCAAAGGAAATAGGCTTCTAGATACATTGCAAGAAATAAAATTTAAATTAGTGAAAATTAAATCTAATAAATTATTATTACAATTAGTTATTGAGTTCAATTGACTCATATTAAATAGTTCTGACATAAAAATTAATTCATTAGGAACATAATTCAAACTTCTAGGATTAAAATCACCCAAGATCATGACTTTCCTGCCAGCCAAAACATTAAAATTATTTTGCAAATTTGAAAAAAATGAATTTATAATAAGAGGAGATTCATTCGGAGGAAAATACAGTACACATATTAAAATAGAAAAATTCTTTAAGCGAAGTTCAACCCAAATATGTTCACCGATGGTATTGAGCTGATCAAAAAGGCGAACAGATTGAAAACTAGCAGCTCGTACAGCGAGAAGAACTCCCCCGCCTCTGCTGCAACGATCCCTCCGAAAAACTAAATAGCGGTCATCGAAAAGTTCGCCATTTAAGACAGAATCGCAAATCCAAGTTTCAGAAAAAGCAATTAAGTCATGATCTTGAGCAAGAACAGCAGATAAACAAATGTCTGTCTTTGAATTAAGTCCCCTTACATTTTGGTAGTAAACATTTAAGGACTCACAAAGGCGCGCCCGTTCCTTTCGGGTCTTATTAAATTGCGGCCTTTGTCTTCCGAAAAAGCCACCGACGTAACCCGACTCCCCGCGGCCAAAAAGCAGGATCAAAAACCACAGAAAAATCAGCTGTGCAGACTCCTATTTTGAATGAAGCATAACTGCCCCTAGCTGATAGTGATTGAACTGTGAAGTTCTGATCAATTCGTCCCAACTTCCTACATAAATAATCCTTTATTTGAGTTTCTGTAGACTCACGTTTCAGATAGAATAAATGAATAAAACGTTTATCGGAGACAGCTTTTAGATGCTCATCTTCAATACCCGAGCAACGGATGAAAGACTGCCTCTGAGACCGTTGAGAATGAATTGGAGATTTAGAAACTGCATCTATCAGAGAAGCCTTCCGTGGTGCAGGAGTTGACGCAGGTGATGGATAAGGTATTGGAAGGCTGGCATGCGACGCTCCATTGTGAGTAGCCGAGCAACGGATGAAAGATTGCCTCTGAGACCGTTGAGATTGAATTGGAGACTTAGAAACTGCATCTATCAGAGAAGCCTTCCGAATTGCAGGAGTTGGCGCAGGTGATGGAGAAGGTAATGGAAAGCTGGCATGCGACGCTCCATTGTGAACGGCGGCAGGAACAGCAGTCTTCGGAGAAGCGTCAGCAAGAGAAGCAGCTAAGTCCGGACGGGACAACAAAGCGCTCTTTGACACTTTGTTACGGCGCTTACGTTTGCTTATGCCCTGATCGGCCGGCCGCGCCGCTGCAGGTGGAGCATGGGTTGGAGACAAAGTAGAAACCATCCTTGCAGCCTCCATTTGAGCAGTCAGGGCACGTAAGGAATCTGCGAAGAATATCCTGAACTCACGCGAATCCTCCACCAGACCATCAATTGCTAGCTTGAGGTCAATCAGTCGCTGAGAGTCATGCGCCTCCTCTTCCTCTCGTGCGACCGTGACAATTTGAGAGGTGGCAACCAATATATCAGAAATCCTGGAATTGGAAAGGAGATTTCCCCCAGATAGAACGTCTTTGATTGAGTCACACAGTCTGTAAATGCACTCAAAACGAGACATTGTGAAACTATTGATAACCGAAATTATTGAAATCAAACAAAAAACACAACACAAGCACTTTTTCACTATGATTAAACAAAAATATAAATTCAAATTATTTTTATTACACGTCGAAACAAATGACAAAATTTTATTAATTCTTCATGTTGAAAATTCGTCACAATTTTCAGATAAGAAATTAAAACACTTCACTATTATAAACAAGCGGGTTTTTTATCACACTATTAATATTTAATATTTACAATCTTGCAAAACACAGACACTTTAGAAACGGTTAAATTATCGTTAATTTAACCCGATTAACGGAAGACCGACACTGCAACTAGTTAGCAGTTGTGTAACGTAGCAACACTACGTATATTGAGTGTATGTATATATTGAGTGAATGCGACAATATATATCAATATATATATATTGAGTGAATGCGACAGTTGCGCTTCGACCAGATGAAACGTATTTTAAATTGACAAAATCGAGGTTTCGTATTCTACTATTTTCTCCCCCAAAACTGGACCAATTTTTAAAAAAATTTCATCATCGGTATGAGAAAGATACTTTCTGTGCATCTATCGGCGTATTTTTTTTTAAATCGACCGTTAAATAAGCACGCTGGACTCGTTTCGTGGGTGTAAAAAAGAGGCGATTTTATAGATGTTTGGCGGCTCCTAGCTCATATAAAAAATAATTAATCAAAAAAATAAAACGATAGATGCACCCCAATGGTAGATATCCATAGCATATTAAAAAATAATTTCTGTAGTGCCATAATTGAGAAAGGGAGAAGTATAGTACGTTTGTATGGACAAGGCGCTGCTGTCCAGCCCTCTTAAGAACTTGACGGTTCGGTGATTACTGGTCACAAAGTACTTGTACACTCAAATCTCTATAACGGAACATCTGGTAGCCGAAAAGTCCATCATACTAACGATAACTATCATACTAATATCATACTTGAGTTCCAAATATTGTGTATTCGCGATTTTCATGGCAAAAATTGTCTTTGTAACCACCGCAATGTGACGAATAGTCTATTTACCGAACTTGACACATGCTAATACGCTGGCGTATCGAAAGGGAAATAAACCAAGAAGAAGGATTGAAGTATTCGAACTTATCTAGTTTGGAACCATGTGAAGAATTTTAGAAACAATTAGGACAGTGTTTATTGAAATTAAACATGGAGTTTGAAAATAAAAATGTTATAATTGTTAGTTTATTTGTTTTTATTTTATACTAGCTGAACCCGGCATGCGTTGCAATGCCACAATTGCCACAATAACGCATACAATTCCCGTTTCAAGTGATGGTTGGAGCTCAACTAACGTCTCTTCAACGCCGTGTCGTCATAAACCAACTGGTAACGTGGTTACCAACGAACACATTTCAACGGATGGGTTTGAAAAATAATTGAATTACACATGATTTGAAATTAAAATTAAAATTAAATTATTTTTCTAGATCTTCACTTCACACAACTGCTTCATTCCCCCCCTTCTCCTAAGACACTCTCCCTCATGAAATTTCAGGGGTCAAGTGCTAGTTTTTGAACTGTACAAAACAACCGATAGAAGTCGCCCCTTATTCTGTGACTCATTAAGCTAAAGCGTTTCATTACACATTCGGTATAACTTACTCCAATCGTTATAAAAAAATTAAAAAACAAAAACTTATGATTTTATTATGAAAAGTTACCAATTTTCACAGGACTTTTCAGTACTGTGATGTATTTACCTGGTTTTTGGGCTCGAAATTTAGCTTCTCGAACTTCCCTGTGTCCCAAGCATACGTCAGTGTTGGGCGATTCCGGAAAGATTTCACATTGAAGGTAGTCGGGCATCGTGAGGCCGAAAACGTCCAAGAAAAATCCGCAACGCCTCATCGTTTCTGCAAAACAAAACATAACCAATGTAGCATTTCGCGCGCGAAATCCACAGCGCCTTTTAATACCGGAGCATCTTTTCGCGCGTGAAATTCGAACGGAAAGCCCAATTGCTTGAACGAATTTTCCCGCGGAAAATTGTTACGCGGAAAAGCACTCACGATAATCCACGCAATCCTCGTTATGCGCTTTTTATTATCCGCGGACACTTTATATATTGCCGCTCGAACGATTTCCACATTACCGACTGTCTATCACGCAAATCCATATTCTCTTTTTCCTGCGAAATTTTAACGGCGAAGATTTATGCTTTTTACAACGGCTTTGTAACATTATAAATGGCCGTCAGAAATGTCTGCAAGTGATTAGGCATCTTTCATTTCCCCTTTCATTTCCTGCTACGTTCTCATCAACAAATTCTGACAATTTAAATAAATTCGATTCTTTTAATCAGCTATTTTATGTATGTACATACATACATCTATTATTTTATTTTTATTTTTTGTTTTCTCCCTCTCTTATTGTTATTATGTAGGCCATTGTGGCGCATTAGGTTCTTCCTGTAATGCCACAATGGCAAAACGTTAAATAAATGAATAAATTAGCCAGAAGCATGGCTCGGTGGTTGGGCTTTTGCATAGCGCCGAGTTTGATCCCGTGAGTTGACCTCGATCGAAAAGAATTTATTCTGAGTATATTATCTGTAATGCTACTGGTCAGACTTGGATATTTGTGACTCCAAGTCGATCATTTCCAATCCAATTTTTATGATTTCGTTGTTGAAATGGTTCCTCCATTAAATTGGCTATAAACCCATCCTACCCATTATGTCACCACTTTTTGAGTATGATTTATGTACAGTAAAATTCACAGATGTCAATTTCGAGTCTTTCAGTGTTTTGAAGGTAATTCAGAGACTTAGGTATTAAAAATGCAGCATTGTTTGTAATTGGCCAGGAAGGCGCATTGGGGTTTATCTGTTAGGCCTTCCTGGTATAAATGTATGTAAAATAAATAAAATAAAATAAAATAGGACTAGTGGTTAGAATATTATGCTTTCGAGCAAAGTGGTCACGGATTCGAATCCCATTATAGTCCCGATACTGGCCAGACCTTGGTTTGTGACTGCAGGTTGATCGTTTCTTGTCAGAGTTTGCCAAATTAGCATCTCCTTTTATATCTCTCTTGCTAATCTCAGCGTCTTGGGGTTCACCAATTTGATTATAAAACGCTGCAAAAAATTCTACATAGATGTCACGGTGTGGATGTTTATATGAATTCACATTGTATAAAATGCTAATGTATATTGACCGTATTGATTGATTGTATTGTATTTGTATAAGTGCACTCATCGCTTTGAAGCGATCTGTAAAAGCGAATGTTTATGTTCTATGATATAATAATAAAAAAATAGCGTTTATGGGGAATGTCGGGCCTGTTCGGACTACTGCATGTCTGAACACTCGACTACCTGCCCATAAATGATCGTGAACTTGAGCGAACGGTTATTCCGTGTGGACCTTCTGAGTCGTAGAATCAATACTGTGAACCGACTTTAGTCTATAATTTGGATCCCTGAACAAAACTCTACCCAATAATACCATTCAAAGTCAACATTTATTACATTTATGTATGTATGTATGTGGATAAATAAAATATTGCAAACTAGCTGAACCCGGCATGCATTGCAATGCCACAATAACGCGTGCAATTCCCGTTCCCGTTCCACAGACATAGATATATTTGTGGACGTGGGCCATCCGCTGTGTATTTGTGGTACAGCCCTGAATGGTTAGTACATTCGAGTGCGAGGTAGGCGTGGCGCGATTATTGTCACACTCGCGGCGTGATGCGTTAAAAGCGTTATAGCTTTACTTTCGCATCAGTAAAATCTTAATTACGAATATTATTATTAAGAGGTTTTTTCCCGTTTTATTTTCAAAGTAATCTTCCCGGACATGTATACAACAAATTCTGAAAGTTCCATCGTAATCGTGGTTTAGGAGCCTATTCGAGACACACACACACACAGATATTCAATTTTATATATATAGATAATAACACTGTTCGACAAATGACGACTTTTAAAATATTTCAAGATAATGAACATTTCAAAGATATTTTGAAGTACTTTGTACCTACTTAAAATATATAATGCTTTCGAAACAAAAATATTTTTTAGATTTTTGTTTTTATTTTTTATTTATCTTTGAAATGTTCATTATCTTCATATTTAATTTCATTTTGATTTTTGTTTTTATTTTCCATGTTTATTTTTATTTTTATTCGGGTGCTTAAAATTTACTGTATGTACTGTAATGTACTGATACTTATTTTTACGCTATACATATTCGTATTCAATAAATATATTATTAAATTCAAATCCTTCTAATTATTTCATTACAAAATTATTTAAAAACACATTGAAAAAAGTTTGTGACCACTATATCGTTGTATACAATGACGCACATGATGCAGCGTACAGTAATGCAGCGCACACAACACAAATTTGTGCTCTACTAATACGAAGTTTTTGGTCACAATTTTACCAGTTTAAAATTCACCACACATCCAATTAACCCTTTTAAACGAAATCAAAAAATAGTGTGGCCAGAACACTATCCTAATAAACATGTTTCAATAGAAAATACTCAATATAATATAGTATTAACAGTGTGAAAAAATCACAAGTGAAAATACGTAATTTTGACTTTTGATTTGAACTGGACGACTACTTAGAGAGATTTGAAAGCTGAAAAGTACTACAAATTACAGATAAAATACACGACTATAGATTCCAATATTCATTTTGAAAAGAAAATTAACAGATTTTGAGAAATCGACCGAACAACACCAAGATATAGAAAAATCGCGCGATTTAAAAAACACATATATCTCCGAATCTCGAGCCAATCAACACTTTTTATTACCAGATTCGTGTTCACTGGGCATATATCTATAAGAAAAGTCATATCCCGTCTCTGAAACATTTTTCGTGTCGAACAGTGTAATGTAATAACTAGTAATATGAGCATCAACATGTCTGAGAGAATTATTTGATATTACCATTTTGATATAATATAAAACGATGTTCGAAACTCGAATTTTCCGCGAGAAAACTTTCCGTTGTTGGAAATTTAAGACTACATTATGGTCCGCCTGCTGCTGCATGATTTATTGAAACCGCAGACTTATGAAACGTCTAAAGAGCCTAAGGAAATGTCCACACCGTTTTACTGAATCACTTTTGTGATAAACAACAAAAACAAATAAAATACCCAACATGTCGTTAACAATGTCCGCGATCTCTTCATCACGATTAAATTACGCTTTAGAACAATAATTCGATATTTAATCGGCAACAGTGAAAACGTTGTCTATCCGATTGGTTAGATTAAAATTTTATATTTGGTACTTATTAGTTGGTACTTGCATTATAAGAATTATGTATTAAATTTAATATTAATTTAGTATAAAAAAATATGAAAAAATAAATGGAAGTAAAACTTTTTTACGCATAGTGACCGAACGCCTCGGGAAAAATTTTAATGCTGAAACATGAAACTAGAGTGAGACGATGAAATTGTATTATACTCAATATTTTCCCCTTCTAATTCCTATCTTCTTGAGAAACTTTACATGTTTCTAAATTTTTGTGTATGCAGTGCATGTACATTAGTTTTATTTGATTGTTACAAATCAATATACACTCGCCATTACAGATTTGCTCCAATGCGACGGGTGTACGTTAACGAAATACAGAATACATAAACAATCAGAAATACAGTAATACATACATATACAATCAGAATATATAGCATATAACAATTAATCAGAAATAATAATCATAGAGACATCTATGGATTATTTTTAGATTTTTTTTTTGTATACAATTTTTATACATATAGAGATATCTATTGATTTCAGATTACTGTGTATAATTATTACAAATTATACACAGGCAGATTTTGTGACAACAGGATTAGATCTAATACCAAATTTCAGGAACCGTTTCAGCAATGATCAGATAAAATTGGCAAACTCTGATAGAGAAACGATCGATTTGGAGTCACAAAACCCCCAAATCTAACCAGCAGTGACGAGGACTCGAACCTTTGACCTCAGCGGTGCTAAATATATACGCTACCACTAAGCCAAACTGCCAAAAATATATGTATATGTATATTGGGTAAATAAGTTTTTTTTTCATATTTTTTATTTCAAAAATTAAAGCTTACAATTAAGATAAGACTTCGTCTCTAAACTGGCTAAAATCAAATAAATTGCAGTTAGTCAGTCAGAGTAATCGGCATTTTAAATTGTAAAAGTCAATTTTGTTGGAATTTTTTTGTAACTTCAAATGCAGATTTCTTTCATACCCGAAACATATCCAAAACATAACTAAGCATGTTATGTTTTGCATGTTATGTTAGCATGTTATGCTTATTAAGAGTGGTCACGGGTTCGAGTCCCACCAGAGTTCCGCCGCTGGCCAAATCTTGGTTTTTGACTCCAGGTCGATTGTTTCTTATCAGAGTTTGCCAATTTTCCTGATTCCTATTTCTTGCTAATCTCATGTTATTCAGCGTTTGGAGATATGCCTATTTGATTATAAAATTCTGCAAAAATTTCTCCATATATGTATGTCACTGTGGATGTTTGTATGAATTCGTATTGTATAAAATGCTTATGTATGTAAGTTGATTGTATTTTATCTGTATAAGTGCATTAGTCGCTTTGGAGAGGTTCATGTTCTATGAAATAAAAATAAATAAAGTATTGAAATATAGCTTGTTTTGAAACGAAGCAGAAAAGCCAACGCTTTGATATTTTAAATAGTTTTAAAAGAAAATAGAAAATATATGATTCCGCTTTTTATGAAAAAAATTTTTACGTTGATAGAATACGTCGATAGCTTATTCGACAGATATCGTATGTACATTTTTGAAGTTGTTTCGAATTTTAAGTTTGTTAAAAAAGCTGTAATAAATCAGGTTTTTTGTTTCAAGGTAATTTATGTATACCTCATAAGGAAAAATCTTGAAAGGAAAAATCCGAACTATTCCAGCATCTACAAACTCAAAATTCGATACAAATTCAAAATTCATGTACTGATTGAAAGGCATTGATATTTTTAATGTATTGTGATTTTTTTTCATATTATATATCGTATTTATATGTATTATATTTTCAAGTTTAATATTTCTCATCGAATGAAAGTTTCAAGACTGGAATTTCGACTCAAAAATAAATAATTTGTTGTTGTAAAGTTTGCTTTAGCAACTTCAGTTATTAAATCGACGATTCTCCGAAGAATTCTTTCGTTAGCAATAAAATATTCAGCGGAGAAAAACAAAACACAATAAAAAATAAAATTGTTTTTGTAATATATTGCATTCTAAAGGAAAATGATTTAAAATTTGCGATATATGTATTACTTTGAAGTGAAACGAAAATTTGTTTTCGTTCCAATATGTCTAAAGGGAATAATTTTGATTTTGTGGTTCGATCAAAATTCAATAAGCCCAGCAAATGGAAAACGTTTTTCAATAAGCAGAGATGTTACTCCGAGTGTTTTTGTATAACCGTACTGTGTATACGAAAAATAAACATTTTTACAATAACAATAAAGGAAGTAATAAAATACCGTTCTATGGAAAATATATTTTTATTTCAGGTCGTTCTTCGCATTTCAAAATGATGTAATTTACGACAGCACTTAAAAAAAAAAAAAACATTATTTTCTTTTCATATTATAGAAGCGTGATCTTTGAGCGTTTTCCAACGATGGAAATTATTTTCTTTGATGGAAATTATTGACGAGCATTTTCCTTTATTATTAAATTTTTATGCTTATACTTTTCGTGACATTTTCCAAGCGAGGAAAATTGACTTTTTAAATGTCAGCTTCTTGAGATTTTTGTCTTACACAATTCCTAACCGCCATATTTATTTTTTATTGAAATACTGAATTTTCATGCGAGTGGGAGACAAAGGGGAGGCACTTTCCTTTGATGTATTATACACACATATATGTATATGTGTGCAATATATTTTTTGGATTTAATTCCACCCAAGGTTGATTACAATGAAGCGCGACAACAAAAAGGAACGCGACATCTTTCAAAAAAATAAAAAATAAAAATACAAATACAGAGCTTTGTTCTTTTTTTCCCGAAAAAGCAATAAAAAGGAAAACTTTTTTTTTGCTTCAAATATTTGCACACAAAGAACTCGCATGAAAAATACAACATCAGCAGGAGGGGAGAATGCAAATAAAAACGGTTTCCTTATGAAAACATTATACATTTAATATATAAACATGTAAACATGTTTGAAAATACAAAAATAAAGAATATTATATATTCATTTATGACTCACCTAAGCATAGGCTTCTGCAGGGTCGGACCATGTGTCCTAAAGGTCCACATTTGGGTACGAAAATTGAGCATAGGAATAGGGCAGCAAGTTCATAGCATCTCACGTCTACTACTGCATCGTAAATTTCCAAATCCTGTAGAAATAAAGTTAATTTAACTAACCACTAAGCAGATTGATTCGTTCTTACATCTACACAATCGTTTTCATTTTAGAATTGAGTTTGTCTAATATGGTTCGATTGTAGGGCTTCAACTATTCGAATATCGAATAGTAAATCAAGAGCTATTCGAATATTCGAATATATTCGAAAATGAAAAAAAAGGTAATTACATATGTACTAGGCATAAATTACATTATATTTATATATGTAATATATTACAATAAATAAAACGTAATTTTAAGAAAATTAAAAAAAACATAACACTAAAATACACACATGAAATATAAGATAAAAATTTATAAACTCCTTCTGCTGTTATTAAAGATGCATTATTTTTGCTGAATTCTTTGATTGCGGTTTCAACGGGAGTAATAACTAGTCACCGGACCCAGAAGGTGCCGCGTATTGTTCAAAGGTTGTAAATTCATTGTTAAAGGTTTGCCGAACCTTTTTTATAAATGATTTACAACAACGGAACAATAGATAGCACTGTGACTATCCTACCTCTAGTAATAACATCAATTAAAATTTTGAAAATATCAATTTCATTCTTAGAAACAGTATTGAAATTTTATTCTTTTAGTGCTATGTTTACACTTTCGTAAACTTGAATAAATCGTCTTATCATAGTTGCCATTGAATTCCACCTCGTTTTTACATCCAATAATAATTTCAATATATTATTTTCTTTTTTCATTATGATTTCTTCTAAAATGTATATTTTGCCGGTGACTTCTAAAATATTCGTATTATTTTTATGATGTTTTCTAAAATTTCGTTGACATTATTATTAGAGGTTGTGATCGAGAAATCTTGTCTCAGATTCTCATTTTGAGAGATTCTCATTTCTCGAGAATATTTTATTATGAAAATTCGAGATTCTCGTATCTCGAGAAATTTTTTATTAGAATCTCGAAAATATCGAGAATATTCTCAATTTATCACTACATTTTTTTGTTCAATAAACTGACTGATTTGTATACTTGTTAACTCGTAAATAATTTTGTGAAGTATTGTAATATGTATAGATGGTCAGTATTTTTATTATTTTTCCGGTAAGTTATTATTCGGTCATCAAATAAGTACATATACACATGTTACACGCAAATCACACCATTTTTAAGTTCGATATACATATGTATGTGCATGTAGGTACTAGTCACTAGTGCGAAAGTATTCGGTTATGTTATCACTAAAACGCTAGTGAAAATATATTTTCACCGACAATATGACCCCACTTAACACACATAAAACAAAGATTTTTGATTTATTATTTATTTATTCCTTAGATATTAATCAATTTATAGTCAGTATTTTTATAATTTGTCCAGTCACAATAACACGGGCAAAGCCGGGTAGTAACACTGGGAATTTTATAAAATTATTTTTTACATATTGTTATTTTTACTATTTTAAATTACTTTTGTATATTTTTATTTTCTTTTCATGCCTTCTTTTAAAATATTTTTTTATATAATTTTACTTTTTTTTCTATTCAATGTTCTATTGTATCTCTCTATATCTTTATTTCGTCATGTCTTTAATAAAGTTGTAAACCCCTGATATAATATACATATGTAGTGTTTGTGTCCTTTTGATTTTTGTATGTCGTCAAGTTTATATGCTAAAAAAATCAATTCACTATATTAAAAAAAAAATTATACTTTCTCGAGAATTCTCGAGAATCTCGAGAAACAAAAAAAGAAAATCTCGAATTCTCGAGATTCAAATATTTCGAGAAAATAAGATTCTCAAATCTCGAGATTCAAATATTCCGAGAAAAGGAGATTCTAGAATCTCGAGAATCAAAAAAAGTCGAGAAATCACAACCTCTAATTATTATTGATCGAAAAACGATTTTCTTCAAAAAATTTTGTATTTAATTAATAAAAATCCGTTTCTTCACATGTAGACATTTCATCTTCCTCATTATCTTCATTTTCATCACAATTATCCCCATTATGTATAAATTTTTCTTCATAATCGCCGGCTTCTTCGTCATCAATATTTTCATATTGATTTTGTGTATTTATTTTATAAAATATATACCTATATACGAATAATATTCGAATAACAAATGGCTGAAAAATCAGACGAATAATTCGAATACTCGAATATTTGAATATTTGATTGGGATCCCTATTCGATTGTCTTAAATGAAAAATCAAAAAAGGGAAAATTACCTGTTGTGCGTCTCTCTGCCCAAAGTGTCCAATGTAGTTGGGGAACACTGTGAAGTTGTACGGCACTCGATGGTACTGGCAGAAGTTGACAATCACTGGCAGACAGACTCCTGGAGCTGGATTTTTGGCAGCTGGCGCCACGGTCATCACTGTGCTCATGGTTATGGTATTGTTGACGACCTTAACGACCTCCATTCCCAAAACAGACATTGCACATCAAAAATTGTCAAAATTACACGCGGCAGATGGCCAAATAACGATCTACTGTGGGGGGCTTTAAAAATTTAAAATGGCGGCCGAGACGGCAGCGCCACACTGCGGCGAAAGATATAAAGTATGATGCATTTAAGATTGCTTTTTAAACTTTACCTTACATTGCAAAAAAAAAAATTAAATACTATACAATGCAGTAAGTGTTTTATAATTAAATTATTTAAAACATAAATTTTAGTACATATAAAATTACTAATGTTTCTCCCATTGATATTTAAAAGTGTTGTTTTTTATGTTAAGTTTTGTAATATGTAAATATGAACAAAATATCTGATTTCCATCAAAAGTATAAACCCGTGCGTGAACGTTTCGTAATTTATATTTAGTTCGATATTTATATAAGCTACTGAACGGTGAAGCCAAATGACATCTTCGTCCAAAAATAGACAATGGAAGATATACTCAATTCATGAAATTGTCTAATAAAGCTTAGTTCAAAAACGACAGCTTGTTGTTTTTTTAATGAATTGTATTAGGGATTGCAATACCGGTATACCAGTTTACCGGTAAATCAGTAAAATGTCACCATCGGTAAATGCCGGTTAAAATTCAAAATTTACCGGTATTTATCGTTAATTATTTCATCACGAGTTAAGTTCATATACAGGCATTTTATTGCATAATATTACAATAAAAATCCATGCGAATTAAAATTGATAATTTCACTGGTGACACAGACTAACCAAATTGTAATAAATGCGATCAGACGGTTGTTTCAATTATGATCGAAACATTCAAATGATCCAAACTTTAAACAATTAAATTTTATTAAAATGTGATGGATAAAAATAAACAAATAAAATTAATGTATTGTTACGAATTTACGTTAATGTATTAATATGTATGTATATGACATTATTCGCCTGATATTTATTTTAAATTATTTACGATTCAATCTAGGTTAACGTTTTAAGGAAAAGTCACGATTTTACCGGTAAATGCCGGTATACCAGCAATAGGAAAAATAATTTACCTTTTACCGGTTTATAAAATTTGACGGTAAATTGCAATCCCTAGTCAGTATATTAGTATTAATATTAAAAAAAATACGAATAAACACTAAATTTGACTTGAAATCTAAAATCGACCATCATCTATAATTAATTAGCATTTATTTGTTCATTTATTTTGTACGATTTCATATTATTATTTCAAACTGAAAATCTTGTCATCAAAAAATCACAGATGGCGACTCTATCTGCAAATAAATAAGCAAAAAAAAAAAAATCCTACGCGATTTGACAATTTCACGAAAAAAGTAACGGGCTTGCCCTGCTAATGAATAAAGCATGATTTCATGTAATGAGAATCTTAAAAAAATGGAATGTAACATATATATGTATATGCGGATTCAGTTTTCAAATCTGCATATACATACATATATGTTACATTATTGAAGAATACATGTATGAATGCTTAAGTTGGCATGCGTGAGTCAAGTGGCTGTTTAAGTTGGTATGCTGTACAACACCACGACTGAACGACAGTTAGTTGTGGCGCTTCGAAAAGCGCTAAGTGAGTCTCACTGGCCACTTTATGCTACTTATATATGTATTTGAAATATATTATGATGTGGTATAAACTAACCTGGGCAGGATTCGCCCGGAAGTAGGCAGCTAGTCCTCCTCCGATGGCCAGCAGGGCGATGGCGTTGATCAGGACCTGGACGAACCGGAACTTGAGCCGGCCCTGCGTCACGTAAGGGTTGGACGAACGCCTCATGTCGCGAATTATCTGAATTCCACCCCGTCATGGTGAGACTCACGGGAAGGGTATGGAGGGGAAGGAAGACGGGTGACTTTTCACCGACTTCCTCCCCTTCCATCTTCCCTTCCCGGTCTCCCATCTTCTTCCGTCCCCGGCATTTCATTAAGACCCCCGTCTTTGATGGCTTTAAGGAAACCTTCGTCTTCGATATTGCGAGTGACGGCCTATCATTTCAACGGAAGCGGAAATTGCCCACTAGCTGTTGTGCTAATACAATGCTAGTTTTTAATAATGAACGGTCGCATTCATGGGTCTATTTATATACGTCCGGGCCACTTCGAATTCCGTTGTATTGTGCGTTAGAATTTGAGGCAGGTATTTTTAACAAGAAGAATCTTAAGTGCACCCAGAATGGGATTCAATGGAATATAATAAATGTTAAAGGAAAACAAATTAAAATATTTTAGGTGACCGTTCAATTGATGCTAATTTGTTTAAATACTAAGCAAATATTTTATAGACATATCCCAAACAAATAATATATTTTTTAATTTTAATATTGCTAGCAGCACTGAAAGCTCTATTAAGCTGATCATCATTATGACAAAAACTTTTCGCCCCATATTTTGTAATAATTTTTACATTCCTCAACTAAAATCCAAAAAATCATACCAATTCCGAACCACTGTGATGTTCGAATAATGGATAAAAAGCTGGCAATTAATGAATTGCCAAATCTTCTGAAATAAATTGTGATAAAATTTGCTTATGACCGGCTGGTGGGTCGATTGCAAATATCTTAAAAAAAAAAAATTCCGAACAACTGATCACGAATATTATCTTAAAATTTTTCTATTTCCCCAGATTGTCAGGATATTTAAGGATTAAGTTAAAGATTTGATAATTTTATTAGTTTGGTGCGGCCTATAACTCAAAAATTTTCAATAATAAACTCAAGATTTAAATACATAAATGGATGGTGTTTGCTTCTTTTGATCAAATTAAATCAAATTTTGATCAAAAGTTTGAAACCAGAAAACTTAATCACGTTGACAAAAAAAAAAAAAATTAAATGTTATATATGATTCGTGATATTCGGATCGGAATTGGTAAAAAATTTTGAGTTTTAGTTGAAGGGGAAATATATCACTGTTTTTCAGTGTAATAAAAAAAAATACTATAAAACACAATATTCTTCAAATGTGATTTTTACAATAAAATAGTCAAATATATTAGCAATAAGTAACAGCAGATAAGATAATAAAAATGAGGTTTAACATTAAAAAAAAAATGTATTGAATTGTAGCATATAGCAACTCTTATTTTTGCTGTATGACCATTGAGAAAGATCGTCGATTGGAAGATGAGTTTTTTGCTTAAACTCATCCCACTTCTGACACCAATATACTATTGATTGCCAAAATCAATCTTCTCATGATGTAAGTTGGAGTTGCCATATATATGGATTGATAATATTTCAGTTAAAATGTGGAAAGTAACCTTATGATGTAGAGACATATTGGAGCCATTGTGGAAGCGGACGATCGTCTGAAGACTGGCTGGAGTTGAAGCACTCTTCGTGAGAGGAGAATTCCCACCAGTTTCGTCAGCAGGTGGTGGAGCTGGTGGAGCAGCCATCAGTCTTCCGTTAAGTCTGCTAGTCTTGGTGCTGTGATGATGAGGAAGCAATGGAGCTTCCATGGTCTTAGTCGTGTAGCTTGGAGATGAGGTTTGGCTGAAGCTGTCACTGGACACGCTCGAGTCTTGCCTCAGAGAAACTTTAGCTACGTTGTTTCCGTTCTGGTTATTGGCAGTGTTGAGGGGTGGCGGGACGTTAGCCATCTTCTTGGTGGGATTGTCTTGGTTTATGGTCTTGGAAATGGGTTTTTTGTAGTGCGGTTTCTGAACGGCGTGGTCTTGTTCTGCTGGTGGGTCCTGCTCGTTTGTTTGCTTCTTGGCCGTTTGAGCGTCCCTGGTCCTGTTTGGGGGTTTCCCGGGGTACATGGTGTACAGGTGGCTGTTTTTATCGGTGGGTGGTGGGAGATGACGGGCCGGGGGCGGGGGAGGTGGAGGTGTGGGTGGGGGCACTCTGGTAGGAAGTGGCTGGGGGCTCGAGCGGCGGGGTAGTGGGGGCACCGCGGGGGGCTGATGGAGAGCGACAGTTCTCTTGGGGACCGATGGGGCCCTCTGAGGTATGGGAGGGGGTGGTCTCTGTGTCACCTGCGAACAACGTCAGCCTCAAAAAGGTGTTCGCCAGTAAAATTTCGTCTGTTAGTTCAATTAGTTTCATGCTCGTGATATATAACATGTACCTAGATATTTCTAGTGACCTACATATATAGCTAACGTACGAGCTTTCAAATGTAGATGTATACGATCTACCAGGACTTAATATCAGCTAATTAGCAATACGTCACACATACACCTCTTATGAAAGAATCATCAGTTGAACATCACGTCATGTGCCATTGATTTTTTTTTCAAGATTGGATTGCATTTTGTATTATCATAAGCTTAGTTATATAAAAATGACCACTAACACGAAAACCATGTGAACTGTATAAGAGGTAAGTAAAAAGACAAGAAAAAATCTTTGATTTTGTATACAATTAATAATGCAAATTTTATAAAATATAGAGTTGAAAAAAGAAAAAGTTATAGACGTTTAAACAATTAAAATTTGACATAGCGAGAGGGTGGCGAAAAGGGGAAAAAGCGATCGGAAGAGTGTGGATAAATACGGCAACTTTCTAAAAGACGTCATAATGGAGTATTTTCAAACGTGTCTATTACGATTATTTTTCACCATCGTAATTGCAGATTTGATTTCCACATATATTGATGACCAAACCGAGCAAAATGGCAAAGTTTGAAAACGATTGGATAAGAACCCAAATTTTATCAGACGAAAAAATCAAAAGCGAGCTAATTCTTAAGAGGTTAGTAATAAAAATAAACGAATGCCAAAGTTTGAGACAACTTTTTCTAGATTTACAACTTTTTCTAGTGACAGTTCTCGTGCATCGAAGCAAACTATTAGATAGTGGCAGCAACTAATCTCTAACTAGAACTGCCATTCCATCTTCACGTTTGGTAATATTGAATCTAACAGTTCACATGAATTCTATGGGATGCAATGACGTAGTAAATAAAAGCGTAGGATGTTCAACTGTTGGTTTGCATTCTTATCGTATGTACATATATTACGTATATTATCAGCAATTAGAGTCCGATTTGATATCTGACTATCATCTAGATATCAATATCAATTTTCATACGTAATACTATTATCTAATCAAATGTTTTCAGATAAAATACAATTTATTTGAAGCAATTAGCAGTAGGTCCTGTGGCGCAACGGATAACGCGTCTGACTACGGATCAGAAGATTCCAGGTTCGAATCCTGGCAGGATCGATTCTTTTTTTGCGAAAATTTGCCGGAAAATTAATGATTAGGATTTCGGGAATTTAATTCATAGAATATACAGATCAACTCGTGTGCTTTGACTGCTTAACTCAAATTCAATTCTAATCTTATTATCTTAATGATATTTTTTCAACCGAATATTATGAGATGAAATTCCAGAGATGAAAAATTTGTTGCGTTTTTCAGTTAGATCTAATAAAGGTATACCTGTGTTTTTTTTTTAAATTTTAATTTTAATCATGACCATTTCTTGTTTGAATCTAGAGCTTTAAATTATGATCATGTATAAAAATAAAACCACTTAATTAGCATTATTTTCACTATCGATATTACGAGTATCCCATTAAATGAAATTTTTCTGTCTTTATTATCATGATAATTAATACTCAAATATTAGTTATAAAAAAATCCATCCTGCCAGGATTCGAACTTGGAATCTTCTGATCTGATCACAGTATCTATAATTTGTAATAAATTAGTTTGAAAATATATATACAATACATTAGTGATAATTCAGTTAATTTTGATAACGATTAAAATATTAAAATCGATAATAAATAATACATATTTATTTATCTACATATTATAAAATTAATTAGGTTCCATGTAAATAAATTTAGTAACATAAATACATATATACATATATTATATAATATTAGTTATTAACCCAAAAGGTCGGAGTAAAAGAAAAATTTTAAACCTGATAAACATTCAATTTGCTTCAGTTAAATTTAAATAATGTCAAAACAACTTCTCTTGAAATGATTTCATTCTTGTTGAAAATTTTTCCTAAATTTGAAATTTACATAAAAATAAACTTGCTTCAATGAATCATATCTAATTGAATCTTTATACAGAGAACCATCATTTTTTTCAAACTCTAATACCGATCACTTTCATTACTAACTACTTATTGAAATGTAGCAATGAAATATAGAAGCTTAAGCTTCAATATTTGTACTAGTTTTTAGAAAAAAAATAGTATCTTCAGCATTGTAATGAAAAACTTGTGTCTCGGAAATTATTGTCCGATCAATTTTTTGGCCAGTTTCTTGTTATTTTCAATTAATATTAATTTACTAAATTAAAAATATTTGTTTTACTCCGACCCACACCTTATATATCAGTTAATTTAGCAGTAGGAAGAATAATATATGATTTTTATTGGTGAGAACATCTAAAGAACCAGTTCCAAACTTAGCGGCACACATCCCTCATTTTGAGGCCACTCTCAGGATGAAATCGGCCTCCCTTCGTCGTTGTGTATTTGTATCATCAAATTGTTTGCTTGCTACAGTGTCTTCTCTACAGTTATTTAATATTGAATTGACTTGTTTTGAATTTTGACTTTGAGAAGTTTCAATGAAAGTCAAAATGAACTTTTAGTGTTTCTGCTTACTCGTACAGCGATGGTAGATTTTTTTGATAAAAACAAATTTGATTGACGACACCTGACTCGATATCCGATATTTAATCTAACATTATTATTATGTATATTCGGAAAAAAATTAAAACAATTCAAACCCGGTTGACAACACCTGACTCCAAATTCGATTCATTCGCAGAGTATTCAATCGAGTATCGAGTCAAATTGACTCGATATGCGATTTATCAAACATTATTACTTTTTTACTTTATCTATGTTTTATATTTTGTTTTCGGACTTTTTGTGGCTGGACCTTTAACCGGTTGGACGATTTTCAGCCGGACGTTTTATCATCTGGGTTTTTTATCGTCTGGATCACTTATCAGATGGACATTCTATCGGGTGGATCTTCTTTCGTTGAACCTTTGTCGTTGGATCTTATATAATTGAACCTTATGTTGTGATACGCCTCGAGACATACGAACTTTCAAAGATGCACTAACGCAATATAATTCCCCAAAAAAACGTCAAGGGGTTATTTGTATGTTATCTGAGGGTGCTAATCAGGTGGACATTCTATCGGGTGGATCTTCATTCGTGGAACCTTTGTCGTTGGATCTTATATCATTGGACCTTATGTCGTGATACGCCTCGAGACATACGAACTTTCAAAGATGCACTAACGCAATATAATTCCAAAAAAAAACGTCAAGAAGTTATTTGTATGTTATCCGAGGGTGCTAATCAGGTGGACATTCTATCGGGTGGATCTTCTTTCGTGGAACCTTTGTCGTTGGATCTTATATAATCGGACCTTATGTCGTGATACGCCTCGAGACATACGAACTTTCAAAGATGCACTAACGCAATATAATTCCTCAAAAAAACGTCAAGGAGTTATTTGTATGTTATCCGAGGGTGCTAATCAGGTGGATCATATTTCGCGGAACCTTTGTCGTCGGATCTTATATCATTGGACCTTATGTCATGATACGCCTCGAGATATACGAACTTTCAAAGATGCACTAACGCAATATAATTCCCCAAAAAAACGTCAAGGAGTTATTTGTATGTTATCCGAGGGTGCTAATCAGGTGGATCTTATTTCGCGGAACCTTTGTCGTCGGATCTTATATCATTGGACCTTATGTCATGATACGCCTCGAGATATACGAACTTTCAAAGATGCACTAACGCAATATAATTCCACAAAAAAACGTCAAGGGGTTATTTGTATGTTATCCGAGGGTACTAACCTCTTTTTGGGAAATTCTATTTCGCAAGGAAAGGTCAATGGGCAAATAGTATGGAAGAAAAACCCACGGCGGACAGAAATTAAATTGTGAGGATATATAGATAAATGTCTCTAGTTTATCATGGTAAGGGTAGCTACCCGTGGAGAAGAAACCAAAACAAACCCGGAAGAAAAAAAATCTGAGTATGGCTGCTTTAGTAGCTATTTAACAGAACGACAACTTATATTTAATAGTATATATATTTTTTAAATATATTTTTGGTTCAAACTTTGTTCTCCCATGGATTCTAAATAAAATAACCATATATAATGTTATATAAAATCATTTTCATTCATGTCCGCGACCGGGTCAAATTGCGCCCAATGACCTTTGAAATAATTAGGACTTCTTGAAACTGCGCCACTATTCAGTGCATCTTTCCGTGAACCAAAAAAATCATGTGCCAAATTCATCGCTGTGTGTTTTCGACCTTATAGCATGACGCGACGTCGCGTCGCGCTGCTAAATCTGGAACTGGGTCTTTATTGAGATGTTGTTAGCATTGTTCGTCGGTGTATAGGATTTGGGGCTTACATACTGCCAAGTTGATTGTATTGATTGGTGTTGATGGGGTGTATTGATTAGTGAGTGAGTGAGTGAGTGAGTGAGTGGTGACCTGGTGCTGTGGTTGGGTGCACGGTGGTCGCGATGGCGGGCAGTAGGGCAGCGCATCCGAGGGGCAGTACTTGAATCCGGAGTTGATGGGCCCCAGACCGAAGGGGGCGCGGGTGGCTGGGGCTGCGCCCCCCGGCCCTGGCCCTGGCCCCGGCCCCGGGCAAAAGCCTGCCGAATGCGCCGAGTGGCGGCGCGCGGGGGCGGCCGGCCGCAGGAGCGCCAGCAGACCCCGCTCTCCCGCACCTCCCACCGCCAAACTTGCGGCGCGGCCGCATCTGTCACATACACACATAACCTCACTGTCAGACCGCCATTTGCATTTGCATTTGCATACGCCGCCATTTGCCGCGTCATTTACCCCCTTATACATAACATACATATATACAAACCTCGCTCAGAGTTGTACCCTATTCGTTTCGCTTCAATCATTTCGGAAGCGAGGCTTGGTCAACCCACTCCTTCCTCTCATTGGTTGCTTTTTGCGACTACTCTAGTATTACCGTGCCCTGAATTAACTCAACTTTTACCTGATGAAATACTCCGACAGACATATACTGCCTGGTTCGCATAAAATTTTCGGACGGTTGGTCAACGTACGGAATAATTCCACATATTGCTAATGGAATATACACGCATTTGTTTGGGGTTTGGTGCATCGGCTCTAAAATCGCCAGATAAATGAACGACAGATTAACAGAACGGCAGCTTTAAGGTCTGTTCATACTTAACAGCACTGCACGACTTCATATCTACCTACACGTCGTGGTCACGTCACATTTATAGCAATTTGGCCGAGTGCAAGGCAAAATCGGCTTACTTATACATTAGAGGCCATGACGATACGGCGCAATATTGCTTACGTCGTATTGTCGAGTACTTACAATATGAAAGCATACACGTGCATTCGTAGCTACGCGTCAGAATGCAAGTCAGCATAAATGTTTCGACGTTTATCGAACGAAAAATTATGTATAATCGCGCTGTTGTTGAAAGAAGAAGCTCAATAAGGCAATAAAATAGCACGGAGGCGTTTTGATGTGCATTCCATGTTAAAAAATAGAAAAACCGAATGAGAGTTTTGGACACTGTATAAGGAGTGTGTGGATGATGGACAAAATTTTTTTAAATATTTCCGTAAAAAATTTAAATTTTTTTTTTAAATATTTGCGCCAAAACCATGTCGAAAGATTGAACAGCTGTCAACTGTCACTATCGATAATTGGTCCAAAACAGCAAAGCGGCAGACTCATGGCACGAATTTCACATATATATCTCCACGATGGCCAAAAAGACGGATACGATACGTTGACGGATGTTGCTGTAAGGTATGAACAGGAAATGTCGGGTACTGCTGTAAGCCTGCCGTGGCGTAAACGTGACGGTTGGTATGAATATACCCATACAAAATGTACCAAAGAATACTTTTCGTACGGCCGGATACCTGCTGAAGTCGGTTCGTGCCGACTAGGTATGAACAGACCTTTAAACGTAATTCTCGAATGATAGATTGCACATCAGATGACGAGTAACCTTTCGATGTGCACAGATGCAATTATTAAAATTGAGTGGGATCTTTCTGGCGAGTTTAATAAGGCATGATTCGGAACTTATCGAATCTTGCCTTATTAAACTCGCCTGAAAGATCCAACTCAATTTTAATAATCACCATTTTAATATTTGCATCTGTGCACATCGAAAAGTTACCCGTCATCTGATGTGCAATCTATCATTCGGGAAGACGAGAATTGCATTTAAAGCAGCCGTCCGTTAATTTGTCTGACGATTTTAGAGCGGATGCACCGCATCCATTTGTTTGTGGTTTAATACAAATTCATCTAAATATGAATCAAAACGGGCACGCGTTGTGCCAAATTGACGCTTCATCTTTTTCTTTTCACACGCATTCACATGTTTTTCACATTTTGCGTATGTATTACACTATCATTTGGATCCACGAAATTATAACCACGTTTTACCGGAATTCGGAATATTTCCGTACGCTGCCAACCGTCCGAAATTATATGCGAACCAGGTAGTATATGTCGGAGTATTTTATCAGGTAAAAGTCGAGTTAATTGAGGGCACGGCAATACTATACAGTAGTATTCTGGATGTTGTTAAAACACTTCGACTTTATTTTGCATGTTATTAGGTTGGGAAAGTCGTCGGGAATTTGCGCCTTGGACCTTGTATGTTTGCTTTTGTATACAAACATACACATAATAAGTATCTATACAATACATTATAATACATATTGAAATCAATATTATTTTTTTATACTTAAGAAAAGTTTCAAAGCGATTGAAAAATCTTAGGGAGGGACCAGTTATTTATGAATGAAGTGAAACTAATAAAAAAACTTGTCATAAAAAATGGGTATATACCTATGTATGTGTTTAACCCTTTCAACGCTGACCAACGCCGATCCGCGTTTTGCCAACAAGTCTAACAGCCTGAAAAATACCGTTTTCTAGGCGTTGTATTTTGAGCATGTCCAAAGTAAACAAGATTACTACCTGCCTTTCCAAGTAGCGTTGAAAAATAAAAATGCATTGAACATGAGTAATGTAATCCGTGTCAATGTCTATAAAGTCTGGCTTACACCGGAATTTATGAATTTATAACCATAGCGGATTTTCCAGATGGATATCTCTAACTGCTGAGTATTTTAGATTGTGGCTTGGCATTTAGATTGTGAGCATTACATTTTAATAACAACGAAGAAGATGGAACTAGTTTTGGAAGAATACATTCATTTATAGACTTATTTTGTTTATTTTATATTGTTGCAAGATATATTAGAGAGTCTATACATATCTTTAAAACTCGAAATCCTCGGCAGTAGTTATCAACGGTGGTGATCTGGGGTTTGCTTGGATTAGCTACAATTTGTATAACTGCTTTCTATTGGATTTATAAACTATTCTAGTTGGAAATGTTGGCAAAATTTTCAGCGTGGCGGGCTTTCAATAAAAAACACGTCAGCATTCAAAAGGATATATAAAATAACATTTTAATATAAAATACGTAAGTTGTTGATATTATTGATTTATTTATGGAAAACGTATAAATTTTATATTAATGGAAATTTATATTTTTTAGACGATAAAAATAATTGTCGTCAACGTCATGTTATGGACAGCAAAACTTACAGTAATATTATTAAAGACCTTGCATTGAATTATATTGTAATAATATTATATATTAAAATAATAAATGATTAAAAAAAAAATAAAGAAATTATTTTACCTCCTTACAATGTAAACATAAAACTTTCCTCTTTGACAATTGTTTTATGGATAGAAAACTCCACTATAATTTAAAATAACGATGCTTTAAAATAACTACAGATTTATATATATGTATATTGCAAATCTATACTGCAATAATATACATATGACGAAGAACAACTGAATATGGCGATACTCTGAACGAGGTCTGATATGTATGTATAATAGAACCAAGTCGAGTTCAATTGGAGCACAATATTTGATTGTAATAGTTGATACATACTACATACATAACTATGATAGATTTTACATTATAATTTAATAGTTTTTGTTTATTGTAATTTTTTATAGTTAGTAAGTGTATTTGTCAGTTATGCTAAATTTAGATGTCAAAGGATGTGAAGAGTACTTTTAAATTGTGAATAGCCCTTGGCCTGCGGCAGTTTCCGCGGTACATTTTTAGCAAATTTGTAAATCGGGTTCTCGACCATAAATATATGTATATTGTAATATTTATTTAAGTGACCAAATATGTCAATTGACACCTGAAGTATCTTTTTATTTGGTGAATCAGTCAAGTATTTTGTTTACATAGTGAGTCACGCCGTTCGATCTACTGGAATTTTACGCATGACGTCTATAGTGGTCATCCGCGGGGAAAGGGTTAAGATTTAGAAGATCAGAATAAAAAAAAGAGTATTTGAATGGAACTTTCCCAAAAAAAGAGTCGAAACTTTTAAATTCTGCCAGAAGGTTTCCTTTGAAATTCATCAAAATCATTAAAAAAAAATTATATTTGTAACTTTTATTTAATACTAGCTGAGCCTGGCATGCGTTGCAATGCCACAATAACGCGTGCAATTCCCGTTCCCGTTCTTGTTCCCATTCCCGTTCCACAGACATTCCATTTTATATAGAGGTATAGATACATATATTTGTTGATGTGGGCCATCCGCTGTGTGTTTGTGGTACAGCCCTGAATGGTCAGTATATTCAAGTGCGAGGTAGGCGTGGCGCGATTATTGTCACACTCGCGGCGTGATGCGTTAAAGACGTTATAGCTTTACTTTCGCATCAGTAAAATATTAATTACGAATATTATTATTCAGAGGTTTTTTCCCATTTTATTTTCACAATAATCTTCCCGGACATGCATACAACACATCCTGAAAGTTCCATCGTAATCGGTTCAGTGGTTTAAGAGCCTATTCCAGACACACAGACAGACAAACACTCATTTTTATATATGTATATAGATAGATGCCTCTATTGTATTGATTGTTTGGAAAATAAAATAAAAATTATCTAACAATTAGGGTCACCTTGGGATTATTCCTTATTATGGCACATATAATGTATGTAAGTAAAAAATAAAAACAATGAAAAAAGCATAATCCAAGCTAAATAAAAAAAAAGTTAGAATCAAGACTAGGTTGATTAGGATTTGAATTTGAACATACTGAATTTATATATATGGATTGAATTAAGTTGTTTTGAAATTTGACTGAGAAGTTTCAATGAAAGTCATTCTAAAATGAACTTTTAGTGTTTCTGTTTGTTTAATCGTACAGCGAGGGTAATTTCGAAGCAAAATAACAAAGCTTTCCTTATATTGTTTATATGCCGAATTTTTACATTAAACTAGGAATATATTTGAATGTTTTACTATTCACTATCGATAAGACATCGAAATTTTTGAATAAAAGTTGTAGGACAAGTTACGAGCTGTATCTGGTTGAATAATTTCAAGCAGAGCGATTTAAAATCACCGTCCTCGGATTCTGCAGACGCGCAAACACAACAGGATCGTAAATTTTGATTCGAACTCGAGTTAAATGGGGAAAAAAGTATGAGATGGGTATATTCGGTGTGTGTGTATGTATGTATGTATCGCTTGGGTATAATAAATATGTACGGTTTGCGGGGTGTACCACCAAGACTATTGATTCGGGGTATCGGGAGGGAAACGTTGGCTGGGGGCCGCTCGTAAAGTAAACATTGTTCAGCTGAAGGCTAGGTGGGTCTGAAAGGTCTGAAACATTAAGCGAAATCTGCCTCCATCTGACTGGTTTTCTAATGTCAGAGTGGCTTGTCGACAGTGACGTATCGGCAACAACTATTGTACGCACATACCCCAATCGACTCGACTTTGGTTACGGTTGCTCAGTTAGTACACTTCAGGTTAATCTTTTTAGTTGATTAGGAATGTTAGTATTCACAATACCTATGCTTAAATATATACAAAAAGGTTTTAAGTCTTGAAGATTTTGTTTTTTCACTTGATTTCAAGTACTATATGTATGTAATTCAAAAGCACAATCATTGCGCTTTGCTTATATGATGGAAAACTAGAGTTTTCCCTTAAATATATCTATTATTTTAACAAATTTAATGCTTATTATTTTAAACAATGATCTTAATTGTAAAAATATTTTAAAAAATGCATCAAAAAGATATTATGTATAAAAGAAAAATTGAGTTTTCCACCAAAGCTTAAAATGCTACGATGTTTTTTTTTAACATTTGACAAAATTATTTCACGGTGGATTCATACAGAAAGAACTGTTTTTAGGGGTAGTGAATGTGTTAATCTATAGTTTTTTCATTTAAAAACGGTTTGATTTGGGTGTTGCAATATTGCAGTTCTTATTGAAAAGCTGCAAATAGATTTATAACTAGTAGATTTATATTGAAACAGTCACAATTTATATCAAAACAAAACCTTCGATGACTTTCAAGCCTTGTTTTATAATGGAGGCTTTATTTGGAGATGTCATACCTTCCTCTGTTAGCGTCAAAGTTGTCTTCTGGAGGATTTCCTGGGTTCAGTGCATCAGAGTGCAACTGCTCCCCTACCATACTGCCCCCTTGCGTCCATGCTACCGTCAACCAATCTGCAACGAAAACAAATTCATATATAGAATAAAATACAAATGCATCTGAATATAAATTCGTTTTGATCTCCAGCTTATTCGTGGTAATACGTAATGCCCGTCGTTGCTGGAACAGTTGGGACTTTATGTCCCTAATACTTATGTGACATCATCATTTGATGGTTGCTCACACAGTTTTTTATCGAATGGCTCATATTCCAAGAGCTATCCAACTTCTCAATGAAATCGTTGCTGTTGAGCCTGAATGTGATATTTTCCACCTCAGTGAGCGTAGGTTGTCGGATATTATCTTAATCTATTTGTCTGGTAGCATGCGCTCATCATTATTTTCATAGTTAAATGTGATATATGATTGGAATTTTGATCTTCTATTTTCCATTTAGGCTTCGCAGGGATGTTTTGTATTTGCGGCTGGTTCTTATATTTATATTAGTGCAAGACATTCCCTACTTTGTGATTTATTATTTGATATTTTTATTTTATATGCTATTATTATAATGCTATTGTTACGTACGCCGTGGATTGAGCGAATTGCACTTAGACCAACGGATATCTGTTATCGGATTAACTAAATGCATGCACTTACTTCCAAAGATTATATCTGGACTCTAAGTGCATTTAGGCTAAACAATGACCGTTATTAGTTATTTCTCAGAATCGGTACGGGAAGACCCAATGTCTTGGAAATACATATCCGAATACGTGACTATACAACAGGTAAACATATTAGGCGTCCTGAGAGATCTACCCTTTATAAGGCGGTACGTAGGCGATATAATTCATTCTGGACTTAGCAGTGACACTGCGCGTATCTCCTTAATCATCAATAAATGCTGTGAAACGACTGTTGGCCTTTTACTTGGATCCTCCACCCACCCCTACGCAACACTATTGTGTTTATGATTATGTATAAACGTGTTTTTGTGTATGTATATTTATTTATTATTTATTTTTACATATATACTCCTATTCTATTTTTCCAATATTTCCATTATTTTTATACTTTAGTTTAGTTATGTAATGTGCTATTTAATCATATTATAGCTTTCATTCTTTTCCTTTTCATTTGTTTATTTTGTATTTACCTTTTTCATTTGTTTTATATTTATAAATTTCAATTTCTTCTTATATTCTATCTTATAACCTTTTCCAAATATTTTAATACTATAGTTTAATTATGCAATGTACTACATGTTTTGTCATGCCTTTATTCTTTACTTTTTAATTTGTTTTCCTTATATTTATCTTTTTCATTTTTGTAAAAATCTATTATTGGACTCGGATGTTACATATATTATTTATTTACTTTTTGTTTTTTTTTATACCTATCTCTGTACATCCTGTCTGTTGATTTTTCAATTAATAAAATAAAATAAAATAAAATATACCAGAAAGGTCTTACAGGTAACCCCAATGCGCTTTCCTGGTCAATTACAAACATTGCAGCATTTTTTTTTATTATACAAGTCGCTGAATTACGAGACACTGAAAAACTCACAAATTAACGAAACATCTAAGAATTGTACATAAATTTTATTGTACTTTAATCAATTTCAAATAGTGGCGACATAGTAGGTAGGAAGGATTTTAGCCAATTTTTAATCTGGAACTGTTTCAACAATGAAATCAGAGAACATTGGCAAACTCTGATAGGAAGTAATCGACCTGGAGTCAAAAAAATCCAGGTCTGACCAGCAGCACTACAGATATAATTTTTTTTCAATCGAGGTCAGCTCATTAACGACAGCTTAACGACCGAGCTATGCTGTTGGTTTATATTATTATTTTTCTCATCTCTCTGTATTTTTTCAACCATTCTGGCGCTTTGGGGACTCCTGTAATGTCACAATGGTCCAAAATTAAACTTCAATCGTCCTTTATGTTTGAGCTTAGAACTATACGTAGTTTTTATTCGTAATAGATTAATTTGCATTACCTTTGTTTTGTACTATTGCTCTATGAACATCTTTGAAGTACAATTTTGTTTCCATAACTTTGACGTAACTTACAGTCACAGAGTTTTTTTTATATATTTAAATATATAAAAAAAATTGTTATAAACGAAATAATCATAGATAAATATGATTTTAAAGGTGACACTTTTTCTTGACTACCGCTAATATGTATGTATATGGGTTCACGAATAGTAATTATACGTCAAACTTGACGAGGATTGGGTCCTGAAAGGATAATAGTACAGTAACAAAAATGATCTCGAATCTAGGATCTTTTGGTAGTAAGTCTACCACTAATATACGTACGTAGAGCCTCACGAATAGTTATGATTATATTGAAAATCTATTCAAATATTATGTATTGTATAGGTTTCGAGTCATACATATTGAATTCTGACTTTTACGAATGACATAGATTATACAATGGATTGAAAGTAATCGTTTGATTTCGAATAGTGTACGTGTGTACGATCTCGCTCGTCCGTTTCTTTTGAGTTTTCCTCTCTCTTTCTCCGCGTCTCCGTTCGAATTTCCCGTGAAAACTTTTCAGTCCGTTTTCCAACTTTTCTTTCGTAAAAGCGACCGAACCGTTCAACGGCGCCGCTATTAATTTCCTGTTTGTCACGTCACTCCTTCACAAGGGCGGGGAGGAGAGGGGGTAGGGGAAGAGGAAAATGTTTGAGAATCGCTGGACGTCTCTCCCTATTTTCCGTTCATTTGTCCCCGGAGGACGAGGAGGCGAATTTCATTTTCGTATACTCTGAAATCGAGGACGAAAAGGACACTCGAGGCGAAAACAATGGAGTGTATTGTTGTTCATGGAAGTCGGCGTGTACCTTGAACTTGAAATTAATTCTTCGACTTCGAAATTAATTTCGTTCCAAAAATAAATTACTGCCCAAATTAAACAAATAAATTTCGGCAAAGTCCACACTCGAGTTTTGTGGCTTTGAACGGATTTTATCTGCTACTTATTATGTAATCGTGAGATTATACGAGTGGCCTTCATTTAAGCAAAAAAAAGTAATAAGAAATTAAATTCTCATTAATTGACTGTTCCTTTGAAAAAAAAAATATAAAAAATGATCTCAATTCTAAATTAGTGTTTAATTTGAGAATGTATGTTTGTAACTATTGCAATATATATTATATATTATTCAACTTATACCCTAATCTCTCTCATTAATCTGCCAAATACTTACATACATAGTTTTTCCATCACATTTAGCTTTCATACAATTTATTTATTTTTATTTTATATAGATATATACCACGAAGGCTTGACAGGAAGACCACAATGTGCCTTCTTAGACAATTAATTTGGTTAATGAAACGGTTGCCGATTAAAAATTGGCTAAAAACCTTCCTACCTACTATGTCACCACTATTTGAGTATGATTAATGTACAATAAAATGTATGTACAATTCATAGATGTCTCCTTAATTACGAGTTTTCAGTGTGTCGTCATTCATTGACTTGTGTAATAAAAATGCTGCATTATTTGTAATAGGCCTGGAAGGCGCATTGGGGTTTACCTGTAAGGCCTTCCTGGTATATATGTAAAAAATAAATAGTAAATAAATATATACCAGTTTATTTTACATAGATATATACCGAGAAGGCTTGACAGGAAGACTACAATGCACCTTCCTAGACAATTAATTCGGTTAATGAAACGGTTCCCGATTAAAAATTGGCTAAAAACCTTCCTACCTACTATGTCACCACTATTTGAGTATGATTAATGTACAATAAAATGTATGTATGTACAATTCATAGATGTCTCCTCAATTACGTGTTTTATAAGTTTTATAAGTGTTAAATAAAAAATTAAATAAAATTATAATGTGAAACGTATTCGAACGTATATTTCTTTACATTTTTTAACTGTTATTTCATTTAAAAAATTACGTTTTTGTACTCTTATCTTATTTTTTTTATTTTACACTTTTTATTAGCTTGTTTTAAAAAGTTTTTTCTACCATAACTATTTTATTTTATGCTAAATTTATTCTCCAACACTCTTCGCCAAATGATTTGGCCACAAATATCACCAATATATGTATTACAATACTAGTATTTTTTACCCGGCTTCGCTCGGTATTTGTAATATGAACCGCTTAAACATGGCCTATCTAATAGTAAAAATTTTATTAAATTTATTTGAATATATATATATATATATATATATATATATATATATATATATATATATATATATATATATATATATATATATATATATATATATATATATATATATATATATTTATTTAGTTTTATTAATGAGTTGTTCAATGATTAAACTCTTCTAGCTTCATGTCGGAAACATTAACTTACTTGAATGTTAGCTAACCTCCAGTTAGTATGTTCATAAGCCATAGTGACGACTTGGAGTTGATCTGTAAAGTCACTATGGCAAATTTGTAAATAAATAAATAAGATATCAAAGCGACCTGAATAGTGGAAGTGGTTCAAAATCGGATCACAATTTTTTGACGGGCAGAAATTTTGTGAAGCTTATAGAAATTGAAAAATATATATTATGTGCGTAAAGTTTTACAGGAAATCCATCTTTTTATTATATTTTTCAATAAATTATCTTTGAGACTCAAGGCTGGCAGAAGGACGCGTCAACAAAGAAAACAAACGACGCTTCATTAATGTGACATGTGTGTAATTGCGCTCGTCTTCGCCAGGAAATTAAACGGACTACGAGACGAGCACTTTTTGTCCCAAAAGCACTTCTGGGTAATTGAATTCGTATGTAGATAGATATAAGCTGTCTATTACTGTCTGACATGTACTGCCTCCAACGAAATGTGATTACATTTCAACATTCCTAGACCAGTCGACAGATTTGAAGCCAGAACTTCATCGCTGGTAGATTTTTCCAGAGACGTCAACTGAATCGCATTTTTTTAATTGTCGACTCTGAATCCGTAGAGCCACAAATCACTGCCATCGACAAATATTGTCCAGTCGAGTGCGGCAATGGTAAATCACTCGTCGGTTCCCGTTCCATTTTCCAGGCGGAAAATGGAACGGGAACCGACTTCACTGAACCGGACTTTTGTTCTCGGAAACCACACATTTTTAATCCGAAATGTTTGAGGGACTCTCATCAACGCTCGTGCGAACGGCAAAATTTTAATGAAATTTTTCCACGATCGTATCCACCTACCTATCTGCACGTGCAAATTTCACGTCAGAGAGATTATGAAGCAGGGACTCTTAGCCTTCTGTGCTAAGCTCCTTTGTCAGTCAGATGAAAGGCATAGACTCATTCTCAGAATTAGTTACAAATATTGAAAACAAAATGATTGACATGGCAAAATATCTCAATAATATTTTGGTTTTATGACATAAGTCTTTATATGATGTAATAAAACGAGAATATACTTCGTTCAGACAACGTCAAAACCTTTTTGAGCTGGGATTTAATTGTTTAACTCAAAATTTTAATTGAATTTCGAATCGAAACTCAGTCCATGATGTTATCTACATATTTTCGTATGTATGTATATATTTGAGAAATATAAGAAGTATCAAAAACAAAATTTTATAATGATGACCGAAAATACTAACTCTAACAACTTAATCTTAAATGAATTGGGCTAACCCTAACTTAACCTAATCTAACCTTACCCTTAAATAAATAGGTGTTGGCGCTAAGATATGTTTTTTTTTTAAGTTTTATTTCATCAATATTTTCACAAAAAAAAAAACATATCTTAGCAGCCAACACCTATTTATTAAAGGGTCATGTTAGGTTAGGTTAAGTTAGGGTTGGCCCTAGTTTAAGTTTTATTTCATCAATATTTTCACAAAAAAAAACATATCTTATTTTAATTTTATTTTATTTATTACTATAAAGTTTTTTTATGATTGTATTATATGCTGTATATTATTTTACTTTTCTTTTTTTTTGTTTTTGTAATTTTTTATATCTTAATTTTTTCTTTTTGCTTTCTGTTATTAATTTCTATTAATTTTTTATTTTTTGTTTCTCTTATTTTATTCTCTCTTATTTTATTTTATTATGTAGACCATTGTGGCGCATTAGGTTCTTCCTGTGTTGCCACAATGGTCCAAAATGTTAATTAAATAAAATAAAATAAATTGTTACCACGTACATACATAGATAAAGTAATAAGTTAAGCGAACAAACTTACTAAGAAAAGCATTATTAGAAAAGAAAAGAGGTAACTATTTGGGTAACAATGTTTTGCATAGCATTTTACTCGCACATTTCCACGAATCATTATTTTCCTTGAAGGGAAAATTTTAAATAAAGTCTCGTCGAAGAGTCGTCGACAATTTCAAACTATATTTTCGTTAAAAACAAATTAAACAAACAAACAAGAAAGTGTAGTAGCACTTGTAGAAGAAAGTTTATGTAGCATTAGGCATGTGTGTGTGTACCAAACGATCGAAGGTCGTCGTTACCATGGCGAGCTACTCAAAAGGTCTTTATACAGTGGAACATTAATATTACAAAAGCACCAGCTTCGTATCTACAAACCAAACGATATTTTAATGTACGTATTCATTGCAAACCGTGATTGCTTCTATTCAATTCGAAATATATCATATGTGTATGAATGTACATATGTAGGTATATCTGCGGTGAGACGAGCGTAGAAAAAAATACTAAATTATATGCATAGAATGTTGTCATGTATTAGCCCGGAGTGGAAAATCAATGTACATTTGGCTGGAGTGAAAATTGAGAGTTCTTGGTTTTCCACGACGGACCCAATGAAAATTTGCAAAGTGTCAAGAAAATGTTCAGAGACGAGATATGACTTTTTTTATAGATCTATGCCCAGTAAACACGAATCTGATAATAAAAAATGTTGATTGGCTTGAGATTCGGAGATATATGTGTTTTTTAAATCGCGCGATTTTTCTATATCTTGGTGTTGTTCGGTCGATGTCTCAAAATATGTCATTTTCCTGTTCAAAATGAATATTGGAATCTATAGTCGGGTATTTTATCTTTCATTTGTAGTACTTTTCAGCTTTCAAATATCCCTAAGTAGTCGTCCAGTTCAAATCAAAAGTCAAAAGTACGTATTTTCACTTGGGATTTTTTCCCTCTGTTAATACTATTTTATATTGAGTATTTTCTATTGAAACATATTTATTGAGATAGTGTTCTGGCCACACTATTTTTTGTTTTCGTTCAAAAGGGTTCATTGGAAGTGTACTGAATTTTATTTAAAAACTCGTACTATTATTTACTCGTATTTACACGAATATGAATTGAATTAATAGTGATAATACATTAAATTGTCTTTATATGAGAATTAAATAAAATTACACTTAGAAAAATCATATTTTGATTATTTTTGTGGATTAATTAGTATTGATATTGATACTGACTTTTTATTAAAGATATGTACTGTCAATTTTTATAAAATATTTTTATCCTTGGCGGAGGTTATTTGCACGGGGGGTTAATGACCAGGGGGTTTTTGACCGGGGGTATATGTCCGGGGGGTATGTGTCCAGGGGATAAGTGCATATATAAAAATGCTCCGAAAATGTAAATTTATCAAAAATTTGTCAAAATATTTATCCATACATGTCTCTATGATGCTTTGTTAAAATTATTCTAAAAACTGTTTATTGATTTTTGTAATAGGATAGAAAAGCGCATTGGGGTTTGTCTGTTAGGCCTTCCTGGTATATATATAAAAATATATAAATTTACACATTTTGATTGCACTCGTAAATATTTATATAAAAATATGATAACAGATTGTACTTAGCTAATAAACTATGCATCTAATATAATTATCGTTGAAAGCCTTTAATTTATGAACATACATACATATGTATGTAAATACTCAATAATTGAATAAACGTTTTAATGTGATCATTATTCAATACGAGTGACCTACATATATCGAAGCATACATAATATAAAGTTTGAAAAGCACTTAATATAATTATTGTTATACTCGCTAGCATATATCATAATGTAATCAAAATTGTACGTGATCGACACTTACTGTAATCGATATGTAATGTAATAAAATCTGAGTGTACATATTTGATATGTACATAGTTGTTATGTGACATAATAAATATTGAATGACATTTATTATGATGACATTCTGTTCAGAAAGAAGTAAAATAAAATCGAAAAAGAGTAAACTGCCACTTGCGGTTGACGGATGCTTACCAAATTTTATACATAGCTTGGTATTAAGGTTAAACTTCTGGATATGAAATTTAAGTTCAATAAACCGATAAGTTTCTGAGAAAAAAATAAAAACCCTCGATCCTCTAGAGTAAAAGTACTACTTCTGGTTTAGTAAAAAGATATTTAAAAAATATTCGGGTAAAAAATTTATAATTTCTATTATACGTCAAACAAATTCAGTCTGATTTGGTCAGCGGTTTGGGAGATAATTGAATTTAAAAACATAAAAAAAGAGGACACCTATAAGGAGAGGTACCATTTCCGGTCAATTTAATAATTTGAAAAAAATTGACGTCGTATCAATAAGAATTTTAGTAACTGATACTAAGTTTCAGTTCGGTAGGACTAACGGTGTTCAAAAAATCCCTAAAATACACAGACACACACACATTTTTTCTAGATCATGACAACGTGATCAGTGATTGATTCTGCGTTCGAATCAGTCAAAATCTCGAGTTTGAATTTTCGCATGATCACAAAACTTCATCTATTGTTACTACGTACATAGATAAAGTAAAAAAATATATAAAAAGAGATCAGTAGATTTTGAAATGTATAATATATATGTACATTTAGTTGTGTTTAAATTGATATCAAATTAAATAAAGCTTTCTCGCAGACGATCAAGTTGTATCAAGTGACTCAAGTAGTTTGGCAAGTCTCTAATGGATCCTAGTTTTTGCAACATCCGGTAATCCGAGGCACGTGTCGCTGTTTCTTTATATTACCTAGCTTTGTGCGGTTCTCAAGTCCGAAAGAATTTTACCATTTTAATAATTCCCGGTAGTCAAAATACGTTTCCAACTTTTGCGTGTATTTTATGTGGCGCGTTAAGCGATGCGAAATGTTGCCGGCGAAAATGTGAAATTAAATTTTGCGGTTTTTTTAATATACAAGCAAATCGCGGCTTGCAAGTGGCAAGCTAGGGGGAATCTGACGCTTTGAGATTTATACAAATTTTCATGCCATAAACGTTTGCGGAAAATATATGTGTGTATAATTTTGTAAAGGTAGGTATATTTTTACGCTCGACGAAGCGCATGTTGGTGAAATTTTCTTACCTTTTTGTGATATATTGCAATTGGAAAGCTTGGATTTTTTCATCGTATAGTGTTGATTGCTTAAAATCTCGATGTGAAAAATAAATAATAATATTTGGTCCTAAAAATACATAGTATACAATAAAATTTTAATGAATGTATGCATTTTACCCAGCAGTATGGCTCGGTGGTTGCGTTTATGTTTAGCACCGAGAGGTTACCGGGTTCGATCCCGTGCTAATCTTTAATACAGCTGGTCAGATTTGGATATTTGTTACTCCAAGTCGATCGTTTCTTATCAGAAATTACCAATCTATCTAATTTAATTGTTGAAACGGTTCCTCCATCAAATTGGTAAAAATCATTCTACCCGCTATGTCACAAATATCTGAATTTGATTAATGTAAAAGTCTAAAATCTATAGATTTCTCTATAGAATAATTAATTAATTAATTAATTGTTAATTTCGTGTTCCTCTGTTTGTCCAAATACAGCGATTTATGTATAGGTAATAAAAATGCTGCAATGTTTGTAATTAATTGTCTAGGAAGGCTCATTGGGGTCTACCTGTTAGGCCTTCCTGGTGTATGTCTATGTAAAAATAAAAAATAAATAAAAAATAAATAGCTATTGTAGTGCCCGTTGATTTCAACGGGTGGTTTCGAAAAGGAGTTGATACACGAATTAAAATAATGTAAGGTAATTAATAGGCGCATGCACGCAAGTATTAATAAAAAAAGCTGAGATGTTGATGACAGGACGTGTGTGTGTCTTCGTGGATGTGTGTATGTGTGTTCGCTCCCACGCAGCGCATATGACGCTGACGTCACCCATCTCTTGGCACTCAATATCAGGAGCACATGTCAGATGCTCCACACCCCCCTCCCCCGTATCTACTACCCCGCTTTCCCATGTCTCCTCGACACGATCGCACGTCCCTATAGCGGATGATTAAAATGCACCAATTGGTCAGAATGATGATTTTTTTCTCTAATTGGTCAAAGGTTTCAGTCCACGTGGACCACTTCACTCTGATTGGGTGTGCGCCTTGTTCGCGTGTATTTATTTTATTAGATATCTCTAGGCACAACATATGTACATATACTCCCGATATTCTAAAATATATTTTTTTAAATCCCTAATTGTCCACGCATCCGCCACATACATACCTATGTATTCGTTTTTACATATATTACTAGTGTTGTGCCCGTTGAAATTTCAACGGGTGGTTTTGGAAATAAATTGATACACGATTTAAAATATATGTAGTTACAATACGTATAGTAACAATTAATTGGAATCGGAACTGAAACAGGGATCGGTATCCGGAACTGAAAATTGGAGTCCGTATCCGAAACAAAAAGGAATCCAAAATCCGAAATCAGAAGCTGTGGCCGCGGACGAGTCAAATCCCCGCGTCTAGAATACTCGGCTGTGGTTGGTTCCTCATACTTGTTCACGCTCCGTCACAAATATATATATATATATATATATATATATATATATATATATATATATATATATATATATATATATATATATATATATATATATATATATATATATATATATATATATATATATATATATATATATATATATGTATATATATACATATATACATATTTATCGACAGTCCGTTTTTATATATATTATTATTGGCGTTTGAAATTTTAATAAGCGCTGATCTATATATAACCTTTTCTGATTCGTTATAAAACAAAGCTTAAACGCTTATAGCCTTGATTGTGAAATAACAAAAAAAATAAATAATTCGTTACGTTATATGAGCTTATCTGAGGTAAACATTCGTACATGTATGAGTTCGTTTGACACGTGCAAAAATAATGCGGTTCTTACTCTCACTTTGTTTGATCGTAAAATTATTCGGCAGGTGAGCTCAACAGAACAATCACTTTCGTTTTGCACTAATCAACAAACTTACACAATCCGTACTATTAAACAAACAACAAACAAAACAAGTATCACTTTCTGACAAATTTGTCGATACAATGTGTATACGGAGTTGGATGGAGACTATTATCGATCTTCAATCGACAAAATTAATGCAAACAGCATTCAAGTATAGTTTCTATATGTATATTAAATCATTATAATTGACCATTGTGGCGAATTAGGAATTTCTGTAATGCCACAATGGTCCAAATTTTAAATAAATAAATGATATTATAATTATGTGCGTGGTAGACATCATCATTTGATGCTTGTACCTCCTGCCCTCACAGTCCTTTATCGGATGGCTCATATTACAAGTCCTACCGACTTTTTAGTGAAATCGTTGCTGCCATGCCTGATTATGATATTTTCCACCTCAGTGAGAGTAGTTTATCGGAGTATTTTTTAATCTATGTGCCTGGTAACCTGCGCTCATTATTATTTTCATAATTGATGTGATTTTTTAGTGAAGTTTTGATCTTCTCTCTTCCATTTGGGCCTCGTGAGGATGTTTGTATTTAAGGCTGGGTCTTATTCATCAGTACTGGCTGTAGATTCAAGACATTCCCAACCAAGTATTCTGTTATTTAATTTTTTTTATTTTTTCGTTATATTAATTTTTATCAATTATTTTTCCATTTTTTTTATCAATTATATTCTTTTGTTCTATGTATTTTTTTGCCTTTGATTTGCCACAATGGTACAAATCTATAAATAAATAAATAAAAAATGCCGTGCGTAAATAATAAATAAATAAAAAGAGTGTGAAAAGATTCCAAAGAAGATTACAACTGAGTTTGGTAAACAAATAAATAAAAACGTGTGTGTTTCGATGAATAAATGATACTTATACGACGATGATGATATCGATATAGATTTAGACTTATAAAGTTTTTTTTTATATGATGTAACTAAAATGAGATACTTTCTTGGACTTAATCTATATTTTTCAGTGTAACATTTCGTAATTTTCTTGCAATTTACGAAAATAAATGAATAAAACACACATCAGTATGTGAAGTTTTCCGAGAAATATTTTCCATGGCCAGCTTGTGATGTCTTCCGCTGGGATTATTTCAAAGAGAAAATGTAATTTGATCGATTTTAAACTATCTGGGACTTTGAAGGATGGCTTCTGAGTGAATATACTCAGAAAAGTGATGCTTGACAATGAGTCGAGCTTATTTGGGTAGCATTTTCATTTTTTATTAAGCCAGTTAATATTTACTTTTCAATGAAAGTGTTCATTTCCATGAAACTAATCGCTTAATTACTTCCGCTCCATTCTATATAATGTAAGTTGGAAATTTTCCGCTTGTAGCCTGGTAGGCGCTGAAAAGAAAATTAAGTCGATGTGGGTTTTTCAGACACGATCGAAGTGATTGAGATAATAGTTGCCGTGGAAAATGTTGGAGATTGAAAGGTTTTCTCAGCACACTTTGCCGCCACTCGCTCGTCAGGTGAGAGGAAAAATTCTTTTCGCCCAACGCAAAGGAAAAAGACGGGGGAAAATAAACACGAGACACGTAAGCGGATTTTTATTTCCTCGCTCGTACCCCATCCCCTACGTTGTGCTTGACGATACAAAAATAAAAGATACCGCGGGAGATTTTCTCGGAAAATCTGCGGAGGGAATGGAGTTTGTGCTGGAAAAGCTTGCGACGATGGAATACACACAGGTGGGACTTCAAAGATACTTCGAGTGTTGTTTGTATAGGTAGTATATAGAAATATATGCATACGTTCTATTGAAATTGTATAAGTAGTCATCTATCGTAAAATGTTATCTTTGATTTCACCCCTAAGTGAGGTAATGGTACATTACATCAATCCTCGACATTAAAATGTGAATAAAACTAGTTTTTCTTTTTAATTTATTTCAAATACCAAATATTTGGCAAAATCATACAAAGCTAATTTAGAAATGCAGTCCAGATGTTAACGTTTTGGCATTTAAAAAACAACTTTAAGAAAATCATACAGTTTTAAGACAAACTGGGCTGTAGAATCCGACTTCAACTACTTTTTATTACAAACCTCCATTACGTTTACTTACGATTACAATTCAGAGGACAAATTACCTCTTATCCGATCGTTTTCATACTTTGCCATATTGCTCATCAATATAAGTAAATGGATCTACCGCCATTACGATAGAGATAAAATATCGTTTAAGACGCGTTTGAAGTTCGAATATATTAAATCTGGGTGACGTCTGTGTAGTCTTTAATTTTATACATAGATGGCGGTAGTAAAATAAAATTATTGGTATTTTTATTCAAAATAATATTATTATTGTCTTTAGTTAATAGTGATACAGTATGCGTCAACTAGAGCCTTCGATTTTATTGATCCACTAATAAATTTAAATATAATAATTTTTTTTATGAAAAGCGTGATTTTAAATTACATTATAAATAATATCGTTGAAAATCGTACTTTTTTTATTTTCATTTTTCGCATTTACTTATTTGTGTATGGAATTCGTATATTGTACTTTTTTATTTATACCTTTTTCATTACAAATAATTTAATAAATTGGGTTAAGTGTGAATTTTCAGTGATTCTTTAATACCCTTATTTTTATATTTTGAAAATCGCTATTATTTTTATTACTTACAATCTTATTCGTTATTAAAAATAGTTGATCTTACTGAAATCGTTCAAGTTGGAGTCGATAAATCGGAGTCGGAGTCGGTAAATTTAGATCCGACTCCACAACCCTGAGAAAAGTGATACCATTTTTGTTGATTGATACCATTTTTCTTTAGCAATATATGTATGTATGTACATAATATAGTCAAACTTTTGGACAAATCTAATTATATACCTGCTTATAATTATTATATTTTCGCGTTAGTTTTATCCTTCAAAATTTTACAAAAGGTTTTTGTTTAATTGCTTGAAGGAAGCTACAACTCTCCATAGCCAGCAGTTTGGCTTAGTGGTAGCGTATATATTTAGCACCACTGAGGTCATAGGTTCGAGTCCTCGCCACTGCTGGTTAGATTTGGGGGTTTTGTGACTCCAAATCGATCGTTTCTCTATCAGAGTTTGCCAAATTTATCTGATCATTGCTGAACGGTTCCTGAAAATTGCTATTAGATCTAATCCTGTCGTCACAAAATCTGCCTGTGTATAGTTTGTAATAATTATACACAGTAATCTGAAATCTATAGATATCTCTATAGACATCTCTATAATTTCGTATTTATTATATGTATAAAAATTGTATACAAAAAAAGAATCTAAAAATAATCCATAGATGTCTCTATGATTATTATTTCTGATTAATTGTTATATGCTTTATATTCTGATTGTATATGTATGTATTACTGTATTTCTGATTTCTGATTGTTTATGTATTATGTATTTCGTTAACGTACACCCGTCGCATTGGAGCAAATCTGTAATGGCGAGTGTATATTGATTTGTAACAATAAAATAAATAATGCTATTAATTAAAATTATCGTATTTTTGAGTCTTCATTCTGTAAAATTATATTTTAACCTCATTGAAAAATAGCTACCAAATGAATTCCTAGTATTGAAAGGGCTTTAATTTAAAAATCAAAATCGAGTCGAAAATAGCAAGGTTCACTTTATTTATAAGATTAATTGCCCAGAAAACTTTGAAGCAAACGTGTCTATTACGATTATTTTTAATTATCATAATGGCGGACGTCATTTCCACATATGTACATATATTGATGACCAAACCGAGCAAAATAGCAAAGTTTGAAAACGATCGGATAAGAACCTAAATTTATTTCGACTAGAAATCGTAAGTGAAAGTTGTTTTAGAAGAGGCTAGCAATAAAAAGCGCTCGGCGACAAAATCACGTCAGAATATATGAAAAAAAAAGATTTAATCCGATTCAGTTAGCGGTTTGGGAGATAATTGAATTCAAAAACTTAAAAAAAGAGGACACCTATAAGGGGAGGTACCATTTCCGGTCAACTCAAAAATTTGAAAAAGATTTACGTCGTGTCGATAAAAATTTCAGTAACCGATACTAAGTTTCGGTTCGATAGGACTAACGGTATTCAAAAAATCCGCAAAATACACTGACACACACACATTTTTTCTAGATCATGAAAACGTGATCAGTAATCGATTCTGAGTTCGAATCAGTCAAAATCTCGAGTTCTGATGGTGGGACAGTCTGTTGTTTAATACCAAAATCAAAAAAAACTCGAAATATTATGGACTACTTGAAGCCGAAATCGATGTCTAAACCGAAATCAATATTTTAATTTTTCATATATTCTGGCGCGGTTTTGTCGGCGCGCGGTTATGTCGTTACGGTTATGTCGGGGCGCTTATGTACTGAGCGGTTTTGACTGGACACCATGCATAGCCCTTTAAGGATCAAATTTCACGGCCCTAGATAATTAAAATCCATATATTTTCATATTTAGAAAGCAAACATGCATCTTTGTATAGTAGATAAAACAAACAAATGTGAGATTTTCATAGATGACAATGTAAAGATCGATTTTTGGCGAGTAGAACTTTCTACGCGGTCGTTCGCTCACGGCATTAGAGAGGCATTAGAGTTCCATACACTTTTCTGGTGATTTAATCACGGAAAAGTCTTCGTTGTAGGTGTATGTGTATATAATATTGAACTTTGGATTAACTATTTGTACATCAACATCAAGGGAAAAAGGCCGTATCGATTTTGAAACGGTGGCTCAGCCCGGGGCTTAAGCCTCGCTAATATGATATACGGAATTAGCTATTTATATATGTACATACATCGTATCATAAAACATACACGTGTGTGCAAAAGCGTGACATTGTATCAGTCAAAACACTCTATAATACGAAATTTTATTGTATATTGAGCCTTCAGAGCCAACGGTGGAGCTTTTTCGTTAGTAGTCTATTTCTATTTGTGTTTGAAATACATAAGTACTCGTATTTGGTTCCTTTAAAGCGTTGTCATGGATTTGGCAGCACAGTTTATATTTATAAATACACTAGTGGTTTTACCGGGTTTTGCTCGATATTTGTAATATAAACCGCTTAAAAATGGCCAATCTCACAGTAAACGATTTATTTCAATAGTTTTGTTTTATTTAAATTTATTTGAATATTTGTTATTAATTCACAAGAATAGTCGAATTTTATTTAATTCTCATATAAAGACAATTTAATATATTATCCGTGTTAATTCAATTCAGATTCGTGTAAATACTAGTACGAGCTTTTAGCTCGAAATTTTACCGATTTAAAATTCAGCACCCTTCCAATTAACCCTTTTAAACGAAAACAAAAAATAGTATGGCTAGAACACTATCCCTGTAAACATGTTTCAATAGAAAATACTTAATATAAAATAGTATTAACAGTGGGAAAAAATCCCAAGTGAAACTACCTACTTTTGACTTTTGATTTGAACTGGACGACTACTTAGAGAGATTTGAAAGCTGAAAAGGACTACAAATGAAAGATAAAATACCCGACTTTAGATTCCAATATTCATTTTGAACAGAAAATTCTCAGATTTTGAGACATCGACCGAACAACACCAAGATATAGAAAAACCACGCGATTTAAAAAAAACACATATCTCCGAATCTCGAGCCAATCAACATTTTTTATTACCAGATTCGTGTTCACTGGACATAGATCTATAAGAAAAGTTATATCTCATCTCTGAACCAAAAAAAAGTCGTCATTTGTCAAACAGTGTATGTAACATGTGTAATTAGTGGCAGAGAGAATTCTTTAAAACCCACCAAACTGAAATGTGGACTTTTCCTAATTTTATTTGGCAAACTACTTGCCAACAGCGTGGACTAGTGTTTATCATATACGCTTTCAAACATAGTGGTCACAAGTTCGAGTCTCAATGGTTGCTGCTGGCCAGACCTTGGTTTGTGACTCCAGGTCGATCGTTTCTTATCAGAGTTTGCCAATTTTATCTGACCATTGTTGAAACGGTTCCTCAAAATTGGCAAAAAATCATCTTTCCTCTTGTCACAAATCTTCAAATGTACAATTTGTAAAAATTATGTACAAATCTAAAATCCATAGATTTCTCAATGGATTATTTCTTTAATTAATTATATAATTAATTGTTATTTTGTGTTTTTCAGCTTCTGGAAATACAGTGATTTATGTAATAATAAAAAATGCTGCATTGTTTGTAATTAATTGTCCAGGAAGGCGCATTGGGGTCTTCCTGTCAAGCCTTCCTGGTATATATGTATATAAATAGTATATAGCCAGCAGCTTGGCTTAGTGGTAGCGTATATATTTAGCACCACTGAGGTCAAAGGTTCGAGTCCTCGCCACTGCTGGTTAGATTTGGGGGTTTTGTGACTCCAAATCGATCGTTTCTCCATCAGAGTTTGCCAATTTTATCTGATCATTGCTGAAACGGTTCCTGAAAATTGGTATTAGATCTAATCCTGTTGTCACAAAATCTGCCTGTGTATAATTTGTAATAATTATACACAGTAATCTGAAATCTATAGATATCTCTATAGACATCTCTATAATTTCGTATTTATTATATGTATAAAAATTGTATACAAAAAAAAATCTAAAAATAATCCATAGATGTCTCTATGATTATTATTTCTGATTCATTGTTATATGCTATATATTCTGATTGTATATGTATGTATTACTGTATTTCTGATTGTTTATGTATTCTGTATTTCGTTAACGTACACCCGTCGCATTGGAGCAAATCTGTAATGGCGAGTGTATATTGATTTGTAACAATAAAATAAAATAAAATAAAATATATATATAATATGTATGTACAATAATAAAAATCCTGTTACTATAGCACTATAGCAGACTTTCGAGTGTGATTCATCCTGTAATTTTTCGAATGTGATTTCGCTTCCCAAGCCGGAAATGGACCGAATGAGGTGCTCTGTCAATGTTCGCCTTATTTCGGGTTCGTGTCAATATTTATCGAGGCGTAAGATGAGATATGAAAAGGTTTCATCCCTCGAACATTAGCATCGTATCATACCGACGGCATACATACGTAGGGAAAAGGGAAACAGGGACGTGCACAGTGGATGGAAAACAGGGAGAGGGAACGAGAAAGATTCTGCAGTAGATTGAGAGAACGTATGCTTGGTCCTGGGTTTATTACGCCAGTGAAAATTTTGTGACATTCGGTCGATGAAACGTCAAATTTTAGAGGCTCAGAAGGATTGCTTTAATTCAAACTAATCAAAAATTTTGAATTTTATTATATTGTTGTATTTAAACGTATACATACGTACATATATACGTATGAAGATTCTATACTATAGCATTATTTTTAGAAAACTTTGATACAATGTACTGACATTGTAAGTCGCCAAGTCAATTATATATTAAGACAGGTTTTACATTTCAAATTGAACATTTTACAAATCAAATTGAAAGTTTTATTTTATTTTACAAATATACCAGGAAGGCTTAAGAGGGCTGTACACCCGAAACCTTAATTTTGTTACCGTTCCTTTCTTCGATATATATATTGAGTGTATGTATATATTGAGTGAATGCGACAATATATATATTGAGTGAATGCAACAGTTGCGCTTCGACCAGATAAATCGTATTTTAAATTGACAAAATCGAGGTTTCGTATTCTCCTATTGTCTCCTCCAAAACTGGACCAATTTTTAAAAAAAATTCATCATCGGTATGAGAAAGATACTTTCTGTGCATCTATCGGCGTATTTTTTTTTAAATTGACCGTTAAATAAGCACGCTGGACTCGTTTCGTGGGTGTAAAAAAGAGGCGATTTTATAGATGTTTGGCGGCTCCTAGCTCCTATAAAAAATAATAAATCAAAAAAATAAAACGATAGATGCACCTCAATGGTGGATATCCATAGCATATTAAAAAATAATTTCTGTAGTGCCATAATTGAGGAAGGGAGAAGTATAGTACGTTTGTATGGACAAGGCGCTGTTGTCCAGCCCTCTTAACAGGTAAACCCCAAATGCGCCTTCTTGGTCCACATAATTATTACATAGATACATGTAAATCTAAATAATATCTGACATCTATGGTCAGTATACATATACATATTACAAACATCGTATTAATACGATAAATAACGATGAATAACTTTCATGTAACAATACGAATTTTATATTCGATAAACAACCACAGTCTATGGTGAGCAATATGGCGAAACCTAAGATATAACAATAACTAAAGGTTCGCAACAGAAAATTGGGAAGGAAACGCCAATTTTACAGGAATCGTTTCAATGAAAATCAGAAAAATTGGCAAATTCTGATAAGAAACGATCGACCTAGACAAATCAAGGTCTGGCCAACAGCGAGACTTAGCGGGGAATCGAACTCGTAACATCAAGCACGAAATAATTCAACATTCACCACTAGACCACGCTGCTGGCATGTAATAATTTAACTCATTATTTTTTATATAAACCATCATTTCCGGTCTTTACAAAAATATAAGAATTATTACTTGAAGTTTGTTTGTGGTTTTGTATTTATTTCGTATTTTCGTATCATACAGTTTAATCATCTGATAGATTTCTGCTACGAAGTTTGCTACAACAAGTAAGCGAAATGGAATCGTCGAGAAAGCAATGTTTCGACTTCGTTTCAGAAAATGTTTTGTTGGATAAAATCTTTAGTCAGATCAAAAACTAATTGTAATGAATTTAAACCGTTTGGTTTATGATTAAACAATATTATAAGTCTTTGAAATCTTTATACATATGTGTAGTCTTTTGTGAATATTTCATCTTAACCTACTGATTGTATTGTATTATGAACAAAACCTTTATAAATGTATCGACAGCGATGGGTAACATGAATAGGCATTATTCTGCGTAAAAAACAGTCGAAGGGATAAAAAATATTCAAAAAGGAATTCAAATGAAATAACTTTAATTAATCAAAATGGCTATAAATTCGTTTCGAATTTGCCCCCTATGTATTCTATTATTTATTCATACATATACATATGTATATCCTAAGGGCTTTTTCCTTTTGTATTTTTAATTGAACGATTTAAACGCGCCCGATCCTTTGATCCTTCGACGAGAAATAATCCAATGGAGCAGAACAAAGAAATTGTTTATTTAGCCATTATAAATTGTCCCTTGGTAACCGTCGCGTTACGCTACACTGATCACTGACTACTTATTTTCTGCAAAAAATAAAAAATAAAATCGTCCACTAAACCAAGGTGGATAGGTGCTTATAAATGTAATATAATGTATAATATTTATTTTGTATATTTGCGTTCGCCTTTCGGAGGAAAAGGGACGAGAAAAAATCCGCATGACACAAAGGCTTAAAAGAGGATTCGACGAAAGGGTCAACGTGTCCTATTTTCCACTCTGTATATGTAACGTATATTCTATTATATATAAATAAATAAAATGGCATTGCCAAGAATATTCCGGCACATAGTAAAAAAACTTAAAAAGGTGTCGAGATTTATTTATAAAAATACCTTAGTTATCTATGTACATATATTTTGTATAAATATCTGAAATACTGAGCTCAGCTCGAAAAAGGTGCTCTTAATGAATGTAGCTTTTAAAATCTGTCAGCTTTGGCTTTGTATGCTACATATACATATACATATGTACATATATTAACCAGAAGCGTGGTCTAGTGGTGAGTGTTTCTAGTGTAAGAGTCTCGTTGTTGGCTAGACCTTGGTTTGTAATATCTGACCGTTGATGTCAGGTATTGTATATCGATGTTTGTAATTGGCCTAATATATACATATGTATACATACATATTAACCAGCAGCGTGGTCTAGTGGTGAGTGTTGAATTTTTTCGTGCTTGATGTCACGGGTTCGATTCCCACTAAGAGTCTCGTTGTTGGCCAGATCTTGGTTTGTCGAGGTCGATCGTTTCTTATCAGAATTTGCCAATTTTTCTGATTTTTATGGAAACGGTTTCTGTAAAATTGGCTTTTTCTTCCCAATTTTCTGTTGCAAACCTTGAGTTATTGATATATCTTAGGTTTCGCCAGATTTCTCACCATAGATGTCTCTATTATGCTTTGTTAAAATTATTCTAAAAATTGTATATCGATGTTTGTAATTGGCCTGATATATACATGTATATTAACCAGCAACGTGGTCTAGTGGTGAGTGTTGAATTTTTTCGTGCTTGATGTCACTGGTTCGATTCCCACTAAGAGTCTCGTTGTTGGCTAGACCTTGGTTTGTCGAGGTCAATCGTTTCTTATCAGAATTTGCCAATTTTTCTGATTTTCATCGAAACGGTTCCTGTAAAATTGGCTTTTCCTTCCCAATTTTCTGTTGCAAACCTTGAGTTATTGATATATCTTAGGTTTCGCCAGATTTCTCACCATAGCTGTCTCTATGATACTTTGTTAAAATTATTCTAAAAATTGTATATCGATGTTTGTAATTGGCCTAATATATATGTATACATACATATTAACCAGCAGCGTGGTCTAGTGGTGAGTGTTGAATTTTTTCGTGCTTGATGTCACTGGTTCGATTCCCACTAAGAGTCTCGTTGTTGGCTAGACCTTGGTTTGTCGAGGTCGATCGTTTCTTTTCAGAATTTGCCAATTTTTCTGATTTTCATCGAAACGGTTCCTGTAAAATTGGCTTTTCCTTCCCAATTTTCTGTTGCAAACCTTGAGTTATTGTTATATCTCAGGTTTCGCCAGATTTCTCACCATAAATGTATCTGTGGTTGTTTATCGAATGTAAAAATTCGTATTGTTACATGAAAAATGTTATTAATCGTATTTGTACGATGTTTGTAATATATGACCGTAGATGTCAGGTATTGTTTCGATTTATATGTGTATGTATGTAATAATTATGTATTTAGATGTCTCGTTAATTATGAGTTTTCAATGTCTTGTAATAAATTAGCCACAGTGACGACCTGGAGTTAATCTGTAATGTCACTATGGCAAAATTGTAAAAAATAATAATTTATATTGCTGCTTTGCTTTGTAAGATTTTGGTTGAATTGTATTGATGAGGTCATTCGTTTTCAAATTTTAATACATTATTTTTGCTGGTTGGTTTGTTTGTTTCATCGTTTTAATACTTTACCGCCATACTAGTTATTAATTATTTAGGGAAATGTCTCCGAAAAGATGCTAGTGGAATACAATCGTTAAGGAAGTGATTAAAATTTACATCGGAATCATCCGTCAGATCGACGTGATGACAGCTGGCTATTCGGACGCGCATTCTCGCCATCCTTACGTAACTTCACGGGTTATTAAGTTTAACAGTTTTTTCACAATCTCTCATATAAACTTTGTTTTCTGAAATAGCAGAATACCTATAGTATGTTGATATGTATACGTTTTTGTTAGCATTTGTGCAATTGCTCAACGGTTTGGGAATTCATAGGGGTTGAATTTTTACTTTATCTATGTACGTAACCGATCATGACCGGAATCGATAACCGATCATGTTTTCATGATTTTGATAAAAATATGTGTGTCAACAACGTTAGTCATATCGAACTGAAACTAAATATCGGTTACTGACATTATTATCAATACGACGTAATTTTTAAGTCGACCGGAAATGGTACCTCCCTTTAAAGTTGACCTCTTTTTTTTAATTTTTGAATTCAATTATCTTCCAAATTGCTAATTGAATCGGACTCAAAGTTTTTTTTACATGTCATAGAAATTATAAATTTTATACCCGAATATTTTTTCGTAAACCGGAAGTAGTACTTTTCTCTAGAGAATCGAGGCGTTTTTATGTTTAAGCTTAATACCAAGTTATGTATACAATTTGGTAAGCATCCGTCAGCCGGAAGTGGTAGTTTACTCTTGTTAGCTTTTTCCCCCTTTTTTTTAGACCCTTTAAACACGTGTGCGCTTCACGAAAAAATTAAATTATAAATATTGTATCAATGTGATGAAAATAAAAAAAAATCACTAAATTTAATAAACCGGAAGTGGGATTTTTTCCTCTTAAAAAAGTCAAAAATGTTGGGACCACGATTTCTTCCACATGCCAGAACGTGTAAGCTGAAAATTTATATTTGTATTCTTTATGTACTAAATAAGAGTTGGGAAGGTTTTGGTCAGAATTTGTAAACCGTAAGTAGTATTTTTTTTCAAAAAAAAATTTCATTATTTTATTTTGACCTTTTAAATTATTTTTATTTTCTAGATATTTAATGTGTATATTAATTACAGTGATTTGAATCAATATAAAAATTTCGAACACAATCCGACAATCGAAAGTCTAACTGTTAGTTTCCCTACATTTGCGCTGGATTTGTATCGAATATGCTCTCATAAGCGGTATATGTTTGCTTAATATATTTTACCTTTTTATATCCCTCAAATTCATAGATAAAGTCATGGATCGTTACCTATTTCAATAGTTTTTAGGCCTCTAATTGAGTTTTTAGTTCAGACGTATTTCAAATCTGTCCAAAAAACAGTCGTTATATTAATTATTATAAATCAAGAGAAGTGGGAAATTTTAATTCAACAATTCTTACATACATACCTTGAAATGTAAAAAAAAATCGTAAGAAATTTTTCGATTTATTAAGCAATTTAGCACGAAATATTATTTTATATTTTCCACATTTTGAACTAAAGAATATTTATTTAATCACGAAATATTTTCGAGTGTTTTGTAATGAAAAGAATAAAACGAAAATGAGAGCTTCCATTTGTTAGGCTTTCGAGCATCTTTAAATAGAAATTTAAACCGATTTTAATTAATACTTCTGACAAGGTCGACGAAGTCGACATTTGTTGTGTGTTAAAACAAACATTATTAAAAATACGCTTCAATTTAAACTTAATTTCAAATCTTTTTTCTTTTTTATTAAAAAAAATATTTATAAAGTAAGGAAATTGAAAATAGCATCAAAATTTTAATGTATTTTTAAATTTTCAAATATTTTAAACAAAATGTTAAAGCTTAAGTGGTTCTATTTATATGCGAGAAGACTTATCCGGTGTTTTCCGAGCATACCAAAGTGATTTGTTGCTTAAGAGGGCTGTACATCCGAAACCTTAATTTTGTTGCCGTTCCGTTCTTCGATATATATATTGAGTGAATGTATATATTGAGTGAATGCAACAATATATATCAATATATATATTGAGTGAATGCGACAGTTGCGCTTCGACCGGATAGTACGTATTTTAAATCGACAAAATCGAGGTTTCGTAGTCTCCAATTTTCTCCTCCGAAACTGGACCAATTTTTTAAAAAATTTCATCATCGGTATGAGAAAGATATTTTCTATGCAACTGTGTGCGTATTTTTTTTAAATCGACCGTTACATAAGCACGCTGGACCTTTTCGTGGGTGTAAAAAAGAGGCGATTTTATAGATGTTTGGCGGCTCCTAGCTCCTATAAAAAATAACTAATCAAAAAAATAAAACAACAGATGCATGCCAATGGTGGATATCCATAGCATATTAAAAAATAATTTCTCTAGTGCCATAATTGAGGAAGGGAGAAGTGTAATACGTTTGTATGGACAAGGCGCTGGTGTCCAGCCCTCTTAAGGCAAAGAATATATAAACGCTAGTTTTATGCCAGTTGATATTTCAACGGTTGGTTTTGGAAAATAATTGATATATGAACCACGCCCGAGGCTATTGTTGCTACCGTTTCAGCATGCACAGATTTCGGGGTAAATTTACATTAGTACGACGCTTATTTGTAGCAGGCGCCGAATTCTGGTTTACATATAATTTCGAAAGAGACTTAGTATATATGTTTGATTGTTCGTGACAGTTAATTAATAAAAAATCAAATGAGGATTCAAATAAATTTATATAAAATAAAACTATTCAAATAAATTTAATAAAATGTTTACTATTAGATTAGTCATGTTTAAGCGGTTTATATTACAAATACCGAGCGAAGCCGGGTAAAACCACTAGTTAAATATAAAGTCCTTTTAATTTTTTATTTTTAATGTTGAACAGTTTATACATTGTTTTTAAAGTTAAAAGATTACACTGATTTTTTAAAAAAAATAATATTCCTAATCGTAAAACAGACTGTATGAATTATAAATTGATTATATATTTTGTATAAATACACATTTTAATGTACATAATAGTCTCAAAAGAAAATGATTTTCTATTTGTTTTCAAGCTTTAACTTTCAACAAGAGCACTGTATTTTAATGAATATTTCTTTAGTTGTTTGAAAATAATTGGAGTATTTGTTGAAAGTACAAAGTTGTATCAATAGAATTTCTTTATTTCGAATTTTTATAATCTCGAAATTAATGATTTCATTAAGTATAACTACAGTTCAACAGATTATCTTTATCTTAAGACATTCCCCCTCTCTCTTTTAAATATAATACTTAATGAATGTGCGTCGAAACGTCAGAGGCCAAGCCAAAGTTTTCAAAACGACCAATATGCGTCACAACCAAATCGTTTCACTAAGTAAATTTAATTATCATCGTAGTTTGATAGTTTTCAAAAAGTTTCATGGTGACTGCATGCATTCTACATGCAATTTCAGGGGTGGAACCAGAGAAATGTAAAAAATTATTTTTAAATAAATGTAAAAACATTTCTCTTCGTGGCACCGAATATTCAATTATATTAATAACCAATTATTTAAGTTTAATTAGTATAAACATCGTTCATTTTATATAATACATATTTTTGTTGAAACTATACATTTCACGTTAATTTAAGAGTTCCCAAGGACAGACAAATACAAAAAAAGTGGATAAAAATAATCCGCCAACTGAGAAAAGAAACGGATTGGCCACCAACAACACCCAACACCACCATAAATGTAAATAAATCCATATAAAAATAAAACTTTTATTTATGTAGTGAATACAATGTGATGACCCTGATTATATTCCGTGCGTTGTAGCGTAGTTATGGAGACGTACCGCGTATTACTGACAAAAATTATTTATTCGTAAAGGCAATTCGGGGTTTATCCTCAATATACCCAATATTTAATCGCCATAGTTCCTTATCAACTCAAAATAAAATATAATTATATCGCACGCTCATATTACCATTATTAACCTATGCTTCACCTGTATGGAATAACGCCTCGAATACTAACCTTACCAAACTCGAAATAATACAAAATAAATCCCTAAAAATAATTTATAATACACCCATATATACTAACTTGAAAAAAACTGCATGCCATATATAATATTCCGTTTGTTACAGACATTACTAACAAACGAACCAGTAGATTCTATGACAGAATCACTAATAACCATACTAACACACTTGTGAAGAGTCTCGGTGATTACAGCAAAATGTCTATACCTTTCAGGTATAACATACAGATTACCTAAACACAATCTGCTTTAGATCGTCGACTTTAGAGAGTCTTTAATTAATATTTTGTATTAGATGTATTATGAACATTTATAAGGATTGTAAATAGGTTTTTGAGCTCTTTTTCCTATTATGCTGTACATTAACATTAGAATAATATAATACTATGATTATTAACAAAATTTTAAAATAGAAAATGAACAGTAGATCAGTAGGTTTTAAAATAGATATAAGATGTATTGTGAACATAATTTATTAAAAATCAAAAAAATGATTCGTTAAGGCAGTTCTATTATTATAATATATCTTTGAACCAATATGTTCGAAAGCATATCACTAGTCCACGCTGCTGGTTAACATACAGATAAAAGTTGCCAAAAAAAAGGAGTGCTATTTAAAAAATCTATCGTCATACTCAGATACAATATGAAAATTACGTAAATATTTCAATTCAGCTGAATCTTGGAGTTATCTTCTTTGTTCCATGGTCTTAAGCCAGTCCGTGTTCAGTTTAGCATTCAGAGCAGGTGGCGTTCGCGTGACAGAAGCAGCGGTGGCACACATTTCCCGAAAAACTATAAATTGCAAAAGTGGGGTTCGGAAAAGTTTTCGTTACGCTTTCGTTTTACATTCGCGGCCTGTCATATTGCACAGAGTCGGCGAAAACCGGAAGAAAAATACAACCTTCACATAAAATCCCGTTGAAAAAGTGGCACACACTCCACTTCCGACCAGAAATAATGAGAAGAACTTTTCCTTTTCGGTTAACAAATGCTCGCTCGTTTTTCATTTTCGTTCACGGCCTGCTTATATACACACATATATATGTGTATATGCACTAATATACTCATCCCCCCCCACATTATATTGTATTATACTAATATACAAGTCTATACAATCTGAATTTCAATAGGAACGTATCCTAATATAATACGTGTATGTATGCAATTTTGTATATACGCGAGAGCACATATAATAATATTAAGAGTGGTTCTAGGAAATGCTCGAAACAGAGAAATGTTATAATAATAGAAGTGCTGCATAGACTTGGATATTTGCGACTCCAAGTCGATCTTTTCTTATCAGAGTTTGCCGATTTATCTGATTTTCATTGTTGAAACGGTTCCTCAAATTGGCGAAAATCATCCTCCCCGCTGTCACAAATATCTGAATTTAATTTATGTACAATATGTAAAAATTTATGTACAAGTCTACATAAATTATTAGATGTCTCAGTGGATTAATTAATTAATTTCGTGTTCTTTAGCCTCTCGTAATACAGCGATTTGTGTAATAAAAATGCTGCAATGTTTGTAATTAATTGTCTAGGAAGGCATATTGGGTCTACCTGTCAGACCTTCCTGGTATATATCCAGAGAAATGTTATAATAATAGAAGTGGCTTTAGGCGTCATATTGCTGTCAAGTGAGGAATGTCCACAGACCTTTTCAAATAATTTTAGCGTCAGTCGTATTTAATCCGCGGTGCTCGACCTATGCATATCCGATAAAATCTTCTCTGTTTGTTTATATTACTCGCAAGATGGGCAAGTGCATCGTTAAAAATTGCACAATGCATACAAAAACACACAATAAACAACTTGGGATACATTTTTATAAGTAAATTGATCATTTAAGTAACGTATTATTCAATCAACATCGTAGTTCGACAGTTTTTAAAGGTGTCGTGGCGATCACCCGCATTCTACATAAAACTTCAGGGGTGGCACCAGAGAAATGTAAAAAATATTTTTTAATAAATGTAAAAACATTTCTCTTAGTGGCACCGAATACTCAATTATATTAATAACCAATTATTTAAGTTTAATTAATATAAACATCGTTCATTTTATATTACACATATTTTTGTTGGAACTATACATTACACCAGCGGTTTCCAAACTGGGAGGCGCGCCTCCCTGGGGAGGCGCGGGCTATTGCCAGGGGAGGCGCCAAAACTTTTTAGTAAAAAAATAATTTTCATACCATAATATCTACAAATAAATAAAACTTCATATCTTAGCTTAACAGTAAAAATTCAATGCATGAATGTTTATTTTTATTTTTCTTTAATTTTTATATACACATTTAATTAGCAACCCTTCAAGAAGAAAACCAACATGAAGAGGCACATTTGTGGACGAACGATAATTTTATTATTAATCTTGCCTATTTAGTTGAAATTTTTGGAAAATTGAGCGGTTTAAATAAATCAATGCAGGGATCACAAATACATCCACTTGTTCAAAAAGACAAAGTAAAAGCTTTCATTAAAAAGTTGAAGTTATGGAAATCAAATTTACAAAAGAATGAGTTGGATATGCTTTCACTTTCCAAAAATTTCTGGGCCACAGCCAATATTAAAGAAGGTAAAAATCGTTTAATTGACCACTTGGATAGTTTAGTGCTGCATTTTTCCAATTATTTCAAAGACCTTGATTTCTCAAAGTTTTTGTGGATACAGATTCCATTTAACTACAATGAAGAAGACGAATTCGAGCTGACAACCATCGAAAAAGAAAAATTGATGGAATTATTATGCGATAGCTCACTAAAACAAAAGTTTCAAAATGAAACCATAATTAAATTTTGGATGAATCTTAGTGGAGAGTATGAATCTTTGTATTGCAAAGCAATGCAAGTGCTTCTACCGTTTGTAACGTCTTATTTAAGCGAAACGGGCTTTTCGGCACTAGCTGCAATGAAAACCAAATATCGAGCCAGGTTAATAGTCGAAAAGGAGTTACGAGTGGCACTCTCCATATTGCCCCCAAGATTTGATAAACTTTGTGCCAATAAACAACAACATCCTTCACATTAAATTTTGATGTGTTAGATGTAGTTTAATTAGTAATTTAATATAAAAATAAATATACGTGTTCGTATAAATTTATGTTATAGCAAAACCTTTTTATTATTATGTCTATTGTAGTGTTCAGTATTTTTTTTTAAATAAAGGTTTATTATTTAAAACGGGTCTATATTATTATATCTATTAAAAATAAAAGGTAGGGAGGCGCGGAAAAAAAATTTTTTTTTAGGGAGGCGTAGTAGCATAAAGTTTGGAAACCGCTGCATTACACATTAATTTAAGAGTTCCCAAAGACAGAGAAATACAAAAAAAGTGGATAAAAATAATCCGCCAACTGAGAAAAGAAACGGATTGGCCAGCAACGACCATCACCGCCATATACTCAAATTGTAAATAAATCTATTTAAAAATAAAACTTTAATTTCTGTAGTGAATATGTGATGACCCTGATTATATTCCGTGCGTTATAGCGTAGCTATAGAGACGTACCGCGTATTATTGACATAAGCAAAGCATTGGTAAAGGCATTTCTATTATTATAAAATTTCTCTGGCTCGAAATCAAATGCTTGAAAATTAATTCCTCAAATGTCACATTCTTCAAAATTCAATTTTATTTAAAAAAAATATTATTTTATTTAAAAAAAATTATCACACAGGCGAAAATACATATTCGTATCGAAGTGACCTTAGATTGTAAGTTCATAATCAGAAGTTCGTTCAGAAATCGTTTTGCAAAATTAAATTACTATTATACTATGTACATATGTGAATATATTATGAATTGCCGGTATTTTTACAAACCTCATTTATTTTATTTATATTTAATTTTGAATAAATAAACTACGGCTAAAATAGTTCAATAAATATATAATATGTATGTACATTATTTTAAATATTTAATAAGTGTCGTAGTATTTTATGCTATTTAAAATTTCAAGCTCAAAATCAGGAATAATTAACCATTTTGTTCTATGGACTTCTTTGGAAGTTAACAATCGTTTCTCGGAATAAAGATTTTAAATGTATATATATAATTACATTAGACAGGATGCCAGTTTTATTGAAATAAATGTACCTAAATTGACATGAACATATTATATATGATATATAATAAAAATGTAAATGTCCCAGTTTCTGTTAGCATAAAGTAAATTTCATCGAAGAACATCAACAATTATAAATTCAGAAATTAAACGAAACTGCTTAATACCCACAAGACTTCGCAAACAGCGTATTAGGCTGGGATTTTTACCCATGACCTATTTATTGGTATGTAATATATATGCTTATATGTACAAATGTACGAAAATAATTCCCGAAATTGAAACTTTTTGATACATTTAAGATCATAGACTATAACTCCTAATCACACGTGTCGTTTTGTGGTCTGGAAAAAGGTTAAGAAGCCCTGTCGAAATCGTAAACACATGTACAAAGATAAGTACCAAGTGTGATGAGAAAATCGCAGTATTGCAATTCTCATTTTTAATTGGATTTTATCGTATTCATACGTCGTTAAAGATGAAGTTTCTGTTTTTGTTTGCTCTTTTCCTGATATTGGCCACATCTTGGACTTGTGCAGTGGAATTAGATTCAAAAGAAAGCCAACCGATGTTCGGTTCTATTGATTTTTCAGGTATATATTTATTTTATTTCATTTATATGTGTGTATATGTATGTATGTAAATAACTGGTTAAGTTATTCTTTTTATTTTAGAAAAAGTGCTACTTCGTAATACGAGAGCGTTTTGCGAAGAATGTGTGGCTAATTGTAGACGGGATGGAAAATCGGCAATATGTGCTCAAAGAACTTGTATTTGTCATGAATACGGAAATTTTGAACCAAAGCGTCAATATAGTTAATTAGAATCATTATTTTTACTTTATATATGTATGTATTTTCATATAGAAACTAAGAGATGATTTGAATAAATTGCTTCATTAGGTATTTGTTTTATTTCAATGATATCATATAACTTCACTTATTAATCAAAGTCAGCAGTTTCACGTTTTTTACGAAAGATCAAGTATTTTCTTATTGTGGAAACGAATTGAGATATTAAGTACTGGGATATAAATAAATGTTTTAAATTAGTCAACAGATTACACACAAATCATACAGAGTAAAAGTTAGCACGAATGGAGAGATTTTTATATTTCTCGAAAGGTCTTTGACTCAAAATTTATTATTGCTGTGCCAAAATTGATTATGGGAATCAATAGTCAGATGTTTTCCATATTTATTTTAATTTTTTATTGCATAAAATACTTTTTTTTTTACAAACAATTGTTTTTTTACACATATAATATTATATAATGAGTTAATTGAAACAGTTTTATATTCGACTACGTTTGCAAGGGTGGGTTTTCAATCTCAATATTTTTTTTATTTTTTCTGAACGTACTATTATTTATTTAAAGGTAAAATATGAAATATCCTAGGTGGGGAGGGTCATTGCTCGCAAGTTGAGTATGCAAAAGTGAGCGTGTGAGATGGTGTGATGCGCTCTTAATTCTTTATCGTTTTACGGACTATTCTTTAACTAAATTTAAAATCATTAACTGCTTGAATTAGTGCCGTTGCATAATAAAAAAAATATTCATATAAAAAAATCAATTCTTAGAATCGTGATTAAGTGACAATTTAGTGAAATAGGTTCAACATATTACGGGAAAAAATATCAAAGAAAAATCATGTTCAAAAATATTTACATAGTGGGTAGGTTGGTTGCCAATTTGGTAAGTAATCGTTTCAACAATTAAATCAGATAAATTGGCAAACTCTGATGGGAAACGATCGTCTTGGAATCACGAATATCCAATATTTGATGAGCAACATTGCATAAATACTCCGAATAGATTATTTTTCAATTAAGGTCAACCTAGGACTTGAATTCAGGAACATCTCAGTGGTTAGCATTGACGCAATCACTATACTGTACTTATATTTAGGAATTTAAGGATTATATCTCATTTTAGGATTGTAAAGAAGTTAAAAAACGAAGCAGTGAAAAAAAGTAACAATTAAAAAAAGGTTTTTTAAAAACATACCTCTTCTATAATTTGTATATAAAATTATTATTTTGAATAAAAAAACAAATAAATTTTTTTACTACCGCCATCTATGTATAAAACTAATTCCAACTATTAACTACCAAACGTCATCGAGATTAAAAATTTTCGGACTTGAAAAGCTTCTTAAACGATATTTTATCTCTATCGTAATGTCGGAGGATTTATTTACTTGTATTGATGTAGTATTTTGTAAGTAATATTAAGATATATAAATTATTATTTTGAATAAAAATACCAATACTTTTATTTTACTACCGCCATCTATGTATAAAACTAAAGACTACATAGACGTCACCCAGATTTCAAATTTGCAAACTTCAAACGCGTCTTAAACGATATTTTATCTCTATCGTAATGGCGGAGGATCCATTTACTTATATTGATGACCAAAATGAGCAATATGGAAAATTATGAAAACGATCGGATAAGAGGCAAACTTTTTCCTGAATTGTAATCGTAAGGGAAACGTAAAAGAGGTATGTAAAAATGTATATTTTTGACTTTTAAAATTCGTCAGATAATTAATTATAAGTATTTTAAAACAATAAAAAATCACAACCAATAAAAAAAAAATCTGACTATTGATTCCAATACTCAATTTTGGTACAGAAATACTACATGGGTTTTGAGTTAAATAATGCAAATTTTTTAACACTTCATAAATGAGAAGAAGCCAATAAGAAGCCTTTCCAACTCAATTTACTAGTCAAATGTCTGACGAGACGCTTGGCCATAAAAGCGATTTCGATCGACAACGATATCGATAACATTCATTATTAACACTTTGAGTGAACTAAACATATTATATATATGAGAGATAATGAGAACCTATAAAGCAAATTTTATAAAATATAGAGTGAAAAAGAAAACGTTATAGGCGTTTAAGCAATTAAAATCTGACATAGCTAGATGACGGCGAAAAGGGATATAAAGCTCGAAGAGGCTAACGCGACCGATGTGGACGAACAATGTCAACGAACATTTTCGACATTTAACGTCACCGTGTAATACGAGGAAGTAATTTCAAACGTGTCTAATACGATATGTTTTCACCATCGTAGTGGCAGATGACACTTCCACTTATATTGAAATGAGCAAAATGAGCAAAATGGCAAAGTATGAAAACGATCGGATAATAACCCAAACTTCGTCACACGACCAAATCGTTTGCGAGCTAAGAAGAGGTTAGTAATAAAAATCAATTGCATATTCGAATTAAGTGGGTAAAACTTTGTATAGATTGATTCTTTTCCGCTCCGGTAATTTTTACTTTATCTACATACATATGTACGTAGTAACACTAGATGAAATTTTGTGATCATGCGAAAATTCAAACTTGAGATTTTGACTGATTTGAACTCAGAATCGATCATTGATCACGTTTTCATGATCTAGAAAAAATGTGTGTGTGTCAGTGAATTTAGGGATTTTTTGAACAACATTAGTCCTATCGAACTGAAACTTAGTACCGCTTACTGAAATTGTTATTGACACAACGTAAATTCTTTTTAAATTTTTAAGTTGACCGGAAATGGTACCTCCCTTTTTTTAATTCAATTATCTCTCAAAGCGCTAACTGAATCGGATTGAATTTTTACTTTATCTACATACTAGCTGTAATACCCGGCTTCGCTCAGTGTTTATAATATAAACCGCTTAAACATGACTAAGCTAATTTAATTAAAAAAAAAAAAAAATTTAAAAATTTAAAAAAAAAATAAAAAAAAAAATAAAAAAAAAATCAAAAAAAAATCAAAATTTTTTTTTAAAAAAATCAATTTTTTTTTTTGCCTTCTAGGGCTTCGCCCTCGGCACCCCCCTGAGCCTTTGCCTTCTAGGGCTTCGCCCCTCCACGCCCCATGAGCAATTGCCGTTTAGGGCTTCGCCCCCATGATCAGTTGCCTTTTAGGGCTTCGCCCCTCCGCGCCCCCATGATTCAAAGCCATCTAGGGCTTCGCCCCCCTTAGTTAATGCCTTTTAGGGCTTCGCCCCCCGCGCCCCCAAGATTAATTGCCGTTTCGGGCTTCGCCCCCCTTAGTTAATGCCTTTTAGGGCTTCGCCCCTCCGCACCCCCATGATTAAATGCCGTCTAGGGCTTCGCCTCCCCTAGTTAATGCCTTTTAGGGCTTCGCCCCCCGCGCCCCCAAGATTAATTGCCGTTTAGGGCTTCGCCCCCCTTAGTTAATGCCTTTTAGGGCTTCGCCCCTCCGCGCCCCCACGATTAAATGCCGTCTAAGGCTTCGCCCCCATGATCAGTTGCCTTTTAGGGCTTCGCCCCTCCGCGCCCCCATGATTAATTGCCGTCTAGGGCTTCGCCCCCCTTAGTTAATGCCTATTAGGGCTTGCGCCCCATGAGGCTGGGCCCCCCGGGCCCCCTTCGGGGCCCCACGGGGCTGCGCCCCTTGTGGCGCCCCCTTTTGAGCCCCATGGGGCTGCGCCCCATGAGGCTGGGCCCCCCGGGCCCCCATTCGGGGCCCCACGGGGCTGCGCCCCTTGTGGCGCCCCCTTTTGAGCCCCATGTGGCGCCCCCTTTTGAGCCCCATGGGGCTGCGCCCCATGAGGCTGGGCCCCCCCGGGGCCCCACGGGGCTGCGCCCCTTGTGGCGCCCCCTTTTGAGCCCCATGGGGCTGGGCCCCCCGGGCCCCCTTCGGGGCCCCACGGGGCTGCGTCCCTTGTGGCGCCCCCTTTTGAGCCCCATGGGGCTGCGCCCCATGAGGCTGGGCCCCCCGGGCCCCCTTCGGGGCCCCACGGGGCTGCGCCCCTTGTGGCGCCCCCTTTTGAGCCCCATGGGGCTGCGCCCCATGAGGCTGGGCCCCCCCGGGGCCCCACGGGGCTGCGCCCCTTGTGGCGCCCCCTTTTGAGCCCCATGGGGCTGCGCCCCATGAGGCTGGGGCCCCACGGGGCTGCGCCCCTTGTGGCGCCCCTTGTGGCGCCCCTGGCGGGGCCCCATGAAGCTACTCGCCTTGCGCCCCCGCGGGGGTGAATCCATTGAAACGAAAAAAACAAATCGGCGCCCATGGATCGAAAAAAAAAAAATCGAATCACGTGTTCGATGACGTCACCGATCTACGGACGACGACGACGACGACGACGACCAAGGATACATACAAAGTCTCTTTCCAAATTATAGATTAGATGTACGTAGTAACAATAGATGAAGTTTTGTGATCATGCGAAAATTCGAACTCGAGATTTTGACTGATTCGAACTCAGAATCGATTACTGATCACGTTTTCATGATCTAGAAAAAAATGTGTGTGTGTGTGTGTGTCTGTGTATTTTGGGAATTTTTTAACACCGTTAGTCCTATCGAACTGAAACTAAGTATTTGTTACTGAAATTGTTATCGACATAACGTACATTTTTTTCAAATTTTTAAGTCAACCGGAAATGGTACCTCCCCTTATAGGTGTCCTCTTTTTTTAAGTTTTTGAATTCAATTATCTCCCAAACCGCTAACTGAATCGGACTGAATTTTTTTTACATGTGATAGAAATAATAATTTTTATGATTTTATATTTTTTAAATATTTTTATCTGAACCGGAAGTAGTACTTTTAGTCCAGAGAATCGAGGTTTTTTATGTTTTTCTCAGAAACCGTTGGGTTTATTCAATTGAAATTTCATATCTAAGTTATTTATAAAATTTGGTAAGCATCCGTCAACCGGAAGTGGCAGTTTACTCTTGTTCGATTTTTTTATATGTAATAGAAGTTATAAATTTTATAACCTAATATTTTGTTGCTCAGTGACTATTGAACGTAATTTGTCGTAACTATGTAAGTAAAGATCTTACGAGAGATATATCGAGAGACAAATATCTCAACTTCTCATCCGAGAATCTTTTGTCGAAAGAAAAGTTATTTTTTTTCAATGCAACATTTAAATCATACACATTAAATAAGAAACGCGTTCGGTTTTTGGGATAATTTTCAATAAGAAATAAGCGATAGCATTTCTCGAGTTCTACGGGGTAAAATCGAGCAGAGTGTAACGTTTCGTAACACGCTTAGCTGCGTAGAGTTTATATGTATGTACTTGAAAAAGCCTATTGGTTTTATTATGCTTTAGGTCATCGACTTTAGATAGTCTTTAATTAATATTATGTATTAGATGTATTATGAACATTTATAAGGATTGTAAATAGGTTTTTGAGCTCTTTTTCCTATTATGCTTTAGATTAACATTAGAATAATATAATACTGTGATTACTAACCAAATTAAATTAAAATTGTAAAATAGAAAATGATCAGTAGATCAGTAGCTATTAAAATAGATATAAGATGTATTGTGAACATAATTTCGTAATAATAAAAAGCATTTAAAAATCAAAAAAATTGGTTTTATTATATAAGTTATGTACTATCCGCCATGACAGACAAGTTGAAAGAGATTTTTCTGCAGATGAATCTCCATAAATGTAGATAGTTTAAACAAAATGTTACATTAGAAGTATATAGATATTCCAAAAAACTCTACTCAGAATCACTAGGTTTAGTTTTGACCATCTGCGTTTCCACTTTTGATAGCCCTCGCCTCACATCTAACCCAAGTATGTATGTATGTACGTATACATTTTTATAGCGCGATAAACGGGCTAATGCGCTATAAAAACACAGATTGAAAAAAAGGATGCCGGACCTTTTTTTGCCGGGGATAATTAAATTTCAGCTACACGGCAATTCCCAGTTACGTTCGCGAATATTGAAGGTTTTCGCTACCCGTGTCCGGGCGTGGCCGCTTTTCTCTTTTCCACACAATCTTTCCGCAATAGTATCCGGTAAATGTACACGGGTCTTTGTTCATTAGTGGAATATGTTACAAAGACCGAGCCCCGTCGATTAAAATATATTTTAATTAACCCTTAGGGGTCGCAAGGTTGAATATAAATCAGGGTTGGGACAGGTCGCGTCGCTGACGATGCTCGCCTTCTTATTCGTTGGGATATTCTGTGATGCTAACTACAAACATATATATTGATATTTTTAAATTTACTATCCAGTAAAAAACAAAATTTGAGCCCTTCTAAAACGCCTCGAATACTAATCTTTCCAAGCTCCAAATAATACAAAATAAATCCTTAAAAATAATTTATAACACACCCATATATTTACTAACTTGAAAAAACTGCATGCCATAAATAGTATTCCGTTTGTTACAGACATAACTAACAAACTTACCAGTAGATTCCATGACAGAATCACTAATAACCATACTAACACACTTGTGAAGAGTCTCGGTGATTACAAAAAAATGTCTATACCCTTCAGGTATAACACACAGATTACCTAAACACCACAATCTGCTTTATATCGTCAACTTTAGAGAGTCTTTAATTAATATTATGTATTAGATGTATTATGAGCATTTACATATAAGAATTGTAAATATATTTTTGAGCTATTTCTCCTATTATGCTGTACATTAACATTAAAATAATATAATACTATGATTACTAACAAAATTTAATTAAAATTGTAAAATAGAAAATGATCAGTAGATCAGTGGCTATTAAAATATATATATATATAAGATGTATTGTGTAACATAATTTAGTAATAATAAAAAGCCATGTTAAAACAAAAAATCAAAGCATGGGAGTCCTGCAATCCTGGGTTCCGATCCTTTTCAAAGCCCGACTACGATTTAAATTATTAAAATGATAAGATTTATATATATTTTTATACATTTGTATATATTTACATTTTTTATATTAACCATGGTGCCATTACAGGTTGTCACAAATGGATAGCTATGTTTTCTTAACCTGTATTAAATTAGTGGTTGATTATTTGGTGAGGAAATTTTTATTTTTAATTTATACCAAGAAGAACAGGTAATCATAATGCGCCTACTTGGCCAGAAACATTGTACATTTGATACAAGTATTATTACCTATAGTATTATACAAAGTAAATATATATCAATTAACATCCACAAAGACATCTATGTTCAAATTTGTAAATTTGCAGCGTTTTTAGCGAACAATTCAGCGAAATTCATTTCATGTATATCAATTAACATCTACAAAGACATTTATGGTAAAATTTTTAAATTTGCAGCATTTTATACAATTCGATGAAATTGGAGATTGCTAAAAACTCGGGATTTGCGAGAAAGAGGCTAAGGTTGCCAATTTGTTGGAACCGTTTCAATGAAATCAGATAAATTTACAAACTCTAAGAGGAAACGATTTACCTTGGAGTCACAAATATCCATATCTGACCAGCAGCACTGCAGAAATACTTCGAATCATACAGCGTATGATTCTTTTCAATCGAGGTCAAACTAGAGCTTGAGCCCGAGACCTACTGACATATACTACAGGCTATATGTAATTATGTGGATACATTTACTAGCTTTGTAAATTCCCTGGCATTGCTCAGTTTGCGGAATTCACATCTGTATGTACCTATATTTGAAAATATAACCTTTTCAGATAGTTTCATAGCTCAATAGTGAATGTTCGTTGTGAAATTTTTATTGTAAAATGTAGGAAGAATTTCATGCAAAATTTGGCTAAATTTACTAAAAATGATAGTTGCAATGTTGCAAGTTTTACATATTGATTCATATCTGTCTATTTTAATCACTTCTCGCATTACCGGTTGAGATTCATTGTATCTACCTAGAGGAGGGTTATATAAAATTTTAACACGAGGTTCAAATGTAAATATATTGAGTACTAAATATATACAATTTAGTGTAGTTTATGTTTAACATTTCTAGTTTTTGTTGGGCTTCTTGCGATTTAAGATTAGTTGAGTGGCCAGACAAAAAACCAAATGGGTCACATTATAGTAGTTGAAAATTAAAATTGTCTGAATAATTTCAAGTTTCAATTATAATCATCACCTCACCAAGTTTTATTGAGTTTTTAAATTATATATTTGTTTGTTTTTGAGGCTCGAAATACACTTGTACTTGAACAGGTGTGTAAAATACGAGCCAGTTGCAGACTGCGATTAGATTCGCCTGTACACGGATCTAGCTTTCGAGAAGGGTAGGATTAGTGCTTAATTACGCTAAAAGCGCCATCAATTTGGAAACAAATTGGACAATAAATTGTATAATTAAAAATGTGCTTTCGAAATTATAAAGCGTAAAATGGTGTAATTAAACCGTGGATGATCTTGTGTTAGCGCTGGGCTTGAGGAGAGGTTCAGAATTTATTAATTTTGCGTTTGATGTTTACTGTAATGACTGAAATTAATTGAATATGTAGCAGCGGTGGAGAATATTTTGGATTTGGCTTTGAAAGGATAAACATATTTTGAATTCTTCTCTTACTTTGTCTATTATCAAATATTTACCATTTGGTTTATAGTGTTTTTTTGTACAGGCTTTTTATTAGACACTGAAATACATCGTATGGAATTTCAAAAAATTATATCTACAAGGTGTGTACACTTATACATATATAAATGCATATATATGTACATATGTATGTATGTATTAAAAATAATGTTAAACTTACCCTTGAATGAAGCCAGCTTGACGAATTTGCTTCAGAAGTTATTATGTCGAGTTAAATTTGGTGGCATTCGAACCACGCGTTTACGTATAAATAGTTAATTTTAAAATATTTTTCATTTTGTTTTTGTCGTAAAAATTTTTATCATATGAAATATTTTCCGTTTCATGTAAATATATTTTTTTTTTTTTTGAAAATTATTGTCGCAATTTTGTATAAAAAATTGTGCTTTTTTTATAAATCGGAAGATATTAAGTGTTCATTTTATTGTCAGCTCACTTTACGTCGATTTAAATACTATACAATGTTTATTCTACTATCGAAAATGTTATAAATATTTTTACATATAGTATCACAATAAATATACATTCAATTTTACATTGGCGACAATCAATTAAAATAAAAATTTATTTTAACGTATACTGTAATATATATATATTTTTATTTTTAATATGAAATCAATTGTTTTCAGACCTGAAATAAATAAATAAAATATAATATAATAACTTTTTATTTAATCTATAATGCTCAATGAATATGAATAAGAATCTGATTTTATTCAAAACATAATTTTTACATGCAAAATTAATTTTATTTTATTGAGAATTCATATATTTCTTTACACATAAAACAGTGCCATAAATAAATAACTTTAGAGTTGAACTTTTCATTAGAGCTTTCCTTTGAATGGTATTCAAGGGCATTTTGTATATATGTAGGTACTTATACAGGTATAGTAAACTTTTCAGTTGCGGAAACTTACGCTCGAACTTTCACTGATTTGATTTATTGCAATTAATAAATTGAATTTATTTTTATTACATAATACGCGTTTTATAAAATGGTCAAGTCTGAATTGGAATTTAAATTGAATTGTCTAGGGCAAATAACGAATTCATTACATACAAAAAAAATTTCATACTTTCGTTACATAAAATATATCGAGTGCTTAAAAGTCTGGAATATGTTTGAAAAGTGGACTACATATATGAATAATTAAATATATTCCTATGCGTTCAAAAGTTTTCCGGAAAGTGAAAATTATTCGTAAATAGAATAAAAATTTATAATTATTACCGCGAGTGTAAATATTTCTTTATGCATCTACGAACATGGATCAAATTCATATTTAATTTGGTTTGGAAAAAAATCTTATATTATTCAGGCCATCTATCACAGATCTTTATAACGACACTACACTATAGAAATCACTCTTTATAGATGCTTAAATATTTTTAATGAGGATTGAGAGGACAGGGAAAATCTCCCTTCCGTGGAAACTGTAGTGAAAAGTGAATAGCAGTGCAAATGAAAGCTTAGAATTTGGAGATATCTATAGGATCATAACTCTGCTGATTCATCAGAGAGTATTCCAATAGATAATATAAACCTAAGCAAGCCTTCATCATCATGGGTGCTGAAGTCGTTATGTGAAGTGAAGCATTTTTAGTGCAGTGGTTAGAATTAAAGAATTTTAGATTATATAACGACAAATGCAACCGTTGAAATGATTTCATTCTATTAACATAACATAATCGAAAATATTTTATTTTGTATTGAAAAATGAAGATTCAAATCAAATCTCTAAAATTACCAATAATATAATCTAAGTTAATACAAGTTCTTATTTCAATACTAAATTGTTGTTAATTTGACAGATACACATTGTTTTTTGTCCGCGCTTTCCAGGATTGAAGCGTTTTTTGATCAACTAAAACTTTTATTACAGACTTTTAGGCACTGAATGCAATTTGGAATACTATTTAAAACTAATATGTTGATATACAATTACGAAAATAATTTAATATGTATTGAAAAATTGCCCGTTGACAGTGCTCAACCTTCATTGAAAATTCTTGCCAAATTGAACACAAGTAATTTATTTTTTAAATCGTTTGGATATTATTTAGCATATATTATACAACAGTTTTATAGGCATTATTATAATTTTAAACTTTTACAATTTTTCGGCAAACAGAATGCAGCCAGCGAGTAATATTTGACAACTGTAACCACGAAAGTACATTAAAGATTTAAATTTCTTGTGAAAAATTGCATTTTCAGAGATGAGACGGATTTGATAGACATTGATGATAATAACATTTGTTATTTTTTATATTTACGGTTCTATTTTCAATTTGAGACTAGATTATACGCATTTTTTGTGGAGTTGCTAGTATTAAAATATTACTAATGCGGCTTAGTTACAAACAAGTTAAACGTAAAGGGAAATATTCCAAAAATTTAGCTTCAGATTTAGCTACATATATAGATATATTTCACATAAAAATTAATTTAAATCAATGCAATTTCACTGATTTTGATTATGTTATTGATTAAAATTATGTATAGGTATACAATCAGCGACCAAATATTATTCACATGACTTGATTCTATAATGCAGAACTACATCTAATATTTTATAACGTACCTGTACTGATTATATAATAAGTTAATGGTTTAAACAGAGATACAGGTCATGAAAAATTAAGTTTCTGAATATAATCAATTCAATTTTATAGCATTGATTAATTTCCATTATATTATTAATAAAAAATAACTCGTCCGCAAAGCACAAAAGTGATTAATCAACATTTTGCTTATACTTCATATTCTGCTTGAGAACACGGGTAGTTTTTGTTTATGAACAGAAATAAAACTAAATAAAAATCATATAAATAAATTTAATTTAATTTAATAAATATTGAAAAATAAATTAAATTTATAGAAAAATTTGAATCAAAATTCAATCTATTATGGAAAATTTAAATTTAAACAGGTACACAATAACACAAATGTATCAAATAAAAAAATTCACAAAATAATATAAAACAAACAATCAATTATGGTATTATAAAAACACTAAATTATGTTATTTAATTTAAAAACATAACAGCATAAACGTATCAAATAAATCAAATAAAAGTGTGTATGTATAAAAAACAGTCAAATATGCAAATTTTGAAATCACAAAATTAATTAAATTTTAACTTTAATTTTAAAACAGGCATCAATTCCTTTTAAAATCGTCAAATACTAGTAGAGAATTAAAGTTAAAGGAACTTACAGTGATTTTTATATCAGAAAAAACATTTATGCAGGTCTTGTAGAGTTATCACCCTTGCGCTTCTAGGACGTGATACTTTATAACGGTTGCACTTAATTGGGAGCCCACTGTGCATCGGACGGATTAGAGAGCTATATAATTTATTTGATTTTTTAATAACTTTTAAAATTGAATTTGTGAGTTTTAAGTTGTGTGTGTGTGTTAATCGTGATATTACGGGTGCAGTCGCGTTGCAGTGTTGCAGTTGCAGTTGTTCGCGGACAGACACGCGATCAGCTGTTGTTGGTTGGCCGCGCGGCGCCAAACAAACGCCCACGCGGCGGCGCGGTCCGTAGTAGCGCGTGGTTGCCCCACTCCTACCCTTCACCCTCCCTTGCCTACCCCCTCATCCACCCCCCCAAACCCCCCTGCACCCCTCCGTCTCTTTCGCCCCGGGGCTGCGCCTGCGCGAAGCCCCCAGTCTGCCGCCCCGTGGTCTCGGATGTTTTCCCCTAGATTTTTCCGCGAGGTCGGATTCACGGGGAATTTTCCGCGGAAAATTGTCACATTATATATTTTTATTTATTCACTTTTAACGTATTGATGGAAAACATTTTATTTCGATTGGCAGCCACTCAACTTCAAAGGATTATTCCAATGCAAGTGAAAATACGTAATTTTGACTTTTGATTTGAACTGGACGACTATTTAGAGAGATTTGAAAGCTGAAAAGTACTACAAATGAAAGATAAAATACCCAACTGTAGATTCCAATATTCATTTTGAACAGAAAATTAACAGATTTTGAGAAATCGACCGAACAACACCAAGATATAGAAAAATCGCGCGATTTAAAAAACACATATATCTCCGAATCTCGAGCCAATCAACACTTTTTATTACCAGATTCGTATTCACTGGGCATAGATCTATAAGAAAAGTCATATCTCGTCTCTGAAACATTTTTCGTGTCGAACAGTGTTATCAGACTCACCGCTGTCATAAGCTCTGGAAGATATTCGGCCGTGATAGTGATCTGAATTCAATCAAACTTTTGCGAATCCAGTTGAAATCTTTGATTGTTGATGCACATTCTCAGTATGTTGGCGAATGTGTATCACAGATAAAGTCTTGCCCCAAAAATTTAAGACTTTATCTGCCCTTTCTAATATGCATTATGACAATGATTTTAATATTGTTGGTCAGGATGAGATTTCCGAGGCTTTTTAGCTGACTATTTTAGCTCACAGTTTGTACAGGAGAATAATGCTAATCACGACTGTTTCCCTGACAACGACGTCCTTTCCTTCTCCTCGTCCTTGTCTATTAATTCTATTAACACTGCGGACTTTGAATTCGGCTGTCCCAAATTGAAACCCTTGCGCTCTTGTGGTCCTGACATGATCCCGGACTTACTAAATATATATACTAAAGGGTTGCTCTAGTGCCCTGATGCAGCCCTTATTCCATGTTTTCAATTTGTCTCTTCAATCCTCTTCCTTTCCAGCGTTATGGAGGTGTACCCGGATTATCCCTATACATAAGGGGGGTGATAAATCCTATATAGGAAATTATAGGCCTATCTCCCTATTGTCTAGTCCTGCCAAGGTCTTTGAGATCATACTCTGCAGATACATTTCCAAATATTTTCAAAGTTTTATGATCGAGGAGCAACATGCATTTCGGCCTGAACGCTCTACTGAATCCCACATGCTAAGCAATTGCTAAAATGTCTTGGGTTCAAGCACCGGAATTGAAAAATGTATTTAATTTTCTCAATCCGCTGGCAAGATCTGGATAGTTATTAACCTTCCAGCGGGCGCGCGGAGTTATTTCCTTTGAGCAGGCGCATGTCGTAAATTTTATGTCATCAAGTTTTCTCCATGTAAATACTGTTTTATTTATGTAAATGGTGATTTATTTATGTAAATGTTAAGGAAATATTGTAAGGTTATGAAAAATGTTAAATGACAATACTTTAAAAAATATATATTTTAATTTCTAAGCAAAAAACCAAAACAACACTCTAAATATGCTAACATTTCAAAACGAAATATTTTATCGACCTATTCGATCATTAGTAAGAATTATTAATCAGAATTAATATTACCTATTAGTCAGAATTAATATTTCCATCCTTACAATTATTACAAACCGCATCAACTGCAGAATGCTACTTGCATGTAAAGGATTCAACGGAACGCTCAACGGAAATTCCCAAATATCGATGACTCACAAATCTGCTCACAATACGCTGGGAAGATCTGGATGATTATTAGATTCAGGCCTGCGGTTTGTTATAAATATTTTAACATAGTCCCATGACAGGTTTCCCCAAATCAACACTATGGCCAAAACGAATCCCATATGCTAAGATGTCTTGGGTTCAAGCACCGAAATTGGAAGAGGGGTTTGGTGCAAACGATCGAAAAGCGCCAGACAGATTGAACCTCAGATTAACTGGATGGCTGCTTTAAACGTAATTCTCGACTTCACGAATGAAAAATTGCACATCAGATGACAAGTAACCTTTCGATGTGCACAGATGCAATTATTAAAATGGTAATTATTAAAATTGAGTTGGATCTTTCTGGTGAGTTTTTAATAATTTAATAAGGAAAAATTCGGAACTAAAGTATCAGAAGCACAGAACTTATACAGGGTAGGTATGTCGGGACTTCGGGTAGATTTCGCTTAGTGTAAGTGCGAGCAGTACGCACGCATAAGGTACACGTGTCGTTAATCTGTGGTTCAGTCTGTCTGGCGCTTTTCGATCGTTTGCACCGCATCGTATATGTATGTATGTATGTATATTCCACAAGATTCGGAAAATTGCTCATTTCATGAAATCGTCAAAAAATTTCATGATGTGTAAAATAAATAATGATTTGTTTTGGAACCATAACAAATGACATTTTATTAAGAGGAGATTTAAAAATTAAATCAGCTGATAACTAAAAATAAGTGTATGTGATGTATGTATTTAAGCTTATTGTAAAAAACTAAATGTATATAAGCTTATTGTAAATCATGTTAACAATTAGATACAACATAACTTCTTATTGAATACTTATCTCGCAGATAAAACCAACTGAGGAGATATACAGTGAAATGTCAGATTTGACATATTTGGCCAAAAATCAATATATATCGTGTATTACATTACATGAAGCTAGACGCTAAATTTGAATATACAGATGAGAGTTAAAACTATAAATATTTAAATATTAGAGGTAACGAGAACCTATAGAGCAAATTTTATAAAATATAGAGTGAATTATAGGCGTTTAAACAATTAAAATCTTATATGGCCATATCAAGGTTGGAAGACACGGGACGAACGCTTATTAAACGTCAGGAAGGTTTACGGGCCCCGTTTTTACAACGTGTTGTATACGATATTTTATCTCCAACGTAATGGCAGACGATACATTAACGTGTATTGATGACCAAAATGAGCAATATGGCAAAGTATGAAAACGATCGGATAAGAGATAAAAATTACCACTAACACGAAAGCCATGTGAAACGTAAAGGAGGTATGTAAAAAAAGAGATAATACTTCTAATCGATTTAAAATTTGAAAAAAAAAATAAAAACATAAAATTTGAAATTCATTATTCAATTTTAAATTTTAGTGTAATACGATAAGCGGTTTTAGAATAATCTTTAAAAAATATAGACACATATTTCAGATCAGTGATCTATGTATACTGATTACTGTTTATTGAATTTTCTCACGATCATAATACTTATTGATACTTCGCATACACAAAAATAAAGTATGCGAATATGAATAAAAACTTAATAAACAATTATTTAAAACTTTATAAGTTATATACATATATTATGTATATTTTTATTAAATTATAAACTTAACTTTCAAATTAATATTCCTCTTCATGAGCAAATACTTCAATATATGTATATTTGTTTGAAGTAATATACATAATATACATTTTATTTCGATACAATCAGCATACTTCAAGAAGCACGTGCGAGGTTCTGTTCAATCGAAATAATACACATTTCGAAAAGTGTATTATTTTGATATTATACCTAGCCTTGTGCAGTCGTGGCAGGGATTTCACCACGTAATACGATTAAATTCCACATTTCGTCTGTATATATGAAAAGCAGTAGCTTTCCACACATCACGACTTTTCAATAGGAAGCTATAATATATTCCGTAATATAATATAATGTCAAGTTTTCCACCTAATACCACTCGCTTACAGCCTCTCAATAAATATTATAAATGGAGTTTTCCGAGTCGTTCAGACGTTCGTGAGTTTTCCACTCGACTTGTTAACTCATTAAAAGAAAATTTACATGTTTTTCACCGACGCTTCCTCGTTAAATTCAAATCTGTTATTCAATATATTATACATATGTGTGTCGTCAAATTGAATATGCATTCGGTGTGCAAGTTTTCCGCTCGAAAAATTAACGCCGCGAGAAGTTTCCCCGTGACCAAGTTTGCGTCGCGCATTTAATAATTCAAATACGGCTGAAAAAGTTCCTCTTTTCGAGAAAAAGCACTTTCAGGCGTGTGAATTGAATTTAAAAAATTAATTAAATTAATTTCGCGGTTAAAGGATATATTTAAATAAAATTAGATTTGTATATTCGTCGTAGATTTATCGCCGTGTGAGAGTGTGTGGAAAACTAGGATTTTTCCGGACAAAAGGGTTACATTATAAAGAGTTAAAAATATGAAATAGATAATTTTAATGGTTATTTTATTGCATTGAAAAACAAATACGATTTATATATATATATATATATATATATATATATATATATATATATATATATATATATATATATATATATATATATATATATATATATATATAAATATATATATATATATATATATAAATATAAATATATATATATATATATATATATATATATAAATATATATATATAAATATATATATATAAATATATATATATATATATATAAATATAAATATATATATATATATATATATATATATATATATATATATATATATATATATATATATATATAAATATATATATATATATATATATATATATATATATATATATATATATATATATATATATATATATATATATATACATATATATATACATTTTTTTTCTACTAAGAAAAAAGTTTTTGGTAAAAGTGCAATAAAAAAAAATCTTTATTGAAATATGTGATACAAATGATCGAAAGTTAATGAAAATCTCATTAAAAAATACCTCTCTTCTAAGATTAAATTCTCAATTAATTTAAATGAAAAAAATTATGAAGATCTTAACTTATAATGAAATCCATCAAATACATATAATATATTGCGGATGGAATTATTACTTTTCAACATAATAAATAAATAAAATAAACTATTTATGTACATTCGAAATACCCTACCCTTTGAATGCTATACAAAACTAAAATAATTACAATTTCAGTCAAATATTGTACAAATTTTATTTTATTTCTCTTTAATTAAATTTCAGTCAAATATTGTACAAATTTTATTTTATTTCTCTTTAATAAATAAGGCAAAGTTAATATCGGTTATACACGTTATTTGAATTAGAAATATTTAATAAAATAAAATCAAACTAATAGCGTAATATTTTTACTGTGGATGACCACTATAGATGTCATGCTTAAAATGCCAGTAGCGCGGATGGGGTGATTCATTGTGTAAACAAAATACTTCAGGCGTGATTTACTATTTTAATTAAATTTAATATTTACTTCAGGTATGAATACTTACAAATATGAAACATGACATATTTGGCCACTTGAATAAGTATTACAATATGCATATATTTATAGTTGAAAACTCGATTTGAAAATTCACTAAAAAATTACCACGAAAGCTAACGAGGGAAAAGGGTAAAGCGGATTATAAGATGAAGGGAGGATAGGAAGGATATTCGCAGAAACAAGGACACTACGAAAAGATAAAAAAAAAAAAAGTTCATAATTTGTTTTGATTAAGTTATTAATGCAGTGGGCGCCGGCATCGAGAGGCGCCGGGTTTGATCCGAAATTTACTAAAGAAGGCTCGTTTTTTGAGGTAGTTCTCGTGAAGAGATGAGCAGAGGAATATAATATAAGGCATATAATATATATAACACATATATATAATATAATATATAATAGCCGGCAGCATAGCTCGGTCGTTAAGCTTCTGCCTAGCACCGAGAGGCGCCGGGTTCGATCCCATGAGCTGACCTCGATTGAAAAGAATTTTCCGAGTATATCTGTAGTGCTGCTGGTCAGACTTGGATATTTGTGACTCCAGGTCGATCGTTTCCTAACAGAGTTTGCCAATTTTCTCTGATTCATTGTTGAAACGGTTCCCAGTAAAATTGGCTAAATATCCTTCCTACCTACTATGTCACCACTATTTGAGATTGATTAATGTACAATAAAAAATGATGTACAATTCATATATGTCTCGTTAATTTGCGAGTTTTTCAGTGTCTCGTAATTAAGCGACTTTGTTCGTTTGTAATTGGCCAGGAAGGCACATTGGGGTTACCTGTAAGGCCTTTCTGGTATATATGTAAAAAATAATATATTAATATACTGATGACCAAACCGAGCAAAATGGCAAAGCTTACGATTATTTTTCACCATCGTAATGGAGGACTTGATTTACACATATATTTAGCCGGCAGCATAGCTCAGTCGTTAAGCTTCTGCCTAGCACCGAGAGGCGCCGGGTTCAATCCCATGAGCTGATCCCGATTGAAAATAATTTTTAAGAGTATATCTATAGTGCTGCTGGTCAGACTTGGATATTTGTGACTCATGGTCGATCGTTTCCTATCAGAGTGTGCCAATTTTCTGTGATTTCATTGTTGAAACGGTTCCCGGTAAAAAATTGGCCAAAATCCTTCCTACCTACTATGTCGCCACTATTTGAGTATGATTAATGTACAATAAAATTTATGTACAATTCATAGATGTTTCGTTAATTTGCGAGTTTTTCAGTGTCTCGAAATTCAGCGACTTTGTTCGTTTGTAATTGGCCAGGAAGGCGCATTGGGGTTACCTGTAAGGCCTTCCTGGTATATATGTAAAAAATAAATAAAATAAATAAATAAATATAGACAGACAGACGGAATAACGATATTATACATATATACATATATATATATATATATATATATATATATATATATATATATATATATATATATATATATATATATATATATATATATATATATATATATATATATATATATACACATATCTACTGCTACGGAGCGATTTAGATTCACTCGTTATTTGGTCACACTCAAATTGTCTTCCGATAAGCGTTGATAAGTGTCACATTGTCTCTTTTTCCAGATTTCGATCATCAATTGAATTTGGTTACAATATTGATGGCTCTATTCTTGCCCGTCACACACATATCAAGGATTTGGGAATTACTTTTTCAAATATCTGGAATTTTAATTCTCATATCCAAGATGTGTGCAATAGGGCTACAAAAACTTTAGGCTTCGTCGTCAGAAACTCACGCGCCTTTAATAGCACCAGAGTGACGCGTTTACTGTATACTACATTGGCGCGCAATTTGTATGAATCTGGCTCGGCTATATGGAGTCCTAATCATTTAAGGTACACGCTCATGTAAGAGAGAGTGCAAAGAAAATTTCTGCGCTATCTCTACATGAGAGAGTTTGGGCGCTATCCCTACTTATTTCCCAGTAAGTTTGTCATGGGCTCCTTGGGCTTTGACTCCTTAGATTCACGTAGAAACAATCATCTTGGTAAGCTTTTTCTAAAAATTCTAAGGGATGAATGTCATCTTCCTGAAGTTCTGTGTAATCTTAAACTTAGGGTACCTGAGAAACTGAGAGAATCTCGCTCCAGAACTCTATTCCTGCCTATTCGGGCCAGAACTAATGTGCTTGATGACTCACCCCTTTTAAGAGCCATTCGATTATTTAACCAGCTTTCTGGGAGCCTTGATGTTTTTACTGCATCATACAGTTCTGTCAGGCAGCTTATTTTAAATGACTTCTAGCTACATACATATTTACACATGTTGTTTTCATTTTATAATTTTATTATTTAGCATAATGTGTATGTATGTTGGTTTTATCTTTATATATATGAGTAATTTCTCTTTATTTATGTGTATTTATGTGTTTATGTGTATATGCATGTATAATGTTTGTATGTTTATGGATGTATGTAATGTATGTGTATGTGTATATGTCTGTATATGTGAATATATATATATATATATATGTGTAGGTGTGTATGTATGTATGTATATGTATATATGTGTATTTTTATATTTATGTACATATGTATGTCAGTGTATTTGTGTATACGTGTAAGTATTTGTGTATATATGAATGGTGTTCATATATGTTTATATAATTGTCTTTGGCCAGGAAGGCGCATTGGGCTTACCTGTTAGACCTTCTTGGTGTAATTAAATAAAAATAATAAAAATAATAAAAAAAGAAAATAAAAATATGTGATTAGTTATAACGCCACATGTGAGAGTCCGTATTCAACATGTGTACATACATACATATATACATTCAACATTTTCCGGAAAAAATAAGAAAAATAGAGGTCGAAGAGGGTTGAGAGGGGGTGGGAAAAAGGAGGAGGCAATACAAAGCTCAGCTCGGGGCATAATTAATTCAGCAGCCGAAAATGCTTATTTTGTTACGGCGAGCTTTAGCGTGTTTATACTTCCGCGTATCTCGACGGTAACTCTCACCAAAACCATTCCCCCGCTTTCACCCGTCTATCCCATGATGAAAGTGTCCGGTGTCCTTTTCCACTGTAGGTCTGTGTTTTTTTTTTTGACCTGCCATTGGGAACATCATCCCTTAGTCCCACGTTTGAGTGCCCGTTGTGAGATTGGCACTTAACCCACTTTTAATGCTGTACAGGTGGGGTGCGCTTATTAGCGGTTTCCGACCATCTCCACCTGAGGTGATAAAATATCTATTGTATTATATTTTTATTAGACGGCTTTATACGGTTATCTCCGGAAAATTGTAGAAGGGTGGAAAATATTATATATGTATACCACTGACAAAAAAAACTTATGTATTTTTTGCAGCTTTGATTAAAAGTTATACTATTTAATCCAGCTTTTTTCAAGGATCGTCACTTCTTAAGCTTAAAATGTTAACGCCTCGAATATTAAACCTTTCCTAACTCCAAACAATACAAAATAAATCCCTGAAAATAATTTATAACACAACCATATATACTAACTTGAAAAAACTGCATGCTATAAATAATATAAAGACATTACAGACCTCAATATATCCAATATTTAATCGGCATAGTTCTTTATCAACTCAAAATAAAATAAAATTATATCGCGCGCTCATATTACCATTATCAACCGATGTGTGCTTCACCTGTATGGAATAACGCCTCGAATACTAACCTTTCCAAGCTCCAAGTAATACAAAATAAATCCCTAAAAATAATTTATAACACACCCATATATACTAACTTGAAAAAACTGCATTCCATATATAATATTCCGTTTGTTACAGACATTACTAACAAACTAAACAGTATATTCTATGACAGAATCACTAATAACCATACTAACACACTTGTGAAGAGTCTCGGTGATTACAACAAAATGTCTATACCCTTCAGGTATAAACACAGATTACCTAAACACAATCTGCTTTAGGTCATTGACTTTAGTGAGTCTTTAATTAATATTATGTATTAAATGTATTATGAGCATTTATAAGGATTGTAAATAGGTTTTTGAGCTCTTTTTCCTATTATGCTGTAGATTAACATTAGAATAATATAATACTATGATTACTAAACAAATTAAATTAAATTGTAATATAGAAAATGATCAGTATATCAGTAGCTATTAAAATAGATTGTATTGTATTGTATTCTATATATATATGTCACAGTGAACTTATATTTCAAGTGAAATAATAACCAGTAACATTTCCAGGGTTTTATTCATTTAAGATTAGATTTTTAGAGTTGGTATTATTTAAGGGTTAGGATAGGTAAGGTTAAGTAAGGGTTGGCCCTATTCATTTAATATTGAGTTGGGGATACATTTATAGAGTTAAACGTTGTAAATTCACTACTTGAATTGGTGAAAATATATTTTCACTTGAAATATGCTTTCACTGTAACATATATAAAGAGATGAAAAAAAATCGATGCTAGGGAATGATATATTTTTTGCTATTTTTTGCGTACCTACTGGTTGGGATTCATTGTCTTAGTACAATAAAGTTAAAAATACGCAGCGTAGCAAATAAAGTTTTCCCACCGTTCATATAGGAACGGTGGGAAAACTTTGGAAACGACTAGAATATACGACTGGTCGCTTGAGTTGTATCACAGAGCTGGAAAATTTTTCCCACCCGAGACGTTTTTCTTGGAAGAAAGGGCTAAAGGGTGGTTTGGAGAGTGGGGGGGTGGTTGGGTGGAAATGCGCATTAGAACCACCTCTCCCGCTGGCAAAAATATGCAAGGAAACGTTAGCGGGATTAAACGGGCAAACATTAATATTCATTAGGCGACTTATTATGCCCGAACGGGGCTCGTATACACCCACCCTATAGGTGTGCATTAGATATGGCAAGGGGTCGCCAACTGTTGAATTTCCTCTGCTAATACCACTCGCTTAGAGCTCGGAAGCTCTTGTAAAGCTCTCGGATCGGAGATCAATTACGGACGAAAGCTCGCACGAGACGAATCGAAAGCGTCGAGATTTAAAAGCTCCACGTCCATACATAGTGTCACTTAATTAAATACTATGTACGTTATACGAGGGCTTAATGTACACATTTACGTAGATGGTATCATTGACGAGCTTTTCAGTTCAAATTGACAGGCTGGTGGCAGCCAAAGCACGTGCTGGCTATCAGAAACTATCTTTTTACCTTGAAAATGCAATGAATTTGGAATTTTTCCAAGCGAAATCAGTCTTCAAGAGGTGTGTGCATATAATGATGGTTTATAAAAGCTTAAACAGCATTCAAAATGATGCAAAAGATTGCAATAAAGTTCAAAAAATCATATTCGTAAATACGATCAAATGAATGAAAATATGATAGTGATAATATATTTGAAAATAACTGATTTGTATTATATTCTTTAAATACAAAAAAAAACTGTAATTGAAAAAAGCGACATCTATGGTTTTAAAGATATGAATTTATCTATGAATTTATATACATATATAAAATTGAATGTCTGTTATTTTGACTCCTAAACTACTCAACCGATTACGATCGAGTTTTCAGGATTTGTTGTATGCATATCCGGGAAGATTGGTGTGAAAAAAAAAAACGGGAAACCTCTTAATAATAATATTCATAATTAAGATTTTACCTAGGCGAAAGTTTGAAGCGCTATTGTGTAGTCAAGGAAATGTGTTTGTTAGTAAACACGTTACCAGTTAGTTTATGACGATACGGCTTTGAAGATACATTATTTGATCTCCGACCATCACTTGAAACGGGAATGGGAACGGGAAATGCATGCCTTATTCTTTTATTGCAACGCATGCCGGGTTCAGCTAGTGGTTTATAAATTTGAAACTATATTCAAATAGTCGTGACAAATAGTAGGTAGGTTGGTTGGTAATTTGGTAAGGACCGTAACAACAATGAATACAGAAAAATTGGTAAACTCTGATAGGAAACGATCGACTTGGAGTTACAAATATCCAAGTTTGGCCAGCAGCCCTGCAGAAATACTCTGAAAAATTATTTTCAGAGCTCGAACCCGGGCTTTTCAGGTGGCTAGATTAAACGCAAGCATTGAACTATACTAATGAATAATATACGAGTAATACTAATGCTTTTAATAACTCACGTTCAATAGTTGGTTTGTATATGTTCGTCTCCCCACATTTATACTTTTATTATTAATCTTCCAAAGTCATATAATAAATGTTTTAAATTATTTCCTCCTCACATTGAGGCAGCGAAATGCAAGGCGGTACGTGTTATATTCTTAATAAACCCAATATTTAATCGCCATAGTTCTTTATCAACTAAATAAAATAAAATTATATCGCGCGCTCATATTACCAATATTAACATATGCTGCACCTGTATGGAATAATGCCTCCAATACTTATCTTTCCAAGCTTCAAATAATACAAAACAAATCCCTAAAAATGATTTATAACACACCCATGTATACTATTCATAAAAAACTGCAAGCCACAAATAAGATTTCGTTAGTCACAGACATTAATAACAAACTAACCAGTAGATTCTATGATAGAATCACTACTAACCATACTAACACATTTGTGAGGAGTCTCGGCAATTACAACAAAATGTCTATACCCTTCAGGTATAAACACAGATTACCTAAACACAATATGCTTTAGGTTTTCGACTTTAGAGAGTCTTGTTATTATTATGCATAAAATGTATTATAAGCATTTATTAGAATTGTTAATCGGTTTTTAAGTTCTTTTTATTATTATGCTGTACATTAACATTAGAATAATATAAAACTATAATTAGTTACGAAAAACTGTATAATAGTGTTGCGTAGGGGTGGGTGGAAGATCCAAGTAAAAGGCCAACAGTCGTTTCACAGCATTTATTGATGATTAAGGAGATACACGCACTGGCAGTGCTCAGTCCAGAATGACATGATATCGCCTACGTACCGCCTTATAAAGGGTCGATCTCTCAGGACATCTTATCTGTTTACCTATTGTATAGTCAAGTATTCGGATATGTATTTCCACGACATTGGGTCTCCCCGTACCGATTCTGAGAAAAGCCTAATAACGGTCATTGTTTAGCCTAAATGCACTTAGAGCCCAGATATAATCCTGGAAGTAAGTGCAAGCACTTTGTTAATCCGATAACAGATATCCGTTGGTCTAAGTGCAAGCACTTAGTTAATCCGATAACAGATAACCCTTGAACGGTCACATAGTCTCGGGAATTCTATTCGCTTAATCCGCGGCGTACGTAACAATAGAAAAGGATCAGTAGATCGGTAGCTATTAAAATACATAGATACAAGATATATTATGAACATAATTTAGTAATAATAAAAAGCATTTAAAAATCAATCCTATAAGTCGAAATCAGAGAGTTAAAAACAAAGAAAGAAGAGATCGAAAAGATAGACGACAAACAAGCAGCGAGAAGGCCTTGGCCAAAGAACTAACACCGCATACATTTTATAAAAATATATTTTTATCATTCATTATATAACCTATTATTAAAGTAAAAAAAATATTGGAAATAATGAGAGCCTATAATGCAAATTTGAGCCTATAAAGATATAGTGTAAAAAGATAAAGCTATAGGCGTTTAAACAATTAAAATTTGACAAAATGAGTGGGAGGCGGAAAGTCAAACAAACAAGGCTACTGGGTTAGCTGTCACCATCTCCAAAATATTTGGGTTCTTAAACGTGTTCATTACTATTATTTTTCACCATCGACTTGAAATCTTAGTGGACCCAATTGAAATCTTTATTGGTGGCCAAGCCTCGCAAAATGGCAAAGTTTCAAAGCGATGGGAAGAGTGTAGGAAGTTTGTCAGACTAACTGGCGAAGTTCAAACAATAAAAATCCTTGTAAAAAAAAAAAAAAACATAATAAATGTGAAAATTGGTTGTTTTTAATTAAAGTTGCTCTTTCTATTAAAACGAAGTGTCTTGGAAAGATCTCAATCACAATATAGTGTTAATAAAAAATTTCAGTCATTAATAACATTACAATTTCTAGTTGAAATAAAAAATGCGCATTTTTTTTCCACTTTCGATTTTTTCGTCTGACGTAAATTGGGTTTTTTTACACACTCTTCCGATCGTTTTCAAACTTTGCCATTTTGCTCGGTTTGGTCATCAATATATATGGAAATCAAGTCCGCCATTATGATACAACAGCCAATAAGGTCTCGCGGTCCATCGAACAATAATATCTGTGTTGAAAGTACACGCTGGGTATAAATATTAGGCGGTTTTGGAGCTGGCAGGCCGACGGATCAAGGACAATAATCTACCACTACTTGATGAGTCTTTCACTATGATCTCGGAGACCTCTCTACACGTCCACGCTACAATAGTTTATACTAATTTAAGAAAAATTAAAAAAAATAATCGCACTGCATAGGATACCTAAGGTGTACAAATGGCAATTTTTACATACCTCCTTTGCATTTCACATGGTTTTCGTGTTAGTGGTCATTTTTTATATCTCTTATCCGATCGTTTTCCTACTTTGCCATATTGCTCATTTTGGTCATCAATATACGTTAATGTATCGTCTGCCATTACGTTGGAGATAAAATATTGTATAAAACGCGTTTTAAAAACGGGGCGCGTAGACCTTCCTGACGTTTACCAAGCTGTTCGCCTCGATATGGCCATATCAGATTTTAATTGTTTAAACGCCTATAATTCACTCTATATTTTATAAAATTTGCTCTATAGGTCCTCTTTATCTCTAATATATAAATATTTATAGTTTTAACTCTCATATGTATATATAAATTTCAAATTTGGCGTGTAGCTTCTTGTAAGGTAATACACGATATATATTGATTTTTGGCCAAATATGTCATTACTAGCTTCTTCTTACTTCACTTTTGATTTTTTCGTCTGACGAAATTTGGATTCTTATCCGATCATTTTCAAACTTTGTCATTTTGCCCGGTTTGGTCATCAATATATGCCATTATGATGGTGAAAAATAATCGAAACAGACACGTTTGAAAATACTCCATAATCTTTCTCAGTGACGTCTATTGCCCACATTGCCTCATTTGTCCACACTCTTGCGATAGTTTTTCCCATTTTCGCCAACCTCTTGCTATGTCAGATTTTAATTGTTTAAACGCCTATAACTTTTTCTATTTTCACTCTATATTTTATAAAATTTGTTTAAAGGCTCTCATTATTATATGAAAATTGACGATTTCATTTATATGTGTGTATGTATGTATATAACTGGTGCAAAATTCGATCGCTTAAAATTAAATTGAGTGTTTTACGGCTTGAAAGGGTTTAAAAGAGTAGTAAACTCTGGAAACGTTGTCTTATAAAATGTCCTAATTGTTTGCGCAATGAATTTAATAAATACACAAACCCACCCTCCAGCGTGTAATCGAGCGTAGTCGAGAGGCCTCGATTTGCGCGATTAGTATCGCGCAATACCTGGAATCGTTTGCATATTTCTTCGTTAATTTAATTTTTCCGCCACATCCGAATCGTTAACTATTCGCTGAAAGCTTCTCCGAATTGTGGGTAAACAATTACAAAGTTAAATTAGCGAAATGATTCGAGTCGCGGATCGCGTTCTCAGGGAGCAAATTGATGGGTTTTGATTGAGGGTAAATAAGAAATTCGTTTTGCGAACACGACTCGCGCACAACAAACAACGTAATTGATTTCCATTTTGAAACGTCAATAAATTCCCCACGAGTCGGTAAACAAAGGTTGTCGATCGGCGAACGAAAAACAATAATTATTTTCAAGCAAAATACCCATTAGCGTGCGCTCAGAAGCGAAAGCCTTCCTATTGTCCGAATAGATCGATAGGTGTTTGTAGTTGAAATATGCACATGAAAATCATACAAAATGAAATTAAAACTGATTTTATTTTAAATTTATTGTTTGTTAAAATAAATAGTGCAATAGATCAATGGTTTGGCTTAAATCGACACACTACTGGATGAAGGCCTTTTCTATTCTAAGAATTTCTATTCGAAGGCCTATTCTAGAATGTGTTTTAAGCAATTTTCATCCATTTAATTCCACACATCCCACACTCCCCATCTCCCCATAGCCTCTCTTGCACCCTACATTCTATCGGGTACCATTCGAGCACTTATTTCATTCACCTATCGTCCGTAATTTTAATTTCGTGAACTACTCATTGCCTATTCAATCTCTTAGAGTGGATATTACATATAATTAGTGTTGGACCCGGTGAAATATCATCGCATGGGTGTTACATATGTTATATTACATATGTATAAATGTATGTAAATTTTTAGTTGCATGAAATAACAGAAACAATGCCAAATCATGAAACTTCATTTATTTATTTATTATTATTTTAAAATAATAACAACAATAAAATGACCAGTGTGACATGAAAGGTTGCCCCAAAGCATCACACCGGTCTTACAAAAAAAAAAGAAAAAAAAGAAAAGAAGATGGATTTCTCCTTTTTGCTGATGACTTGAAGATTTTTAGAACGATCAGTTGTCATTCCGACTGTGTGGGATTGCAGGATGACTTAGAATTACTATCTGAATGGTCTTTAAATAATAATCTACCATTCAGCCTGACTAAGTGCCATGTTATTTCCTTCTCAAGGTCTCTTTCCCCTATTGAGTTCGCTTATAGCCGTCGGAACTATCAATTAACACGAACTGACTCAACTGTTAATCTTGGTATACTGTTTAGGAGTGACTTCAAATTTTCGACTCATATTTCAGATATGTGCTGTAAGGCTACCAAAATGCTTGGATTTGTTCTGCGCAATTCTCACTACTTCCAAGATCTGAATATAATGGTGTTACTTTATTGTTCGCTTGTCCGGAGCATATTGGAGTTTGGGTCTGTAATTTGGAGTCCTACTGAAATTAAATTCTCTCTCTTGATAGAAAGAGTTCAGAAGAAATTTCTACGATACCTATACTTGAAAAAGTATGGGTATTATCCGTATTTATTTCCCACAGCGTTTCTGCAAGGTACTTTAGACTTTAATTCTCTGGCTTCTAGAAGGATTGTTGCCATTTCCAAATACTTCTTTGGAGTTTTCTTTGTCACTGGTGGAAGCTATCCGGTTCCTTAATGTGATTGATGAGCATTTTGACCTGTTCAACTGTCATGTTGATGAGCTGGCTAGTTTCTTGAGATTCAATACGAGACTATTTGAATGAGATGAATGATTGAAATTGTTATTGCTTTTTCTTTGTTATTTTCTTTCTATTACATTCAATTGATGAATCATCATTTCATCAATTGAATATCTGGTAGTAGCATAAGAACATAATACCAATTATTTCCTATTGTCTTTAAAACATTTCAAATTTAGTATTTAATGGACAGAAATGAAGGTAGGAGAAAATCTAAATGCTTTTAAGCCTCGAACAGGACTTAAATTCTGTACCTTTCAGCTTAAAAATAAATTTATTTAATTATCATTGAATCGTGATAATGATGGCTAAAGTAGGTCGATTTCGTTTGAAATTGAGTCAGATGAAATCAGAAAACTGACGAGAGACGGTCGACCCAGATCTTTCACAATCATTTATACGGAATATAAAGGACTACATATGTATGTATGTATATTCGGGTCAAAAAATACGCATACAGAGTGTATACCATATACAGGGTGAATCGTACGTACACAATAACAAGCTGGGATTATCCGTTCGGAGGGTTAACCTTGACCGAAAGTGAGCTGGAAGGGGACGGAGAGTCTCTTCCTACCTCAGTCTCCCCCCGTCATCCCCTTCTCCCGTGCAGCAATCGTAGGGGGTGGGTTTTGGGGTGGCAGGTACGCCGAGACGACAATAACGGTAATAGCGGCTGTAAATTATAGCCGTATATACCATTATGGTATGTGTGTACGTATAGTTATTGATGGACCGCGCTTAGTGACTCGAAAAAAATATAAGTAATGCTGGAGACGAAACAAAGATGGCCGATGGTCATTTTTTTCACATAAGTTAAATACCGAATTAATTTTAATACGAATAGCATTCACCTGTCAATGTCGAAACTTTCAATTAAAAAGTTTCATTTCGACGAAAGATTTTCAATAAGATCGAATTCTGAGAAATTCGTCTTGAAGTAATCTTTCGATATACGTACGTACATATATATATATGTATGTTTAAGTACTCATTTATATGTATAATCTTGTTATACAAGTGTACGCGTTGGAAGTTCGATCGAGCTCGTTCACTGCGTATATGTACCTCGTTAACCGGGTACGTTTCAGCTTTCGGCATTAAAATTCAGTTTCGAATTGCCGTGTGATCCCTAGAGCTAGACGATTCGTGATAAACGAGTCTTCGTGATGGCGCATAATGAGGGAAGGAGATACTCCCGAGATCATGTCATTGCTCTGCAATGTCGTTATTAAAAAATGTAACTCATCATTGCAGCAGATATCATCATTTGATTCTGCCCGTGTGATCTGGATGAAGAGGTATGATTGAAATATGTCATTTATGTACATACATATCTACATATACATACATATATATATATGGAACACTAGCTAAATTCCCCGCAGTTGATTAAGGCGGGAGGTGATTTAAAAAAAAAGAAAAAGTATCCAAAAAAATTGTATGGTAGCTACTTGACCTTGACCTCTAAACCCTTCCAAAAACCATCTAAGTTATAAGCTGGCTTACAATCAAATATTTAACAAAATTTGGTGTTTCTGGATTGAAAAATGAAGCGGAAAAAAATTAGCAAACATTAGGACCTAATAGGTCTGCTTGTGGAACTCCTGACGTGATTTCTTTTAGAATTTATTTAAACATTGTAAATGAAACAGCTATTGCAAGACTACGAAATATCCAAAGTAGTCTCTTCGTAATAGCTGTTACTCGTTATATGCTATCGCAATGAGCTGAATCTAACCCATTTAAAAAAAAAAGAAAAATCACATTTAATTTGTGTTAATATGCTATCGATAACGATTTTAGTTAGTAGAAGTATTTCTGGCGAAAAGTTTAGTTCATTTTAAACGGAACTATTGGCAAACGTACATACCTTTCACTCATAGTGTTTGCCGACAAGTTTGCAAAGTTGATTTTTTTCAACATGTCTACGATTTCACGATAGTGTCTTGTGAGAAGGGTCGGTTTATTTCGTAAAACCGGTGTCAAATAATAATATTTTTGAATGACAGCTGGTGATTTTGCTGTCATGTCTAGAATTGGACTTTTCAATTAGAACGATTTGCAGTTTTGCACAACCATGTCGGAAAACTTGCACGGAATATCAAAATAACGAGCACGTTCAAGTGTATGTATGTAACTGAGCGACTGCATAGGAAAACGCTTGAACCAAATGAACTGAAACCTTGATCAATAAAAAATAAACTTTTTTTTTCAAATATGTATGTATATCTCTTTCTGTGTGTGTGAATCAACTTAGTATGCATACATTTACAAAATTCAAATTAAATTGATATTTTTTTCTTATGTCAATTTATATGTTAGGCATTAGTGTGCCAGAATTCCTCTGCGATTCTCGTGTAGCTGTACAAAGGCTTATTTCGAACAAGCACCAGGCACAATGGGAAAGCCTAAGCGAGTGCCAATATATAATAAATGGATTCCAAATTTTAGGCATCGCATTTATAATACACGTAAGTTCGCGGGCCAAGAGTGCTTTGTTCAGTTGCGTTGTCTTGCAAAACTTTCGCTCTCTTTTCCTATATACTTATAGTAGGAGTTGAGGTAAGCCTGAAAAGTTCCTGGATAGTATTCTGGATAGATTGAAAGTGATTTCATATCGGTAACGAGGCGCGTCATGCAATTTATTCTGAAAATATGGAACAAAGCGAACGAAGTCGACATACCCCATATTCGCACAGGGTGAGGCAAAAATTCGATTTTTGATCTAATATTATCAAATCCTAATCAACTTAGGCTTGATTGTAACTTCTTTTTTTTATTTAGCTTGGATTATGCATTGTTTATCCCTTTGGCTGCTACGAGGTTTTTCAATGTCCAAGCGAAAAATGCTAACATTTGTAATTATTTTGAAAAAAAATAAATATAATATTTTTTTTACATACTTACTTCGCCGAACGCTCGTAATTTTTATAATACTTTATATACATTTTTAAGAAGCAGTTGTGGACTCGTGCTCTCTCTTTCTATCTTGCTTTTACATGCGTGCGTGCGAAAGAGATACCTACATATATACACTAAATAAGTTTTGACGATTGTTTTCCGACGCTTTATTTTTTTCAATAATCTAGTTTTAGACATCGATGTATCCTTACAACATGCGATATATTCGAAACAGGTAGCGGTCTTTCTCTCTTTCTTTCTTGGTTTTAATTGTGTACGTGTGAGCGAGACACACAAGGATGCGAAGTTTCTAATAATCAAATAATTTGTCAACATGTATCATAAACATTTTGTATGCATTTCAGTTGCAATTGATTGATTGCATGAATTCGTGACGTCTCGTGACCTTTATAATTGAAAGCGGATTTCTATTGTTTTTTGCCATTTATTTTAACTCTGCAAAATGATATCGGACAGTGAAAGTGACGAAAGCGAAATAATAGCTCCTCGCCGAGGAACTCGACAAATCAGCAGCTCTACTGATTCTGAAAATGAATTTATCGACAATAATCAATTCCCAATTAATAACTCCTTATATGACATTGGCAACGAACCCGAAATTTACTTTGATGATGAACCCGAAATTGAAGAGCTTTTATTTAAAAAATTGATAAATATTTATAAAGCCTGATTGAAAAATAAATATAAATACGTATACAAAAAAAATGTTTCGTGCCACTGATGCGCTGGTGGCTCAAAGAAAGTATTGAAATACGACAATTAATGACGACAACAACGATCGTCGTAGCAATCTTCGCCGATTTCAAAACAACGATTTATCGTTGTTGTAGCAGTCAAAGGGTTATTGTTTTTATTTTTTACTTACATAAATTATATGTGCCATAATAAGGAATAATCCCAAGGCGACCCTAATTGTTAGATTATTTTTATTTTATTTTCCAAACAATTAATACAAAAGAGGCATCTATCTATATACATATATATAAAAATTAATGTCTGTCTGTCTGTGTGTCTCTAATATGCTCCTAAACCACTGAACCGATTACGATGTAACTTTCAGGATTTGTTGTATGCATATCTGGGAAGATTACTATGAAAAAAACGGGGAAAAACCTCTTAATAATAATATTCGTAATTACAATTTTACTGACGCGAAAGTAAAGCTATCCTCCCGCCTTCAACGCATCACGCCGGGAGTGTGACAATAATTGCGCCGCGCCTACCTCGCACTCGAATGTGCTCGGGAATGGGAATTGCACGCGTTATGGTGGCATTGCAACGCATGCCGGGTTCAGCTAGTGAATTATAAAATATAGAGTAAAAAAAAGAAAAAGTTATAGGCCTTTAAACAATTAAAATCTGACATAGCGAGAGGGTAGCGAAAAGGGAAAAAAAACCATCGGAACAGTGTGGACAAATGCGGAAATGTGGACAATGGAGAAAGAATATGGAGTATTTTCAAATGTGTCTATTACGATTATTTTTCACCATAGTAATGGCGGACTTGATTTCCACATATGTATTATATATTGATGACCAAACCGAGCAAAATGGCAAAGTTTGAAAACGATCGGAAGAGTGTGGAAAAAAACTAAAATTTAGTTAGATGAAAAAATTGAAAGTGAAGTAAGAATAGTTTGATACATATTTTGTATTCGTTAGGGCCGGGCCGCACCGCTCAACTCGCGAACAACTTGGTTGAGGGCGACCAGACCGATGCATGCAGGTAGATGGGACATGCCACACCCGTCAACTTGTTTGTCGCACACATTTCTATACATTTTTTCGTGTCGCGCAACTAGTCGGCCGACAAAGTTGCACGGTGCGGCCCGGCCCTTAGGGGTGGTGGTTTCATGTTGAGGGTTTTAAGGGTCGAATTCTGTGACCTTTGAAGCAGGCTTTAATACACAGAAAAATTGCAAGAAATACATAATTTAGGTAGCATATATAATAAGATTCAACAAATTCGAGATGGCAATAACTCGATTTTGTGAGAAATTTAGAGGGAGGATACTGATTTATTGGATCCGTCACAACAATTAAGCTAGAAAAATCGGAAAATTCTTATAGGAAACGGTTGATCTGTGTTGTAATAACCACAAGATATCACCAGCAGCGTATTTGGCTAGGACTTGAACCCACGACCTCTACTACATATCTAATAGTAAAAAATTGCGCAACCAATGATCTACATTATGATTATATCATGCCTCTATATATTTCTTAAGTTTTTAGTTATAATTTTATTTTGAAAATAAATCATCACAATTTCCCCGCTCATCCTGTGTAATATTATACAATCTCCCGGCAGATGGGTGGGTTTTTTTGTGTAAAGGGAGATGAGATGAAGGGTGGTCGAGCTGGTAAATGATGGATGAGTCGACTGGTCCATCGATTTTTTACACTGAAATTACAGTAGATCTATGCATTGGGGTCTAGGTCAAATACCCAAGTGCTATAAATTAAACATTGTGTACGGTTTCATATAAAACTTGGCTCATTATTCCTTTCACGGGCCATCTTTCAAATAATCGTAAGATAATTCTGCGTACGCACCAAACCAACGAACGGCCTACAGGCCAACTTTTAAAAGCAGTAGCGTACAAAATATCGAAATAAAAATTAAATTAAAAAATTGAAATTAAATATCAAAATTAAGCCAAAGAGCGAGATTGAGCTAAAATTAGATCATCCTTGATGTTTTGAATTCCAACAATGTTTTGAATTATGACGACACGCATTTACAACCAGAGAAATATTATAATTTCTCGGCATACGAGCGAAGAAAAATCTTTTTATTATTTCTTAAAAGTCATCATGTCTAAGAAAACATTTATACGGCATCATACTTTAGATGAGTAGTATGAGTTGATTTGTAATAAATAAGAACAATTCGTCGTCGAGTCGTTGATGTTAGTTTTCTAAATGGAATTGCCAAATATGTACATATATGCATAAGCATTCAAGGATTGTTTGTCCAATAATATGAGTATATACATATGTATGTATGTAAATTCCTTAATTTTTGTAAATTAAAAAAAACATGGCTCCCGTCGACAATGCGTCAAATATAAAAGCGACGCAAATTGAAAGCGACCTGGGAAAAGTAATTTGGGGGCTCGAGCCACGGGACGCCCCTGTTTTACGGCGCTCTCACCTGCACTCGCAAAGGGCGGCGTACGAAACGACAAAAATAAATAAATTAAATTAAATTTTAGCACCGTAAATACTGGCCGAAGCGAAGCGGTCCCGCGTAAATCATTTTAATCGCATCTGCATTAGAGTCGACTCGGGGGCCAAAAGGGGTCGAGGATATAATTACGAGGATTTTTTCGGGACTTTGCATTGTAAATTATTATGCAAATTTAATATGATTATAAATATTTTTTGTATTGTAATACTTTCAGAATTAACAAAAAATCACATTAAGCTAAAAGCAAAGTTAATTTAACAAAAAAAAATTTCGAACGCAGGAAATTTTCATTTTCATATTCACACTCGATGAGCTCGATGTGTACCTATAGTCGATCCATCAATAGTGGTGACATAGTAGGTAGGAAGGATATTTAGCCAATTTTACCGGGAACCGCTTCAACAATGAAATCAGAGAAAATTGGCAAACTCTGATAGGAAACGATCGACATGGAGCACACATATCCAGGTCTGACCAGCAGCACTACAGATATACTCGGAAAAAATCTTTTCAATCAAGGTCAGCTCATGGGATCGAACCCGGCGCCTCTCGACGCTAAGCAGAAGCTTAACGACCGAGCTATGCTGCTGGCTATTATATATTATATTATATATATACATAATATATATATTATATTCCTTATATTCCTCTGCTCATCTCTTCACGAGAACTACCTCAAAAAGAGAACCTTCTTTAGTAAATTTCACTTCTATAGCGTGTTATGTAAAATTTACGATTGATTTTTGACTGGATTATTCTATAAAATTTTATAGATAGATATTTGATGTAAGGCTTCACATCGACACAATGAACACGTATAATATAGCCATTAGTCAAAGTATGATCGGATTAAATCTATGTAGCTTCGAAATTCTCCAAAACTTTGCCCGAAACAATATGGCGTCGAATAGTTCGGAGAACTGCGAAATAATTGCGGTTGTTGCTCTCGATTTATGATTTTCGAAATTGTATATTCAATTTCGAATGCAATGCAATTCAACACACACACACACACATACTTGAATGTAATACGAAATATATATGTACGTAGTTCGCGTTATATGTATTACATAGATGCATTTATCTCCATGCTGCAATAATGGCTGGGCGGATTTAAACAGAATTGGATGCATCTGGGCGCATATTTGCATTATGCACTCGGAATTTGAGTGCACTGCACCATTGAAAATTTAGCATATAATGGAATAACCGTATTGTCTCTTTTACACGCAACTGGTTTGTAATCAAATTCTTGTTAGTTCAGTGTAAAGGGGACTGGAAATTTTCATTTCAGAACTCTTCGCAGTAGGTTTACAACAAATCTCGATTCTTATTGGTTGAAAAGCTTTGTTAGGTAAGAAAAATAAACAATTTCTATTGATCGGAGCATCTTAGCTGATCAATAGGAAATGCTTATTCTGCTTTCCCATTACAAACGGTTTATCAAAGATCAAGTTTTTAACATGTGAGAAAGGTATCCGCACATGTACCCCCTGGACACATACCCCCAACCAAAAACCCCCTGGATATTAACCCCCCCCCCCGGGCAAAAAACCTCCTTGCAAATAACCCCCGCCATGGATAAAATTTGTTTAAAAATAGTAATAAATAATTAATAATTTATAAGTAATAAATAAGAATAAATTCAGTGTGGTAGAGTAAATTTAATTTCAATTTATATACAACATTTATTTTCAATTTATCGTTGTAAATAGAATAAATATTAATTTAAAAGCCACCAGTTAACGTTTGCGTTCCGTGGTGTTGGAAGTAAATTTTAATAGAAGTATATATTGTTTTTATATTATTATTATTATATTTTAAATATTTTTAGATTATCCATGATGGAATTTGTAAAATCGAGAAAAGGAAAAGACATTAAAATACAATCGATTTTGAAGTTTTGTATATTTTAAATTACTATTATTGATTGCTGATTTTTTATTATTGATTACACTGTTCGACAAATGACGACTTTTAAAATGTTTCAGAGACGAGATATGACTTTTCTTATATATCAATGCCCAGTGGACACGAATCTGGTAATAGAAAGTGTTGATTGGCTCGAGATTCGGAGATATATGTGTTTTTTAAATCGCGCGATTTTTCTATATCTTGGTGTTGTTCGGTCGATTTCTCAAAATCTGTTAATTTCCTGTTCAAAATGAATATTGAAATCTACAGTCGGGTATTGTATCTTTCTTTTGTAGTACTTTTTAGCTTTCAAATCTCTCCAAGTAGTCGTCCAGTTTAAATCAAAAGTCAAAATTACGTATTTTCACTTGGGATTTTTTCCCACTGTTAATACTATATTATATGGAGTATTTTCTATTGAAACAAGTTTATTAAGATAGTGTTCTGGCCACACTATTTTTTGATTTTGTTTAAAAGGGTTAATTGGATGTGTGGTGAATTTTGAACCGGTTAATTTGCGAGCAAAAATTTCGTATTAGTAGAACACATATTTGCACATATGACTAGTTCACTGTCGAGTAAGCAGAAACAATTGATATCTCTATCGGGGGTCAAACCTTGCAAAATGGCAAAGTTTCAAAGCTATCGAAACAGTTTTAGTGGGTTTGTCCACAACACTCGCAAAGTGAAACTTATAAACCCTGTAATAATAAAAACAAGAATATTTACTTACACGATGTTGACTCAAATCAAATTTTAAATGACTTTGCTTTCCATATTTTATATAGATATATACCACGAAAGCCTAACAGGTAGACCCGAATGCACTTTCTTAAGCAATTAATTACAAACAGTGCAGCATTATTATTAAAAGCCTATTCTATGTTTACCTTCGTTCGTTCGTCTGACAACATTTGGATTTGATATCGTACATTCTTCCGATCGTTTTGAAATTTTGCCATTTTACGCGATTTGGTCAACAATATATATTAATAGACAAGTTTAAAAAATGCTACAATTTTGACCATCTTGACGTATAATGGTAAGTTGCCGTATTTTTTCCTTTCCGTCACCCTTTCGCTTTCTCAGATTTTAATTATTTAAACGTCTATAACTTTTTCTTTTTCACACTATATGTATCTTATAAAATTTGCATTATAGGCTCTCATATATATATATTTTTACTTCACTCATAGGTTATATAATGAATGTAAAAATGTTTATATTATAATGGTGATTCAATATGCTTGTTATGGCCAATACGTCAGGATCAACCGTCATTGTGACACTGATAACTTGCTGTACGAATCAGTTGATCGTTTTGTTTTGATTTCAACTCGTTGACATGGGAAATTTTTGCACATTAACCGGGGTGTATCAAAAAGCCTAGAACAACTTTTTGGTTGCATTCTTACATAAATCGCAGTATTTCGAGAGGATAAAGAACATAAAATTAACAATGAACAATGAATAATCATTGAGACATCTATGGATTTAGACTTGTATTATACATATATTACATAAATCAAATTCAGATATTTGTGACATTGTGGTTAGAACGATTTTTGCCAAATTTTTGGAACCGTTTCAATGGAAATCAGATAAATTGGCAAACTCTGATAAGAAACGATCGACTTGTAGTCACAAATATCCTAGTCTGACCAGCAGTATTAAAGATTAGCGCAGGATCGAACCCTGAACCTCTCGGTGCTAAATATAAATTCGAGCACCGAGCCCTACTGCTGGCTAATATATATATTTCAATAAAGTGCGTTTCGGAAGATTTTCCGACTAAAAGGGCTCAAAATCAGCAGCTCCGACCGCTCAAACCGGGTTGTTTGTGCATTTTTTCATATTGTTTGACGTTTCCGGTGTACAAGTTCCACTAGTGAACCGGAAGTTCAATTTCGTGCTGGTAAATCGGGCCCGAACAAACACGCCGAGTTTCTGAGCAAAACCGAAACGAGATATTCGGCAAATAAACGCCGCGTGCCTATTGCAGAACTTCACCGCTTCTCGAACTTCAATAAGCTACGGAAATATCAACACGATATCCACACAAGATTTTCGTGTAATCTTCGTTACGATTTTTCTAAGCCCTTCAGCGGATTTACATGCATAGAAGAAAGTATATATCTTAGATACAGAACGGCAAAAAATAAAATAAGCCAAAGATTTTTGTATAAATAAGTCGACTTACTAATATGTGGTTTATTCTTTTGAGACATCTTTACTTAACAATTTATTTATTTATTGAAAAATTAACAGTCCTCACATGTATAAATTCATAAAAATAAAGAATAATTATGTATAACAAAATAACATGAGTCCAATTACAGATTTATACAAAATACGTAATATATCTAGTATATATAGACTAAGGCTTCCAATCCCGGGATCCCGGTGTTTTCTGGTACCGTGAATCCCGGCGCTGAAACTAGTCTGAATACCGGGATTACGGTGCTGGAAAAAATTACTTTAAAAATATTATTTTTACAAAAATAATATGAAAAAAAAACATAAAACAACATTATATAATGAACAATGGCGGGATGAGCATTGTTCATTATATAATGTCGTACAAAACCGAACATATGTATGTACATATGTTCGATTTTCGAATTATGTTTTTCGAATTACATTCAAAGGATTCGAAAGCCCCTGGGAAAGGGGGCGAAGTCCCCGGAGGGGAAGTCCTGAGGGGCGCCGGGGGGCCGCTGGATTCTGGTATACATATAATTTCAAAAGAAATTTAGTATATACATTTGTATGTTTGTTTATTCGTGACAGTCAATTGAATAAAATGTTTAAAATGTTTGCTATTAGATTAGTGATGTTTAAGCGGTTTATATTACAAATACCTAACGAAGCCGGGTAAAACCACTAGTTAAACATAAAGTGATATCATATAATTGGATAAACATAAAGTGAATAAATAATATTATTTGATAAAGAACATATAATAGAAATAGAATAAGAAATGGATCGATCAATCAAGACTCTCCTGATGGCAGTCCTGAATTTATGTAAGGAAATACCGAATAGATCAACCTCGTTCATGAAAAGGTGGATACATAAAAAGGTGACCAGATAGTTGAGGCTTTGCAAGGGAAATTCAAGGTGAGACCTTACAAGGGAAAAATAAAGTAATTCAAGTACATAAGGATCATTAAAGGGTTTTGTTGAGCGGAGTAGGAGATTTATATGCTTTATTAGTAATGAAGGATTATGTTCAAAGAAATCGAGGCTCATTATTAAATATTACACAAATTGAATGGTTTAATTGATAATGATAATTTAAGTTGATAATAAGTTGTATCATCATCATCATCATCTACAGCCATTCACCAACACTGCTAGATGAAGGCCTCTCCAACACGCTTCTACTCGTCTCTATTTTGTGCAACTTTCATCCATATCACCCCACACATTATTCTGATTTCATCTACCAATCTTCCCTGAGGTCTTCTTTCACCCCTTTTCATTCTGTCGGGTACTTATAATAATTTTCATACTTTTACTGTATAATTTATACAATAAAAGTAAATATAAATAATAAGTATATTTTACATGCACAGTATTGCGATTGCAAAAAGTGATTTTACATTATTTTAATTGCAAAATTTAATTTTTAAGCCTCTCTTTATGATTTCGCATTTGATTTGATAGTCGCATTTTCAAACTTTTCAAATTGAAATGAAATGATAGGGAAAAAAGTAGGAATTGAATGTGAAATGGCTTCCGGCTGCCGCTCGGCGACTTTTCAATTCAATTAGAATTTAAAGCCCTTTGTGGAGCTTTAATGAAATCGGATATGCAAGTTGCGTCCGGCTTTTCGACTTCGATGCCAATTTGTTCACAACCACTACCTTCGTCGGATGAAATCAATCAAGATATTAAACTGTCAATTAGATGTGTAAAAACTACATAGATGTGCGCTTCAAACTTTAAATCCAACATATATTAAACTATTGAGTAGTATTTAATTGGCTATGAACCAAAAATGATTCATAGATAATTCCATTCTTACAAATACTGATGCTGAAGATAGAATATATTGAATGCTCGTTTATCAAAGAACGCCATTTCTCCCCTAGATATATGTAATAACCGCTTCCGGTTTTCCCTATAAGCTCCTTGTCACTTGCCGTACTATGAGCTCATTTTTCAAGAGATTTTCCCGACTCTTTCACTTTGACCATTTTTAATAACGGACCAATGATGAGGGTCAATTATTCGACCCTGAAACTATTCATTCTAATAAGCTGGCCGAGGTGAAAATATATAAACATAAATCTTTTCAAAATCGACTTTTGGACGTTGAACTATTGATATATGAAAATTGCTATGTATAATTTGTTATTATTTTATTAGTACTAGTGTTGTACCCGATGACATATCGCATGGGTGTTGGCATATTAAGTTAGTAAATAATAAAAATATTAATTACATATAATGTGAAAATAGTACAATACATATATAAAATTAAAATTAAATATTTAAATTTTAGAACGAAAAGATGTTTTAATTGTTATCTCAAGTCATTGGCCTTTACAGTGATAGTAGTGAAACGATTTACACGAACTATTATATATCGATTTGTCACATTAAAATTTAATTACATACATACATACAAAAAATTGTATCGTTTGATAAAAAATAGCCTTGTAAAAAAAGTTTTTTAAAAACAAACCTCTTTTTTAGTTTTGTATGTAATATTACGATATATAAACCGCCATCTATGTATAAAACTAAAGACTACATAGTCGTCACCCAGATTTCAAATTTGCAAACTTCAAACGCGTCTTAAACGATATTTTATCTCTATCGTAATGGCGGAGGATCCATTTACTTATATTGATGCCCAAAATGAGCAATATGGCAATGTATGAAAACGATCGGATAAGAGGCAAATTTTTTCCTGAATTGTAATCGTAAGTGAAAAGTAAAGGAGGTTTCTATTAAATCAGAAAAATTGGCACCCTCTGATAAGTTATTATTGACCTGGAGTCACAAATCAAGCTCTGCCCAGCAGCCACCAGTGATACTCAAACTCGTGACCATAAGCATAATATTTATTTATTTATTTTACATGCATATTTTTACATAAATATATACAAATATACCAGGAAGGCTTAACAGGTAAACCCCAAATGCGCCTTCCTGGTCCACATAATTATTACATAGATACATGTAAATCTAAACAATATCTGACATCTATCGTCAGATATTACAAATATCGTATTAATACGATAAATAACGATGAATAACTTTCATGTAACAATATGAATTTTTTATATTCGATAAACAACCACAGAGACATCAATGGTGAGCAATATGGCGAAACTTAAGATATAACAATAACTAAAGGTTCGCAACAGAAAATTGGGAAGGAAACGCCAATTTTACAGGAATCATTTCAATGAAAATCAGAAAAATTGGCAAATTCTGATAAGAAACGATCGACCTTGACAAATCAAGGTCTGGCCAATAGCATGACTTAGCGGGAATCGAACTCGTAACATCAAGTACGAGATAATTCAACATTCACCACTAATCCACTCTGCTGATTAGATCAAATATCATTTATTTTACATCCAATCGTCAGTCCTGCCAAAGGGCTAATGCCTCATACACAATTAGAGAGTTCCAAAACTTTCTGCCCATACATTCATACGTTAAAAAATCTTTCCTACATGTTTATATGCGGAAAATTCCTCTCTTTTCCACGATTTTTCGTCAGTGAGTGAACGCTGACTGTATGTTTTTCATACGCTCATCGCCGAAACGAACGATGATAAATAAATAAATTGTTTAGCCGTCGAATAACGACGTTTTGTTTAGTCATCGCGTTTAATGCCCCTACAACATACACGCATACCTATACGAGAGTATATGGGGTGCCGAATCACAATTTCATTAGTGGCGGCTTGTGATGGAGGACCTATTATCCGGCGACAGGGCTCGCCAGGTACAATAGATCAAGCAAGGACTACCCTCAAACCTCCTCCCCCCTCAAAGGAATGGTAGGTTTAGCGAAGGGGGCTGGGGATCAGGGGATGGGGATGGGGCACGTCTCTCTCTACCTCGTCTAACAGTAGACTACAATAAAATCTTCCCGAAGATTAATGAAAATAATTTAGTTTGGCGAGGCGCGCCTGGCTCGTACCGGTCGCCATTGTCCGACTCGTTACATCGTCGGAGATTTTCCACAAGGAAAATGGACGAATTTCCCAGCCGGAAAGTATAGACGCTGAGATGTTACGCTATGTAGATGGATGTTCGATTCAACGAAATGATAAAAATACGTATTTTTATGATACCTACATATGTACCAGTGGCGTGCGCTGAAATTCTCTCTCTTTTTGTCGTACAGCCTTACTTAATGTCCACGAACAGGATACAAGAGGAACAGTCTATTCCTCTTGTATTCTGCTCGTGCACATTAAGTAAGGCTGTACGACAAAAAGAGAGATAATTTCAGCGCACGCCACTGCTATGTACATATATTATTATTATTTTATAATTATCACATCTATATATTTAAAATTGAATGTCTGTCTGTCTGACTGTCTCGTATAGGCTCCTAAGCCACTCAACCGATTAAGATGGAATTTTCAGGATTTGTTGAATGCATGTCCGGGAAGCTTACTGTCAAAAAACCTCTTAATAATAATATTCGTAATTACGATTTTACAGACGTGAAAGTATGAAGCGCCATTGTGTAGTCAAGGAAATGTGTTCGTTGGTAAGTTGGTTTATGACGATACGGACAGTGGCGTAACTACCGCGCACGCAGACCCCGCAATGCGGGGGGGCGCCATGAAGCGCGCCTTTTTGACGGATTTTTTAATTTGTTCCGTATTTTTTTTAAAAACTTCTCTTATTTTTCAACCTATTTGTACTTTATGTGTATGCACATACATTAACATATTTTGAGTTTATCCTCATTGTGTAATTGATCTATGCCAATAGGGCTAAAAGACTACCGTCTTTTTCCACTAGTGCCACTTCGACCTATTAACTGAGAATTCTCTTATTCTCGTATTTATTTTTTCAATGTGTAAACAATAAAACAAATTTATATGATTAAAACCAATAAAATTTATAAATTTTTCGCTGTCACCATTAACAGGTGAGAAGTTTTTAAAGAAAATTCACCGTCAGTTACTTTAAACAGATTGTGCACTGCTTGTTGGTCGTCCAGATTAAACTATTAATGCACTTTGATATATAGGTACATATACCGATACGTAAAAAGTATAAATATTAATTTGGAAAGTTATTTTGCTAATATTAATATATGGGGGAGGGGGGGGGGGGCGCGCCTTAAAATATTTTGCGGGGGGCACCAGGAATTCACGCTACGCCACTGCCGAATACGGCTCTGAATAGACGTTAGTTGAGTTAGTTAGCTCCAACCATCACTTGAAACGGGAACGGGAATTGCATGCCTTATTCTAGCATTGTAACGCATGCCGGGCTCAGCTAGTCATATATTGTATATGTATATATATTATAAATCAGTAGTGTATCCGAGCTGTTTTGAAATCTACGATACTGAAATCACGATCCGTATTGACTGTGTAGCATGCGCCATTCGTCAGTCACCGGCGTTTGGCCATTGCACGCATATTGAATTATCAAAATTATAATACATAAACATTTTAGCATTAATTATATAACTTATTGGTGAAGTAAAAGTATACAATATGAGTGAATAAATTAAATCAGCTGATAACTAAAAATAAGTGTATGTGATGTATGTATTTAAGCTTATTGTAAAAAACTAAATGTATGTAAGCTTATTGTAAATCATATTAACAATTAGATACAACATAACTTCTTATTGAATACTTATCTCGCAAATAAAACCGACTGAGGAGATATTTATTTATTTATTTATTTATTTTAAACAGACCATTGTGGCATAACAGGAATTCCTAAAGCGCCACAATGGTCAAAAAATATAACACAAAAAAGAAAAAAAACAAAATAACAATTAAACATAAACATAAATACATCTACATACATAAAAAATAGCATTTAAAATAACAGATAAAGTAAAAATATCAAATAAAATATAGCATAAGGAATGCCTTGCACCTACAGCCAGTTTCAATAAATATGTAAGAAACAACTACAAATACAAAACATCCCTGTAAGGCCCAAATGGAAGAGAGTTAATCAAAATTTCACTCATAAATCACAATCAATCATGAAAACAATGATGAGCGCAGACTACCAGATAAATGGGTTAGAGTAATTTCCGACAATTTACGCTCACTAAGGTGGAAAATATCACATTCAGTCTCGGCAGCAACGATTTCATTAAGAAGTCGGATAGCTCTTGGAATAGGAGCCATTCGAAAAAGGACTGTGCGGGCAGGAGGTACAGCCAGCAAATGATGATGTCTACCACGCACATAGTGAATAGGGACATAAAGCCCCAACTGCTCCAGCAACAACGGGCATGACGTATTACCACGTAAGAGCAGGAGAACGAAACGAATTAATGAGAAGTTTCTCCGAAGTTCAAGGGAATTATACCCAAGCATGCCCAAAAGGAAAGGAGTGGGGTAGAGATATGGGTAATACCCATATTCTTTCCTATATAGGAAACGAAGAAATGCTTTTTGCACTTTCTCAATCATCAGAGAGTAATTTGCTTCATGCGGATTCCACACAATCGCATTATACTCTAGCTTACTTCTCACAAGCGAATTGAAAAGCAAGCGAGAAGACAAAGGATTGGAGAATAATCTTGCATATCTCAAAACAAATCCAAGTCGACGAAAGGAAACGTCAGCGACTTTTTTGATATGGTTGTGAAAGGTGAGCTGAGGATCAAAAGTGATACCCAAATCGACAATAGATTCCACACGCTTCAACAAGACGGATCTAATGGAATATCCGTGACAATAGAGTGAATGTGCACGTCCATAGCTCATAATTGCACATTTGTTTAAATTATAGATATACAGTAAAATGTCAGATTTGACATATTTGGCCAAAAATCAATATTTATCGTGTATTACATTACATGAAGCTAGACGCCAAATTTGAAATTTATATATACATATGAGAGTTAAAACTATAAATATTTAAATATTAGAGATAACGAGAACCTATAGAGCAAATTTTATAAAATATAGAGTGAATTATAGGCGTTTAAACAATTAAAATCTTGTATGGCCATATCAAGGTTGGAAGACACGGGACGAACGCTTATTAAACGTCAAGAAGGTTTACGGGCCCCGTTTTTAAAACGCGTTGTATACGATATTTTATCTCCAACGTAATGGCAGACGATACATTAACGTATATTGATGACCAAAATGAGCAATATGGCAAAGTATGAAAACGATCGGATAAGAGATAAAAATGACCTCTAACACGAAAACCATGTGAAACGTAAAGGAGGTATGTTATAAAAATAAGTTATAGGCGTTTAAACAAGGGGCGGAAAGTCAAACAAACAAGGCTACTGGCCATTGTCGGTGAATGAGATGTCACTGTCTCCAAAATTTTTGGATTTTTAAACGTGTTTATTATGATTATTTTTCACCATTGAATTAATGAAAGCAATTTAAATCTCAGTCGGTAATCAAACCGCGCAAAATTGCAAAGTTTCAAACCGATCGGAAAAATATAGGGAATATTGTCAGACCAATAGGCAAAGTAAAACTAAGAAAAGTCTTGTAAAAAATACAAAATATTGAAGCTATCACTATCTTGTATACGCACTCCATATTTTAAATTTTAAAATTGGAGTTTTTACTTAAAATTTACCCACAGTACAAAGGATTAAAATTTTTTAGTTAATTAAATTTAAAATTCGTCAGTAAATATTTACATTGACAACGAATCGTAGCAAATGTAAATAATAAGCATAAGAAAAGAAACAGTAAGAAACAAGTCATTATTGAAAGGGAGCGGCAAATGTCGTTTGAAATTTCAATAATTATTTCCTCTCCGGTTTTCGTCCGTCGTATTTTGAAAAGGGGATGGCAGATAGGATGGGGTGGGGTTCGTTTCTTTTGAGAGATGGAAGTTTCACGCGCTGAAAACGACGAGGACAAAAGGGGTGAAGGATTTGTATGGAAGGTATTAGAGTGTCGACCTTTGCACGTTCGCGCGAGACCGGGAATTTTCCGAGATTTTTCCGACGCGGCGTATTCATTTTCCGGCCGGGCGCAGCGAGCTTCTTGTCGCACGGAGATTTTCGCAAGATGTTTTGTCATTTTTTTTGTTATTATTTCTCTTGGAACCTTTTTTTAAAAGCGATAAAATGTTTTCACACTAAGCGCTCATTCAAAACGCGAACGCGCACACGTATACGAGCGCATTTTTCGAACACGTCGAGAAGTGGAAATGGAAAATCAGATAAAAATTGTACAATATGTATATTGAACATAATGTGTGTCTGTATGTTGTATCTACATATTTTTTTATATAGTTTTGCCAATAGAAATGAATTATTATATACATATGGTCTTGGATACATCTTTTAGTCTTCTGAAATACATAACATGAAAATTAATTATATACATACATATATTATATCTCATATATAATTTCGAAAGAGATTTTGTATGTAAGTATGCGTATATCTTTTTACGAGTCGATTTTTTTCGATTCAAATAAATTTAATAAAAAAACAAATTAATATTTACTATTAGATTTGCCATGTTTACGCTGTTTATATTAAAAATACTGAGCAAATCCGGGTAAAACAACTAGTTATCAATAAACTTCTAAAATACAAATGATCAGATTGCACTTGACAGTGCAATTCGACAGTATATTCGGATCAGTAGACAGACGGTAAGTATTACTGTAATAAATTTCCAGTAACTTTAAAAAATGTTGAGTAAATAAAATAAAATAAATAATCAGTAGACAAACAGTTGGAAATTCTAATAAATCATCATTTATATTTTCAAAATCGATTGGTCAGTATTTTATAATTAACGGTCAGTATCAAGTGCAGTTCATTCACATGGACTGCAGCATCTCAGTTAAACCAGTGTTTGTATAATATCAATAAACTAAATATAGACTGGTCAGTACTTTACTTTATTGTTTATTTTATTTTGAAAGTTAGTACGTAATAGGCTTTATGAAGTGTGCTAATATGCATTGATGAATACAATATAAACATTGACAAACAAAATTAATAAAAATTTATTTGGTCACTGACCAAATTTGTATATACATACATATATAGAGTTATAGCTTTACTTAAAAATTGCTGACCATTTTTGTAATAAAGTAATCAAAAGTTTTGTTCCCTTTATAGAATTACTAGTGGTTTTACCCGGCTTAGCTCGCTATTTGTAATATAAACCGCTTAAAAAAGGTTAATCTAATGGTAAACATTTTATTATATTTATTTGAATAGTTTTATTTTATTCGAATTTATTTGAATATTCATTTTTTTTAATTAAATTAAACGTCACGGATTATACGAACCAAAACTTACTCTTTTGAAATAATATATAAGATTATGAAAAATTGTATTCATAATAATTCTATATCGCAATATAAATTGTCATGGAAATCGTAATTTTTGATATTTAAAAAATTAAATATAATATACATACATATGTGTATATATATATATTAAATTAAGGTGTGATTCTGTTAAATTTATTGTCTTGTAACTATATTGAATTCACACGTCCAATTTCGGCAAGTGAAACTGTGAAATTTGCTTAGGATTAGTGGATTAGCGTCACATACCGAAGCGTCTAGGCATTTAATAAATCGCGTCCAAAACGTGTTATTAGTCGGAAAATTGAGTCATAAATTAGCGTCGACAAGCCGGAGAGAATTTCCCAGGCGTTTTGGCTTCCAATTAATTTCCACGAGATTGTCGAATGGATATAATCGAGTGCTAACAACAATGCTTTTCATTTGGCACATTAACGCCGTCAAAATAGCCTCGCTAATTAACAACATATATGTAAGCATGTATTCCATTACAATTTCTATTCTATCGTCTGATGTAAACAAACCTTTAGACTCGCCGGATTATACACAGATATATTTTTTTTATTTTTAAACTTCAATGGGTGCACTTTTATGATTATCAAAAAGTATCAAGGAATAATTTGGAAAATATCGAATTAAAAAACATTATCCTAATAAAAATATTTCAATAGAAAATACTCAATATAAAATAGTATTAACAGTGGGAAAAAATCCCAAATGAAAATACGTACTTTTGACTTTTGATTTGAATTTGACGACTACTTAGAGAGATTTGAAAGCTGAAAAGTACTACAAATTAAAGATAAATTACCCGACTGTAGATTCCAATATTCATTTTGAACAGGAAATTGACAGATTTTGAGATATCAACCGAACAACACATATATCCAGTGGCGGCTCGTCCATACGCACTGCGGTACTTCAGTACCCCCAAGGAAATTGAGAAAAAATTATATTATTATATACATAAATGTATGTATATTATATGAAAATATCAATATTATTTAAGCGTGTATTAAGCTCGCCCGCACACATCCAATAATGATCATACATCGCGGTACTAATATCAGAAAGTGAGGCATTGTTTATAATTTTGTGCAGTACGGTTTTCGTTGGAATATGCCGAGTGGGCGAAGGAGGGGCGCGGGGGCTTTTACACTTTCTACGTTTCTAAACTTCCTTCTACACGTCACTTTAAGTATTTAAGTTGGTATCAAAATCAAGAGAAGCTGAGCCAATGTTTTCAAGAACTTAAATATTCTTCCGAAAATACTGATAAAACAATGACAGATTCTACCAATTTACTGAATACAATTTTTTATTTTAGTCAGAACTTTTTCACAAGTTAATGCCGCATGTAGAAATTATTTATAACCAAATGCAATCTAGTAATAACGATGCATTTTCAATTAAAGAAAACTTAAAAAGTTTTACTAATGTCATTATACAAATATGAGATTCTTATAGCTAATAGAAGCCAAAAATATGTGATGTGATTATATGCATATATTATCGCACATATTATAGAAGCCAAAAATATGTGCGATGTTATTATTAAGGATATAAAAGAAAGATATACTTTTTCTAAGCTGTGAAATTATTTAATAAGGAAAATTTTGAAAAGTACTGAAAGAAAATGCCAATGGAAGATCTACTACTAACCATTGAATCATATCCAATGCTAGATAAAGAAAAACTTCAAACTGAATTAGAAGTGTTTTACTCAAGGAAAGAAATGCATAGTATTAATGATTTATTAATATTTTTAAAACTTATTTTTGCAATTAATTTATGCAAAGTTCGTGTGGAAATAACAAAACTTATTCAAATTCTGATTACAACTTCAACTACATCTGAGCTAGAACGGTGTTTTTCATCAATAAATAGAATAAAGACATACATATATAAGAAACACAATGGTTCAGGAAAGATTGACGGCTTTGTCTATGCTGTCAATTGAAAAAAAAATGATTAGGAACAGTGAAAAATTTAACGAAAAGGTGATAGACCTTTTTTCAAGGAAAAAAGACAGAAGAATCAATTTTATAATGAAATAAAATACATATAATGTTTAATTTTGATCATTTTGATGTTAATAGTAAAATATAATCCAAATAAACATTTTTTTTTATTTTTAATCAACCGCAGCACCCCCAGATATCTTATCCACGAGCCGCCACTGCATATATCTATAAGAAAAGTTATATATCGTCTCTGAACCATTTTTCGTGTCGAACAGTGCTATCGTATGTTGGGGCTTCTTGAATAATTAAATTTGAAACGTGAACATCTACCATTCGTTTGATGGAAAACATTTTATTTCGATTGGCAGTCACTCAACTTCAAAGGATTATTCTAATGCTTAAATATTTGCATAGCTTAAATAATGAGAGTCGCGTTAGTATGAGAAGAAAAAAAGTGTCGTTTCTAATGTACCGAGAGTATTCGATTAAGTTCGAATCCGTAGATAGGCATCTGGCGTCGTTTAACAGCATTAAGGGCGTCGCGATAATGACACCCCCACCCCTCGACGAATATACCCTGACGGCATCATCAAAAGTCAATAAACGTCCAAAGGCTGATTTATCTTCCTCGCTATGTGCGAAGACGTATAGAGGAGTCATTTTCTCCAAGACGCCATGACTGTGCGAAATTCATCACAGTATAACAAAGTATACTATCTCGATATAATATTTTTTTTTTTGAATATACTCTCCACAATTCAAATTACGTAGTAAATTTCCTGAAAATCGGCCATGAATATATTTATGATTAACTAGCTGGCGTTGCTCGGGTGTGGATTTGTATAGCGGCATTTTCAGCTTTTGCCTGGCACTTCTCAGGTGGATGAAAGTAAATATAGTTGAGATGTGACCAACCCATGACTTTATCTTTGTATTTGAGGAATATACGAAGGTCACAAAACAAAATTTGACAATTAAACATACATACACGATCACATATACCGGTTATGAGAACATTTTCAATACAAATTGAACGCAAATGTAGGGAAACTTACACAAGACAAAAGTTCTACTTGCGGTTGTCGGATTTTGTTCGAATTTTTTTTATTATTTAAAATCACTATAATTATTATACACATTAAATATCAAGAAAATAAAAAATAATTAAAAGGTCAAAATAAAATAATGAAATATTGTTTTAAAAACAAATTCTATTTCCGGTTTACGAATTCTGACCAAAACCTTATCAGCTGTAAGTTAGTACATAAAGAATACAATTGTAAATTTTCAGCTTAATACGCTTAGGGGTTTGGATGTGACCAACCCATGACTTTATCTATGTATTTGAGGAATATAAGAAGGTCACAAAACAAAATTTGAATATTGAACCGTACAGACACGTTCAGACATACCGGCAACATTATGAAATACTAATAGCTATGACAGCATTTTCAATACAAATTCAGCGCAAATGTATGGAAACTTGCACAAGACAAAAGTTCTACTTCCAGTTGTGGAATTTTGTTTGATTTTTTTTTATTATTTAAAATCACTATACTTATTATACACTTTAAATATCAAGAAAATAAAACTTATTTAAAAGGTCAAAATAAAATAATGAAAGTTCTACTTCCGGTTGTGGAATTTTGTTTGATTTTTTTTTACAATTTAAAATCACTATACTTATTATACACTTTAAATATCAAGAAAATAAAAATTATTTAAAAGGTTAAAATAAAATAATGAAATATTGTTTTAAAAAAAACTTCCGACTTACGAATTCTGACCAAAACCTTATCAGCTCTAAGTTAGTACATAAAGAATACAAATATAAATTTTCAGCTTGGTGTGGAAGGAATCGTGGTCACAACATTTTTTCCTTTTCTAAGAGTAAAATATCCCACTTCCGGTTTATTAAATGTAGTAATTTTTTTTTATTTTCATCACATTGATACGAGAATAACCCTTGAATTTTTTCGTGAGTAGCACACAAGTTTAAAAAGTCGAAAAAAATAGTGGAAAAACAATCGAATAAGAGAAAACTGTTACTTCCGGTTGACGGATGCTCACAAAACTTTATGTATTGCTACTACGTACATAGATAAAGTAAAAACAATTCAATGTAAATGTATTGCTTCCAAGAAAACAATGTTTTTTTTTAATTATAACGAACAAAACTTGGCTGGGTGTTTTTGTATGAAGGCCTTTCGATCCAGGGTTTCAAAATCTGTCTACGGTCCAATTTAATGTACCATGATGCAGTATAATAAATTTATTTGACAGTTTTGAAAACTGTGGAGTTGCATAACATATAAACAAATATGCTTTTCCGGTGTTGACAGTTATTTTTTGCGTGATAGTTCTGCAATCCCATGCTCCAAGCCTTCGCAAAACAAGAGATGATTTACCTAATTTGATGATCGTAAGTTTAGAACCTTAGTTTTGTAAATCGGAAATTAATATTGTATATACACACATAGGAACATTGACTTTTAATATTTGTTTTATCAGCTTTGCTATCTATGGTGCTGTATAGTATTATATTTTATTATTTATAATTTTCGAGAACTACTCGTACAAGAGCGCTTTAGAATTATGTATAATTTCGAAACAATAAATCCATTTCCAAAAATTGTTATGATTAAAATAATAGAATATTCCAATTGTACATATATAACATTATGTTTTGAATTTACTAAACGTATATATTACATATATTGTGATATTTCAACTTTGAAATTATTACCCTTGTTAACGAACCTTCTTCAAAACAATGTCGATACCAAAATGGTCGAGAAATTATCGAAGTAAATACAATATTATATTATCTGTATTATTAGTATTATTATATTATATTTATGCGAAAGCTCTCCGAAATGTTCGAACAATGCGATAAATTCAAAAGGGAGAGAGAGAGAGAGAGAACATTGCACGAATAATGTGCGAAACTTTTCGTCTTTTCAACCGTCCGTTATTAATTACAAATTGAACATAATATGATGTATTAAATATAATAACGTGAGGCAAAAAACTTTATAATTATGAAATAAAATAATTCGATTGAAATAAAATTAAGGAAATTATTTTTTCAACTGACATTACATATCTACAATATCGGTCTCCGTGACGAGACAGAATGTTAAAATACAGAAAATGCAAATATCGGAAGGCAAAGATCGAAAATCGAAAGATCTTAAGTCGAAAGATCAAAAAAAAAATGGTGCATGCTAAACGGTACATACTCACTTAATTTGCGCGAGCAGGATACAACAGGAACAAAAGGAACAGGCTTTTCCTCCCGTATTAATGTGCGCGCGCAGAATTATTATTATTTAGGTAAAAACAGTCACATACAATTATTTAATAAACACATAGAAATAAAATAACTGTAGTAAAAATAATGTACTAAAATATAAATAAAATAAAAAGGCAATTTAAACAATATTTCAACAATAAATGTACAAATGTGTGGGATTTCATGATTAAAATTATGATCCCGGCTTAAACTAATGTAATTAAATATATTACTGAGAGGTTTGGGCCGCGTTAGTACGTATGTGATGATATAAAAGCGGCCCAAACCTATATGATACCTTTACTCATATTGATGACCAAAATGATCAATATAGCAAAGTATGAAAACGATCGGCTAAGAGGCAAATTTTTTTCTTAATAGTAATCGTAAGTGAAACATAAAAGAGGTATGTAAAAAAAAGACCTAAATTACAATAAATTTTAACAATCTTATACATATAGTCGCAAAACGGTTACACAAAACGCAACGGTTATGTAAATGCCAGTCGAAAATAAAACTGTATACTTAAATTGTATTCATATATACGTTTTGGCAGTGGTTAAGCTGTGACGTACATATGTATGTCGAATCGAAACGACTATTATAGTACGTCGAGCGTTATCTCAGACGGACAGACAGACACACATTCGGAATAGCGATATTATATATATATGTATATACCTATATACATATATGATTTATTTTCTGTTACACAAATTGTGCACACACACACATTCATTCATCATTTCGAACGGGTGAAAGGGTTGGATCGGTGAGCGTGTAATGCGCACTCAACTTGTTACGATTAATACGTGTGTGTACGCCTATAAATTACCTTACATTATATTTATATATAACATATAAACTTTATTTTAATTCGTGTATCAATTCCTTTCCGAAACCAGCGGGCCCTTTGAAATCAACGGGCACAACATTAGTAAAACATAAAAATATAAAAAGTGTTTTAGCTTTTACAAGTCATTTATAATTATAATATATAGCGAATCGTTGAGATTAGGTGATTGGTGCTCGTCGATCACTTGTTTACTAGCGCTGATCCCCTGATATCGCGTTCGCGCCAAAAAGGCCTCCAAGTATGAAGAAATTGAATATAACAGCCAATAAGGTCTCGCGGTCCATCGACCAATGATATCTCTGTGTTGATAGTACACGCTGGGTATAAATATTAGGCGGTTTTGTTCCGTAATTCATTCGGAGCTGGCAGGCCGACGGATCAAGGAGTGTTTCACTCTGATCTCTGTCCACGCTACAATGGCTTATACTAATTTAAGATAAACTAAAAAAAATCGCACTTCATAGAATACTAAGGTATACAAATGGCTATTTTTACAAGCCTCTTCTTACCTCACTTTCGATTTTTTGGTACGTTTGAAAATACTCCATCATCTTTTTCGGTGACGTCTATTGTCTACATTAGCGCATTTGTCCACACTGTTCCGAATGTTTTTTGCCTTTTCGCCACTCTTTCGCTATGTCAGATTTTAATTGTTCAAACGCTTATAACTTTTTATTTTATTTTTATTACAAAGCAATATTCAAAATAAATTCTAAATAATTGTAGTATACGATTATCACAATAAAGCCTAGCTTTTATATTAAATAGAAAACTACTATGAAGAAATTGAAAAATATCGTATCTTATCGACCCGTAAAAGCAAACTTTAATAAAAAAAATTGAGATATTTATTTGTGGTATTTTATGATGCAAATATGTATATAATATTTTTATTAATATATAGCCTCACCCTTTGAATTCAACAAGTTGTGTGAACTTTGCTCGTCGATCCGCCTATGTTTTATGCAAAAATGCGAGGTTTTATAATATTCAAATTAAATTTTCGACCGGCATTTTAAATTTTTCCAATAAAAAAGTCGCAAATGGTAAAACAGGAGAATATTTCAAATTTTATCGACATTTCAATGGAAAATTCATAGCACATTAATCTAAATATATCAACAATATGGTAAAATGTATGTATGTATACATTTTATAGACTTAAGGTACATACATATGTACTTACATACATATGCCAGCAGTTTGGATTAGTGGTAGCGTGTATGTTTAGCACCATATGCTCATTTGGTTCGATCCGCCAAACTGGTTACATTTGGGGATATTTGTGACTCCAAATCGATCGTTTCTTATCAGATTTTGCCAATTTTATCTGATCATTCTTGAAACGGTTCCTCAAATTGGCAAAAAAATCCTGCCCTGTTGTCACAAATTTTCTGTATTTATTGTGTGTATAATTTGTAAAAATTATGTACAAAATCCAAAATCCATAGATGTCTCAATGGATTAATTCTGTATTAATTAATTAAATTAATTTGTTATTTCATGTTCTTCAGCTTCTGGAAATACAGTAATTTATGTAATAATCAAAATTTCTGCATTGTTTGTAATTAATTGTCCAGGAAGGTGTATTGGGGTCTTCCTGTCAAGCCTTCCTGGTATATACATATCTATGTGAAAAATAAAATAAAATATTAGCCAGCAGTATAGCTCAGTGGTATGATTATTGGGTTCGATCCCGCTATACTGCTGGTCAGACATGGGTGTTTGTGAGTCCAAGTCGATCGTGTCTAATCAGAGTTTGCCAATTTTATCTGATCATTGTTGAAACGGTTCCTTAAAATTGGCAAAATAATCAACCTACCTGCTGTCACAAATATTCTTTATTATGTATGTAAAATTTGTAAAAAATTATCTACAAGTCTAAAATCCATAGATTAATTATTTAATTAATTAATTAATTGTTAATTTCCTGTTCTTCAGCTTCTTGAAACACAGTGATACATGTAATAGAAATTCTGCATTGTTTTTAATTAATTGTCCAGGAAGGCGCATTGGGGTCTTCCTGTCAAGCCTTCCTGGTATATATCTTTGTAAAAATAAAAATAAAATAATATTATACAAATATAATGTAGTCAACTGAATACGTACTATGTACATACAAAATTCTTCTTTGGAAATGAATTTATTGCTTATTTTGTTTGTAGCCTTGTTTGAGACACTCTGTAAAATGAAATTGTATGAAAATCGCAGTGCTACAATATAAACGATACTACTTCAAAACTCACTCTTGAAATCGTCCTTTTTTCATTCAAAGCGCAATGTAGAAAGCTTCCAAGTGAGGAATAAAACTTTGTCTCAGGGATGGTGAGAGTATAGAAGACGGAGAGAAAACATTTTATTTAAATGAGATCAATTTGTTTATGTGCTTTTTGTACACAAAATTTGAATAAAATATAATATACATACATACGTATATGAAAATGAAAGGATATGCATACGTATAATATGTATGAATGTTTACATAACAAATTATAGGTGACATATCGTATAGGAGGGATTTTTTAGCCAATTTTTTTTCCGGGAACCGTTTCAACAATGAAAACAGAGCAAATTGGCAAACTCTGATAGGAAACGATCAACCTTAAGTCACAAATCCTGGTCTAACTAACAGCATACTCTGAAAAATACATTTTCATTCGAGGCTCAGGCCCAGGGATCGAACCCGCCGCCTCTCAACGCTAAGCAGAAGCTTAACGACCGAGCTATGCTGCCGGCTATGTATGTACATATACCTGCTTATTTGTACGTGGACGGCCGGGAATGGAGTTATGGAACAGTGTGGGGGGGGGGGGGGGGGTGAAATGAGGGCTGTGACTGCTGAGACTGCTAGCGACAATAGCCTCGTGTGTGGTTGACGTATCAATTCGTTTCCGAACCTAACATTAGTATTATATATTAAGTATGTGTAGAGAAAAAGATAAATTAGAAAGTCCCGAAGAACTGTTCAAGGTTTCAATCGATGTCAACTGGGCGACGGTTTCAAATGATAGACCAACTGGGCGCCGGACATATGGGCGACAAAATCATAGATCAAACATAGATACTTAGGCGAACGGACATTACGCCTACAGACGCTTGGACGAATGGACACTCCGCCAACGGACTATTGGCTGAACGGATGTTTGGCCGAACAGAAATTTAGCCGATTGTGTATCGAAATTTAGTTCGATAAAAATATGGAAGAACCGCTCTATTATGAAAAAAAACGAAAATCCGTCTGGTGTGATCTCTGGTGGTCTCCATTACATTATATGGATTCGAGAAATGGATCCTGATAAAGAGAGAAAGGGAAATTCTAGATTATTTCGAAATGCGATGATGCGCATATGATGGACTGTGAGAAACATGAATATCTCCATCTTTAAAGAGGTAGCAGTCTCAGAGAGACTTTCCACAATACGTAGAAAAAGTTATTTGAGGAGAGTCTGGAGAGACTGGTAGTCACCGGAACGCTGGAGGGAAGGCCAGCTAGAGGACGGTATTCCAAGAGATGGTCTAACCAAATCAAGAAATTGGCGGGATGTCTTTAAACGTGCCCAAGATGACATCGATGATCACGATGCTTAGAATTGAGAAAGCGAGAGAAAAGAAAGTATAGAAATTACTCAAAACTCACTGAAAACAGATACATTATTGAGAAACTAGCCAGTAGTATGGCTTAATGGTAGCGTGTATTTTTAGCACCAAGTGATCAGTAGGTTCGATCCGCTATACTGCTGGTTAGATTTGGGGGTATTTGTGATTCCAAATTGATCGTTTCTTATCAGAGTTTGCCAATTTTATCTGATCATTGTTGAAACGGTTCCACAAAATTGGCAAAAATGATCTTTCCTGTTGTCATAAATCTTCTGTATTTATTGTATGCACAATTTGTAAAAATTATGTACAAAATCTAAATCCATAGATGTCTCAATGGATTAATACTCTAATTAATTAGTGTCATTTCGTGTTCTTCAGCTTTTGGAAGTACAGTGATTTATCTTATAATAAAATGCTGTATTTGTAATTAATTGTCCAGGAAGGCGCATCGGGGTCTTCTTGTCAAGCCTTCCTGGTATATGTATATCTATGTATATAAAAAAAAATCACCTCGACCTCATTAAAATTGGATATTTTTGATAAATATAAACAATATTATAAATTTCATTGACATGGATGCCAAATGTCCGTCGGCCTAGAGTCCATATGGCCAAATATCGGTTCGTTCAAATGTCCATTCGGCCAAATGTGTCTATGTTTGATCTATGATTTTGTCGCCCATATGTCCGGCGCCCAGTTAGTCTATCATTTGAAACCATCGCCCAGTTGATATCTTGACATATATGAATAATCGAGCTTTCATTATTCTTAAATTGGTAGGTTAATATGAGGGCTATTTTTATTACTAGAATTAGATTTTTTCGTTTGACGAAATTTGAGAAACTTTGAAAACTTTGCCATTTTGCTCGGTTTGGTCATCAATACATGCGGAAATTAAATCTGCCATTAACGATGGTGAAAAATAATCGTAATAGACACTTTTGAAAATACTCCATTATCGTTCTCGGTGATGGCAATTAGTAATTTTCCTTTTTCGCCACCCTCTCGCTATGTTAGATTTTAATTGTTTAAACGCCTATAACTTTTTATTTTTTCACTCTATATTTTATTGCTTATATATGTATGTATGTATATAGATATATCAATTTTTTGCCAGTACTAGAGAAAGTCAATATGTGCTGGCAGGTGATGTTGCTGGCCAATATCTTGCCTCAAAATGAGTATACCTTAATATTTGGGTCTGAATTTATTAGATCTCTCATTGTTTTTAGGGGAAACAGGTGGGGAAAGTGAGTAGAAAATATTACGGCAAAACTTATTGTATCGATTTCGTTGCGACTAAATTAACCGGTGCCTGCTGGATAAAGAGAGAGAGCGAAAAATTTCATTAAAAATATCTTATGAATTATTGTATGCAAGTTAAGCTAACGCCGCACAGTGGGACGAATTGACTTGGCAAACCAAATATTTAGTAAATGCAAATAAAATTCAGTTATGATAGATCAACTGAAATATTTGAATATAAAATAAGATTAATTAATTAAAAAAAATATTTAATTTTAAAGTTTAGTATTTAAAAAAAATATATAATAATTTAATAGAAAAATAGTAAGTAAAATGAACATTAAAAAAAAATAATTATTGAAATTATAAAATAATTATTTTTTATTTACTTGTTTCATTTTTCGATAATATTCGACAATATTCATGAATTGTATTCTTCAAGTTAATACCCAGATATTAATATTAAATTTCAAATATACCCAGCGGAAGAAATTGCATGTTGATAAATCTCACACGCGTGGAAGCGAAGCAACATCTTTAACGTGAGACAAAACACGATTTTTCAATGATTTAAAACCAAGCTATGTACATATATATATATATATATATATATATATATATATATATATATATATATATATATATATTATTTTTTATTTTTTCCATAGTATCATTACAAGATTGATAGCAACTATGTGCAACTTTGTACATATGTACTGTATATGCAATTAAATTCAAATAGTAGGTGGCCAATTTGATAGGAACCGTTTCAACAATGAAATCAGATAAATTGGCAAACTCTGATAAGAAACGATTGACCTGGGTCACACACATATAACTAAGATTTGGCCAGCAACACTGAATCAGGGATCGAACCCGTGACCCCTCGGTTATAAGCCAACCACTGAGCTATATAGCTGACAACGTATTGAAATCTGCTTTGTATTCAGCAGGTCTCATATGAATGACTTTTAAATATTAAATACTAATTGTTTTACCCGGCTTCGCTCAGTATTTGTAATATAAACCGCTTAAACATGACTAATCTAATAGTAAACATTTTATTAAATTTATTTGAATACTCATTTGTTTTTACTTTATCTATGTACGTTGTAACAATAGATGAAGTTTTGTGATCATGCGAAAATTCGAACTCGAGATTTTGGCTGATTCGAACTCAGAATCGATTACTGATTACGTTTTCATGATCTAGAAAAAATGTGTGTGTGTGTGTGTGTGTGTGTGTGTGTGTGTGTGTGTGTGTGTCTGTGTGTGTGTCTGTGTGTGTCTGTGTGTGTCTGTGTGTCCGTGTATTTTGGGGATTTTTTGAACACCGTTAGTCCTATCGAACCGAAACATAGTACCGGTTACTGAAATTCTTATCGACACGACGTAAATTTTTTTCAGATTTTTAAGTTGACCCGAAATGGTACCTCCCCTTATAGGTGTCCTCTTTTTTTAAGTTTTTGAATTCGGTTATCTCCCAAACCGCTAACTTAATCGGATTAATTTTTTTTTACATGCAATAGAAATAATAATTTTTATAACCTTATATTTATTAAATATTTTTATCTGAACCGGAAGTAGTACTTTTACTCCAGAGAATCGAGATTTTTTATGTTTTTCTCAGAAATCTTTTGGTTTATTGAACTGAAATTTCATATCTAGAAGTTTAAGCGTAATACCAAGTTATGTATAAAATTTAGTAAGCATCCCTCAACCGGAAGTGGCAGTTTACTCTTGTTCGATTTTTCTTCCACAATTTTTTTCGACCCCTTATACACGTGTGATCTTCGCAAAAAAAATCAAGTATAATTCTTCTATCAATGTGATGAAAATAAAAAATCACTAAATTTAATAAACCGGAAGTGGGATTTTTATCACCTAGAAAGGTCAAAAATGTTGTCGCCTGGATCCTGTCCACACCCTTGGACGTATTGAGCTGAAAGTTAATATTTGTATTCTTTATGTATAAATTTAGAATTGCTAACGTTTTGGTCAGAATTCGTAAGCCGGAAGTATTATTTTTTTTTAAAACAATATTTCATTGTTTTTTCATTATTTTATTTTTTTTAAACAATATTAAATTTATTTTTCATTATTTTACATGCCGATAAAAGGTAAGAAACGGTTTAGCTTTGTATAGTTTTTCTCAATGAGAGTGAAGAGGAGATGGTGAAGCTTTAGTTTTGTACTATTTTTCAGCATTTAACTACATATACCGTCCTCAAAGAAGTTTTACTTCAATAGTATTTTTTGACCCCTTCAAATTAAGATACAAGGCTTTTTGTGTCCAGACATTAAAAACTAGCGTCTTTTGTCTCCGTGAGCGTTTTTTTTACTTTATTTATCTTGAAACTCTGGAATTAAGTCGAAAATATATCATGGAATTAACGGTTCTATATTTGCGTTAATATTTGGGCCAATTTTTTCACTTTTCATGTTCAGCTAACGAAATCAATCAAAACGAAATCACAAAGCACCCGATTTCAGAATAACATCTCACTTACGTCCGCCGATTTTTATAAAAAAACATTCAGCGAAAATACAATGGCATTTTTTCCCCTCGAGTACAAATTTTTCATTGAAAATAATTGAAAAGAAAGCTCCGAATTACTACTCGGAATTTCGCAGATTCGGTAACAAAGTACACAAACTCGCGGAGCTACGAGCAATCATTATGCAGAGTTTTATACGTTTCAGCTGAAATCGACAAAAGAACCTTCTCCCCCCCCCCTATCTTTTCCCATGATAAACCGGAGGGGAGGTTTTAAACCACCCCAAGCCAGCCACCCGTTTTCCCGTCCCTTGCGAAAAGAGAACAACGAATGACTAATTGTTTAACTCGATTTTCGAACAATTTGCGAATTTTTGTCAAAAGGAAAACTCGAAGGACAAAGTATCGAACCGGAACCTATCGGTCTCCAATCTCGTTGATATATTCACTCAATTCGTCAAGGTTTATAATATACAAATGTACATATATATATTAGATGAGACAGAAGCAATTAACGATTGGTGCCCTGAAAATGAGCACTTTAATCAAAAATTAAATATTCAGTATATATATATATATATCATATACCTACCAAGAAAATAATCAGACAAGAAATTAATCTGTAACTTTCCTTTGGCATATTCTCGGAAATTTGTTGAATTTTCATTTGATTGATATTCTTCGAGTACTGAAAAGTTTGAGCTCGGCGACCATACACCTTCAAATAAACTCGTCGGAAGAAGTCGTAAGTTGATAAATCGGACAAGCACGTTGCTGGGATTTTTCTCTTACGACTTACATATTTGGAAGTTGACATTCGTCAAGTAAAACATTTTCTAATTGGAACCAAACCATTTTAGAATTTACATTCAAATGTTAATGCTTTGAAAAAAATGTAATATATGTATGTATGTGTTTGCTTTGTATTCAATGGGTATCATCTGAATGACTCATAATTATTATATATTGAATATATAATCAAAGAGGCTTTTTGGCTTTATGCTATTCTGTGTATTTATGGTAAGTAGATATTAAATTTTCAATTGAAGTGTTCATTTTCAAGCTACCAATCACACGATTTCTTAGATTCCACTCTTTAAATTTAACATATAAATTTTCCTTTCATAATTTATTTATTTATTTAACCCTTTGAGTGCTAACTTCTTTTCTGTTGAAAGCCGGCCACGTTGAAAATTTCGCCAACATTACCAACTAGATTTATTTATAAATCCATTAGAAAGCAGGTATAAAAATTGTAGCTAATCTAAACAAACCTTAGATAACTACCGCCGAGGATTTCAAGTTTTGTAAAGGTGTATTTAGACTCTCTAATATATCTTGCAACAATATAAAATAAACAAAAGAAGTCTATTAATGAATGTATTTTTCCAAAACTATTTCCATCTTCTTCATTGTTGTTAAAATATAATGCTCATAATCTAAATGCCAAGCCACAATCTAAAATACCCAGTAGTTAGGAATTTACATCGAGAAATTCTGCTATGGTTATAAATTCAGAAATTCCTTTGTAAACCAATCTTTTAAACATTGACACGAATTATACGACCAATGTTCAATGCATTTTTTTCAATGCTATCTGAAAGGCTTAGCGGGTAGTATTCTTATTCTCAAAATACGACGCCTATTTGCATTTTTCAGTCTCAATGACTTGTTGGCAAAACGCCGATCAGCGTTGGTCTTGAATACTAATTTTTTATGACAGTTTTTTTATTAGTTTCACTTCATTCATAAATAAGTGGTCCTTCCTGGGCTTTTGCAATCGCTTTGAGACTTTGCTAAAGTATAAAAAAATAATATTGATTTCAATATGTATTATAATGTATTGTATAGATACTTATAATGTGTATGTATGTATACAAAAGCAAACATACAAGGTCCGAGGCGCAAATTCTCAACATTCCCGACGACTTTCTCAACCAAATACCATGCAAAATAAAGTCGAAGTGTTTTAACAACATCCAGAAAGTCCCCTCGGAATCCAATAAAATCTGTATAAAAATCCAATATGGCCAACACGGCATTCTTTCAAGTGAACTATGCGTGTATAATACAATACCATTTACCTAAAAATAGCTTTTAAATGTATCAAAAGACACTACATAGTCCTCTAAATTTTATTTATATACAATATATACAATAATATGAGATTACCTAAATTATTTTGAATGAGAATAGCTATGTATGTACATATGTAGGATTGTAAATGTCGAGATTTGGATCTCGTTTGAAAGATGGATTTATTTCCCAAATTTTGACTAATGTTTGTCGTATGATTTATGGCAGTGTCGCAAGGTGTGCCGTTTTGCATTAATACACATATGAAAATCTCCGAAATCGATTTGTCAAAATGTCTTACGTGTATTGGGTGCACGATGCGGATCAACGGTATCGCAAATCTTACATATTTTGATTTAAATAATAAGTAACCAGAAAAAGACGATTATATTATTATATCTAAATATATAAAAATCGGTGACCGGAAAAATGCACTCGAGATAGTTGCACTCTCGAGACATCCAAACTTTCAAAGATGCTCAAGGAGAACTAACGCAAAAGAATTCCACAAAAAGCGTTATCTGAGGTTATCTGTTATCTGAAGTTGCTAATATTTTTTTTGTGGATTTCTATTGCGTAAGTTCTTTTTGAGTGACATTAAAAATTAGGACTTCTCAAAGCTGCGCTATTATTTAGTGCATCTTTCCGGAAACCAAATCGGCTTAGTGCAATTTAGTGCATTTTTCCGGGAACCATAAAAATCAATGGTTGTCTGTCTGTCTGTCACGTATGCGTTCCTATACCATTCAACCGATTGCGATGAAACTTACATGAGTTATTGTGTGTATGCCTGCGATGGATTCTGTAAAAAACCATCGCAATTGCGAATTGCGATGGTTTACCGATTTACCGATTTACCGGTAAACCGGTACACCAGTATTGCGATCCCTAGCGATAACCAAGTCAATGTAAGATTCAGTTGTCACATGCATGATCTCTTTTTTAAGTGATTAATTTGAATAGTTTTACTCTGTTGATGCATTCCAAGTTTATTTAGATAGACAAGAATATAATTAATCAATTCTCAAAATTAACTCATAACTATAATAAATAGAAAAAAATTAAAAATCATTAGTGAAAAAATGTGACACCAAGACCCGTCTAAGCTACAAAAATTTTGAATGCCAAAAAAATTAAATTGAAAGGCAATTTATGTGATGATCATTATTACAAAACTTTATTGTTACTACGTATGTACATATGTAGATACTAAGGCTTCCAGAAAACACCTGTTTCTGCTTGTGTTTTCTGGTACCGTGAATCCCGGTGCTGAAACGTCTGAATACCGGAATTACGGTGCTGGCAAAATTTCTTTAAAAATATTATTTTTACAAAAATAATAAAAGAAAAAACATAAAACAACATTAAAACAACACCGATTCTTTCCACACCTCTGAACATATTAAGCTAAAAATTTATATTTGTATTCTTTATGTTGATAAGGTTTTGATCAGAATTCGTAAACCGGAAGTAGAACCTTTATATTGTGTAAGTTTCTCAACATTTGTGTTCAATTTTTATCGAAAATGCTCATAGCCGATATGTCTAATTATATAAAATTATATAAAGTTGTGGGTTGGTCACATCCAATTTTTTTTACATAAAATGAATGTAATTGCAGTTTTTATATTAGGTGGATTGTTTCAATGATTGAATAATTACTAGACGGTACAAACTATTTGTAAAAAACGAATCATTGAATCAAAGTGATGTTTTTTACTTTATTTAATTACATTAAAGGAAATCTTTTATATAATCATAGAAATCTAGAAATGGATGCGAACCGAAAATTTAAAGAATGTAACTCTCAAACCTCAAAAAAAGAATGCCAATATGAGGAGTATTTTTTGCGTGAAACATCAGGAGAGTTGCAAAATGCAATTGAACGGTTTTGAAATATGAAAATATGCAATTGAACATGTTTTTCCTTTTTTTTGTTATACATTTGATTTCCTGGTGCTAGAACCGGGATCCCGGGATCAGAAATTCCTAGCACCGCAATCCCGGTGCTGAAGTTATCTTCCGGTATTGGAAGCACTAGTAGATACAGTAATTCATAAGTATTATTATATTTAATTTTTTTGATTTTTATTCTTATTCGATATGTTTAGGAGATGAAATGAAATTTATAATACCAATCAAAGTATTATACCTATATAAATAAACCATTACTTAGCAATTAAATCACCATACAAATTCATATTGAAAATTTAAAAAAGTTCCAGAATTATATACATATGTTTACATACCTTTAACGTTTAATACATTTTACTCGGAAAAAATAACAAGCAAATATTCGTATAAAAATGTAAATACATCGTTGTGAAAAATAACATTTTTCGTCATTAATTTTCTGTGTATGGCAATTAAAAAATTATAAGAAACCATATAAAAATAATAAATAGCATTTAAGCAATGTTTCCATTGTTGAATAATTCATATAGAGAAAAGAAGAAACGCACACAAAATTCACGTCGCAATAAATTAATAAATTAAATTAATGATAATGTCGCGGTTTTCCCGTTTTTCCACGACCCGAAAAGTTCACAGAGACATTTTCTTCCTTCAGAATTTGTACACGCGAATGTGTGTGTGTGTGTTTTACACCATAAACCAGTCTCTACAATGGCTAAGGGGTTGTAACTACACCACTGGCATACCCAACAACACCAGCCTTTGTAATTAAGACCATTATAATTTTGCATATATAATATAATACATACATATATAAAGTACTGCGCCGGCTTGCTACAAATGCCCAGCCGCAACCGGACCGTTCAAAAAGCGACCAGATTCACTTTAATAAAATAAATCACAAATACAAACAATACTACAATAGGATTTTTGTGAATTCGTATGCTTGTTTAAAAATTGAAAGTTAAATACACGTATCTGTTGAATTACCTTACGAATTCGGAACTCTTCATAGTCGTCGATGCCTGCAGCTTATGAAGACTGAAACAAATAAAAACGATTATATTAGACTCTTTTTGTTTGCGAGCCACAAAAATGCTGGGATTCTTACTAAGAGTTAGCAAACCTTTCCAGAGTACGTTGGTGCTTAAAATTCTTTATGAATCTTTAGTACGTAGTATTCTAGAATTTTCTTCTATTATATGGAATCCTACCCATATAACTCATTCATTGAAGATTGAGAGAATCCAAAAACGGTTTCTCAGATATCTTTATTTGAAACAGTATGGTTATTATCCTTGGCTATATCCTAGTGTATTCCTATTAGGGGCGTTAGGTTTCAACTCATTGGAGTCTCGTCGGAATATGTTACTGGGAAGGCACTTTTTTAAGCTGTTGAATGGGATAATTCACAATCCTCAGGTTCTAAATGAATTTAGGTTTAATGCACCTAGCAAATTCAGGGACTTGAGATATCGTGATTTGTTTGTTCCTCCTGTGGCTCGCACAAACATGTTGACAACGGCTCCTATATCTAGGGCTATATATCTGCTCAACCGGATTTCTGGTGAAATTGACCTCTTCAATATAAAATATACTAATCTGGTTGAGTGGTTGTTGAGGAATGCCAGTGGTTGATTTTGCCTATTAAATATGAATGATTGTTATTACTTTATCTATGTTTTTTTTTTTTATGATTTTATGATTTAATGATGTTGTGTCAATATTGTTATTTTTATAAGTTATTATTACTGTTATGATGTTATTTTTACTGAATGACCGGCCACAGTGACGCGTTGGAGATCTCTGTAATGTCACTTTGGCTAATATGTTAAATAAATAAATAAATAAATATTTCAATCAATCATGCACTCTCATCTTAACAAATTGCTCCAAAGCGATGAGTGTGGTATACAGATTAAGAATTACTAATTATATAATATATACAGGTATAAACCCATATATTTACATAAAACACAACATCTGCGGTCAAACATTGTATTGTAAGTATTGTAAGAAGTATATAAAGGAAATAGAAACATCGATCCACAGAGACATTTATGAACAAGCATGCAGCATTTATACAAATCAGTATAATTCCGGATGCTGAAAAACCAACTTTTTGGAACCGTTTTATTAATTAATTACATATATAAAAAAACAAACCTCTTTTTTACATACCTCCTTTACGTTTCACTTACGATTACAATTCAGGAAAAAGTTTGCCTCTTATCCGATCGTTTTCATACTTTGCCATATTGCTCATTTTGGTCATCAATATAAGTAAATGGATCCTACGCCATTACGATAGAGATAAAATATCGTTTAAGAAGCTTTTAAGTCCGAAAATTTTTAATCTATATGACGTTTGGTACTCATTAATTTTATACATAGATGGCGATAGTAAAAAAAATTATTGGTGTTTTTATTCAAAATAATAATTTTATATACAAATTATGGAAGAGGTATGTTTTAAAAAAACTTTTTTTTAATTGTTACTTTTTTTCACTGCTTCGTTTTTTAACATCTTTACAATCCTAAAATGAGATATAATCCTTAAATTCCTAAATATAAGTACAGTATAGTGATTGCGTCAATGCTAACCACCGAGATGTTCCTGAATTCAAGTCCTGGGTTGACCTTAATTGAAAAATAATCTATTCGGAGTATTTATGTAATGTTGCTAATCAAATATTGGATATTCGTGATTCCAATTCAGTTCGATTACAATTCAGGAAAAAGTTTGCCTCTTATACGATCGTTTTCATACTTTGCCATATTGCTCATTTTGGTCATCAATATAAGTAAATGGATCCTCCGCTATTACGATAGAGATAAAATAGCTTTTCACGTCCGAAAATTTTTAATCTCGTTGACAGTTGGTAGTCATTAATTTTATACATATATGGCGTCATTTATACATAAATGAATCAATCAATCAAGACTCTACTGATGGCAGTTCTGAATTGATGCAAGGAAATACCAAATAGATCAACGCCATTCAGCTTCCCGTTAAACATACGATAAACAACCTGTAGATAGGAATATTTTAAGGAATTGGTTTTGAAAGGATTAAGTGAAAATAATGCAACGTGTCTAGAATACCTAACTTGAATCCTGAAACCAACCTGACTCAGTAAATCTGGACAATCAAAGAAACCACTTAGGAGCTTAAAAAGGAATGTAGCATTAGTGAGTCGTCGCTTGACAGAAAGATTGTTAAAGGATAGCAAGGATTTGATAAATCCGAATTGGACTTTATCAATACAATTAATATGGGATATATAAAAAAGGTCAGATAATTGATGCAAATTCAAGGTGAGATCTTACAAGGGAAAAATAAAGTAATTTAAATACGTGAGTATATACAGAGTTATTTATTGATATTTATTTAAATATTCGCAGGGATGTTTGGTATTTGCGGCTGATTCTAATATGTATATTGGTGCTGGTTATAAGAGACCAGACATTCCCCACTTTGTATTTTTTATTATTTGATATTTTTACTTTATCTGCTATTATTATAAAGCTATTTATTTTTATGATTATATATTTTGAAAGGGTCTCTCAGATTGTGTTCGCTAGGGGGGTGGTGGCCTCGTGTAGAGGGCTTTATTGGTTGACTTTATTGACCTCTAAGTGGGCTTATATGATTATGTATAAATGTATATATGGATATCTTTTAATTTTTCGACCATTGTAACGCATTAGGGACGACTGTAATACCACAATGGTCAAAGCTTAAACTCAAAATAAATAAATAAATATTAAATATTTTGCGTTTTACAATATTGAAATAAGTCAAATTGAAATAGTGTTTTTGGAACTGAAAATGGACTTAGACGACCTTCATTTATAATGAAACGTAAAGAAATATACAATATTTAAATATATTATGTTGAAGTAAGACATACATTTTTTGAAAATCAAACATTGATTATCTAATCACAATCTTCTTTAAATCGTCGACTTTAGAGAGTCTTTAATTATTAGTATTATTATGTATTTGATGTATTATGAGCATTTATAAGAATTGTAAATAGGTTTTTGAGCTATTTTTCCTATTATGCTGTACATTAACATTAGAATAATATAATACTATGATTACTAACAAAATTAAATTAAAATTGTAAAATAGAAAATGATCAGTAGATTAGTAGCTATTCAAATAGATATAAGATGTATTGTGAACATAATTTAGTAATAATAAAAAGCATTAAAAAAAAAAAAAAATTGACTCTATATATACAACGTACTACTAGCTGTATTACCCGGCTTCGCTCGGTATTTGTAATATAAACCGCTTAAACATGAATAATCTAATAGTAAACATTATATTTTATAAATTTATTTGAATACTCATTTGTTTTTTTTATTAAATTGACTGTCACGAACAAACAAACATATATAGTAAGACTCTTTCGAAATTATATGTATAGCAGAATCCGGCGCCTGCGCCCCCGTGGCTGCGCCCCCTAGGGCTCCGCCCCCTCGGGAACTTAAAATCTTTTGAATCGGAAAAAATCGAATCGGCGCCTATGAATCGAAAATTCACAGATTTATGAACCAACAATACATACATACAAATTCTATTTCGAAAATATATATTAGATATTCATCAACACATTTCAAGATAACAGGACTCAATCTACGATTACTACATATATAAAGATGAACTGGAAATATACCTGAAACCATTCAGTAATTCAAAATTAGCTCAAATTATGAAAATGATGCCTCTGAACCAAAAAAAAACAGACATACACATGTATTGAGTTAGCTCGTATTAGTCTATTGACTTTGAACAGTTCGACGACACGTATTGCGAAGAGGAAAAGCGGCTTCTGCAAAGGAACGTGAGAGCAATATTGCGAGAGAGTCTCGTTTGGCAAACGAGCACAGTCATAAAAATGCAAATGAGCACCTTATGTCTGTCCGGAAAATGTCCCATCTGACAGCAGAGAGGGAGAAAACGCCAAGTGAGTCTACTAACTAAACGTTGATAAATTCGAGCCGTGCGTTGCGTCGACAAAAACACAACACGTTGCGGAAAAGCTCGACTCAATATCAACGGGAAATTTCAATATTGTTCGACGTATGAATAAGACATTCTTCCCCGATGGGATTATTAAAATGTTAATATTGGTTTTTAGCAGAAGGGGGGGGGGGGTAGGGGTGGTTTTTCTCCGAATCCGTCTCTTCTTTTGTGCCGCATCGAACTAACTTCAAAGGCTATTGACTTAGTCGTCCGCCAGCAAGCAATATTTCATAGTGAATTTTCTTTGGGAAATATTTTATATGTACGGAAAACGTCGGTCGTTTTCCGATGCGAAACCTTTTTTACTGTATATTGAAATCGTAAACTTTCGCGCGCGGTCATCATATATGTACATATGTATATGTAAGGATTTTTCAATACAAAGTCACTGAAAGGCTTGTTTTTGCCATTTACTTTTTTATACCGAATTTTATTGCAAACCTTAATTATATCCATCTATTTAATAATTTCCATGTAAATCTACAATTTAATAATCTTTTTATTCCGGACGATAGGGAGAATAATACGATCCCCACCGTCTATATAAATAATACAAATGAAAGATAAAATAAATAAATGTAATGATAATCATCATCATCATCTATGTATAGCCATTCAACATCCACTGCTGGATGAAGGCCTCTCCAACACGCCTCTCCACAGAGACATCTATGTAGAGAAATGTGGCGAAACCTGAGATATAACAATAACTCAAGGTTTGCAATAGAAAATTGGAGAGGAAAAGCCAATTTTACAGGAACCAGGAACAAAAAAATTGGCAAATTCTGATAAGAAACGAACGACCTCGAGAAACCAAGGTCTGGCCAACGATGAGACTCTAGTGGGAATCGAACCCGTGACACCTTGCACTGAAAGAATACGGCACTTCATCATCATCATCATCATTCAATATCATCATCATCATCATCATCTACAGTCACTCGTCTATGTTTTGCGCAACTCTCATCCATCTCACTCCACACATTTTCCTAATTTCTAATGTCTACCCATCTTCTCTGCGGTCTACTTTTTACCCTTTTGCATTCTCTCGGGTACCATTCTAGCACTTCTTTTGTCCAATTTTCGTCCATTCTTCTAGCCATGTGACCCGTACATTGCTCTTTAAATCTCTTCACTCTATCCACTATATCCACAATGTTTGTCAAACTTCTCACCCACATATTTCGTTTTCTGTCTTTCCTCATTATGCCAAGCATACAACGTTCCATACTTTTTTGAGTGAATTGGACTTTGCGTCGCAACTTGGCGTTCAATGTCCAAGTTTCACATCTATGTGTCATCACTGACAAAACACGTTGATCAAAAATCTTTTTCTTCAAGCAAAGTATAATGATATAATAATAATAAATTATTTAAAAAAATAATAATAATGTCAATTTATGACGGTCGGTGAAGGAGTTCTATCCACCGAATATACATAGATGATCGGAAATGAGAAGACGCGGCTGCAAGCAAACAATTTGACAATACAAATACACGACGACGTAGGGAGGCCGCTCTCATCCTGAGAATGTCCTCAAAGTAAAGTGCGAGACTTTCTATAAACATTTGCAACACGATACAAATTCTCAGTAGCCCAAAGAGAACCACTAAAACATTGAATGAGTTTAATACCACTAAATTTGGCATACTAACTTGTACTAATAATTTTCTTCTACTGTCTGAAAACTTATTTACAAAACGGCTTTGACGGTGACATCAGCGTCACGAAACGTTGCAAAGCTTAAACATTGCACAAAGCTTTGATTTTTCCCTATAGTTCCACCTTTTTACTTACCTCTTATTAAGTTCACATGGTTTTCGTGTTAGTGGTCATTTTTTATATCTCTTGTCTCTTATCCGATCGTTTTCATACTTTGCCATATTGCTCATTTTGGTCATCAATATACGTTAATGTATCGTCTGCCATTACGTTGGAGATAAAATATTGTATACAATGCGTATCAAATATCCAGAATCTCGGGTACGGTGACGTCTATGACGGTACGTAAGGCTACCATAATCTATCTTCAACCTTTTCGCCTTGATATGGCCATTTCAGATTTTAATTGTTTAAACGCCTATAATTCACTCTATATTTTATAAAATTTGCTCTATAGGTTCTCGTTATCTCTAATATTTAAATATTTATAGTTTTAACTCTCATATGTATATATAAATTTCAAATTTGGCGTCTAGCTTCATGAAATGTAATTCACGATATATATTGATTTTTGGCCAAATATGTCAAATCTGACATTTCACTGTATATCTCCTCAGTCGGTTTTATCTGCGAGATAAGTATTCAATAAGAAATTTTATTGTATCTAATTGTTAATATGATTTACAATAAGCTTACATACATTTAGTTTTTTACAATAAGCTTACATACATACATCACATACAATTATTTTTAGTTATCAGCTGATTTAATTTATCTGATGTTTGAAAAGTTCATTTCTGTAAATACATAAACTCATTTATGGACAATCATACATACATTGATATTATACTATTCTTAAAGCAAATCATTAAAGCAATCTTAGTATTAATAAACTATTCTAAACTGTAAGGTTCCCGGCATAAATGAGTATACATATGTATTTCCGGCTGCAACTCATAACCTTCATTGCTTAACAAATTTCATTGTTTATTCCTCCAAAACAAACTTTCTAACCAATACAAGCTTGATATACATATTTACACAGATCAAACAGTGATAGTTTTATTTTTAGTTATCAGCTGATTTAATTCTTTCCTCTCCCCTGTCCCTCTTTGAAAATTATCTCACAAACCTAGCCTGTTTCATATTTTTTGTGTATATAATCGATTTTACATAAGAATTTTATTTTTATACTGTGTGTGTTTTTCCCTACTTTTACCTGTATGAGAAACGTTTTCGGTTTTCGGAAGAATTTGAAGGTATTTATTTATGCCAACTTACATCCACCTGAGCAACGCCTAGCATTTCATAAAGTTTCATATTCAAAATATTGATCAGGACTTTCCCGAAGAACGTGCTACAAAAATAAAATTCAAACCAAAAAAATAAGTTAAAACAAAATCAGTATAAAGCCGCATCCAGATTAGGCGAACATGAACGAACACGAACACACAAGACGCGCCATAAGGTTTCACATGTTATGTTCGTCCATGCGAACATTGCTTCAGTGTCTTTGATTCGTTATGTTCGTCCTTGAGCAACTTGTGTAATAGCCAGCAGTATAGCTATATGTATATATAACTAGCTGTATTACCCGGCTTCGCTCGGTATTTGTAATATAATCCGTTTAAACATGACTAATCTAATAGTAAACATTTTATTAAATTTATTTAAATAGTTTTATTCTATATAAATTTATTTGAATACTCGTTTGTTTTTTTAATTAAATTGACTGTCACGAACAAACAAACATATATAGTAAGTCTCTTATAAAAAATTATATGTACGCCCCCGGCGTCTGCGCCCTCTAGAGCTTCGCCCTCGGCACCTACGCCCCCGGGAGCTTTGAATCCTTTGAATCGGAAAAAAGTGAATTATTTGTTTGATGACGTCACGGATCTCTACGAACGAAGAATACATATATACAAAGTCTCTTTCCAAATTGTATATTAAATTTATTCAGAGTATTTCAACGGTGCTGCTTTTCAGACTTTTTGTGACTGCAAGTCGATCGTATCCTATAAGAGTTTCTCAATATATCTGATTTAATTGTTTAAAACGGTTCCTTGTCAAATTGTCAAAACTATCCCACCTACTATTTGTCATCACTATTTGAATTTGATTTATAATCTATAAGTTTATATTTGTATAAGTTTAATATTGTAGGTGTCGCTCAGGGGTAGCCCCTAATGGCATCATGGTAAAATAAAAATGAAAAAAAAAACTGTGTTTGCCTTGCGTGTCCTTGTTTATGTGTTCGTGTTTGTCCGCTAATGTAAAGGTCAAGATTTTTCTAGGTGGGTGCCTTCTGTTTAAATTTTAATACTCGTAATACATATGTATATTATATAATATATTTAAGCTGGGAGATACTATTGGGAAATGTTCATTTAGACATGTTGATAAAACCAATATTATGTGAGTTTATATTTTCCAAGCAAAATCCTTTTTTGCGATCCCACGGGACATTGTGGTTAATTGAGTACCAAAAACACTCGTATACAAAGGTCCTTTCGGAATATTTGCGATCTTTTTTGCAACACGTTCGAAACGTGTAATTTTACACCGGCCTAAATGAAAAATAATTGCTTTAAAATTTACATTCATATAATGCAATAATAATAATCGTATATTGCATACTGCCGTCGTCCTTAAATTTTCGAAAATTGTATGAATATATAACGAGATCATTTTAAATAAAAATATATATTCAAACATCGTTATTAAGAAAATCAAAATAGCAGTAATAATTATTGGTAATATCAGGGATACATATTCAAAATTAATTATATGTACATCCATTTAAATGGTCGGTATTTATGTTTATTTTATTTTTTATTTTATCTTTAATTTATACCAGGAAGGCCTTTTTGAAGGTAAAATTCAGTAAATACATATCAATTAACATCCACGGAGATATTTATGGTCAAATTTGTAAATTTGCAGCATTTTATACAGTTCAGCAAAATTTGAGATTGCTGAAAACCAGAGATTTTGTGAGAAAATTTATGTGGTTGCCAATTTGTTGGAACCGTTTCAAAGAAAATCAGATAAATTGGCAAAAGCTGATAGGAAACGATCGACCTGAAGTCACAAATCCAAGGTCTGGCCAGCAGAAACCAGTGGGATTTGAACTCGTGACCATTATATGCTAACCACGCTAACTCATGGTCATTATTATATATGTACTTAACTGAAACGATCAGTGTAAAATAAGAAAATGTTCTTTTGATATTGGTCAGTAGTTATAACGAATTGGATCAGTATTTATCTCGAATTTGGTCAATATATATATATATATATATATATACATCGGCTTCTTGACATTTGACAATGGTGCAAATAAAATAAGTTGACCTTAAATCGGTCGTAAATGTCCATGTACAAAATAAAACTGATAATTTAAATGAAAGCTAAAATACTGACCATTTAATTTAAATATTTACGATTTCATTCAAATACTGATCATTTTATTTTAAAACTGACGATTTATTTTCAATATTGACCATTTAATTTCAATACTGACCATTTTATTTCAATACTGACCATTTTATTTCAATACTGACCATTTTATTTCAATACTGACCATTTTATTTCAATACTGACCATTTCATTTTAGTTCCAATTTATTTCAAACCTGACATCTCTTTTAAATACTGACCATTTCATTTATATATTGACTACTTACATTTACATTAATTTTACTAGTTTACTTTAACTTACTTTAATTTTAATAATTTGTTGCGCTCCTATTGACTCAACTGTATCATAATTACATAACGCGTCGTGTGTTGAAGCAACGTACATACTACTATTATTATCATTATACATACATACGTGTATTACATATTGTATATAATACATATGTATGATATGCACGAGCATTGTAACAATCGCCACAATTGTAGATAATACATAAACACATACAAAATATCTACACTGAATATTCGTACCCAATTAATTGTTCGGAAGCAATTATTCTCGTATATATTATATATAGTATATTATATACGTAATCTCGAATTTATATCAATGTTAAAAAGCGAAACTTTTTCATGCCGCATATTTGTATTGCTTACCATTTCATAAATAGACGCAGTCCTACGTCAAAAACATCAATTCTAATTAGAATTTATTTAATTAAATACGAGAAATCGAAATTATACCAAAATCAATACAATGGCACAGGCTTGTGTGTATTTTGCAGGACTGTGGAGTCGGATCAAAATACTCCGAATAGGGCTTTATTTTTCGACTTCGACTCCAAATTGATCGATTTTGGTAAGATGGACTTTATTTTCTAACGTATAAAATTATTAGTAGTTAAAATTAAAGCGATTTTCAAAATTTAAATAATTAAAAGAATTTAAAAAATCACTAAAAATTTACATTTAACCAAATTCATTGGTAATGAAATAGGTACAAATATAAAAGTAAGTACTTTCATAGTATATGTGTTTGAATTTCATTAACAAACAAATTAATTCAATAAAAAAAATGAGAATAAAAAATAGTATGAGACGGAGGAATCATCGGTTTTGGCCAAACCACATTAGAATATGTGCAATTCAACGATTTTATTTATAATGTAATTTAAATTCATGATTTTTGTAGACAAATTATTAAATGTCAATTTATTTCAATAAATGAGAGACTTGGTTGACGTACACCGTGATACTATTAATTAAAAAAAAATAGGAGTCAGAGTCGTTTGATTTTTTACGATTCCGACTCTGCTTGAAATTCTCCCACTCTACAGCCTTGATAATTTGCCAATAATTGGGAATGAAAAGACCCCGAGGTCAATTTGAAAGTTTCTTTTGACGCTGTCACAAAGCCGCGCGGAACAAAATCGTGGGGAAAAATCCCTTGGTCGAAACCGTGTAGCGACAAAATTGCGCAACGCATATATAAACGAATATAAACAAGGAAATAAATATAAAAACGACTAATATAAATATTAAATACAGGTCTAATTCACGGTTCCCGGAAAGATGCACTAAATCGCACTGAATAGTAGCGCAGTTTCAAGAAGTCATAATTTTGAAAGCCACTCAAAAATATCTTACGCAATAGAGTTAAGGTTAGCACCCTCAGATAACATACAAATACCCCTTGATGCTTTTTTGAGAAAAAATATTGCGTTAATTCTCCTTGAGCATCTTTGAAAGTTTGGATGTCCCGAGAGTGCATTTTTCCAGTCACCCTAATTCACTTTATTGAAATCACTTTATTTATTGCATTTATTCACACTTTATTGAAACTTGAATAACAAGAATAGATACATAATTATTACATACGCACACATGTAAATCGAAACAACACCATCTATGGCCAGACATTACAAACATCGTAAACAATACGATTAATAACATTTTTAATGTAACAATACGAATTTTTACATTCAATAATCACCCACACAGACATCTGTGGACTGAAATCTGGTGAAACCTGAGATATAACAATAACTCAAGGTTTGCAATAGAAAATTTGATAGGAAAAGCCAATTTGACAGGAACCATTTCAATGAAAATCAAAAAAATTGGCAAATTCTGTTAAGAAATGATCGACCTCGACAAACCAAGGTCTGGCCAATAACGAGACTCTAGTAGGAATCGAACTCGTGACACCTTGCACGAAAGAATACAACACTCACCACTAGACCACGCTCCTGGTTTTAATATTTATATTACTTTTCTTGTATATATGTTACACAGAATCCATGAAATTGTCTATTACACAAATTCGGCAAGAGAATTTCCGAATGCGTGAAAAATGCAAGAACGTTGCCCAGTTCAAGATTCGGAAAATTCTTTGCTGAATGCGTGAACTGGACAGCGTGTTATATTATAACTAACTGTCAAAGTGACAGCTGAATAAGGATGTTTAATTTAGTTTAATTTACATATTATTATGTATAATATATGACTACATACATATGTTTCGATCATCTCATATGACTTATACATAAATTAATACTATTTTTACATACCTTACATACCTCCTTTACGTTTCACTTACGATTACAATTCAGGAAAAAGTTTGCTTCTCATCCGATCGTTTTCATACTTTGCCATATTGCTCATTTTGGTCTTCAATATAAGTAAATGGATCCTCCGCCATTACGATAGAGATAAAATATCGTTTAAGAAGCTTTTCAAGTCCGAACATTTTTAATCTCGGTGACAGTTGGTAGTCATTAATTTTAGACATAGATGGCGGTAGTAAAAAAAAATATTGGTGTTTTTATTCAAAATAATAATTTTATATACAAATTATACAAGAGGTATGTTTTTAAAAAACTTTTTTTTAATTAAATTTAGTAATTTTATATATTTTCTTTTTTTTACATACCTCCTTTACGTTTCACTTACGATTATTACATAACTCCTTTACGTTTCACTTACGATTACAATTCATGAAAAAGTTTGCCTCTTATCCGATCGTTTTCATACTTTGCCATATTGCTCATTTTGATCGTCAATACAAGTAAATAGATCCTCCACCATTACGATAGAGATAAAATATCGTATAAGAAGCATTTCAGGTCCGAAGATTTTTAATCTCGGCGACAGTTGGTAGTCATTAATTTTATACATAGATGGCGGTAGTAATTATACATTTCGATCAATATTTTAACAGTCGGAATTTTATACCTTGTGAAGAATCAGTATTATATTATTTATTTATTTATTTAACATATTAGCCAAAGTGACATTACAGAGATCTCCAACGCGTCACTGTGGCCGGTCATTCAGTAAAAATAACATCATAACAGTAATAATAACTTATAAAAATAACAATATTGACACAACATCATTAAAATCATAAAATCATAAAAAAAAAAACATAGATAAAGTAATAACAATCATTCATATTTAATAGGCAAAATCAACCACTGGCATTCCTCAACAACCACTCAACCAGATTAGTATATTTTATATTGAAGAGGTCAATTTCACCAGAAATCCGGTTGAGCAGATATATAGCCCTAGATATAGGAGCCGTTGTCAACATATTATAAATATTTAATTTCATTACACACGTCCCAGGACATAACTGTAGGCCACACCGATCAGACCAAATGTATGAAAATGTGAGAATTTTTCACAAGAAATTTTTCACGCATTCAGCAATTCTCTTGGCGAATGCGTGTAATAGACAATTTCACGGATTCGGTGTAACATATTTATTTATCTTGTAATATATGCGCTGCGCGATTTTGTCGCTGACCGGTTTCGTCCACACGGTTTTGTCCCCGCGACTTTGTCCCGCGCGGTTTTGTCCCGCGCGGACACCGTCTCGTTTCTACCATGCGCGACTTCATACACCAGATCTTTTGATATCTCGGATATATATATCGATTTTAAAGCCAAAATTTTTCCGTGTTTCATCTACCGCCAATGTTTTCCCTCAACGATAGACGCGATCCTACGTCAAAAGCTTGAATTTGAATTAAATTCGAGAAACCGTCGTCGAGCAATTGTCCCGCGGCCAATACAATACACATGTACACATGTGTTTGTGTGTATTTCGCTTAGAATTGAGTGTGAAAGACCCTCGGGGCTTTTGCGAAATGTAAACTTGCGACCTTCGTACTCGTACTTCGTACATGGAAAAGGGCTCTCCGCTTTTGGCCCTCATATTATGGCCGCAGGAAACAGTGAGGATTACGCACATTCTGAACGGGGATTACTCGGGGAAAACGACCAGACATATCCTTACGTTGACACGCGACGTGTCCTTACGATCCTCGCAATCGTGTAAACACGTCACTCCGAAACCTATCCACTATGCATTACACATATTATCCCCCCCACCCCCCAACCACCATTCAACCTCACATACCCAAATCCTGCCGGAAATTTGATTGTGATAAAACACTCAATTACCCGGCGTTGCTCGGGTGGATAAAAGCTTGTATGGGACCACCTTGACTTCCTCTACCCCGGGTGTCTATAATGTCAAATTTGGTGGTTTTATATTGAAAACGCTGGATTAATTTGCTTGCTTTGCGTTTTCCAGACGTTTCCTAAAACAGACTTATTTATTTTTATTTTTTACATACATATATACAAATATACCAGGAAGGCCTAACAGATAAGCCCCAATGCACCCTCCTGGCCGATTACAAATAATGCAGCATTTTTATTACTCAAGTCGCTGAATTACGAAACACTGAAAACTCGAAATTTACGAGACATCTATGAATTTGTACATAATTTTTGTGGTGAATTAAAATAGTGGTGACGTAGTAGGTAGGAAGGTTTTTAGCCAATTTAATCAGGAACAGTTTCAAAAATGAAATCAGAAAAATTGCCAAACTCTGATAGGAAACGATCTACCTGGAGTCAAAAATATCCAAGTCTGACCAGCAGCACTACAGAAATACTCAGAATATACTCTCGACGCTAAGCAAAAGCCCAACCACTGATCTATATTGCTGGCTTATATCGGGTTGACACGATACGAGTAACCCAGACCGAGTAGTTTGGACGCTTACCCGTAACTTGGCAACAGGTGATGCCGTTTTTGAACGCTGAAGTCTGACCCGAGTAAGGGCGAAAAGACACAGAGAGGCACGCAGCACGTGTTTTTTTTAGATAGTTGTACACATGTAAAAAAAACGCTAGCACGCATAATCATGGCACTATGGCACCTTTATGTCTATGGTACCCAGACTTAAATCCTTGTATTGACATAAGCCTAACGGTGATTTTCATAACTGAAGAATTGTAGGAGACACTTGCAGAAAGCACCCATGCAGATTTTTCACAGCGGGATGCCAATAACATGCTGGTGCCGTGCGATTCATACTATCTATTCATAGTCTATTCATACTATCAATCAGTTCAGGGCTACAGAACAGCACAACAACTCACGTAAACGACGGTTTCTATTTATACTATCACGGCTTCGGCACGTTCAGATAAGTTCTGCTTTACTGGTCCGAGCTACTCGGTCTGGGTTACTCGTATAGTGACACTATTAGGTATATAGACCCGGTATTAGGTATATTTTGAAAACTGTGCCTTTGCATAACGGAAAAACATTTTCCTGGCGTTTTTTATCATATCTTTTTTTTGTTTTGGCTCTTCAATTTAGGGCTCTCTCAATTTGGTGATTTTAAATCAAATATTATTTTTACATATTAAGATTACCCTCAAAAAGACGGACAGGCCATACTTTTTCTTCCACTATTTATATTTACATATGTATAGGTACAAACGGTTATATTTATGTATGCATGTATATCTAAATTTTAAAGGTAAATTAAGGTAAATTTTCGCCTGCTAAGACTGAAATTTAAAATTTACATAATTAACCTATTCACGACCGTCTCGAGTTTTGCTTACGTGGCTTGTAATTAATTACGAATGGGGTGGGGGTGGTTTTCGAGTGGTTGAAGCTGGCAACGAGCTACCCAGTGCTTGCGAACGTACCACAACATGACCCCCTTCGAAAGTAAATTTCAAGATTGAAACACCTCCACTTACTGGAATCTCTACATATGCGTATAAATTTATATAAATAAATATTTGTCTGTGTGTTTATTCGTTATGAAAACCCACATTTTTCGACTTATAACCACTGAATTTAATATACCTACATACATATATATGTACTAACTTAGACCATAGACAATAAGGACCTGAAGCATACATAAACTCAGCAAGTGTGTTTGGAATTCGACTGTTTTCAACACATTGTAACGTGGGGCAACAACCTACGCAACACTGGTGTCAGAAGTGGGATGCGTTCAGAGATCCAAATGATAGGCTAAAGTCACTTCACAGCATCAATTCACACGGAATCACCACTCATTACCTACCGTATGTACATCCTTTTAAAAGACAAGTTGCACAGCACAACTTTTGTGAACACGTACAGATCCGGTTGGTCTACCTACCACAAACTCAACCACGTCTTTGAGAACTTCAGCGTGTCCATTTTTCTGGGCCCTTTCGGATCCCTAATTGGCCTAATCTGGAGTGTATATTGTCCACGCACGAATTCCATTAGGTCTGGAGATATTCCCACGTAACAATATGTATATACATAGATCTGCCAAATTTAAAATACTATCTCAAAGTACCCTAATTTAGACCGTAGATGTGTTTTTGATGAATTTGGAGCCCGGGATCGAGAGGTTTCTATACAAAAAATCCCGGGAAACGCTAGGCAAGTGTGTATGTATGTCTTCTATGAAATACGTTTGTTTGAAATATAGTAGAACTGGCAAATTTGGTAGGGTTTAGAGCCCACAAAAAAATGTCTAAGCAATGCCGGGCAACTACATATGTTGTTCCACTATGCAATTCCACAGTTTTCAATATAGAACTATCAATCGAATTTTGGAATAGGTTGAAGATCTGTAGATTTTTTTCTGACTAGTAACTGCATATGTTTGTAATTATAAAAAAAATTGTTGTCTTTGCAAATCTACAGTACTTATGTATGCTTTTGTATAATTGATAGACCGTAAACGGTATTCGGAAGGGTTTCCTTCCGAGCAATGCCGGGTATTTGGGCGATTCCGAATAATATTTATGATTATATTATTATAATATAACAGTTGTGGTGAAAGCGTCGATTTGATTTTCGTATTAAATCACCGAAATAACCCTCCACGTGCCTAAATTTCGGCGGCTTCAAAATACCTAATGGCCTTTAGAATCTCCGGACCTTCATTCACATAAATCTAAGGAACGTTTTCAAAAGCGGAAATAAAAGGAAATCGATCAGGATCTGAAAATAAGGATGTTTAACTATATATATATATATATATATATATATATATAATGTTACACGCCCGTTCTTTTCCGGGAATCTATTTTGTGTACGTATCAAACCATGTAACTCACACGACTAATTAGAAATCCTTTTGATCTTGTTTTTGTCTATTTTCCATTATCTTCGATCATTATACAAAATGATTAAATACATATACTTGGAAACATATCAACCTTTCATCCATTTAATATCCAATCAAAATGATTATAGTTTATTGTTGAAATAAATTTTTATTTATTTATTAATTTTAAATACATATGTTTTTATATTATATGTTCTATGACAGGAATTACCCAAAACGACACAAGGTTAGATTAATTTTTGTAAAGACCCCACAGTTAAACTCAATGCGTTTTCCTGGTCAGAAATATTGTAAAATTAAAACAAGTATAATACTATTAATATTACACAAAGTAAATACATATCAACATCCACAATTAAATTGACATACATATATGTATATATATATATATATTTTTTTTTTGGTGCCATCTTATCGATTCCCGATAAATCATCACCAATGATATCGTTGCTCTTCAGATCATGTACGGGCACTACGGAATCATCACTCCGTCCCCAAAATTGTGAATTGGGCTTCTGAATCTCTCACATTCAGAACACCAATTCGTAAGGCTTTTTTCGCTTTAAACGCCTCTGCTGGTGAGTTGTGTCCAATAGCTGCAACGCTTCAATGTTAGGGTGACGGTGCAGTCTCAACTCGTGACTCCCGGCGCATTCTCGGATGACTTCTTTTACTTTTTGGATTTTAAGGTCCTTGTGGATCTCTTCATTTGTGACGAAGCGATATGCATCGGTGATAATGCTCAGAAACTGGTTTTGACATCTTTGCATTTTTTCGATATTGGATGGCTTACTGCATCCCCACAGTTGTATGCCATATGTCCATATTGGCTTCACGATTGCCTGGTATATCAGTTTTTTGCATTGTAGATATAATTTGGAGTGTCTTCCTATTAGCCAATGTATTTCTCTTTGTTTCATTCGAATCTGTTCTATTTTTTTTTTTAATGTGATGCTTCCACGTAAGCCCGAGTCAAGATGCAGTCCTAAATATTTGGCTGACAAAGCTTGTGGAACTTGGATTCCGTTTATGAAAGTCTGAATGCTGACACTATTTCGTCGCAGTGCAAATGTGACCTGCATTGATTTTAGCTCGTTGAGTTTCATTTTCCAGTCCTTGGTCCATTTGCTGATCTTGTCCAGTGCACGCTGCAGGCGTTCAAATGTTTCCGCCTGCGACTAGCTCGATGACATAATGACTGTGTCATCTGCAAATGTTCCAATGAATGTCTCTTCGCTTGTCGGGATGTCAGCAGTGTATATCAGGTACAGTATAGGCCCTATTACGCTTCCCTGTGGTACTCCTGCAGAGGCTGTAAAAAAGTTAGAGAATGCCTCCTCATGAGCAACTCTGAATTTGCGTCCGGATAATTATGATTCCAGTAATTTGACATCATTTCCGGGTAATGACTTGCTGATTTTGTGGATAAGTCCTTCGTGCCATACCCTGTCGAAGGCCTGTGAGACATCAAGAAATACAGCCGGACAATACTTTTTTTCCTCTAGCGATTGCTCTATTTTTGAAATAACACGGTGCACTTGATCGATGGTAGAATGTTTCGACCTAAATCCAAATTGGAAATCGGGAACATCGATTTGCAGCATTTTATACAATTCAGTGAAATTCGCGGATTGCTGAAAACTTGAGATTTTCGAGAAAATCGGTAAGGTTGTAAGTTTGTTGGAACCGTTACAAAGAAAATCAGATAAATTGGCAAACTCTGATAAGAAACGATCAATCTGGAGTCACAAATCCAAAGCCAGTGGGATTTGAACCCGTGACCACTTTGTTCAAAGAATTATATGCTAACCACTAGTCTATTCTGCTGGTTAATTGTATCATAGGAACGTTTCACTGTATTGTTTTTTGTTGGCATAAAGAGCCTGATTATAACAGCATTTTATTTATATAACAGATGCGTCAAACTTTCCCTTGACGTGGTATTAGTTTAGATGTTGATGTTTAGATTTCAGATATAATTTTTTTCTTAAAAGATTATGGTGTAAATTTTTCAGGAATAGTACAAAATTTGATTTAAAAATACATTTCATGAGTTTGAACCAAAAACTTAACTCATCACTAGTCTATGGAAAATTTTAAGAGGAGACAGTCGATTTGTGCCAGCAGCGTATTTGGCCGGCACTTGAACTTATGACCTATCTACTAGCATGCATTTTCTACTTAAAAAAAAGACATTTCGAAAAGTTCAATAAAATATTTGTTTACGAAACTGATATTACTGAAAGTAAATATTTTAAGTGCAATAAATGGTACTAACCATTTAATGCACCCACTATTGTTACTCAATATATTTATTTTATTTATTTATTTATTTTATTTTTACATCGATATATACCAGGAAGGCTTGACAGGAAGACCCCAATGCGCCTTTCTGGACAATTAATTACAAACAATGCTGCATTTTTATTATTACATAAATCACTGTATTTCCAGAAGCTGGAGAACACGAAATAACAATTAATTACAGAATTAATCCATTGAGACATCTATGCATTTTAGATTTATACATATTTTTTACAAATTGTACATACAATAAATACAGAAGATTTGTGACAACAGGAAAGATGATTTTTTGCCAATTTTGAGGAACTGTTTCAGCAATGATCAGAAAAAATTGGAAAATTCTGATAAGAAACGATCGATTTGGAGTCACAAATACCCACAAATCTAACCAGCAGTATAGCGGATCGAACCCACTGATCACTTGGTGCTAAACATACACGCTACCATTAAGCCATACTGCTGGCTAATATATAAAATATAGAATTTATAGAATATTATATGTAGAAATTTTTCATTATTTAGATTATTCTTAAGCGATGAAAATTTTTTTTTTGTCATAGATAGCAATCGGACCTTCGAGAATTTTCCATGACGGCAAGGGGCAGTTTTAGGGGATGAGGGGGAGAGGTAGGCGTCGATGAGGTCATTAAACGCAACCGGTATGGTGTGAGTCGACCACAAGGAGGTGTCCCCCGTAAATCTGTGGCCAGACCCTCCAGCTGGACCAAGCTAGGGGTGGAAAACCGCGGGGGCTATGTGGGGTTGGATTAATTGGAGTGGACGGAGTGAACGCCTCTCTATTTGCCGCCACCTACCCCTGGGAAACTCCCGCTTTCTACAAGTCGAGTTTTATTTTGAATAAAATAAAAGCACTCTTGGTTGATAAATCTCGTACAAGCAACGAGAAAGCTTCTGGGAATTGGGTGGTCCAAAAAAAAAAAGAGAGATTATTTACAGTCGTATCGGTGAACTTAAAAAAGAATCTTATTAAGAAAGAGTCAGCTCCTGGTTGAGCGATTTTTTACCAGTTGGAAGGTCTAGGAATACTTGCCGAGATTTTCTCGATGACTACAAAAAATATTGAGATAGAAAACCAATCCTTATAAACGAGGTGAAATAAAAAAATTGCCAAATAAATTCAAAATAGCACGGAGAAAAAATCCATATAAAAAAAATATATTTTTGAATTTTAAAATTATTATAAGTATTTAAAAAAAAATTATTATAAGTGTTTAAAAAAAATGAAATATCACAATCAATAGGTAAAACATTTGACTATTGATTCCAATACTCACTTTGAGCACAATAATACTAGATTTTGAGTTAAAGACCGCAAAAGCCAAAAAACTGTAAAAATCGCGCATTTTTTTAAGCGCTCATATCTCGTAAACGATCACCAACCAAAAAAAATAATTATCATATTCGAATTCAGACATTTTTGAGACAAGGGTCTTAATTAAGAAGTGTAAAATACATTTGTTTGCAGATGATACATTGATATATATAATTGGAAAGAATGTTGATGTAATGTCTAAGATTTTAAATATAGAATTAAATTATGTGAATGACTGGTTGTGTGAAAATAAATTAAAGCTGAATGTGAACAAAACAAAAATGATGTGGTTGAATGGTAAAAATAAAAATATATTGAATGAAATTAGAATTGATGATAAGTTAATTGAAAAAGTTGAAAATATAAAATACTTAGGAGTATACATAGACTCAGGACTAAATTTTAAAATGCACGCTGACTATATAATAAATGTAGATTAAGAAATATTTTAAGTAAAAAAAGTAAAATTTTAGTTTTTTATTCAATTGTCTTGCCACATGTGGTTTATTGTGCCACTGTGCTTATTTTGTTTAGTGGCCAAGATTTAGAAAAAATGCAAAAAATACAGAATAAAGCTATGAGAGGTATTTTGAATGTGAGTAGATTTAAGAGTATTGGAAGTATGTTAGATGAATTAGGATGGATGAGTATTAGAATTAGTCTAAATATTAGTACATTGTCTTTTGTTTATAAGTTAGATCATAAGTTATTACCTAAGTATTTTGATGATTATATAATAAGGAATAGAGATAAACATAGTTTTTATACTAGAAATAAGGACAAACTAGTTGTAAGTAGAGTAAGAAAGAATAAGACGGCTGGGGGTGTTTTTCACAGGGGTGTGCTCATGTATAATGCCCTCCCTGAGTGCATCAGGTCTGCTAAAAACATGGATGCATTCCTGCGAGGTGCGAAGAGACACCTCTGTGAGGGACAGTACATACAAGTTAATTATAAATTTTAGAAATGTATTTTTAAATTAGCTTGATAGCTAAAATATATATAAATAAATAAATTTATAAGATTCAATATATTTGAGAAGTTAATAACTGAGGAGGAGGATGCCGATTTATTAGATCCGTCTAATTGAGCTAGATGATATATTTTAGTATATATTAGCTCACTGGTTTATATATGTAATATTAAAATAAAAATCCGCGTTCAGACCACTAAATCTAAAATAATATTTAAAAAAATGTTTTTCATTTTGTTTCCATAAAACATTTGTTTCATTAAAATAATACATACACATACATACGCATACATTGTATTTTTTTGGCAAATACTATAAAATATAAATGATTTTTATTTAAAATTATTTGCTTTGTAGAAAAATTCCGACAGATTTCTCTCAGGAAGACATATTACAATCCAACGTCCTTCGAACGGCACAGACTAAATATTTTCCCATGTGGCTTCATTAAACCTGTTTCTACGGATTTTTTTTATTTATTGCTTGTTTATCGGAAAGTCTTGTCGTAATATAGGGCGGTGGAATTTTCAAAGAATAAACATGATTGATTTTCCAATTTCCCGGCCTTTCTCCTTCAGATTGAACACGTGTGTCTTATTAGATTATATAATATGTACTACGTGCGCACAAATACGTAGAGCTAACTAATAAATTGAAACTGTTACTTGACTCTACACATTATATTGTATCTATAACACTACCAAAATATAAACATAACATATATATGTATAATATACAACACAAAATAATCATTTTTTTGATATATACTATTGATATACATACATATGTATGTTAATAATTCATATACAACATAAAATAATCAATTTTTACAAACCTCCTTTACGTTTCACTTACGATTACAATTCAGGAAAAAATTTGCCTCTTATCCGATCGTTTTCATACTTTGCCATATTGCTCATTTTGGTCATCAATATAATTAAATGGATCTTCCGGCATTGCGATAGAGATAAAATATCGTTTAAGACGCGTTTGAAGTTTGCAAATTTGAAATCTGGGTGACGTCTATGTAGTCTTTAGTTTTATACATAGATGGCGGTAGTAAAATAAAATTATTGGTATTTTCATTCAAAATAATAATTTATATATCTTAATATTATTTGATACATACATTATTCATCAGTTAAAATCTACAGTTTTAGTTAACAAGTCTGTGAAAAACAAGACTTGTTTTTCATTTAAGCAAATGTAGTACTTAAGCTCCATTTAAATAAGAATAATTTTTGTCGACTTCTATGCTATTCACTCAATACAAGTAATTCATGGCAATTCCACGTCTTTACACTAATTAAAAAGTTACAATCAAATTACAAAATCAATAAACAAGTAGAGATTTTGTTAATCCTTGGAACTCATATAACGGTTTTTTTTCGATTTAATTTCATCTAAAAAATCAGGTATTTCATAGAATTGAATCAGTTTTTGAAATAAATCCCAAACTACTGCAACGAACTGCTTTCAAAACTATTCACTCATCAGTTGTGTAGTTCGCTATGTTTGCGTGTATTCGGTTATTGAGTTCAAAACATCAACTTAAACACTTGAGAAATTCGTTTTTAACACAAATTTTAGTACAATTTTTTATAAAACCACTCTCAGATGATACACAAATGTAGATGTGTCCATCGATTTGATTTGACTGAAATATATAAAAGTAGTTGATGACCAGGGGGTTTTTGACCGGGGGTATATGTCCAAGGGGTATGTGTCCAGGGGTTAATTGTCCTTGTACCCCAGTAGATAGGGTTCAAGTTCCGGTTGGCGATATCTTTTAATTAGTAAAAATGAACAGATCAATCTCGTATTAGAATTTTCCGATTTTTCAAGCGTAGTTATTGTGACAGATTCCATTAATCGGTATCCTCCCTCTCAGTTTGAGTTATTTGCATCTCGAATTTGTTGAATCTTATAAATGTTACCTACATAATGTATTTTTTGAAAATTTGCTGATTGTACATAGATGTCTCTATTCAATTCTACATAATATGTACTGTTATGTTTAAAAACTATTTGAATACAAAAATTAATCTAACCATATTTGTCACCTTGGAGTAATTTCTATCATGGCATACGATTTACATCAGTGTTCGCCAAATAAGCTGTTTTCGGGCGTAGTTTATATTTTCGGACCATTTTTTTGACTAATGAAGGATAAATGCCAGTCAAGAAACTGATACTGTTCTCGCATATTTTAAAAAGAAATAACTGAAATGAATACTTATGAAATTTTAATGCCTGCTATGTCCATTCAATAAGACAATTCTTGTATCCAATTACTGTTAACGAAATACTTTTTTCCTCTAAGCAAGACATTATTAAACTGCCAGCAGTGATTTTCATTTTATTCAAAAATTATACCCTCAAAAAGTCCAATAGTTAAAAACAGGAAATAATGTTTATTACAGACGGACAGGTGGACTTATGTCGTTAAATATAACTGCAGGCTAAATACAAAAGAAGGTATAAACCTCCCCAGACAAAGAGAAAAACGAAACGTCGGATCTTATATTAAATATTTAACACGAAAATATTTACATTTTTATTGATTTATTTTATTATAATACATAGCACCAGTTTATTTATTATTAAAATAAATATATTATATTGAAGACCCCTATCAACTGCATCTATAGGAAAAAAAGACCAATAGGATAAGATTGTAATAAGCTTATTGTAAAAAACTAAATGTATGTAAGCTTATTGTAAATCATATTAACAATTAGATACAACATACCTTCTTATTGAATACTTATCTCGCAGATAAAACCCAGTGAAGAGATATACTTTTAGTCGTGAAATGTCAGATCTGACATATTTGGCCAAAAATCAATATATCTATATCGTGTATTACTTTACAAGAAGCTACACGCCAAATTTGAAATTTTTATATACATATGAGAGTTAAAACTATAAATATTTATATATTAGAGATAACGAGAACCTATAGAGCAAATTTTATAAAGTATAGAGTGAATTATAGGCGTTTAAACAATTAAAATCTGATATGGCCATATCAAGGCGAAAAAGTTAGAAGACACGGGACAAACGCTTGTTAAACGTCAGGAAGGTCTACGTGCCTCGTTTTTAAAACGCGTTGTATACGATATTTTATCTCCAACGTAATGGCAGACGGTACATTAACGTATATTGATGACCAAAATGAGCAATATGGCAAAGTATGAAAACGATCGGATAAGACATAAGAGATATAAAAAATGACCACTAACACGAAAGCCATGTCAAATGCAAAGGAGGTATGTAAAAATGAACTACGCCCAAATGTAGCTCGTGTGGCGAACACTGCAATACATAGTACTTGTTTAATTATTACTAGTGTTGTCCGATGACATATCATCGCATGGTTGTTGGCATATTAAGTTAAATAATAAAAAAAATAAAAGAAATGTGTTGGTTCGATCCGCATGCGGTCGAATTTTTTTCAAATACCTTTCAAATATATTTAATTTAATATTTATATTTAATTGTTTAATTAAAAAAAAGGTAAAAACTACCAACCAACCTACATGTATGTGAACAATATAAAACACCAATAGAAAAATAAATAAATAAAATAAATTTTCAATAGATGGCGGTAAACTCTCTGCCAAGAGGAAACATTGGTAGCAAATAGTATATATAAAAGTTTTTTTCTTTTGTTATTGTATTCGTATATATGTACGTTTTGGCAGTGGTTTAGCTGTGACGTACACACATATGTATGTATGTCGAATCAAAACGACTATAAAAGTACGGCGAGCGTTATCTCAAACAGAGAGACAGACACACAGACAGAATAGCGATATTATATATTTTATATTATATTATGACTTAATTTATTAAAAAAATATATTATATTTTACATTGAAAACTCTTCTCAACTGAATCTATAGAAAAAAGGGCCAATAGGATACGACTAGAAAAATAAGTGAAGTATAAAAGTAAAATAAAATAAAATTTAAAATAAAATTGAAATAAAATAACATACCAATCATTCCTAGATTTTATTCTTATTCATATGTACATTCATACTTATTTTTATATCAACTACTTTAATACTTTTCATAGGTTGATGGCCTCTAGAAAAATCTAGAGGCCGCATCCGATTATCGTGCCACACTTGAAAATCACTGTACACGGTATAAAAATAATTATTTTATTAAAACTTTGTTAAGCGTTTTTTTTTATTTAGCAACAAAATCGAGGGGTTTTTTCATTTAAAATGTTACGACACACGCAATATAAGTTTTCTTTGGACTTTTCCCGCCTTTGTGTCGTTGATCGTCGCCTCCATCACTTTTACGACAATTTTTCGTTCGTCGTAAATGGCGTCGAAATTGACGTACGCCGGTAAACTTTTACGACACGAAAGAGTTAAGTTCTCGACGCAAATTTCAATTCAATATTTGCCGCCGTATTAAATTCCTGTCAACGCCATTCCACCGAAGCGAAACCCATACAAAAGATCTGCAAATCGATTTTATTGTATCACACACGCACGCCCCCGTATATGTAGTTTCTTCTCGAAACGTCAAATCGATACCAAACTAACCAACTACATATATATAAACAATGTACGTATAGATCTGTCAAACATCTTAAAAATCGATAGCACTGCTTTTGTACATGCTTTTGGGACAACTCGGGGGCTTAAAACCGGTCTTAAGTGATGGGAGACAGAATAAGTACATACCTAGATACATATGTATGTATATATATATATATTACTCCAGCAGTATAGCTCGGTCGTTAAGCTTCTGTTTAGCGTCGAGAGGCGCCGGGTTCGATCCCATGAGCTGACCTCGATTGAAAAGAATTTTCCGAGTATATCTGTAGTGCTGCTGGTCAGACCTGGATATTTGTGATTCCAGGTCGATCATTTCCTATCAGAGTTTGCCAATTTTCTCTGATTTCATTGTTGAAACGGTTCCCGTTCAAATTGTCTAAATATCCTTCCTACCTACTATATCACCACTATTTCAGATTGATTAATGTACAATAAAAATTTATAGATGTCTCGTTAATTTGCGAGTTTTTCAGTGTCTCGTAATTCAACGACTTATATAATAAAAAAAATGCTGCAATGTTTGTAATTGGCCAGGAAGGCGCATTGGGGTAACCTGTAAGGCCTTCCTGGTATATATGTAAAAAATAAATAATAAATAATAATAACATTTTGAGTGATATGAAACACGTGTATTATACATATTCCAAATGAATTTCGTAGTTTTCTTGTTTCTGCAAAGACTACTCAAATTAAATAAAGTACTGGCTAGAAAATTTGCCATTTTGACGAAGTTTGGGTTCTTATCCGATCGTTTTCAAACTTTGCCATTGTGCTCGGTTTGGTTATAAATATATGTAAGTGGAAATGACGTCCGCCATTACAATGGTGAAAAATAATCGTAATATACACTTTTGAAAATACTCCGTCATATTTCTTCTTGACATCTATCGTCCGAATTGATCGTTCAGACTGTTCGTCCAGATTGTTCGTTTTAGCCTCTTCTTACTTTATATCCCTTTTCACCGCCATCTCGTTATGTCAGATTTTAATTGTTTAATTACAAATTAAACATACAATAAATACAGAAGATTTGTGACAACAGGATAGATGATTTTTTGCCAATTTTGAGGAACCGTTTCAACAACGATCAGATAAGATTGGAAAACTCTGATAAGAAACAATTGATTTGGAGTCACAAATACCCCCAAATCTAACCAGCAGTATCTAACACAATCAGTCGGTTGATCTTATTTCTAAATATTGAAATTAGGTTATTGAAATACACGCCGATCTCGAAAATTCTTCTACACGTGCACGCTACAATATTGTTAAATAATAAACCAAAAATTATAATAACAAATTTGATTCCAAAATGTTATATGTATGTATGTATGTCAAAAGATTTCTATTCTTTATAGAAGATTCCAAAAAACGAAGATGAAAGATTATTCTTATGATCAGTTGGTCGTAGCATTTGAAGGTATGATGCATTTCGTAGCCTAAATACCATGATAAATTTGTATATCTATAAATCTGTTTGTTATTGTCCAGCTTTACAATAATGCTAAAATGACAAAATTGCCTAGATATGTACATAGGTAGGAAACTCCTGACAACTTCATTTTTCAGTCATGTTATTCGCTATCAAAAATATACAGTTAGTCTTTCGAGGAAGAGGCAATGTTTAAAAAGGACATATTTAAAAAATATATGTAGATTGGTTTTAAAAAACTTTTCCAATTATCACAGGTTGAGAATACATTAAAAAAAGGTCTAAAACAAGCAAACTGGGTGGTATTCAAAAGGCTTGAATAAAAATTGAGAATACAAGTGAAGTGAATAGTTCAAAAGAAGTTATGGTAAAATGTGATAAAAATTAGTGGTAAAGGATTAATATCAGCGATTGATTTTCCAAAGGAATAAGTGGGTCGTTATATTTGAAAGTCCAATTTTCAGTTCCAAAAATACTATTTCTCTTTGACCTAATTCACAAATTACTATTATTTATATTAGTTCGATGTGTCCAGAATCTCGGACGAGCAGAATAAATATATTACAGACCACCAGTATTTTTCAATATTGCTAAACACAAAACATTATATTTAATGCTTTGAAAGATATCTCTTGAAATGTAGGAACTTTGACTAATTCCACGTTTAATTATAAAGGCTCATATTCTTTTGGACTTCTAAAATTAATGTTGAATCGTCTTCTTCAGAATCGACGCTTGAAAATGTCAATATGTTATCATCTCGATTTAACAAGCATTTTTTCAACTTCTTTTCCCGTCAAAACTTTAAAACTTAACCGATAATATCTCTAAGATCACCATTTAATACATTTTCAGCTTTTTAAAAGGTATTTTATATTACAAAAACTCAATTGAAATAGCTCCACTTTAAACTAAGATATGATCAATATTGGGTGTGTGATTTTGCGCCATTAATATGACCGTAATAAATTCATTATGGCGCAAAATTTACGATGTCGTAAATTCGCAACGATCTCAAAATAAGGGTTAAGATTCTCAATTGAATTTATTCAATGGCTAAACTCTCTTAAAAGAAAAGTGAGACCGGAAAGTATCTAAAGCTGTTAAAAGCTCAGTATACATATATACATAATAGTACAGAAACGAGACGCACACTATCCGTTTAACCTCTTTAATCTCTGAGATTATCTCAGATTCAATACATAAAAGGTTCACTTAGAATTATCTCTCAATCTTATCTCTGACATTCTCACTCCCTAATAGCAAACGCAAACTACTGGAATTGTATTATATTTTACGGGCTTTCAAATGAAGATAATGTAGTTAAATTATAAAACATTACATTTGCGAATCTCTAGCTGTGATCGTTTCATTGCTCTTGATCCACTTAAGTTGCGTCCAGATTATAGAGACACAGAGCGCGCACGGACACACAAGGCACGCGCGGACGAACAAGATCTGTAGATGGACCACCGTTTGTGTTCTTCGATCGTTTTACCGTTGCATGTTTTCATAATGAGCTTCGAAAAAAAATGTTTTTTAAAAACTAACCTCTTCTATATTTTGTTTATAAAATTAAGACAATATTTTTTTTACATATATACGAGGAAGGCTATACAGGTAACCCCAATGCGACTTCCTGGCCAATTACAAACAATGCAGCATTTTTTATTATTATTATACAAGTCGCTGAATTACGAGTCACTGAAAAACTCGCAAATTAACGAGACATCTATGAATTTTACATAAATTTTATTGTACATTAATCAATCTCAAATAGTGGTAATATAGTAGGTAGGAAGGATATTTAGCCAATTTTACCGGGAACCGTTTCAACAATGAAATCAGAGAAAATTGGCAAACTCTGATAGGAAACGATCAACCTGGAGTCACAAATATCCAGGTCTGACCAGCAGCACTACAGATAAATTCGGAAAATTATTTTTAATCGAGATCGAAGAACCCGAAGCTTAACGACCGAGCTATGCTGCTGGCTAATATAAAAAACCTAATTAAGAAATCACCAATTCTCTACGTAAAATTTGACCATGAGTTTGAGTAAACCATGACCGGAACCATTGACCATGAGTAAAAAACGATCAGACGATAGACGTCACCGTGAAAGAAGATGCAGTATTTTCAAACGTATTATGATTATTTTTCACCATGGTAATAGCGGACGTCATTTCCACTTATATTGATGACCAAACCGAGCAAAATGGCAAAGTTTAAAAACGATCGGATAAGAACCCAAACTTCGTTAGACGACAAAATCGATTCTGAACTAAGAAGAGGTTAGTAATTAGTAAAAAAGGGTATTTTCAGCTCGCTGTGTATATACGCGACACGGTAATAAAAATAAAAATCGGTTAGCAGGGGTTGTGCGGTTTGCCAGGCCATTTATCGCCAGCGGTTAGAGAAGCAGTGAAGTTGCCTCGTAAAAGAAATGTATGTGACAGGTAATTAGCTGTCGCGGGGCCCGAAAATCTTCACCAGAGAGTCGTCTCTGGGTAATGGCCGGGCCATTTGCGTTTATGATTGCGCTTACTATGAATTATGGGGGGCCATTGCTCATGCGGGGACGGACGCACCTGAAATCCCCCCCCCCCCCCACCCCCACTCACTCCCCAAAGTATATTATATTATTATATTCTGGCAAATTGCTCTTCGGAAAGAATTATCTCCGAACCCTACAAAAGTTTGACCCTTTTTATTTTTTTTTTTTCATTATAATATTGTTTAAGTTAGGTTAAAAATTTGTTTTTAATTTTTCGATAACACATATATTAATTAAAAATATATAAATATAAAAAAAGGATTATGGCGATGTTTCTCAATTAAATTAAATGAAAAATGACTCGTATTTAATATAATGTTACGTACGCCGCGGATTAAGCGAATAGAATCCCAGAGACTATGTGACCGTTCAAGGGTTATCTGTTATCGGATTAACTAAGTGCTTGCACTTAGGACCAACGGATATCTGTTAACGGATTAACTAAGTGCTTGCACTTACTTCCAGGATTATATCTGGACTCTAAGTGCATTTAGGCTAAACAATGACCGTTATTAGTCCTTTCTCAGATGTCCCAATGTCGTGGAAATACATATCCGAATACGTGACTATACAACAGGTAAACAGATTAGACGTTCTGAGAGATCTACCCTTTATAAGGCAGTACGTAGGCGATATCAGGTCATTTTGTACTGAGCACTGCCAGTGCGTGTATCTCATTAATCATCAATAAATGCTGTGACATGATTGTTGGCCTTTTACTTGGATCCTCCACCCACCCCTACGCAACAATAATATAAAAAAAATGGAAAATTGTATAATTTGTATACTTAAAAATAAATAAAAAAATTCGGTTGTGACCAACCTATGACTTTATCTATATATTTGAGAAATATAAGATCACAAAAAAAAATTGATATTGAACCGTACAGACACATTCACACATACCGGCAGCATTATGAAATACTAATAGCTATGACAGCATTTTCGATACAAATTGAGCGTACATGTATGGAAACTTGCACAAGACAAAAGTTCTACTTCCGGTTGTTGGATTTTGTTCAATTTTTTTTATTACTTAAAATCACTATCAAATTATACACAATAAATATCAAGAAGATTTAAATAATTTAAAAGGTCAAAATAAAATAATGAAATATTGTTTAAAAAAAAAAATACTTCTTCCGGTACTATATATTAAAAATACTAAGTTATTACATAAAGAATACAAATATAAATTTTCAGCTTTATACGTTCAGGGGTGTGGACAGAATCGTGTTCAAATTCCGGTTCAAGTAAATATATTGGGGTATAAAACATGGATGTATAATACACATAGATGGGCCCTGACGTGTGATTTTGGTCGGAGATCTTGTCTTCACTAACTGAGGGGTGCGGGAGGTTTAACTAGCGGGGAAGTTGGAAAAAAAATGTTTTTTTTCCCAACTGGGCTGTTTTTTTTCCTTACGGGCGGATCTAGTGTATTATACATCAATGGGTATGAAATTTATAATTTCTATTACATGTAAGAAAATTTCAGTCTGATTCGGTTAGCGGCTTGGGAGATAATTGAATGATAATTGAAAAAACTAAAAAAAAAGAGGACACCTATATAAGGGGAGGTACCATTTCCGGTCAACTTACAATTTTGAAAAAAATTTACATCGTATCTATGAGAATTTCAGTAATCGATACTAAGTTTTAGTTCGATAGGACTAACGTTGTTCAAAAAATCACCAAAATATACAGACAAACACACATTTTTTCTTTCATGAAATCGTAATCAGTAATCGATTATGAGTTCGAATCAGTCAAAATCGAGTTCGAATTTTAGCATGACGACAAAACTTCATTTATTGTTTCTACGTACATGGATAAAGTAAAAATAAACATATATGCAAAAGTACATAAAAATTTACAACGTATGAATTTGGAGCACAACACAAAACGTTGCAACCGAAATCCCACAGAAGGGACTCCCGAAGTAGCTTTCAAGTAAAGCTTTTGAACAAGTTCTATAATTAATACGAGGTCTTCCCAGTGTCAGGTTGGTTTTTGCGTCTGTCTGTGACATACCAAGTGACATTTTACCCCCATTGTCGTCTCGTCAACTCCTCGAAACGAAGTAAAATTAACTGTCAGGTTTGTTTGACGCGCTAAATACGGCTAACAATTATATATGTATGTATGTATGTATATGTGCTCTATTCTTGAACATTAACGATCCTCAAAATTAAATTAAATCAACTCAATCGCAATAAAAAAGACATTACACTTGGTTTAATTTCAACAAAATAATACACTGCACAGTGGGATAGTAGGAAATAAATCAATTTATTTTTTTATTGCTTTGAAACATACATAGTTGACTGGTTAAGCAATTGTTTACTAGTAGAGAAATAGTGAGTTCAAAGTCTTCAGTATAGCTCAGTGTTTGCATTAATGCTCACCACCGAGAGGCTCCCGGGTTAAAACTCTTGATTGACATCGATCGAAAATAATTTATTCGGAAGTATTTCTGCAGTGCTGCTGGTCAGACTTGGAAATTTGTAACTTCAAGTCGGTCGTTATCTATCAGAGTTTGCCAATTCATCTGATTTCATTATTGAACCGGTTCCACATCAAATTGGCAGAAACATCCTACCCATTATGTCACCACTATTTGAATATGTTTTCAAATTTATAATCTATAAATTTATATATGTATGTACAAGATTTCGCGCCTGTTTTGGTTTGATTAATTTAAATTTTCCACTTAGAAGTCTTCCGTCATTGTTTCAACTGCAAGTTCAAGATTTATAAAAATAGTGTCTGGTTTGGTGCTATATGTACCTGCATAGAGAGCTATTTAGCAATTTTTTGGAATAGGTATATCATTTATATGTATCCCTGCGCTACAAACGATTGAAAACCACCTGGCTACATGCTCATTTCATACTTTTGTCTCGGCTTTTGCTATTTTAAACTTGCCAAAAAAGATCTTACTCAATTTTAAGAATTGCCAATCATCAATGTACATCGAAATATCATCTGCGCAACCCTATGAATATCTCGACTTTCGTACATGCTGCAATTCAAACAGTTAAAATTCAATCGAAATGAGCTACAAATGATTGTAAAGCCGGGTGGTTTGTAGCAAACCCATATGTATATATGGAAAATAAGAGTGGACCAAGCAAGCTCCTTTGCGGAACGCCAGCTGCGACTACTTTCGTAGATGATAATTCATTATTTCCGTTAACCACTGGCTTTCTACGTGTTAGGTACAATCTGATTTACAAATTTAATACCATATGTATGTATATATGTATCGCTTAGGAGCAACCCGTAATGGCATCAAGGAGAAATATATTTTTTTGTAAATATGTAATTACCAGCTGGAATCGAAAAATTGATTCGACTTTCTCGGCGATTTCAAGAGCGTTATAGTTACCGACAAAATCTGGATGGTTATTAATATTCAGATCAACCATTTATTGTTCAATTTATCTAGCTCACTTGTGACTCTCTCTTTTTCGCAAATTCAGTCAGGCTGAATTTATTAAATGTATGTATGCTTGTGGTATGTAATAAATATCTGTATACCCACATTGTCTATTGTGTTTGAATATGTACACAGTTAGTCTTAATGACGATTTTAGCTGACCTATCATGGCAATGTGGGGAATTCACACGATATAATCTCATCTTATTTTTACTGATCGTCCCATTGTGCTTGAGCTTTTTATCTCCGAAACCACGCAGCAGACCCACAGTGCTTTAGGATGAAGCACCGTAAATTAAACCGACAATTGTAAACATCCCAGACGAACGCTTTTGCGGTTTGCGAAGGTTCTGCGGTCTAAATTCGCAAAATTGTTATTGTGCGTGTGTACAACGTTTGCCTAGGTACAACAGGGACTAGTGCTGCGAACCTCTAAGTTGCACATTGCAGATTTCCGAGAACAAGCGACGAGAGGCTTTATGCGGTACTACTTCAATTAAAATACAGCCTAATTAATATGGAGAAAGTTGCCTATTAGGCGTGTGATGAAACTGAGCTTTCCAATTAAGTCGAGAACTTGCTCTGTTCCGACGAGACGTGTCTTCTTTGTGTGTGTGTGTGCTTTGAAAGCTCTTCCGTTCAAAAATGACAGGCAAAACTGTCATACAAGTCTATTAGAGCTGAAGTGTGTCTTTTCGGTACAATTTGCACTTGACGTATTTCAAGGCTAATTAATATTTTAAGCTAATACCCAATCATTGACTTGAGTACTCATATGATATATGGATTCAAAAATTTACGTTAGACTCATCATATTTGAGGCAAAGCAAAAGTTTATCTGACTGGTGTTTGATAGAAAGACTAGACAGCCTATATTTTATTTTATATTATTTTTATTTCAATCAAACATATACATGTGTACACTCGCCTTTACATATCGCTCCAAAGCGACGCGTGTACTAATACAGATACATTACAATATCAATATAATAATCACTATGTGCGTGGTAGACATCATCATTTGCTGGCTGTACCTCCTGCCCGCACAGTCCTTTTTCGAATGGCTTCTATTCCAAGAGCTATCCGACTTCTTAATGAAATCGTTGCTGCCGAGACTGAATGTGATATTTTCCACCTTAGTGAGCGTAAATTGTCGGAAATCACTCTAACCCATTTATCTGGTAGTCTGCGCTCATCATTGTTTTCATGATTGATTGTGATTTATGAGTGAAATTTTGATTAACTCTCTTCCATTTGGGCCTTACAGGGATGTTTTGTATTTGTAGTTGTTTCTTACATATTTATTGAAACTGGCTGTAGGTGCAAGGCATTCCTTATGCTATATTTTATTTGATATTTTTACTTTATCTGTTATTATTAAATGCTATTTTTTATGTTTATGTATGGATGTATTTATGTTTATGTTTAATTGTTATTTTCTTTTTGTGTTATATTTTTTGACCATTGTGGCGATTTAGGTATTCCTGTTATGCCACAATGGTCTGTTTAGAATAAATAAATAACAACTAATACATGCATTTTTATACAATGCAAACTCATACGAACATCATCCACGGTGACATCTATGGAGAAATTTTTGCAGCATTTTATTTTAGAAATTGGCGAACCTCAAGCCGCTGAATAACTTGAGATTTTCATGAGATATTGGAAAGGAAATGCCGATTTACAGGGACTGTTTCAGAAAAATTGACAACAATCGATCTGGAGTCACAAATCAAGGTCTGGCCAACAGCTACTTGTGGGAATCAAACCGCGACCACTCGAAAGCATAATATGCTAACTACTAGTCCACGCTGCTGGTTATATGTACATATATATATGTATATGATGAGACATGTATCATTACATTTTGCGAAGATCATGTAATAAATCTCAATGATATCAGCAAGTATTTTCAGATACTTGTTTCAATACTTCGTTATATTGCGTGATTAACGTGAATGGAGTCCTTAATATTTTGCAACAAAATAAAATAGATAGGACATATGAAGTATTTCCGACTCGGAAATGGTATCTATGGAAGAGAACCCAATTAGAAAAAAAGTTGGAGATTATGCAAATTGTTTAATATGGCAATATTAGTAAGAGAACAGATGGTGAGATAATTTAATCTAATATGACAATTGAAACTGCGTTGAAATCAGATAAGATATATTTTAAATAGTGTTAAAGAAAATTAGATGATATCAAGATCAAATTTATGCTGTCATGCAGATGAGATATGAATTTTGAAAAGTAAATTTATTTTCGTTACACTACGAATGTACGGAACTGTTTCAACTTGCCTTATATGAATGTATGTACCTACTATATTTCAGATTGATAGCATGTCTTGGAATATGGGCAATAATAACAAGTTATTAAAATATTTTATATTTTCAAATTAGCGTCGATGATTAGGGAGCATCGTCAATGATTAAAATTGAGCGTATTTCGTGTCGTTCCTTTGCGAAAACTCTGACGCGAACTGTCGCTTAATTTCCCCCACAACTTTTCCGACAGTCTACGCGCGTTCAGGGAAAACTTCAACGCTGACAGAATTTCATACGACTTTGTCTTTCGAAATTGAAAGCAAATGATAAATTGCGAAGGTCTCCAGTTAATGTTTAAAGGAATCCAATAATTCGAAAACTTAAGTACGTGACCGCAAAATAATATATGGTCGAAAATGAAGTGTTCGCAAATTCTAACACATCCATTTCGTACGAGTTCACCCATTAAGAGAAAACTAAAAAAGAAAATATATGGATTTATATTTTATATATATATATATATATATATATATATATATATATATATATATATATATATATATATATATATATATACAATAAATATGTATGGATCGCACAATGGAACATTCGAGCGTATAAATCGTTCTTTTCAATTCGACGTTCGATTTTTAGAGATACGCTCACCTGAAAATGAAGCGAAAAAAGCTCTCTCATCCAAGTGGAAATGCGGAAAAGACTACAATGGATCGCTCAGACGGATCAAAACGACAAAATTGAGACGTGAAAATACGTCGACGATGTGTGAACTGACGTGAGAATTCGTTAAATTCAATATAAAATAAAATATGTAATTTATTGTATGCACATTAAAAGTAGCCGTTCACTTTCATATATGATTTGATTAATACGATTCGATTGATGTGGATTAGTCTCTTTATAATGTTGCTTATATAATGGAGTCCAGGATCCAAATTAGAGGCCAAAGTTGCTTCACAGCATTTATTCAACGATTTGGAGGACCACACGGAGCCACCGCTCACTCCAGAATATATGTAAGATCTACCGTTTGTACCTCTTTATAAAGAACAAGTTGCACAGCACAGCTTCCCCGATCTGTTAGTGTGTCTATTGTCTAGGCACATACAGGACTACCCTGGCGAATCTATTGTTTACACATGAACTCGTCCATGTCCGTGAGAACTTCAGCGTATTTTTTGTTCGGGCACTTACTGAGTCTCATTAGCCTAATCCAGGGTCTTTATTGTTCACACACGAATCCTCTAAGACAGTGAATATCCTCTCTCTCATATTCCCAAGTTACAATAATAATGTTAAATATGTATTTACAATTAGTAGAGAAATATATAACAGGACCTAGATCCGATGATTGTGGAACTCCACTGAGACCAAAAATCTAGTCTGAATCACTATTTTATTGATTTATGCTTTAATCTTTACTTTAACAAGCGAATATCCAGCACTGCGCAAGCGGGTATTTAGTAATTAATAATATAAAAATTGCTATCTAATATCATGTTTAATAAAAGGATTATATATATTAATGTGAGTTGAACCTTCAATATTATGCAACAAGCTAAATTAAAATGGACAGGACATACATACATATAGTTAATGTATGTTAGACTCTCCAATGGATGCAAATATAAATTATGCAAATTGTTTAGTAATATGACAACATTGAAACTGACGTGAAAACAGACATGACATTGTTTAAATGGTGCTTAGCTATTTTTACCAAAAAAGCGCATGATTGATATCCAAGGAGATATAGATGAGATCAAGCTGAGATCGTGATGAGATATGAATTATGAAAAATAGAATGATTTGGTTATGCTAAGTTACAATTTTTTGGTTATATATGGTTACATTTTTAAACACTATTAAATTGCCAGGTAAAATCATAAGATATTGAAAATTATCTGACAACGGAGAAACAGATTGAAGTATATAAAAATTTGAAAGAGATTTTTTAAAAATTGCTTTCACACCAAATTTTTCAATTCAAATTTTATTTAAATTTAAAATCGTAATTTTGCGTTCTTTTTTCTGTCGAATAAAATGCGTATGAAATATTGACAAGCTGAAAAATTTTCGCAGTCAAAAATTACTATGATTGATGAAGTGTATGAATAAAATATGGACGGTTGAATTGGCGCCTTCGCACGCCAAATTTCATCATACAGGAGTAGGGGGGGGGAATGGGGGGAGGGGGGATATACGAACGAACAAAAAAAGTGAACGATCTGCTCCCGACAAGATAAATTATGACAGGGAAATATTTTAGAATTCCGTTCCGAAAAACGCTCCTCTTCCTGATTAAGAATTTTCCTCGTTCGCTTTTCACGGTCGACTCGCAATCTGTACGATTGAAGTGTTCCGCGGGAAAATCGCTTCGACGAAACGTCACGTACCACCTCGACAACAATGCGAATAACAATTCAGATCATTCTCTATTTAAATGAAGAAAAAAATTGGAAGCATTTTCTCGAAATGTATAAAAGAAAATTGTTTGCCACAATTTAAAACTACGATTGCATCCATTTTATAAACGACACCTGTCGTTCTAAACAATCAATCAATTGATAAATAATTTCGAATCGCTTAAAAATTTAATTATTTTTATTTTATTTCATAAAACAAGAACATGTGCACTCGCCCTTACAAATCGCTACAAAGCGACGGGTGCACTTATGCAGATACATACAATAAAATCAATATACATAAGCATTTTATACAATGTGAATTATGCTTCTATGCGAACCTATGCTTCACCTGTATGGAATAACGCCTCGAATACTAATCTTTCCAAGCTCCAAGTAATACAAAATAAATCCCTAAAAATAATTTATAATACACCCATATATACTAACTTGAAAAAACTGCATGCCATATATAATATTCCGTTTGTTACAGATATTACTAACAAACTAACCAGTAGATTATATGACAGAATCACTAATAACCAGACTAACACACTTGTGAAGAGTCTCGGTGATTACAACAAAATGTCTATACCCTTCAGGTATAAACACAGATTACCAAAACACAATCTGCTTTAGGTCATCGACTTTAGAGAGTCTTTAATTAATATTATGTATTATGAACATTTATAAGGATTGTAAATAGTTTTTTGAGCTATTTTTCCTATTATGCTGTAGATTAACATTAGAATAATATAATACTATGATTACTAACCAAATTAAATTAAATTGTAAATAGAAAATGATCAGTAGATCAGCAGCTATTAAAATAGATATAAGATGTATTGTGAACATAATTTCGTAATAATGAAAAGCATTTAAAAATCAAAAATACAATGTGAATTCATACAATAATTCATAGCGACATCTATGGAGAAATTTTTGCAGCATTTTATAATCAAATTGGCAAACCTCAAGACGCTGAATAATTTAAGATATGCGAGAGAGAGATAGGAAAAGAGATGCAAATTTTACAGGAACTGTTTCAATGAAAATCAGAACAATCGGCAAACTCTAACAAGAAACGATCGACCTGGAGTTACCAACCAAGGTCTAGCTAGCAGCGGGACTCTGGTAGGACGTGAACCCGTGACCACTCTGCTCGAAAGCATAATATACTAACCACTAGTGCACGCCGTTGGTTAGCATATTATGCAAATGTGGACCTTGAAGCTCTGCTTGTATTTCAAATAAAAGTATACTCAATCATAATATTTAAATACTAGATGTCGACGAAATATATTCCAAAATGCAAAATATTTAAGATTTTACAAATTTTGAGGTCTGTTTATATATACATACATATATATATATGTCACAGTGAAATTATATTTCATGTGAAAATATATTTTCACTGACGTTTCAGTGAAATCATAACCAGTTACATTTTCACAGTTGGTTTTATTCATTTAAGATTAGATTGTTAAGGTTGGTATAATATAAGGTTTGGGATAGGTTAGGTTAAGTAAGGGTTGGCCTTATTCATTTAAGATTGGGTTGTGAGAGTTAACTTTATAGAGTTGTAAATTCATTATTTGATACATTTTCCCTGCTTGAATTGATGAAAATATATTTTCACTTGAGATATGCTTTCAATGTAACATATATAAAAAATAACACTACGTATTTTACAACTCATTGACAATTCATCTTTAATATTCAAGGGTCAATGTTGAATTTATAGATAAAATCTTTGACAAATATACATACATATGTACATATATTTCTTTGGGGTTCATTGTACAATGATTACAACGCTAATCCAAATTCGATATCAAAACCGACCCTAAAAAGGTCTCAACTTACCCCGCCTTCTTTTTCTGCCAAACTCGCCTTTTCGAGATTCAATTTATAAATTTCGCACCTATAGGACTCTACGGGTACGTGACTGAGTTCGACGATTCGGCGACATTTATTCCAGTGAAGTTTTCCAAACTTTCACTGCCTCGTCTTGCACGAACGACCATCACAGATGAAAGTGAATCAAGTCCTTAATCCATTTAATTTTATATGATCTACAGATATCGCTGATTATATAAATAAATAAATTTAGTCCCAGAAATCTTTCTTGGGGGACTCCACTAAGAACAGGGAACAAGTCTAAAAGACAACCGCAATAGACTTCTGTCTACTTTTATCATGCAAGTACCATCATATTCCTTATAAATTATACAGATTAGTATATGAATTTTGCCAAAATATTGAAAAAAACAAGTGCAAGCTAATTTTCGTAATTATGCACGCGTTGATGTCTCCAGATGGAAGAATATAGTCCACTCTTTCTTTTGAGGGGAAAATTTTTCTCCGATTCGTCCTTCGAAGTTCGATTTTCCCAGAATCGTCCTCCATCCTCCTTCTCCTGACTTCTATTCCTCGGCCCCTCGGTTCGACCCAAGTTTTTTTTTTGTATTTGTCCGTCCCGGTGTAGAACGTGCTTGGCGAACGAATAAACTTACGACGGTTGAATATTTTATTTTACTTTCGTGGAACTCGATCAGTCGTCTGAACGCGTTCAATTTTTCCTTTTCCATTGTTTCATTCGCAAATAATTAAATTTTCAGTCTCGAAATATTTTAAAACCAGGTGCATGAATATTAAAATGGTCCTAAATTTTGTCTTAATCTTAAAACTGTAAATTTCTAAAAGACTTTTGAAAAATTATGAAAAAAACTATTCTGGAAAATGAATGATTACAAAAGACAATAAATATTATGAATACCTACATATCGTACATTTAACTTAACGTAACAGAAAATAAATTAAATTAATAATTAATAATTGACAATTTTAAAATTGTCTACAGCACTGTGTTACACCCATATTCACTTCATGCGAAACAAGAAAAACCAATACGAGGAAAATTCAGAAAAAGTTTTCACGATAAAGACCGCACTCGAACGACAGTTTAAGAACCGCTGAACTAGTTCGATTACGTCTTCTGTACAACCCTCCATATATGCGCTGGGGCGTCCGTGTGAAAAACCCGTCCCAAGATTAAAACGGTTTTTTTCATGCTAAAAAAGTCGTATTTGGGACGAGAGAGCCATAAACAACAAAAAAACTAAGCGGAAAAATCTCAAACAACGCAAATTGAACCTTTTCTGCCGACGCACAAAATAGCATTAATAATAAATAAATTCTGCGACTGCCAATATGTCATATTAGAATATTTTATTAATATAAATTACATTCCTGCAATACATCCATATAATAAAACGATAAAGTGGAAATCCTACCCCACTGACATCTATACATCGAGCATAAAATTTCATTGCAACAATATAATATTTTTATTCACACGATTGTAAATCAATGCACAGTACAAGATTATATTATTTTAATAATTATTTCGAATTATATTATCTAATATACTATCTAATATATATATTATCTAATACACATACATACATATATACACAAATTAATTAGTCGGAGAGATTAAATGCTTTCGGTCAGTTATTATAACAAATGGTCATTTAAAGCAGAATACAAAAGGTTGGTCAGTAACACGTTAGTGATTTTCTGATTTGAAAAATTGGAGTTTTGATAAATACAATCAAATTATTTACCGTCTTAACTCATAAATTAACTAAACAAATTCATATACACAGCTATTTAATAGCTGTAATTAATAACTGACTGAAAATTTTGTTGCCATCCGTAAGTTTAATTATGTACATAAATCTTGTAAATCCATTTTTGATCAAAAACAATATTTTTATGTTATATTTTTAAATAATTTGGGTCTTATTGACAATAAAACAGAAAAATTAACAGACCAAATTTTATTTTATTTACTGATTACACTGTTCGACATTAAAAATCGTTCAGAGACGAGATATGACATTTCTTATACATAGATCTATTCCCAGTGAACACGAATCTAGTAATAAAACATGTTGATTGGCTCGAGATTCGGAGATATATGTGCTTTTTAAATCGCGCGATTTTTCTATATCTTGGTGTTGTTCGGTGTATGTGTCAAAATCTGTCAATTTTCTATTCAAAATGAATATTGGAATCTATAGTCGGATATTTTATCTTTCATTTGTAGTACTTTTCAGCTTTCAAATCTCTCTAAGTAGTCGTCAAATTCAAATCAAAAGTCAAAAGTACGTATTTTCACTTGGGATTTTTTCCCACTGTTAATACTATTTTATATTGAGTATTTTCTATTGAAACATGTTTATTGGGATAGTTTTCTGGCCACACAATTTTTTGTTTCTGTTCAAAAGGGTTAATTGGAAGTGTGCTGAATTTTAAATCAGTAAAATTTCCAGCTAAAAACTCGTACTAGTGGAGCACGGTTTTGTGTTGTGTACGCTTTGCTCCACTAGAAATTATATCTACTCACTATGAGATTATAATATTATATTAAACCAGCAGCATAGAACAGTGGTTAGCATGTAATACTTTCAATTGTGCTGTCACGGGTTCTATCCCGCATGGTGCTGGTCAGACCATGGATATTTGACTCCAAGGTCGATCGTTTCCTATCAGAGTTTGCCAATTTTTCTGATTTCATTGTTGAAATGGTGAATTGCGTTAATGCTATCCACCGAGAGGTTTCCGGGCTTAAATTCCGGATTGACATCGATTGAAAAGAATTTATTCGGAAGTATTTCTGCAGTGCTGCTGGTCAGACTTGGAAATTGGTAACTCCAAGTCGATCGTTTTCTAACAGAGTTTGCCAATTTATCTGATTTCATTGTTGAACCGGTTCCTCCATTAAATTGGCTAAAATCCAATCCTACCCACTATGTCACCACTATATATGTAAGTATGATTTATATACATATGTAATTCATAGATTTATCGTTAATTTCGAGTTTTTAGATGTCTCGTAATATAGTACATCAGCGAGTTTGTAATTGGCCAGGAAGGTGCATTGAGGTTTACCTATTAGGCCTTCCTGGTATGTATATATGTATGTAAAATAAATAAATAAATATGAAATATATTAATATAATATTTACAATACATCATATAAATATTTCGAAACAAATATTTATAAATCGACACTAATTGGTAACAAAGTGCGCTATCTTTTTTCAAACTACGGCATTTCCTGTTTATTTCCTATCAAAAATACAACACGTCACTCTTTTGTAAAATATAAATTTGAGAACTATCGAGGTTTTATCTTTAGCGAAAAATATGTAATAAAAAAATATGTTATATTTATTTACGAAGCGTAATATATTTATCAATGTAGCGCAAGTGTATATTTCGATCATTTTTCATTGTCGTCGGAGCGGAACAAAAAGATTGAAGATTGAAAAAAAAATAATATAAAAGGTGAGCCTATATATTATACTTTATCAGGAACAACTGATGTTGAAATAATTGGTATGATTTACATCAAGTGGCACACGCAGAGGCTGAACATAAATCTAAACCCGACCTTTCATTTTTTTATTTATTTATTTATTTAACCGCACAAGAGGAAATTGCGCAACCGACATTTCCATTGTGATATGTTGAATTGAATTAATTCATTTTGGCGAATAAAATGCTCAAAATGAGATATTTTTTAAATCATAAATTACCAACTCTCATTTTTTTTTATTTTCAATGAAGTGTGGATCTTTTGTTATCGAAAAAATGTGTGAATAATATGCATAAAATCGTTTCTGTCTAAGAAATTTAATCAAATCCGCGCTGTTTAGACAACATTAAATTTTATTTTAAAATATTTAGGCTTTGGATTTATTTTATTTTTTATTTTTTACATATACATATCCCAGGAAGGCCTTACAGGTAACCCCAATGCGCTTTCTTGGCCAATTACAAACAATGCAGCATTTTTATTATACAAGTCGCTGAATTACGAGACACTGAAAAAATCGCAAATTAACGAGACATCTATGAATTCTACATAAATTTTTACTGTACATTAATCATACTCAAATAGTGATGACATGGTAGGTAGGAAGGATTTTAGCCAACTTTAATCGGGAACCGTTTCAACAATGAAATCAGAGAAATTGGCAAACTCTGATAGGAAACGATCGACCTGGGAGTCACAAATATCCAAGTCTGACCACTACAGATGTACTCGGAAAAATTATTTTCAATCGAGGTCAGCTCGTGGGATCGAACCCGGCGCCTCTCGTTGTAATTCAGAAGCTTAACGACTGAGCTATGCTTCTGGCTAATTTAGTCATCAAATCTTGATGTGATGACAACAGACGTCTTAAGGCTTATAGATGTGTGTTCAGACAAAACATATGAAGGATCAACTGTTGAAAAATTAGCTTTGAATAGCAGGATATTAATTACGTTAATTAATTAATTAAGACCTGAATATTTGTGACTCCAGGTCGATCGTTTCCTATCAGAGTTTGCCAATTTTCTCTGATTTCATTGTTGAAACGGTTCCCAGTAAAATTGGTTAAATATCCTTCCTACCTACTATGTCACCACTATTTGAGATTGATTAATGTACAATAAAATTATGTACAATTCATAGATGTCTCGTTAATTTGCGAGTTTTTCAGTGTCTCGTAATTCAGCGACTTGTATAATAATAATAAAAAAATTCTGCAATGTTTGTAATTGGCCAGGAAGGCGCACTGGGGTCACCTGTAAGGCCTTCCTGGTATATATGTAAAAATTAAATAAATAAATAATTTACATTATACATAACATTATAATGATATCTCATACATCTTCAAACATTCCTTTATACTTCTTTACGCTGATGATTTAAAAATTTACAAACCAATATACACCATAGACGATTGTCATAAGATACAAGAAGATCTAGATAGATTCTCTATATATTGTTTAAATAATGATCTTTTTATTAATCTAGAAAAATGCTCTATTTTAAATTTCACTAGAAATAAGTCAATTATTACCAATCACTATCAATTAAATCATTCAATCTTTAACACGTCATCTTCTATTAAGGATCTTGGTGTAATACTCAATAATAAACTAGATTTCTCTGAAAATATTTCTTTTATTACCAACAAAGCATTTAAATCTCTTGGATTCCTACTCCGCTCAACAAAACCCTTTAATGATCCTTATGTACTTAAATTACTTTATTTTTCCTTTGTAAGGTCTCACCTTGAATTTGCCTCAATTATCTGGTCACCTTTTTATTTATCCCATATTAATTGTATTGAGAAAGTTCAACTTAAATTTATTAAATCCTTACGCTACCCTTTTCCTACCTACCTTACGCTACCCATTCTACTGTTTCCGACATTTTAAAAATCCTTTCTTTTAACAATCTTTCTGTCAGGCGACGACATACTGATGCTATATTCTTCTTTAAGCTCATAAATGGTTTCCTTGATTGTTCTGATTTACTGAATAAGGTTGATTTCAGAATCCCAGTTCGGTACTCTAGACGCATTGCACTCTTTTCACTTGATCCTTTCAATACTAATTCCCAAAAATATTCTTACCTGCAGCGCGTTTATCGTATGTTTAACGGAGAGCTGAATGAGGTTGATCTATTTGGTATTTCCCTACATCAATTCAGGTCTAACATCAAGAGAATCTTGACCGATTGATTCATTTCTTCTCCTATTCTATTTTTCCAATATTTCCAATATTTTTATACTTTAGTTTAGTTATGTAATGTGCTATTTAATCATATTATAGCTTTTATTCTTTTCCGTTTCATTTGTTTATTTTGTATTTACCTTTTTCATTTGTTTTATATTTGTAAATTTCAATTTCTTCTTTTATTATATTTTATAACCTTTTCCCAATATTTTAATACTATAGTTTAATTATGCAATGTTCTACATATTTTTTTTCATGCCTTTATTCTTTACTTTTTAATTTGTTTTCCTTATATTTATCTTTTTCATTTTTGTAAAAATCTATTATTGGACTCGGATGTTACATATATTATTTATTTACTATTTGTTTTTTTATACATACCTATGTACATCCTGTCTGTTGATTTTTCAATTAATAAAATAAAATAAAATAAATAACAATCTACCAAATTTTGGTTCGCAACCCATAAATTAAGATTTGAAAGATAGTAGTATCATAACGACACAACTTAACAATGACCAGCAATCTAAGCAATTTACAATAATTAAATATATCACCAACTGTTCCAATGTGGGCAATGAATGGGTGATGACTCAATACACAGTCAGATAAACCAGTACTGAAAGCATTCAGATATTGCATATGTATGTAGATACATATGTGTGTATATATAATATAAATTAAGCCAGCTTTGAAGTGGTCAGACCACCGAATGGTTGATTCGTCGTCCATCTGCTGGACATTTGATCCCGTAGGACAATTAACCGTAATGACCTCACCCATTTAATTAATCACGAGCCACCATTGAATTAATCCAGTGACGAATTAGCGCCACGTCTCATTATTTATTTACGTTCTTATCTTCTCCTATAGATAATAGCGCCGACTTTTATACGAATATGATCCATTCACGGTCACGGCTCAATGCTCGGCACATTTTTCCTTTGAGGCTTCAGTAATACGTAAAATATATTTTTATTATTTCAATTAATCATGTACACTCGCCTAACAGATTGGTTCAAAGCGACGAGTGTGCCAAACAGATTAAGACTTGAGAAATTATACATTACATATATTAAATACATAATTATTATATACATACACATGAAAATCGAAACAATATCTGACATCTGAAATCTGGCGAAACCTGAGATATAACAATGCTTAAGGTTTGCAATAGAAAATTGGAGATGAAAAGCCAATTTTACAAGAACCGTTTAAATGAAAATCATAAAAATTGGCAAATTCTAATAAGAAACGATCGACCTTGACAAACCAAGGTCTGGCCAATAACGAGACTCTAGTGGGAATCGAACCCGTGACACCTTGCACGAAATAATACAACACTCACCACTAGTCCACGCTGCTGGTTCATCATTATCATCACTACGGACACTCGTCTCTGTTTTGCGCAACTCTCATCTCAGCCCATACATTTTCCTATTTTCTTCTACCCATCTTCCCCGCGGTCTTCCTTTTACCCTTTTGCATTCTCTCGGGTACCATTCTAGCACTTCTTTTGTTCAATTTTCGTCTATTCTTCAAGTCACGTGGCCTGCTCATTGCCATTTCGATCTCTTCACTCTATCCATTATGTCCACAACCCTTGTCATACTTCTCACCCACGTATTCCATTTTCTGTCATTCCTTGTTATGACGAGCATACAGCGTTCCATATTTCTTTAAGTGCATAAGACTTTGTGTAGCATCTTGGCGTTCAATATCTAAGTTTCACATCCATATGTCATCACTGGTAAAACGCTTTGATCGAAGATCTTTATCTGCAGGCAGAGTGGCATATTTTGATTTAAAAACAACATTCTTTCTATTATTTGTACAATATATGTACATATGTATACAAAAAAATTAAAATATTTTTTGTGAATCGATTTTCCAACTTTAAATGCTCACTATTCCCATTATAAACTGCTTATTTCAGTACAGCTAGTTCATAAATGGAACCCGGGAACTAAAGCTATTATATTTTAAACTAAATTTAGATCAAATACTTTGGGAAAATTTGAGCATTTCCGACTTTTGCGCAGAAACATCGGTAGTTTGTTTAATTTTAACCACATATAGGTATTGAAAAGGTCTCAGTTTTATATATGTAGAATCTCATGGTCGTAAAATAGACCGTAGACAAGTTTTGAAAGAACTTTGCAAGTCTTTTGAATGTTTTTTATCATTTTTGTCCGCCCGAGCAACTCCGATTACACATGTTAAAACTCAAAAGTAGATAGATTAACACAATACTGACGGATTTCAGATTGCGTTATAATTATGTATTTTTTCCAATTCTAAACCGCCTGTGCAACGCCAGGTAACACCGATTGATAGTAATATCAAATTTTAAAAATATATATTTTAATACAATACTAATCTCATTGAACCTAAAATTTGACGATAGATGGGTTTTTGGAAAGGCTCAGCTTCCATAAAAAAATAACCAGGATATTCCGGGCATGTGTGTTTGCCCACTCGACAATTCCACGATTTTAAATATGAACCTTAAAATAACCGATAATTTTAAAAACCCTATCATAGACCATTGACGGGTTTTGGAAGGGCGCAAAGCCTTTTGATTGTTTTTTTATTTTTTTTTCTCCCACCGAGCAACGCCAATTAATATTATATTGAAACTCAAATGTAGATTTATGTATATATGTTACAGCGAATCTGTACTCCCCAGTGAAATAATTCTTTCACTACTAGAATTTACCTTTCGCCAACTCAGTCTATGAAAGTATATCACATAAATCAGGACATTGAAAACATGCTGTCAACTTGGATCTTAGATCATAACTGCACCAATTGTATGAAGGGACTGAGGACCATCCAAGTTATTTAAAATAGGGCATTCCATTCAGTAATCAAATAGTCCACATATGAAACTGTGTTTGGACAGAATGCAAAAGTTGATCCAACATCAACAAATTGGCCTACTGAAGTAATTAAACACTTATACACTGAAGAAGTTATCGATTTTTTTTGTAGAAGAAGAAGACACAACACAAATATAAGCATCACAAGTACATAAATGTCAAGTATTCGGAATATAAATTCCCTAAACATCCAATGAAAGTATACTTTCACTGCTAGTAGTAGTATAGAATCTCTAAATTTAGAATTCTAAATCATGACACAATAACATACAAAGACCGTAGATAGATTTGAGTCTGAGCCCTTAGATTAGTTTTTATAACCTTCATCCGCCAGATTATTATGTAAATGATGCCTAGAAATACTATGATTAAAAATATATATGTAGTTTTATCTTTAATACAAGTATGTATGTATGTATGTAGATCCTAAATGGTGGTCCAAATCGATCCTCAAACTTTTAATCCTATTGTGGCGTGATTGATCCCGACGACGGCCGACATCATTCAATTAAGGATAAGGTCCTGCGAGATGATTATCTTACGAGGCCGCAGCTTGCGGCCTAACTTGATCCATTAATCAAATTTCTTGGAACTTCTTTGTCGTGGCCCTTCCCCTGTAGCGGACGGGACAAAGGATTCCTGACCGTTTGCTTTGCGGTCGAGCCGCGTTTGAACACCCCTACACGAGCAGGTGGGGTTAAGGGTGGTTTCTTTAGGGTCTTTCTAGGGTCAAATTTGTTGCTAATCCGTCTCTTGTGGGGTTTAACCAGTTGAAAATCAACTCGGCCGGCTTAATTCCTCTACGACCCAACTTCCACCCGTAGATTTGTGTATGTTTTGGCTCAAGATAAATAAAAAGTTTCAACCCTTTCGTGTATCGACGCGATTCTAATCAAGGTCGTGTACTAAGGAGCTTTGAATCGACAAAAACTCCGTACAAACTTTTTATAACCAACTTTGTTTGCTTGTTTGTAAATCTACAGTTTTTAATTTGAAATCATACATTCGCTATTATACTCCGTGTTACTCTGGACATGAATGGTTGTTGAAAAATACAGGATTTTTAGCAATTTCGGGTAATTTATATAGCTAATATTCACTTTTTCGCGAGATATAAAATACTTACGTTAGCATATTTCGATGTATCAAACAGAATTTGTCGAACTTTTCAAAACAACCGCAAGGTGGTGCAAAATCATGGCAAGGTGGTTGAACAGGCAACTGAACACATAGAAAGAGAACATGCAAAAACTGAACACACGACTGATGAACACAGAAACAAGTGCACAAGTGAACTTACAAACTACGAAACATAACTCGCAAAAAGTTTGATATAGTATGTTAAATAAAAAAAAATATATAAAAACGGACGCGATATATGTATGTATGTTTGTGGGTATGTGGTGGACGAATCTACAAGTATGAAGATTTCAAAAAAACAAATTTTCGAATGCCAGGAGTATATGTTGTGCCTAGAGATATTTCAAAAATAAATAAACGCGAACGAGGCGCACAACTAACCAGCGTGAAGTGATCCACGTGGACTAAAATGTTTGACCAATTAGAGCAATGACAATACATTCTGACCAAAGGGTGCAATTTAGTCATCCGCTATAGGGATGTGGCATGACGACCGATTATGTCTAGGAGACGTGGGGAAGCAGGGTAGCGAGGAAGGGGGGGTGTGGAGCGTCTGAAATGTGCTCCTGATATTGAGCGCCTGGCTTGGAACGGGTGAAGTCAGCGTCAGATGCGCTGCGCGGGAGCGTACACGCGACACACATACACATTCATTCATCATTTTGACCGGGTGAACGGGTTGGATCGGCGAGCGTGTAATGCCCACTCAACATTTTACTATTAATACATGCACGTCAAGGAAACGTGTTCGTTGTTAACCACGTTACCAGTTGGTTTATGACGACACGGCTTTGAAGAGACGTTAATTGGGCTCCAACCATATCTTGAAACGGGAATTTGCATGCCTTATTCTGGCATTGCAACGCATGCCGGGCTCAGCTAGTGTAAAATAAAATAAATTAAAATAACTTTATTTTAATTCGCGGGACGAGACTGACCAACGAGCACAAGACTAGTAAATGATAAAAGTACTCGCGTTCTTTTGTCATGTGTTCAGTTGCCATGGAACCAGTCCGATGTTAGAGAGTCATGACGTATGTTTACTTGAGGAGTGCGTGCATTCGCGCGGCACATTTCAGGTATTATTTCCTAACGCATGCGCGCTTTATGTGTTCATGCATTGTTGTTTATTTTGTACAGTGTGGTTTTTTTATTAGAGCAGTGATGTGCGGCTATTCTTGTGCGATATTCATGAACAACCGTCTCGTTCTCCGATGAAAGGGTCTCTTAGACTGTATTAGTTAGGGGGGTGGTGGCCTCATGTTGGGGGCTTTAAAGGTCAAATTCCTTGACCTTTAAAGCGGGCTTAGTATGACGTACATATGTATGTACATCCTGTATGAATTTAGGATGCGGTGCATCCGCTTTAAAATCGCCAGACAAATTGAACGACAGATTAACAGACGGCTGCTTTAAATGCAATTATCGTCTTCTCGAATGATAGATTGCACATCAGATGACGGGTAACCTTTCGATGTGCACAGATGCAATTATTAAAATGGGAATTATTAAAATTGAGTTGGATCTTTCAGGCGAGTTTAATAAGGCAAGATTCGATAAGTTCCGAAATAATGTGACATTGACGTGTGATAATAATTAATCGGAATCGGAATTAAAACAGGAATCCGGGAATCGAAACTGAAACATAAATCGGGAATCTTATTAAACTCGCCAGAAAGATCCAACTCAATTTTAATAATCACCATTTTAATAATTGCATCTGTGCACATCGAAAGGTTACTCGTCATCTGATGTGCAATCTATCATTCGAGAAAACGAGAATTACGTTTAAAGCTGCCGTTCTGTTAATCTGTTGTTCGTTTGTTTGGTGATTTTAGAGCGGATGCACCAAACCCATGAATTTACCGTACCTAGAATAGTTAAATAAAAAATAATGCAGCTTCACATTTGACGCATCGAAATGACGTTCGTGTGAAGCCAGCTTATTCGGTATTAAAACACAATATATGTATAGAAGTATTTCGGCATTGCGAACAACCCGCCATTAACATACACAGATATGACAAAGTCGCATTTAACGGCCGTTATAACGGTGCCCTTAGCGGACATTAGGACAGTATATCGTATTTATCTGGCACTATCTCCGCTCCATGGCCAGCTTCCGGTTTAATTATCGTCGTCTCCCGGGCCCATTATCGCCGCTCTAGCCGTTCCAATTTTTGCAACGCATTTAATGAATAATTGACGCAATTAATGAAAAATTTTAATAGCCGGGCTAAATTAAAATTTCCTGCTCGGCGCGAGCGTGATGAAGGTTAAGGGTTTGGGTGTGCGAAGGACTTGACGTGTCCCCTTCGTGCTCGTACTACATACATTCAAATAATAACACTGTTCGACATATGACGAATTTTTTTTGGTTCAAAGACGAGATATGACTTTTCTTATAGATCTATGCCCAGTAAACACGAATTTGGTAATAAAAAATGTTGATTGGCTCGAGATTCTGATATATATCTGTGTTTTTTAAATCGTGCGATTTTTCTATATCTTGGTGTTGTTCGGTCGATGTCTCAAAATCTGTCAATTTCCTGTTCAAAATGAATATTGGAATCAATAGTCGGGTATTTTATCTTTCATTTGTAGTACTTTTCAGCTTTCAAATCTCTCTAAGTAAACGTCCAGTTTAAATCAAAAGTCAAAAGTATGTATTTTCACTTGAGATTATTTCCCACTATTAATACTATTTTATATTGAGTATTTTCTATTGAAACATGTTTATTGGGATAGTGTTCTGGCTAAACTATTTTTTGTTTTTGTTTAAAAGGGTTAATTGGAAGTGTGCTGAATTTTAAATCGGTAAAATTTCCAACTAAAAACTCGTACTATTATTTACTCGTATTTACACGAATCTGAATTGAATTAATAGGGATAGTATATTGAATTGTCTTTATATGAGAATTAAATAATATTACACTAAGAAAAACTATATTTCGACTATAATTGTGGATTAATAACAAAAATTCTATTGATAACTGGCTTACCTCGATAAAGTTAACGAATTTTTGTTATTAATCCACAAGAATAGTCGAAATATGATTTTTCTAAGTGGAATTTTATTTTTCGTGTCGAACAGTGTAATCTTATGAATTGGTTTAATTTGAAGCCGTGTCGAGTGAGGGTCACCGCTTATTTCACAACTTGAATTTTTATTAGTATTATGCATACATACATATATATCACGTCCTTGTAGAGCTAAAGTTATAACTTTAAATAAAAAAATATATATAAATGTAATAAATCGGGGTACTGATTTAAAGCATTATATTTTTACTTAAAAAATATAATTTTGATCTAGGAAAAATGTGTGTGTGTTAGTATGTGTGTATGTATGTATTCTCAATTTTTATTCAAGTCTTTTGAATACATCCCAGTTTGCTTGTTTTAGACCTTTTTAGTTTATCTACATATGTACGTAGTAACAATAGATGAAGTATGCTATGTAGTATTTGAAATGAAAATGAAATTTATTACAAATATATTAATTTAAGTTATATTTAAACTCATCATTACATTATAGCCAGCAGCATTGCTTGGTCGTTAAGCTTCTGCCTAAAACCGAGTTGTCTTGTAATTCAACGACTTGTGTAATAAAAATGCTGCATTGTTTGTAATTGGCCAGGAAGGCGCATTGGGGTTTATCTGTAAGGCCTTCCTGGTATAAAATGTAATAAAAAATATAATATAAAATAATAAAAAATATATTAATATATTCTGAAGCCCCCCTTCCTTATGTAGTATTTTTTTCGATATCTATGATGAAGTTTTGTGATTTTGACTGATATGTATTCATTATTTATCACTGATTTCTCAGTATCTATCACGTTTATTACTTTATCTATGTACGTAGTAACAATATGTGAAGTTTTGTGATAGTGCAATAATTCAAACTCGAGATTTTGACTGATTCGAATTCAGAATCGATCACTAATCATGTTTTCATAAGCTAGAAAAAATGTGTGTGTCTGTGTGTGTTTCTGTGTATTTTGGGTGTTTTTTTAACACCGTTAGTCCTTTCGAACTGAAACTTAGTATCGGTTACTGAAATGCTAATCGATACGACGTAAATTTTTTTCAAATTTTTAAGTTGACTGAAAATTCTAACTCTCCTTATAAGTCCTCTTTTTTAATTTTTTAATTCAATTATCTCCCAAACCGCTAATTGAATTGGACTAAAAGTTTTTTACATGTAATAGAAATAATAAATTTCATACACTAATATTTTAAAAATATTTTTACTTCAACCGGAAGAGATTATTTTCAACCCTTTAAATATGTGTGCTCTTCACGAAAAACAATCAAATATAATCCTTGTATCAATGTGATGAAAATAATAAAAAAATAGTGAAATTTAATCAACCGGAAGTGGGATTTTTTTATCTTAGAAAGGTCAAAAATGTTGTGACCACGATTCTTTCCACACCCCTGAACGTATCAAGCTGAAAATTTATATTTGTATTATTTATGAAATAACTTAGAGTTCATAAGGTTTTGGGCAGAATTCTTAAATCGGAAGTAGTAATTTTTTAAAACAATATTTTGACCTTTTAAATTATTTCTATCTTCTTGATATTTTATGTGTATAATATTCATAGTAATGTTAAGTAATTAAACAAATTTAAACAAAATTGGGCAGCCAGAAGTAGAGCTTTCTTCTTGTGTAAGTTTTCCTACTTTTGCGCTCAATTTGTATCGAAAATGCTCGCATAGCTGGTATGTATGAACGAGTTTGTATGTTTCATTTTCGAATTTTGTTTTGTATACCTCATATATTACTCAAATAAATTGATAAAGTCGTTAGTTGGTCACATCCGAATTTTTTCAATTGTTCATCCTGTATTTGATTTATTTATGTAAAAATATTTAAAGAGTCAAAGAAAATGTATCCGAAGTCTTATCAATTGTTTTAATGCATAACAAAATTGCAATAAAATAGCAGTGACAAAACAAGTATATAAAATTTCAAACAAAAATATAGTAATAATAATAATTCCAATTATAATTTCCTTTATATTTAATTTTCTATTAGTACTTTGCTCGTTGACATTTCAATGGATGGTTTTAGAAATTGATACATAATTTTAAATTGAATTTAAAACACAAATTTATTGGCAAAAATTGACGATATATTTTATAAATTTGGACATAGAAAAATTAATACCTCAACTATCGTGCAATTTTTATCGTATATTTCTCATTTTATGAAAAAAATTTAAAATAGTCGTTGAAATCCTGCATATTATACTTCAAATAACTTCAACTAAATGAAGTTTAAGCTATTAAAATTTGTCTAAAGTCTACAGAAAAAATGATATTTCAAAATTTTCAAGGATTTCGGGCGCAGAAAAATATTTTGCATAAAATTTATTATACAAATAAGCTTTTCTTTATATGAAAATAAGCTATTTAAATGCACATACATACATATGCATGTACATATAATAAATATATACTTCAGTTGTTTTAAACATTCAAAAACAAGCAGTCTAATTTTGATAAAATAATTTATTCAGATTATAATTGAATTTTTATTATCTGCAATCATAAAAATATTTAAGTCATTTATTGAATTTACATATAAATTCTGTAATAAAAATATTATCATGTCACCCAATATTATGTTTGTGTATTTCCACAAAGTTTGTTTGAAAGTTTGAAAGCCACAACAAATATCAATATTTCAAATTTGCATTTTTATTCATTCTTATGTAGTTTTTGCAGAATTTTTCTGTTAAAATACGTGATACACTTTTCATGTATGAAATACAAAAAGCATTCTTAAAAATCAAAAACAATTTTGGTTTAACAATTCTTAAATCAAACGTTATTTTAAATAATAAAAAGCTTTTTATTGTAATAAATACAAAATAATATCAAAACAAATACGCTCCTATAATGTGATTTGATTTCAAATACAATATATTAATAGGGAAAAGTAAAATTATTTGAGCAAAATTATAAAAAAAAACATTGCACAATTTTACATGACGTTTTAGAACCAAATTTAAAACTGAATATTAATATAAATAATTTAACTCACCTTCAATTTGATGTATAAAAGCTGCTTTCGAATATAAATTCGATCATCATAACACCACTCATGTCACTAAAAACTGCAACGAACACAAAAAAAAGAGAGTTTTAAAACAACACACACAAACAACTATCAGTTTTGTTAGATACAAATGCAGCAAAAGGCTGGCACAGTTAAAATCAAGTAACACTATATAAAAAGCATCAAATCAGATGAAATTCGATCGAATCAGAAATCAAAATAATATTATTAACGATTTTCCGCAGTGACGGCGCGCGCGTGAGGGGAAAATCGCATCGACGGCGCATGCGCGCACTTTCATTCATTTTTCGGCATGAATGATCGAACCGATTACTACAAAAAGTCACACAGAATCCCCACACGACCCACCGCAGTTCCTCAAATGCCTAATCTGGGGATTAAATCTAAACGGCTATACGAAAAGATGGATTGAAGTCAAGGGGCGCGCGCGTGGGAGTCTCGCGCGTGGGGTGACTTTCCACGGGGTTTTCCCGACTTTTTCGAGGTGGCCCAGGTTCGGGTTGTAAAGGAAAAAAGCGGGAAATATACCGGTGGAGTAGTAGACGAAAAAGGGGAGCGGTTCGCGTGCTCGGCTGGCGGTAACTGACGGTTCTACGGAGAGAGAGAGCGCGTGGGCGGACCGAACCGTGAATTACTCGCAAGCGCTTAAAGCGGAAGCACTGCACACACACTACCACGCGAAAAGCTCCCGAATCGAAAGACTCAAAAGAAAATTCTTTAACATATTCTTCACAATGTGTATTTGTCAAATTGCGTGGAAAGCCTCGGGGATAACGTCAGCCGGTCGCTCAGAACCTTTTTCACTATCAGTGGTCACGAAAAAAATCAAAATTTAATTCTTCATTATCTTCAGCACAACATAACAATCATTTCGATGTATGTTTGAATACAGCAGGTCAAAATTATGAGACTAATTGACGTGGTGACATGCAGTCAAGCGCAAAATGTATTTAATGTTGTGTGAATACCTGTAATGGATGACTCGTCCAGACTAAGCGAACGTGACGAACGCCAATGTCAAATTTTATAAAGGAACTAGCTTTATTACCCGACTTTGCCCGGGGTGTATATAAAAAAAAAAAAAAAAAAAATCAAGAACAAATTAAAAAAAAAATTTTTAAAAAAATTAAAAAAAATATATATAAAAATATATTTATTTATTTTTATTTATTTTATATATTATTTTTAATTTTTTAACGTGTTGTTCCCACCCAACCAACAACGGACCCAACCAACGACCACCCAACCAGCGTAACGACCACGCACGGCACATACATACATACATTAGTGTTTTATATGTAAGATTTCCTTTGAATTATTAATGTTTGAACAGTTGTTAGTATATGTATTGCTCGAATATTTATTATTGTTTAAAATAAGATTTGCTAAAAAAAAATGAAAATATCAAATGGCTCAAAAAAATGAATAAATAATATGTATAAAACGGACGGCGTTGAATGTTTGAATGTGGACAAGTATGGAGTTTAAAAAAATGTATATCGATTTCGATTTCTTTTTCAGTTTGGTTTCAAATTCTTATTATAGTTCCGGTTCCGGATTCAATTTTCAGTTACGATTCCAGGATCCATTTTCAATTCCGGGTCCTGATTCCTTTTTCAGTTCTGGATCTTGATTCCTATTTCAGTTCCGGATGCGGATTCCTTTTTAAGTTCCGGCTCTCGATTCCTATTTCAGTTTCGATTCTAAATTCTTTATTCAGTTCCAGTTTCGGATTCTTTGTCAGTTCCGTTTTCGGATTCCTTTTTCAGATCCGCTTCCCGATACCTTTTTCAGTACCATTTCCAAATTCCTTTTTCAATTCCAATTCCCGATTTCTATTTCAGTTTCGATTCCCGGGTTCCTGTTTTAACTCCGATTCCGATTAATTATTATCATACGTACTGTCACTTTATTTCGGAACTTATCGAATCTTGCCTTATTAAACTCGCCAGAAGGATCTAACTCAATTTTAATAATTACCATTTTAATAATTGCATCTGTGCAGATCGAAAGGTTAATCGTCATATGATGTGCAATCTATCATTCGAGAAGACGAGAATTGCGCTTAAAGCTGCCATCCAGTTTATCTGTCGTTCAGTGTATCTGGTGTTTGTCGAGCGCTTGCACTAAACCCATTATAGGTACTTAGAGTTTAATTAGACGTATTTTAATTTAAAAATATCACAAAATTAAACAGTATATTTATTCAACATGCTAAGCAACAAAAGTATGCGCTGCAAGCAAAAATTTTGCGAATATTTCCAAATTCAAATATTATATATCAATATGCATTTGAGACTTATATTGTAATTTTGGTTCGGTGATTACTGGTCACAAAGTCACTAAATTCTCTATAACGGAACATCTGGCAGCCGAAAAGTCCATCATACTAACGATAACTATAATACTAACGATTATAATATTGCGTATTCTCGATTTAAATGGCAAAAATTGTCTTTGTGACCACCGCAATGTGACTAATAATCCAATTACCTTTAATTTTATGTCGAAAGATGCAATTTTGTATTTTGTATTAAGCGTTACTACTACATTAGGATCAATTTTACAATTTTCGTTTTATATATTTTTACTAACCTCTTCTTACTATCACTTATGTACGATCACTAGTAAAAAAAAAATTTGGCTCTTATCCGATCGTTTTCATACTTTGCCGTTTTGCTCGGTTTGGTCATCAATATAAGAGGAAGTGTCATCTTCCATTAAGGTGGTGAAAAAAAATCGTATTAGACACGTATGAACGTAAGGTACAAGTTAAGGAGTAAGCATTGCAAAAATGAATCGATCCTGCCAGGATTCGAACCTGGAATCTTCTGATCCGTAGTCAGACGCGTTATCCGTTGCGCCACAGGACCTATTGATCACTTCGATTCAATAGTAAAATAAAAATCATTTTATCAGCGAAAATTTGATAAGATAAGGCTGTTGCTAATCAGAATTGATAAGATAATATACAATTCATATTTATGAATCAAATAGGTAGATTTTAAGGTCCTGTGGCGCAACGGATAACGCGTCTGACTACGGATCAGAAGATTCCAGGTTCGAATCCTGGCAGGATCGATTCTTTTTTGTTTCGAATTTGTTCTAAATTCTTCGTTTTGCATTGCACAGGAGTGATGATAGTCTGGCGTGTTGTTTTCGTCCTTTTCGAGGAGTCTTGAATGAATTTAGGGGCGTTTCTCTTCGCCCACGCGGTTTCCCACGTGGACGCCCACTTCACTACGACCCCCTCTCTCTCACAATGTTACGAAATTTCCCGGAAAATCGTTTCCCGAGAATCGTATCAAAAATATAATCAAACCACATAATAAATTTGGCGTCCTTAGAGAAGAAAGATGATGTAATATTTGCATACTTTGACTGCGTCCAGATATTAATACAGTTTTATTTTTGTTTTCATATTCTATCAGAATCTTTTGGTAGGAGTTCAAAATAACAAACATTTTTATTTTATTTTTATTACTAGTTACTAGCCTCTTCTTACTTTGTTTTCGATTTTATCGTCTGATTTCGTCTGAAAAAAAATGGGTTCTTATCCGATCGTTTTCAAACTTTGCCATTTTGCTCGGTTTGGTCATCAATATTTATATATATATATATATATTTTTATATTTTTTTTACATACATTTATACCAGGAAGGCTTAACATCTAAACCCCAATGGCCTTCCTGGTCAATTACAAACAATCCAGCATTTTTATTACACAAGTCGCTGAATTACGAGATACTGAAAACTTGCAAATTAACGAGACTATAAATTTTATTGTACATTAATCAATCTCAAATAGTGGTGACATAGTAAAGGTTTTTAGCCAATTTAATCGGGAACCGTTTCAACAATGAAATCAGAAAAATTGGCAAACTCTGATAGGAAACGATCGACCTGGAGTCACAAATGTTCAAGTCTAACCAGCAGCACTACAGATATACTCAGAAAAATCTTTTCAATCGAGATCAGCTCATGGGATCGAACCCGGCGCCTCTCGGTGCTAGGCAGAAGCTTAACGACTGAGCTATGCTGCTGGCTAAATATATGTGTAAATCAAGTCCTCCATTACGATGGTGAAAAATAATCGTAATAGACACTTTTGACAATACATTTTTATCCAAACTTTTCCGATCGTTTTTTCCCTTTTCGCCACCCTCTCGCTATATCAGATTTTAATCGTTTAAGCGCCTATAACTTTTTCTTTTTGCACTCTTTTTTCACATATTTTTTAGAATTACATCGTCCTAAACTTAAAAGTCAAAACTTAAATTTCATACTACATACAAACGTATCAATTCATTAACAAAACCACTAATCGAAATGTCAACGGGCAATATACTTAAAAACACAACACAACGGAACATGTCATGCTTTTTTATCACCACTTCCTTCCTAACTGCCGAATATATTTTTGTTTCTTTATTTTTTTTTTGGGCCGTGAAACATTTTATGTATACGACAAAATTTCCAAGAAAAATATATATGCATATATGTATGTATGTTGTTTTATTTATTTTTATTGTTTTATATATATTTATTTTTTATTTTATTTCAATCGAACATGTACATTCACTTTACACGGCAACGAGTGTAATTACGGACGGATGAACCTTTTTACTTATTACTTACCTCCTTTACGTTTCACATGGCTTTCGCGTCTGTGGTCATTTTTATCTCCTATCCGATCGTTTTCATACTTTGCCATATTGCTCATTTTGGTTATCAATACACGTTAATGTATCGTCTGCCATTACGTTGGAGATAAAATACCGTATACAACGCGTTTTAAAAACAGGGAAAGTAAATCTCCCTGACGTTTAACAAACGTTGTTTAACAAGGCGTAAACTGTTCGCCATGACACGGCCTTATTAATTTTAATTGTTTAAACGCCTATAATTCACTCTATATTTTATGAAATTTGCTCTATTGGTTCTCGTTATCTCTAATATATAAATATTTATAGTTTTAACTCTCATATGTATATATAAATTTCAAATTTGGCGTGTAGCTTCTTGTAGGGTAATACACGATATATATTGATTTATGGCCAAAGATGTTAAATCTGACATTTCACGGCTAAAAGTATATCTCTTCAGGGAGTTTTATCTGCGAGATAAGTATTCAATAAGAAGTTATGTTGTATCTAATTGTTAATATGATTTACAATAAGCTTACATACATTTAGTTTTTTACAATAAGCTTACATACATACAATTAGTTCAACAGCTACCCATAACCTCAAATTGCATTGTTTATTTCTCCAAAACAAACTTTCTAACCAATACAAGCTACACATGTACACAGATCAAACAGTGATAGTTTTATTTTTAGTTATCAGCTGATTTAATTTATGTGATGATTGAAAAGTTCATTTCTGTAAATACATAAACTCATTTATGGACAATCATACATTGATAAACTATTCTTAACTGTATGGATTAAATTACTATTTCATTGTTAATATGATTACAACTTCAATTTTATCATTAAAGCAATCTTAGTATTAATAAGCTATTCTAAACTGTAAGATTCCCGGCATAAATGAGTGAACATAATTCCATAAATTCCCGACATAAATGAGTATACATAATTCCATATACATAATTCCATCGGGCATAAATGAGTATACATAATACATAAATGAGTATACATAACTCTCGTTCCGTAGATGCATATATACAATTTTAAGATTCAAACATCTTTGCAACTGGACTTGATGACTATGATTTATAGAAATACTACATATTGAGATTTTAAAGTGCCTTTAAAGTCATTTAAATGCGATATTACTCAACAATGCAAATAATAATTAAATTAATTTGTAAATAATTATAATTCAGTATTATAGTAATATCTGTAACACTAAAAAGTAGAAAATAAAAAAAAACCCTTGGTAAAAAAAGGATTTTTAATTACTTATTTATGAATTAAATTTGGAATATTATTGTGAAAATCGAAATAAATGCACCGTAGGCCTATTTTGAAAATAACTTTTTTCCGTTTCGTTGAGTCCTTACATTGTAATTTTTTCGTTCGAGTTCGTGTACTGTGTTGGTCTGTGAGCGTTTAGCAATATTCGTGAACATTTTTTGCGTGTCTGTGAGCGCATTTCGTGACTTTGTCCGTCTATGAGTGACTTGCGTTTTTCCGATCTTGTTGTGTCTAAATTTGGTCAGGCCATAATGTCAAGGAAAAGTAAGCGAACGGCTCACTGGAATTAATGATTTTACATAATTATAACGGAAAGTCCACTAGAAGAACAAATTTTGTGACGAATATTTCTATTACAGCGGCTGTGTGCATCGCACACTTCGCGCACGCCACTTCTCGTGATTTATGAAAACTTCTCATTTTTAAAAACAAAGCTAACAGCTTTGCACTATAAAGACGCAATATTATGTATGTAAATGGCAAGCGAGTTTTCATTGAACATTATTTTATGGTAATGTAGCATATGCTAAAAGGAGCCGCCGTTATAATTGGTTTTCGAGGATTATCTCCAGGCTTACGTGAATTCGGCTAAAAATGAAAACTCCCAAAGCTTCCTGGTATAGTTCTTAGAACTGACAGTGCGATAGCGTGGGACTGAGTGCCTTGGACCGTGAGACTGCATATCCGGGTACGTGCCTAAATAATGGGGAAGTAGCCGGACGTCGAAGATGCAGTGAGTGACCTACGCTTTATAAGCAGGTACTTAGACCATATGAAGACATTCTGGATGGAGCATTGGCGGTGCGTGTATCTCCTTAATCACTAATAAATGCTGTGAAGCGACTTTGGCCTTTTACTTGGATCCTCCACCCACTCCTACGCAACAACAATATAAAATGAATTCGTTATTTCAATTCAAAGAAAATTTTCATTTCGTTTGGTATTACACTTTACCAAAGTTTAAAACCTATTGATGACAACATATTTAATTTAATATAAATTTTGTAATTCTATAGAAATATTAAATACGATAAGCTTATCAATTACGCAGGTTGATGGAATCTGTCTTGATTGACAAGCTTTAATTGGAAATCATGTTATCGTCGATATGTACAATGATAATTGACTTATTCTATGAATCATTGTTTTTGTGTTTAAATATTTATTTGTTTCAAAAATCAAATACTAACTATATATTCGGATGAAATCCTAAAATTAAAAAAATATATATACGAATACCTGAGCTTTTAATAAATTCAAAAAATCAAAATAATATTAAAAATCATATAAACTCTCATTGAATTTTGTACCTAATATCTTAAAGACCAAGCTTCATTTGCTCATCAATCCCGTTGCTTTGCCCTTATCAAGTTTGTTTGCATATCAATATTATTTATTTCAAATTCATATTAATTTATTTATCTTCAACTTTTACGTTAGTTAATTTTTTTGTTCCAAATATTGTCTCTAATGATGGTTCATATAAGTTGAAATGAATTTTCCCAAAGTCGAAATTTTCAAGAAAAAAATTACGTATATACATACTGTATACACATATATGTATTTATATAAACAATTATACAAAGGAAAGTAAGAAAAAAATAGAAAAACTGTTGACCCACATTTAATTTCTATATTATAATTTTTAAAAAATCAGTTACTGATACAAAGTTTCAGTTTGATGGGATTCGAACGATATCAAAATAAATTATCGGTATTCAAATTATCTCCAAAATACAAAAAAAAAAAACATACATAGATACATTTTTTTTTAAAACTATGACAATCATCGATTCCGAGTTCAATTTTGTCATAATTTCAAGTTCAAATTTTTACATGATCACAAAACTTCATCAATTGTGACGATACATAGATAATTAAAAATGATATGGGATTTAATATAAGCAAAATGTGAGTACATAAATTATATGTTCATTTAAATACATTGACACTGTAAAAAATTTATAAATACGATATATTTGTTTGTAATATAATACATACATTCTATACACATTACCATAAAATATTTTTTAATAGCGTCAATTTAAACGAATGTCTTCATATGCAGGCGGTTTTTCTTTCAGTATTGAGATTTGAAGGAGAAGAAAGTACCCGAAGTTCAGCTTCTACATTTTGACACTGTGAATTTGACACCTCTTCTTTTTTGATTTTGTCATAATAACTCAAAACGCAAAAGCAAACGTAAAGATTAAATCCTGAAATTAAGATGAATTGCAATATTAATCGTTCCGACACATTTCATTATCATTTGTAAAAACATATTTGTAAAAAATGTTGCATACCGATTGATAATAAGGCTAAGGACAAAAATATAGTGGCTTCTCCTGTGAAACTATTCGTTTTGATAATTCCAACGAAATTGTGCATAGTAAAGAGTATTGACGTCATAACGTTCAGTGTCGTTGTTATTAAAAATGGAATCAACATCAGCTTTACAGACTGAAATAAAAATAAAAAACATTTTATAATTAATACATATGTAAATAAAATTAAAAAGGCTATATTTTAATGCTAATTTTGCACCCAGTTTGAAGATTTATATGTCCATACCTTTACAACTCCATATATAAGGGCTGCACTCGCAATAATATAGGTAGCAGAATCGGACAACCCATACGCCATCATGGCGTTTGGAATATCTGAAATAAATCAGTCCAGTGTATCATAAATGATAAATTTACACGGTAAAAGTAAGCCAAATATGATACGAATATATAGGTATAATAACCTGGGTTCGAATTAGTATAAAGTGTGATCAAATAAGTGAACTTTCCAATCTCGTATGTCTAAAACGAATTAGATAGAATACAATACTTTATTTTTATTTTATTTCAGCAGTATTACATTTGTTCCGAGAGAAAGCTTACCAAATAAAACCAGCCGAGGACTAGAATTGTGATTCTCAAGTCATATATGCCGCAAACTTTATTAGTCGGAGCCATCTTGATTTGTCTGAAAAAATATTATTAAATTAATTAATTTAAAAAATATATTTATTGATAAATTTCACAAAAAATTTTGAAGTGTATTCAAAAAAATTCGGGTGTGACCAACCCATGACTTTATCTATGTATTTGAGGAATATAAGAAGGTTACAAAACAAAATTCGATATTGAACTAATAACTATGATAGCGATTCAAATTGAGCACAAATGTATGGAAACTTGCACAAGACAAAAGTTCTACTTCCGGTCATCGGATTTTGTTCAAATTTTTTTTATTATTTAAAATCAGTATAATTATTATACGCATTAAATATTAAGAGGATAAAAATGATTTAAAAGGTCAAAATAAAATAATGAAATATTGTTTTAAAAAAAAATACTACTTCCGGTTTACCAATTCTGACCAAAATGTTAGCAACTCTAAGTTAGTACATAAAGAATACAAATATAAATTTTCAGCTTAATACGTTTATGGGTGTGGACAGGATCCAGGCGACAACATTTTTGACCTTTCTAAGAGGAGAAAATTCCGGTTTATTAAATTTGGTGATTTTTTTTTATTTTCATTACATTAATACAAGAATTATATTTGAATTTTTTCGTGAAGATCACACATGTTTAAGTGGTCGAAAAAAATAGTGGAAGAAAAATCGAACAAGAGTAAACTGCCACTTCCGGTTGAGGGATGCTTACCAAATTTTATCCATAACTTGCTATTACGCTTAAACTTCTTGATATGAAACTTCAGTTCAATAAACCAAAAGGTTTCTGAGAAAAACATAAAAAACCTCGATTCTCTAGAGTAAAACTGCTACTTCCGGTTCAGATAAAAATATTTAAAAAATATAAGGTTATCAATATTATTATTTCTATTACATGTAAAAAAAATAATACGATTTAGTTGGTGGTTTGGGAGATAATTGGATTCAAAAACTTAAAAAAAAAGAGGACACCTATAAGGGGAGGTACCATTTCCGGTCATCTTAAAAATTTGAAAAAAATTAACATCATGTCGATAAAAATTTCAGTATTTGATACTAAGTTTCAGTTTGATAAGACTAACGGTGTTCAAAAAATCCCCAAAATACACAGACACACACACATTTTTTCTAGATCATCAAAACGTGATCAGTAATCGATTCCGAGTTCGAATCAGTCAAAATCTCGAGTTCGAATTTTCGCATGATCACAAAACTTCATGTATTGTTACTACGTACATAGATAAAGTAAAAAGCATATCAGATACATATTTTATAATAATAAATGCAATCATTTCTTATCGATTTAAAATAACACGATAAATATGTATGTACATATATGTACAAGAGATTTATAATACATGCATAAATATTTATGTACATAAATGAAAGTGAAACTTTTTTCATTTACAGTGGAAAAAAATCCCAAGTGAAAATACGTACTTTTGACTTTTGATTTGAACTGGACGACTATTCAGAGAGATTTGAAAGCTGAAAAGTACTAAAAATGATAGATAAAATACCCGACTATAGATTCCAATATTAATTTTGAACAGGAAATTGACATATTTTGAAACATCGACCGAACAACACCAAGATAAAGAAAAATCGCACGATTTAAAAAACACATATGTATATCTCCGAATCTCTAGCCAATCAACATTTTTTATTACCAGATTCGTGTTCACTGGGCATAGATCTATAATAAAAGTCATATATCTCGTCTCTGAACCAAAAAAATCAAAAACCTTACTTGAGTTCCAGAAAAACACAAATGTCACTCGCCACACGTTTATTTTACGCCAACGCCGGCGAGGTTCTGAAGAGAGGGCGACGAGGGAAAGGGGAAATAAGTTTGAACCTTTAACCTTCGAAAAAGGGCAAAGATTAGGAGATATTAGCGCTGTTACTTTTGACCCGTATTACTTTTGGCCCCGGTCTCCCCTATATATGTATGTTCAAATAAAAGCAAATCAGATAAATAATTGATAAATGCAATCATTTCTTATCGATTTAACATAACACGATAAATATGTATGTACATACGTACATACAATTTATAATATTATACATACATAAATATCTATGTATGTAAACGAAAGTGAAACTTCTTTACTACTTCTCAAATATATAAAACCCATTTCAAATTAGTGCCTACCATTTAATTATTTTTAATATATAATAAATTTATATTATTTTTCAAAGCACTGTCATTGATATAAAATAAATATCTTACTTGTTTTCTAACCAGGTTTGTTTTATATATATTTTTATCAATATTTAGTGAAAAACCACAAAATACAACTACGTACTTCAGCTATTGATAAATGACTACTAATCGTATAATCAATTGTAATGTTAAACAATTGATATCTTATATCAGGGGTATTCAATACTTATTTTTAATGTTAATTTATTTTTATCATTATAATTTTCTGGTACTAATGTTTGTCAATAAAAATATGAGCGATCAAAATAATAAAATCATTTGTAGGAGAAAATTATGCAAACAAAAGAACTTTCAAATAGAACATAAAATAAAAACAAAATGTAAAAAATCATTATAATATCGTATTTTTATTATTCTAATGAGTAATTATTTATACATTACAATTCTACATATATTAGTTGAAGCTAAAGTATCAAGTATAGTTAATTATGCTGTATTCTGGAGGTCTTGCTTGAGTCTTAGTGAGAATTTGAAGTTCGTCTTCGACAATTTGATATTGGAAATTCGACATTAATTCTTCTTCTTTGACCTTGTGATAAAATCCATAGACCCAAAGCCACATATAGAAACTAATTCCTGTTGAGAAAATTGTTTAATGAAATTTATTTTCAATAAAACTTATTATATATGTATATAAATATAAACTAAATTTTTCACATACCAAGAAGCAGAAGAGAAAAGAATACGTGCCACAATTTTGGTATTTCAAAATTGAAAAAGAATTCAACGAAATTATACATAGCGTATATCAAAGATATTAAGAAACCAAGTGCCATTGTAAGGAGCCAAGGAATCAACATCATTCTTACGGACTGAAATACGTACAAATAAAATAACATTATCATAAAAACACAAAAAGCAATTTACAATTTAATTTTTTAATTTTTATTCATCCCACTGTTTCTAATTGAAAATTTTATATATTACTTATAATCATACATAGAACTGAAAATAATCTCATACAGATAGCAAATAAAAAAGCAAAAAATAATTGTGTGGTCACGAGTTCAATCCTTGAATGTGCTGCTCGTCAGACCTTGGATATGTGACTATATATTAATTGAACGGTTCCAACAAAATGGAAACCCTGTTCTATCTGTATCTCAAAATTCTGAGATACAGATAGAACAGTATTTCAAACCTGTATCTCAAAATTCGGCGATTTAAAAAAAATCAAAATAGTTTGTTTAAAAAATGTATCCATAAATTCTATGGCATAAAACGGATAGATTCTATGGCCTTTTAAAAATATGTATTTACATATAATATACGAATGCGACAGCATGCTTGGTTCTCGTAAGTCTCGCGTTAATGGGATCGACTATACTAGATATGTATTTCAAAAAACATATAATATGTATTATACTTCAGTGTTGATAATTCCCAAAAATCATTGAATGCACTCTAAAGAAAGTATAAACGTTTTATGTAAATTATAGTAAAAATATAAAACCTTATGAGCTGCATAGACGAGTACCACATTAATGAGAACACCCACAATGGAAATTATTATAGATAAACTCATTTCAGCCGCTGTAATTGCTAAAAAAAAATTATCAATTATTAATAGGTCTATAAATTCAAATTATACACTTTAATTGAAAAATTTAAAATTAAAAGCATACCATCAACTTCAGAAGGCGATTCATCTTCCTTTTTATCAAAGTCAAACATTGAGTAGGCATCGATTGCATAAATAAACCATCCAGAATAAAACACCTTGAAAAAATCATTTAAATTTGAATTTGAAACAAAAAATTATTTAAGTATCATTGAAAGTGGCCTGGATGAATCGATGTGCATAATTCTATAATTTATTAATTTTACACTAATATTGTTATTTTTCTTAATACGCTAAATACCTATAGAATTATACATATTTTCAAGTATATGTATTTTATAATTAAAACTACATAAGTTTAACTTCTTTGTGCAAAATCTAATACCAGGTTGACAAGCTGCGAGTAGCTTGGCCCAAGTAGCTTGGACGACTTAATTAGGCCTTACTCGTAACGTGGCAATGCGTAATCCAACCGTTTTGATGTTATTCGTCCAAGCTACTTGATCCAAGCTACTCGCATCGTATCAACCCGGTATATGGAAGTAAGAATCGGACTAGGTTAGTAAGACAATTTTTAAAAAGACAAGATTTTCCATTTTAGCCCAATGGCGTAGACAAATACATACATATATAACTAGGGTTGATACAAAAACCGACTTTAAGGAAAACTGATATTTTCTCGGTAAAGATTTGATTAATGAGAGGAGAATTTATTTGAAATATATTATTTTTTTTACTGTAGGCGAAAAGCAACAGCTGGACTACGCTACTATATGTATTATCACGACACATTCGGACAGGCTTTGACAGAGAAATGTTATAATAATAGAAGTGGCTTTAGACGTCATATTGTTATCAAGTGAGGAATGTCCACGGACAATTTCAAATAATTACAGCGACAGTCGTATTTGATGCTTGGTGCTCGACGTATGTCCGATAAAAACTTCTCTGTTTGTTTATATTACTCGCAAGAAGTGCAAGTGCATCGTTAAAAATTGCATAATGCATCCAAAAACACACAATTAACAACATGGGATACATTTTTATAAGTAAATTGATCATTTAAGTAACATATTCTTCTATTAACATCGTAGTTTGACAGTTTTTAAAGGTGTCATGGTGATCGCCCGCATTCTACATAAAATTTCAGGGGTGGCACCAGAGAAATGAAAAAATTATTTTTAAATAAATGTAAAAACATTTCTCTTGGTGGCACCGAATATTCAATTATATTAATAACCAATTATTTATGTTTAATTAATATAAACATCGTTCATTTTATATTATACATATTTTTGTTGAAACTATACATTACACGTTAATTTAAGAGTTCCCAAGGACAGACAAATACGAAAAAGTGGATAAAAATAATCCGCCAATTGAGAAAATAAACGGATTGGCTACCGATGCCCAACACCACCATATACTTAAATTGTAAATAAATCAATATCAAAATAAAACTTTTATTTCTGTAGTGAATATGTGATAACCCTGATTATATTCCGTGCGTTGTAGCGTATATTAATGCGTACTTATGAAGACGGTTCGCTTATTATTTTGAAACAGGCAATTTATTTGTAAAGGCACTTCTATTATTATAACATTTCTCTGGGCTTTGACATGTCCAGACGTATATCTACTTATCCAATATTTATTACGGTAATCAAAGTTTTGCTGATAATTATCAAAATATTTTTACATTTTTGCTTATTTATCTGTGAAAAATTTGACAACGCTTGAAACAAATTATTTATGACTAGTAATAGCCGTGTTCGTGTTAAGAGTTTACCCAGCTTTCAATTTTCCTGAATATTTTTGAAAAAAATCAAAGCACAGACAGACTTTACAATATTTGATAGATTCCATATTAAATCCAATAAAAACAGTTAAAATTACAGGTCTTTTTTGTATTCATACTCCAACTTAAGAGGGCTGGACAGCAGCGCCTTGTCCATACAAACGTACTATACTTCTCCCTACCTCAATTATGGCACTAGAGAAATTATTTTTAATATTCTATGGATATCCACCATTGGGGTGCATCTATCGTTTTATTTTTTTTGATTAATTATTTTTTATAGGAGCTAGGAGCCGCCAAACATCTATAAAATCGCCTCTTTTTTACACCAACGAAAAGAGTCTAGCGTGGTTATTTAACGATCGATTTTTAAAAAATTACGCCGATAGATGCACAGAAAATATCTTTCTCATACCGATGATGAAATTTTTTTAAAAATTGGTCCAGTTTTGGAGGAGAAAATAGTAGAATACGAAACCTCGATTTTGTCAATTTAAAACACGTTTTATCTGGTCGAAGCGCAACTGTCGCATTCACTCAATATATATATTGATATTTATTGTCGCATTCACTCAATATATACATACACTCAATATATATATCGAAGAAAGGAACGGTAACAAAATTAAGGTTTCGGATGTACAGCCCTCTTAAGGATAATCCTAATAATAATAATATAAATAATAACTTTTTATTCCAGACGATAGGGAGAATAGTTCTATCACCATCGTCCATATATGTATGTAAATATAAAGATAATAGAAATGAATGATAAAATAAATAAAAATAATATAATTCCCCCGATTGGTCACTTCCATGATACGTACATATGTATAAATGGACCTTTATAATCTTACCAAGCCAAGCCATCCGATGATCAAACTTCCATTTCGCAGCTCGGACTTCTTGATTAAAGTCATTTTTCAATATCTAAAAAGAATTAAAATGTATTTTATTTGAAATTTTGCGATTTCGAATTAAATTTTATATACATATCACACTTAAATATTATAGATGGCACAGTTCAATCAATTCGTAACGGTTTTCTACCAGATTGTTATCGACATTTTACCCATGAATCTCTTATCATATCAAAATACAAACATGCCTACACACATATACATAGTATGAAGATAAACAAAGATACTAAATGTGTATTTATATTTTAAAAATTTCAAACGTTCACCTCAATACATATACTAAATAAACTATCGCCAATTCAATAATCATATCGTTTTCAAACTTCACAATAAAATATTAAATGACGCTTACCTGATCTAAAAATATCACTGAATGACTTTTGCAGGTTAGAAAAACAGGTTTCAGTTCAAGGCACTTTTATTTTAAGGCTTTAATTAATATTGGGTGTGTAAAATACACACATGTGTATGTTAAATTTATATTATGGGTACACAAATATCTACCTACACTGTCACAAAAAGACTGAAAACAATACGATACAATATTAGATACATAATCTGCTTTACGGATTTCAGGGGTTATTAACTGTATGATTCCATTAAAATAAAACACTGCTTACTTTTTCGATGTTCTATTCATATAAAATTTACATTTACAGTAGAACTCGATTATTACCGAAAGGTTTATATGTAGAATTCAACTAATGCTAATGTACAAACAACAATGAAAATATAAACAAAATACAAAAAATAACAACAACAATGAAAATGGAAATACAAAAAAATATAAACAACAATGAAAATACTGTAAAGCGGTGATTAAAGAGAGGAGAACTTATTTGCAATATATAATTTTTGATGAGGATATGTGAAAAACAACAACTGCATTGCGCTGCTATTATCCTGACACGTTCGGACAGGATTGGACATGTCCAGACGGTTTGGTGATTACTGGTCACAAAGCACTGGTCACAAAGTCACTAAAATCTCTATAAAGGAACGTCTGGCGGCCGAAAAGTCCATCATACTAACGATAACTATCATACTAACAAGAGCTTGAGTGCCAAATATTGCGTATTCGCGATTTGAATGGCAAAAATTGTCTTTGTGACCACCGCAATGTGACTAACAATCCAATTATCTTCCAAACATGTCTCTACTTGTCAGTGTTTATTACGGTAATCAGAGTTTTGTTGATAATTATCAAAATGTTTTACATTTACGCATATTTATCCAGAGAAATGTTATAATAATAGAAGGTCCTTTACGAATAAATAAATTGTGTCAATACTACGCGGTACATCTCCATAGCTACGCTACAACTCACGGAATACAGTCAGATCAATTTACTTATAAAAATCAGCTGATAACTAATAATAATTGTATGTGATGTATGTATTTAAGCTTATTGTAAAAAACTAAATGTATGTAAGCTTATTGTAAATCATATTAACAATTAGATACAACATAACTTATAATTGAATACTTATCTCGCAGATAAAACCCAGTAAAGAGATATACTTTTAGCCGTGAAATGTCAAATCTGACATATTTGGCCAAAAATCAATAAATATCGTGTATTACCCTACAAGAAGCTACACGCCAAATTTGAAATTTATATATACATATGAGAGTTAAAACTATAAATATTTATATATTAGAGATAACTAGAACCAATAGAGCAAATTTCATAAAATATAGGTGAATTATAGGCGTTTAAACAATTAAAATCTTATATCGCCATATCAAGGCGAACAGGTTGGAAGATACGGGACGAACGCTTATTAAACGTCAAGAAGATTTACTTTCCGCGTGTTTAAAACGCGTTGTATACGATATTTTATCTCCAACGTAATGGCAGACGATACATTAACGTGTATTGAAGACCAAAATGAGCAATATGGCAAAGTATGAAAACGATCGAATAAGAGATAAAAATGACCACTGACACGAAAGCCATGTGAAACGTAAAGGAGGTATGTAAAAATGTATCCCATGTTGTTTATTGTGTGTTTTTGAATGCATTGTGCAATTTTTAACGATGCACTTGCCCATCTTGCGAGTAATATAAACAAACAGAGAAGTTTTTATCGGACATACGTCGACCACCAAGCATCAAATATGACGGATGCTAAAATTATTTAGGAATGTCTGTGGACAATCGTCACTTGACAACAACATAACGCCTAAAGCCACTTCTATTATTATAACTAGAGGTAGAACCGGAAGCGTGCTTTTTCCAGGAAACAGGGCGTTTTGGGTCTATTTTCCAGGAAACAAGGCAAACTACAAAGCTAAAGAGCATAAAAAAAATGTTCATCATAAAAATGAACAATGCACGGCGAACACTGAACAAAGAACGGCGCATAGTTGGTCCACTCTTTGATTATAACATTTCTCTGTATTTATCTCAAAAACCTTGAAAAATTTAGCAAATCGTGAAATAATTTGATTGTAACTCGTAATTAGGGATCCGAAAAATTTGAATATCGAATATCAAACAGTAGCTTTAAATTATTTATTTATAGTTTTAATAAGTTCAAGATATTATTAAAATTTTAAGAGAATCATTATCCGATACATCAAATAGAATTAAATGTGCTGTAGATTGAAAATAAAAAAATAGGTTCGTATAAAAAGTAATCGAATATTCAGATTTGGGATCCCTATTAGTAATAGTCGTGTTCGTATTAAGCAAGTTTGAATGACACATGTATGGACATAGTAAATAATCATAATCTTATTTTATTTAAACATAATCATACATAGTATATCAAATTTATTTTATTTTATTTTATTAACATATTAGCCACAGTGACATTACAGAGTACACTAACGCGTCACTGTGGCCAGTCACACAATCATTACACAAATAAAGGTATATAAAACATCCGTGCTCGACGATATTTATGATTGATAAAATCAACCACGGGCGTAGCTCCACAACCACTCAACCAGTTCAGCACAGCTTACATTAAACAGGTCAATTTCACCAGCAACCTGGTTGAGCAGATATATATTGCTCTAGATATTGGAGACGTTGCCAACATATTTGTGCGAGCCACAGGAGGAGAAAACAAATCACGATTCCTCAGGTCCCTGAATTTACTAGGTGTATAAAACTTAACTTCATTAAGAACCTGAGGATTGTGTAATAACCCATTTAAATAGCTTAAGAAAATTACTAGTTTTACATGTAAAGTTCATTGTTTTGAGGCGCTGAAGGTTGCACTTGAATTTCAGCTTCTGTATTTTGACTTCGGAGCTTCAAAGTATCTTCTTCTTTGAGCTGGATGTAAAAGCTCAAGACGCACAAAAAGAAATAGAATTCTAATACTGAAATTAAATATCAATAAAACATATACATATATACGAAAGTGTTATTTAAAAAATCTACTGTGTATTTTAAACTACGCACTATAGAAGTGAAACTTACTTAGATACACACCAAATGAGACTGAGGTTAGGTGTGTGAGGTAATTATCAAAAAGCCGGAGGAAGAGAAGCTGAAACACTCCAGTTTCGTGTTTCAGCGTTGTAACGTTTTTTGTTACACATTCAACCGCAAAAAAACCAATTCACTCGACTGCGTAAAGAAGTTTCACTTCAAAAAAATATTGTATTTACGTTGAATTTTATACATACCGCCGAAAGATAGACCGAAGATTAAAATCCACACTGCAAGTGTTACGTGAACATTTGCGTAAAAAAATTGGGAGCTGGTATACAAGATAATTACCAATGTAATTACAATGGACAATCCTTCTACTATTAACCAGGGTAGTAACCATATTTTTTTTGACTGAAATGTATAGAAATATATTATATTTATATTTATTATAAAAATGTAAAATTTATAAATGTAAGAAATTATATTGAAAAAAAATTTACCTTGTGACTTCCATAAACAAGACTCACACTGATGAAAAAACTTACTACGAGAGAGATCAGAACAAAAATGTGTTGCGTCTTTGTCACTAAAATCAGTCATTTAATTTTATTGTCATTAATTAATATCAATCGGTATTTACTATTTATAACCCACTGATTACGAATGTCTCCTCTCAGAATTTATATGTTTTATCTAATAATATCAGGTAAACCTACCCAATATTATCGTAATGCAACTAATATACATTAACTGATTGTTGACATGTATATGTATATAATATAAATTTTATACATATATGTACATATGTAAATAAATTTTTACTATGGCAAATAGTGCGTCCCTTTATTATTGTTTTCCTTTCACCATTTTATTTAAAATCTCTAAAGAAGTTCACTTTTTGAAATTTTGGAAAAATGCCCAATTGGTTATGACTCAAAATTTTCAATAAATTTCAGTAACACAATCGTGATCACTAAGTTTTTGCCGTGGCATTTATTCATTGTTGTCCATTATGATAAATTAATTTCCTTATCTATCAATGTACATAGATTCATTAACTGCATTTACCTTTTGTTAGTATCTATGTTATGGTTAGAGATTTTGACAACAAAAATAGCTTTATCGTCTAATTTTTTACTAGTTAACATACATGATTTATCAAGATTTTTAAAATGAACTGTTTTCTATGACTATATTTCGTGCTTGTTACCATGGTTTCAATGGAGTTCCTCAAGAATCAATCCTAGGACCAAATATATTTCTTATATATTTATGTATGTATCTAAACCATTTCTACTAATACAATTAATTGATTAATTTCAATACAATTAGCATAGTAATATTGTTCATATAAATACGCATGTACATACATATGTGTCCATGATTATGAGAAAGTCAATAAAATTTATTTTTTTAATCAGTTACTCATATTACAATATAACCGATATTAAACAATAAATTTTTTTTCCCGAATTAGACCACTCTCACAATTATGGGCACATATATTCTCAAAGTAATCAAAAGATGACTATAATCATATTTTTAAAATACTCCAGCAATATTAATCATATTTTATTTTTCTTTAAATAAAATGATAATTTTGCTGTTCAACTTTTGGATGAATTTTAATTGAAATATATTCTATCCCAATACATGTATACAAAGCTAATGCTATTTGTATTACTTATGTCAGTTAATGAATTTGAGATCTTTGATTTGATATGCATACTATGTATGTGACAAAAAATAATTTAAAGCGTACATTCATATTCCTCGGGTTTTTCGATGGTATACATTCTTGGGATGAATGCAATTATAGAATTTAAAAAATATCCAGCGGAGGAAATCTGAAAAAAGTATTTTTTAAATGCAAATACATTTGTCATATTGGTATTTTGATACGATTTAAAAAAAAACTGGCAAAATCACTTACCACACCCAACCATCCTATGATTAGGCATCCAAGACGCAATTTAGCACAACAACAACACTTTTCCAAAGGAGGCATATTGAAATTTTTAACTTTGCAAATTAGTAAAGAACACGTTTGACCCAAAGCCGCGTATTGATCAAAGTGAAAATGTTGAGCTAAACACTCGAGAATGAGGTAAGGTCAAGCAAGATCAATATTTTTTGGCAACTTCCCGAACTAAGGTCACTCGTATCTGATAATTTGTGATGGATAGACGCTTTTACCGTGTGTTGTAATGACTTTAATTGATTTTACAACCCCAAGGTAAAGCCCCAACACCTACCACCCTCAACACGCAACACGCAAAAGATTTCCTCAATTATAATATATACATAATAGTTCAAAAGTCCTTGTAAGCTAAAAGTCCATCGATTTTCTAATTTCTTTCTTACTATATTTATGTACATACTTACGCAATAATTATTAGAGATGATTCTGCATTTCAATTTATATAAATGCGCGACTTATTTTGATCTTTAAATAAAAGTTTCATATGCAAAATATTTCGATAATTCAGGATAATAATGGACGAAGTGGCACGAATTGAACTACTGATTTTTATTGCGTTTTGAATTAGTGGTATTGTTTATTTCATTTATTATACTTAAGCCAGTGGCGTGGACTAGTGGTCAGCATAGTATGCTTTCGAGCAGAGTGTCACGGGTTCGATCCCCATTAGAGTCTCGTTGCTGGCCAGACCTTGGTTTGTGACTCGAGATCGATCTTTTCTTATCAGAGTTTGCCAATTTTTCTGATTTTCATTGAAACAGTTCCTGTAAAATTGGCATTCCTTCCCCAATTTCTCTCGCAAATCTTAGGTTGTTCTGCGTCTCAAAGTTCGCCGGTTTGATAAAAAAATGCTGAAAAATTTTCTCCATAGATGCTTCTGTGGATGATTATCGTATAAAATTCGTACTGTATAAATGCTTATTGATTGTATTATATAAAAACGCTTTCAATGAACTTTGCAATATTTGACCATAGATGTCATATAATAATTATGTATTATATGCAATTTGATGTATTTCTCGATCTGTATAGTACTCTCGTCGCTTTGGAGCGATTTTTAGGACGGGTTTACATGATTAATTGATTAGAATATAATAATAATAATAAAAAATATATATTGATTTAATTTTTTCTTTAATAAAATTAACAAGAAATAATTTCAATTCATTTAATTTCAGCTGATTTGTCCAATTAATTAAATTTTATGATTATAACATTTAAAGGAAAAAAATCATATTTTTAATTAAAATAAAATCTTTTATAACATTAAAAAATACATTATCTATTTATTATCTATTTATACTTAAAAAATTTAACAAAAGCTAAACCAAATAAAAAAATCATGATAATATTCGTAATCAGCAGGTCCAAATTAGTAAGAAATTTTGAATTTCAATAAAAATTATATAAAAAAATACAATTTTCCTATGATGATTACTTTCAGTACAAATTCCGATACTTACGAAAGAGCGGCTTTTGGTTATCGAAGGGTTTTATTACATTTTATGTTTATGTAGTTCTTTATTACTAACTGAATGCTGACGTCAATGGACGCGTTGACCCATAAGTATTGATTAGAGTCGACTATTGTTTCAAAAACCAGGGAGCGTTCAGTTTTTTGTACGTAAATATATTTCAAGTCCACTTCCAGTAACTAAAAGCTATCTTTCATATTTCCAGTTTTTTTGGCAACCCTGCTAAAGTAACGACCATAAGGGGCTAGTACACTTTTGACATTTAAACTTGTCAATGATATTCGCTATGAATCAAGTACTTTTGACTTTGTCAAATAATTACAAATTTTTAAACCAACAGATATAACTACGTATACTTACATATACATATACATTACATATATTCGTTCCAATGAGTCAAAATTAATGGCCGTATTCGATCTATTATACATGCATACATACATATATGATACAAATATCCCATAGTATTTATATGGTTTTTTAACAATGAGTAAAATATGTAAATTAACATTCGATTTATTAAATTTATTGCATATTCACATGATCATTTATGTATAAGCTTATATAAAATATTATAGATGTACATAGTTTAAGGTGATTAATAATTTATGGATTTCAATTAATTGGGCCATCGCTTTGGCTTAACTGACCAACCAAATTTTGAAAAAAATTGCATTACATATCCTCATAAAGTCTTTTTTCATGGATGGTTCCTAATTTTCTATAATTCTGTAGTATTCAAAAATCTCCAAAAATATTCTTAAATTGGAAATCTAAACAGTTCAACATTACAATAAAGAAGCAATATTTAATACTATATTTATAACAAGCTTTCTCATTTCAATAACAAATCATAAAATATTTTCATCTATAACATTGGAACAGCAGTTCCTAACTTTTTTAATCCAACTATCCCTTAACAGCATCCATAAATTGTACATTTCGTATTGTAAAAATCTATATAATTTCTGATGTTGTAAAAAATCAAGCTAATCCGACACTTTTTTTAAATTATTTTCTTTATTTAATAATATAAAAGTGAGTGTCAACTATTATCACGGTTAGAGTCTCCGACTTTATTGAAGTAAATTCACTAATAAATTGAAATGTCATAAACTCTTAATAAAAATCGTGAATTTAAATTACAATATAATTAAAATCGATGAATATTTTGAAGCACGTATTTTGATGTGTTGAAGCCAATACCAATTGTTTCCTCCGTTTCATAAACATTTTAACTTTCATGTTTTTATTGAATTAATTTATTTTTACTTTTTATTTATAACTATTTCATTACGAATAAATCAATAAATTGGGTAACATGTAAATTTTTAATGATTTTAACTTTTAATTCTTTTTATATTTTGAAAATCGCTATTTTTGTATTACCTACTATTTTAAACGTTGACAAGAAAAGTCGATTTTACTAAAATCGTTCAAGTTGGAGAAGAAGTCGGATTCGGAGCCAAAGTCAGAGTCAGAGTCGCAGTTGAAGCATAAAGTAATAATAGTCGGACTCAGAGTCAAACTCCACACCCCTGATTAGCACTAACAAAATTGACACCGAGCAACAGCGCACAGACGAAAGCGCACAATCCAAATGAGCACGATTATCGCACTTTTTTTTCCTGACTTCATTTCTTTTACTGCTGGAAATAATCAATATTTTTTTTTTGCTTTATTTAAAACTGTCAGATTTTTTTAACAATTGTTTTTCAAAATGAGATAATTTAATTGTGTTTATTTCACAAGTACTAACAATATACATATTATCAATTCCTATATTATGCTACCGAATTTCAAAAATATACTTTATTATTTGAATTTCAAGTGAATATTTCAAAAACGGTGACCGGAAAAATGCACTCCATAAAGTTGCACTCTCGAGACATCCAAACTTTCAACGATACTCAACGAGAACTAACGCAATAGAATTCCACAAAAAAGCGTCAAGGGGTATTTGTATGTTATCCAAGGGTGCTAACCTTTTTGTGTGGAATTCTATCGCGTAAGTTCTTATTGAGCGCTTTTGAAAATTAGGACTTCTCGAAACTGCGCTACTATTTAGTGCATCTTTCCGGGAACCTTCAAAAACAATTCCTAAATCAACCCCTTTTAATTATGTAAGTTCATAAATTACACTGTTTGACACGAAAAATGATTCAGAGACAAGATATGACTTTTCTTATAGATCTACATATGGCCAGTAAACACGAATCTGGTAATAAAACATGTTGATTGGGTCGAGATTCGGATATAAATGTGTTTTTTAAATCGCGCGATTTTTCTATATCTTGGTGTTGTTCGGTCGATGTCTCAATATCTGTAAATTTCCTGTTCAAAATGAATATTGGAATCTATAATCGGGTATTTTATCTTCCATTTCTAGTACTTTTCAGCTTTCAAATCTCTCTAAGTAGTCGTCCAGTTCAAATCAAAAGTCAAAAGTACGTATTTTCACTTGGGATTTTTTCCCACTGTTAATACTATTTTATATCGAGTATTTTCTATTGAAACATGTTTATTGGGATAGTGTTCTGGCTACACTATTTTTTGGTTTTCGTTTAAAAGGATTAATTGGAAGTGTGATGAATTTTAAATCGGTAAAATTTCGAGCTAAAAGCTCGTACTAGTATCTGAATTGAATTAATAGGGATAATATATTAAATTGTCTTTAAATAAGAATTAAATAAAATTCCACTTAGAAAAATCATATTTCGACTATTCTTATGGATTAATAACAAAAATTCTATTGACAACTGGCTTACATCGATAAAATAAACGATTTCAAAAGTCATATCTCGTCCCTGAACCAAAAAAAAGTCGTCATTTGTCAAACAGTGTTATTAGAGCAAGTGCTAGAAAACATCAAATGAAACAATGTTCTCAACACGAAGAATATACCAACAACGATTGGGAATACTAGAATTTTCAATACACATATCGTAAAAAGTTTTAAATGTACATAATGCTTATCTTCTTCGATGTTTGCACCTGCTTTTCAATCCGTGATATACATACATACTATCCGGCAAATTGGACACAAACCACTTGGAATATATTAACTTAAGCAATAACGTAAGAAGTCATAGTAAAAATGGATAGGTATCGGAAGCCATCTCATGCAGTGTTTGGCCAAATGATGATCGGTGCGCTGAAAAGTCGATTTTCTTTAATTTGTATATACGTACATATCTCACAATTTTAATACCTTTATCCAGGTTAAACATCACTATATGTATGTATTAGAATAGTAGGGTATGAAGTGTCAAGTAAAATGTTTCGTCTGAGCTTCTTCATACTTGTTCAGGTGATAACATTCCAACCATTGTTAGTGCACCAAGTGGCTGAACGTGTTGTGTTTGTACTCTAAGTCGCCTTTGCATACTTAAAAATTCCTCTTCTTTGATATTTTGATAAAAGCAAAAAATTATGAGCCACATCAACAATAGTAATCCTGAAATCATTTATTATATTTCAATAATAAGTACACACCAAAGTGATACATATAAATCTTAAGTTATTCAACATACCCGTCTTCAAGAAAGTCAAACTATAATCCACAGCGTCAAAGTCATTCGCATATAACGGTATTTCATTGAAGAACAAAAGCAACAGCACTGTCATCAACCATGGAATCAATAGTAATCGTTTGGACTGAAATAAAATAAAAATAAACTTTCTACCATTAAAAATTGAACATACATTAAGAGGGCTGGACACCAGCGCCTTGTACATACAAACGTATTACACTTCTCCATTCCTCAATTATGGCACTAGATACATTATTTTTTTTAATATGCTATGGATATCCACCATAGAAATGTTTTTATCTTTTTATTTTTTTGAGTAGTTATTTTTTATAGGAGATAGGAACCACCAAACATCTATAAAATCGCTTCGTTTTTACGTCCACGAAAAGAGTCCAGCGTGCTAATTTAACGGTCGATTTAAAAAAAAATACGCACATAGTTGCACAGAAAATATCTTTCTCATACCGATGATGATTTTTTTTTTAATTGGTCCATTGAGGAAGGGAGAAGTCTAATACGTTTGTTTGGACAAGGCGCTGGTGTCCAGACCTCTTAATGGGAAAATCCAAGACAAATGCTTTTTTCATAAATTTGTCAAAAACGCTAATTTCGCTAAGTACGCAGAAACTCATTACTGAATTCATTCCCACTCTTATTGTCCCATGGCCTACTCTTATTCTCCATATATATAAATGACATACCTATTCCAAAAAATCTGTTACATAGCCCTATATGCAGATGATACCGCTTGCTTCCTAAATAGCAAAAAACCAAACACTATTCGTAAAAATCTTGAATTTGCAACTAAAACAATGACGGAACACTTCACTAATTAGAAAACTCAAATTAATCAAACCAAAACAGACGTGATATTCTCAAATGTTAGGAAGCAAAGGCCAAGTTCAGGTCTGAAAACCCCCTCTGGATAAAGTCTGAAATGGCAATCAATAATAAAATATTTAGGATTAACGTTCGATAAAAGAATGAGACGGGTACCTTACATTGAGGCAGCGAAATGCAAGGCGATGTGGGGTATATCCTCCATATACCCAATATTTAATCGCCACAGTTCTTTATCAACTCAAAACAAATTGGAATAATATCGCGCACTCATATTAGCATTATTAACCTATACTTCACCTGTATGGAATAACGCCTCGAATACTAACCTTTCCAAGCACCAAATAATACAAAATAAGTCCCTAAATATAATTTATAACACACCCATATATACTAACTTGAAAAAATTGCATGCCATAATTAATATTCCGTTACTTACAGACATTACTAACAAACTAACCAGTAGATTCTATGACAGAATCACTAATAACCATACTAACACACTTATGAAGAGTCTCGATGATTACAACAAAATGTCTATACCATTCAGGTATAACACACAGATTACCTAAAAACAATCTGCTTTAAATCGCCGACTTTAGAGAGTCTTTAATTAATATTATGTATTAGATGTATTATGAGCATTTATAAGAATTGTAAATAGGTTTTTGAGCTCTTTTTCCTATTATGCTGTACATTAACATTAGAATAATATAATACTATGATTACTAACAAAATTAAATTAAAATTATAAAATAGAAAACGATCAGTAGATCAGTAGTTATTAAAATAGATATAAGATGTATTGTGAACATAATTTAGTAATAATAAAAAACATTTAAAAATCAAAATCAAATTACTCAATTCATAAACTGTCATAAACTGAGCAAATTAGACAGTCTGTTTTTTTTTTTTTTTTTTTGAAACTTAACCAAATTAAATTTCACTACATAACCATAACGATGCTTATTTCGAAAACTTTGAAATTATTTGTTTATTATTTTCACAAAATTTTAAACAAATAATTTCATAAAAACAGCTTAAATGCAAATATAATGCAGATTGATCGTCTCCTGTTAGAGTTCACCATTTTATCTAACTAAATTGTTGTGACGGATTCAATAAAATTGGAATATTTCACAAATTCAGTTGAATTCTGAATTTTTAATTGTTCCAAGCATAATATGCTTGCGGTTTGTGATATATCATTCATCTCATCTTATCCCTCCCCCGTTACTTACAAATTTATATCATTAAATATTTTTTTTTAAAAGGATCCAATTATAAAATTTTCATTTATAGATTAAGAATTAAAATATTAATAATAATAATGATAAAAATAATAATAATAGTAATGATAAAAATAATAATAATAATAATAATGATAAAAATAATAATAATAATAAAATTAAATAAATTCTTCGAAAATTTAAGTTCGTTGATTGTTAAATATACCTATACCTACATTGTAGAAAGTATTTAGTACATATTTTCATACATACATACATATGTACAAGATTGGCCATAGGTGTCGCTTTGTGGCAACCTGTCATGGCACCTATGATAAAAATAAAATATAAAAATATATTTAAAAAAAATATTGTAACAAATTAATTTTAATTTAAACATTGAACTATGTGATACGATTCGTCGGATTATTCAGTTACATTTTGACATTAATTTACCAAACAACGAAAAGTGTTACAATCGTTGTAGTGAGTTTTTATTATATTAATTACTGGCGCTAAATATAATACTGATATCAGGAAGGTGGTAAGTTAGGTTAGATTTAAAACTTATATCAATTATTAATATTTTTCGACCATTGTGGGGCATTAGGGACTCCTGTAATTCCACAATGGTTCAAACTTAAATAAATAAAAAATATATCATTACATATTTCTATTTTGTGTATGTATGTACATATGTACATATATGTATGTATATATGTAATAATATAAATTTTAATTTTACCTTAATTGCTGCGTATACAGTTATTGCATTGACGATAACACCAGCAACGGAAAATGTGAAGCCGATAATCTCTGAAATAAAAAAAATAATACCATATTTAATAATTGATTTTGAATCTTTATAGTATTGAATACGACAAGAACTAAACCCATTTTCTTAGAATAAGAAGATTTTTCGATTCGTTCATTTTCGTCATCATCATGATCGTCATCGTTTATAAAAATAAAGGAATCCATTATACTGTACACCTAAAAAATATTAAAATAATTAAATTATCTTCATATTCAAATTCATTAAATTGTAGACATAGTTGGTTATATTGTGAAAATCAATCAATTATTTACGTCTAAATTAAAAAAATTATTAATAAAGGAGGTATGTAAAAATAAAGACATTCTACCCCACTCCCTCTATCAACGATCACACCACCCGCACCGCTACCCCCGTCATCTCGTTATCTCTTTAATGGTAAATTTGCATCCGCTATCAAGAAGAAATTTGAAAGTTTCCCTTCGACCGTACGTGACATATAAAATTAATATACTCGGGCAAACTACATATAAAAATAGGTTTATTTTATTATACTAGTGTTGTACCCGTTGATATTTCAACGAATGATTTCGGAAAAATAATTAATACATGCATTAAAATAAAGTTATACATATGTGTATCATAATAATAACAAACAGCAATAATTGTCGGAATCGGAACTGAAATAAGAACCGAGAATCGGAACTAAAATGGGAATTGGGAATAGAAACTAAAATTGGAAATGGGAATCGGAACTGAAATCGGAATCGGGAATCGGAATCTAAATTGGAATCGGGAATCAGAACTGAAATCGTATCCGGGAATCGGAACTGAAATCGAAATCAGTAATCGGAAATGAAATCAGAACTGAAATCGTATCCGGGAATCGGAACTGAAATAGGAACCGGTAATCGGAATTGAATTGGGAATAGAAACTTAAATTATAATTTGGAAACGTAATTGAAATATAAATCAGGAATCGGAACTGAAATCGAAATCCAAATTGGAACCGAGAATCGGAACTAAAATGGGAATTGGGAATAGAAACTAAAATTGGAAATGGAAATCGGAACTGAAATCGGAATCGGGAATCGGAATCTAAATTGGAATCGGGAATCAGAACTGAAATCGTATCCGGGAATCGGAACTGAACTCAAAATCAGTAATCGGAAATGAAATCAGAACTGAAATCGTATCCGGGAATCGGAACTGAAATAGAAATCGGGACACAAAACTGAAATCGGAATCCAAATTTGAACCAGAACCGGAACTGAAATAGAAACCGGGAATCGGAATTGAATTGGGAATATAAACTTAAATTATAATTGAAATATAAATCGGGAATCGGAACTGCAATCGAAATCCAAATTGGAACCGGAACCGGAACCGGAACTGAAATTGGAATCGGGAATCAGAACTGAAATCGTATCCGGGAATCGGAACTGAAATCGAAATCAGTTATCGGAAATTAAATCGGAATTGGAAATCGGAACTGAAATAGAAATCAAGAATTAGAACTGAAATCGGAATCCAAATTGGAACGGGAACCGGAATCGAATTCTAAATCGCAATCGAAATCATTATAATAACTGAATTTTTTTATTTTAAAATCTACATAATTGTCGATGTACTCGCACACACATTTTGTCCGTTTTTATATATAAATAGGTATATTATATTGTTAAAATGAGATAAATATAACATTGTAGGGTATAAATTTACATTTTAGGTTATGCCACAACTACGCATCAAAAAAACACTATTTTTACTCAAATATGATGTGAAATTTTAATAACAATTCATAAGTATGTTAATTTTAAATGGAAAAATACTCAGTCAAGGTCAGAACACTCACCAATCCCACTGAACTGATAAGAAGGGTCCAATGACGAAGATTAAAGCAGCAGAATTTTGCAAATTTGACCATCTCGAGCTATTTGAATGGTGTCAAACGTATCAACATTCGGCATATTATGTAAGTAATTGGTTTATTTATTGTGAATTGACAGTTTGCAGTATAAATAAAACGTACGTAGTGAGAAAACGTATTGGCGCCAGGCAGGCGACAACACGTCTGACACCGATCAATACGAGTGGAAAACTGACTTTTCCCGGAACACGTGGGAAATTCTTGGCAACAAAACGCGTTTTCATTCGACGAAATATGTACAAATAAAAAATTCGAGTTGCTTATTAATTTTGACCAGCAACGTTTAGTTCCAATTAAGCAATATTAATTCTTACTTTTGTTTACAGCTTGGAAGCTAGTCGTCATAATAAGAACCAAAGTGGGTGTTGGTCCGATTTGTTTAATCGGAAAAAATTCAACTGCAGCGCATTTCATGTCAATTTTTATGTGTTGAAGGTCATAGTTGATAGTGTGATCTACATTAAATAATATAGTATGTGTGTATAAAATTCTTCAAAGTTGAGATAATTGCCTGGCGTTGATCGGGCGGGGAAAATATTATGGTTTTTCGAAACAATTTATAGTTGTAAAGGTATAGTTGTATTGTTGTAAAGGATAATGCATAAAATTTAATTTAACTTATACATATGTATGTCTAATAATTTCTTTGGAATTAATCGTTAATTGTTGAGTTTGAAATCTGCTACATGTTTTAAACGAACCAGATATTTCGTATTTATTATTCGTGTATAAATGTATGTATGTTCAGAAAGAGGGTTGAAAAATTCTGATTTAATGAACGATAATAATGAAAATGTTCATTGTTTAGTTTGCATAAAATAATTAAAGTGAATTAGTTTGCATCAAAGAATAAAAAAACTAATCAATTAACATGAAATAAACTGTATCCATATTTATCGCCTATTCTAATAAGATGCTATGTATTATTTCATTATATTAATAAATATCAAATTGGGCTTACCTTTTTTGAATATTCCAGTCAACTTATTGAGATCTTTCTACAACTTATTCGGATATGGTGAACATAATACATATGTATATCACGTTATTCGCAATTTTTTCAAGCTTTTTATTATAATTATATAAATATAAATCATATTATATTATTTTTCATAGTTATTAACTGTACTATTCATGTCCATGACATGTAAATATAAATACACATTTATAAAAATACGTAGCTAAAGATTCAAAATAAGGCTCAAGTTTGATCAATTCAGTACATTGCGGTAAATTTGATCAAATCGTCAACCATTTGGTCAAATTGTAAAGCTATTCATTGATTCATTTTTAAGTTGTCTCTCTTTAAATCAGCCTGAATTCCGTGGGATGAAAAAAAATTAGAACAGTAATTTGTTCAATTACAAACTTTAAACTAACTAGTTCGCCCTCAAAATGAACACAGTGATTAAAATGCGTCGCGGCTAATTTTTTCGTATGTTTTAAAGCGTATCATCTTAATTTAGATAAAAAGCTTTAGGCAATATTTATTATATTAAAAGTCATATTTCTGAGCTTCCTCGTATGTAGGTGGTGGAGTTTCAAAAGATTCAGAAGCTCTTATATGAAGTGCAGCTTCTGCATTTTGACTTTGCAAACCCAGAGCTTCGTCTTCTTTGATCTTTTGATAAAAACTGAAGACAAACAGCCACGTAAATACGAAAATTCCTAAAATTATAAATGAGAATCATATAAGCTAGTAACTTAGAATTTTATATTGTTAATTGATTTGTATTCGACGTGTAATATTATACCTTCAATCAATAATCCAACGAGCAAAGTGCATACAGATGTTATTAGCATACCGTGCAAAAAAATGATTAAACAATGAAACATCACATATATGCCAAGATAAAACATACTCAACACCACTGTCACTAGCCATGGAATCAATAATAATTTTACAGACTGAAATTCAAAGGGAAATAAGTCTAAAATTCCATGTTACGTATGTCAATGTGAAAATTTAATTTAATTATACCTGAACAGCAGCATATATAGTCGTTGCATTGACGATAATACCCACAAAGGAAAATGTCATGGAATATATAAGATTTTTCCTAATTTCTGAAATGAATCAATTTATAGATTTGAACCAGAGTTTAAATTGGTTTAATACATTGAACACGACATGAAGACTAAACCTGTTTTGCGAGAATTTGAATAGATGTCTTTAATTATTAGGTCATTGTTTATAGAAAATAAACCGATGGAATAGATGAAATCTATAATGAAAAACACCTGAAATATATTAAAAAGAATTGAAATATTATAATAAAACTAAATTTATATTTGAATTAAATGAATATCAGTTTTCAGATTGCATATATTGATACTTCGAGTAAGGGAGTCGAGTCTAGTTGTCATACTTTTTAGTTCACAATTTTTCTATATTTTTCTATTAATAATAATCATAGTTTCTTTTTAAAAATTGTAAGTTTAGATCATTATCTATCTACGTAAATAAATTTAATATGAATCAAATGAGTATAAACATTCAAATCAATCATTTAAAAAATATATATTTAATGTTGTATAGCAACGGAGTTATTTACAATTTGACAACCAGATCTGGTAATAAATAAAGTAAAAATCATCAATTTTGTAGAATTTAAGAATTGAAAGGCATAAATAGAGGGTTGGATAATATATTTAATAAGATATTTAAGTCAATATAATAAAAAAAATATATGAAATAAATTTTAGACAGTTAAGATTGTCTGAAGACGACGTTTAGGTTGTTACGATTTCTTTCAGTATACGTAGACAAATTGTTTTGATTATTTACTACATATATAAATACGTATGAAATATATTATAATTGACCAAACATATGTGTATGCAGATATTAATCCAAAAACTCATTTTAATATTAGTATTAGTGTATGTACTCACCATTCCTAGCCAAGCTATGGTTAAAGTCCCGGAACGAAGCCCAAAACACAGACATTTCTTAAAAATAGGCATCTCTAGCTAACCAAAAGGAGTCTTATTTAAGTGATTGATTTCGATTTGATAATCAAACATTTAATTGGAGCAAACATTTTGACATTAAACTAGAAAATTGGGCAAAACGACGCATTGGCGCCAGACTGGCGAAAACACGTCTGACACAGATCGATATACGTGAACGACTGATTTTCCTCGTAACGAGTGGAAAACTTGGCAACAAATTTCACCCTGAAGAAAATCGGCACTATAGGTACCTTATGATGATATGTTGAATCGGAAAGAATTTCATGCGCAGTGCATTGAAATTTCAGCGCATTGAAAATCGTGTCAATTTATTTATGGTTGAAGGTCTAATGGTAACTTAATGCCAATCCTCGTTTACGATTTATTCATACGTCATGAAAATCCACGTAAATCTAATAAGGTTGATATTCAAAATGTGTATATTGAAAGGCATTTTTGATAACTGTAAACATAGTAAATATACGAAAAATACCGGTACAAGAAAAAATCCGTAAAAAATATATATTTTTGACTTTTAAAATTCGTTGGAAAATTAATTATACGTATTTTAAAACAATAAAAAATTACAATCAATAGAAAAAACATCTGACTATTGATTCCAATACTCACTTTGAGCACAGAAATACTATATTATGAATTAAAGACCACAAAAGCCGAAAAACTGTAAAAAATTGCGCATTTTTTTAAACCCTCATATCTCGTAAAGGAGACCCAAACAACAAAAATCATTATCATATTAGAATTCAGTGGATCAAATTTAGTAAAGATTGGTTAGTCTCCGCTCTGGCAATTTTTTTGTTGCTCAGTGTTATTATATTATTGTAGGCCATTGTGGCTCACTAGGTTCTTCCTGTAATGTATATAAATAAATAATAAAATTATAATTCGTATTTGTGTATTTCTTTCTCAGTAAGATATGTTTCTATGTCAGCGGTGGTGAACCTTCTTGTGCTCACGTACCCCAAAATCAAATTCCAATTTATTTAAAAAACAATTAAAACATATACTTATGTATGAACATCATTGTTATTTGGATCATTGTAAATTGTAAATTCATTTATATCAAACAAATTAGTTTATGTCATATTTTTTTTAAAATGGCATTTTACATATATAATATATGTAAAATAAAATAAATTTGGTTTGTATGTACTTCAAATTTGGTATAAAAAGAATACAAAATCTGAAATTCCGATTGAAAAACCATTGGATTGAAAATCAAATAATATATTCCTCAAAATGTAATACAAATAAAATATTGTACGCAATTTTATATTTCATCAAATTCCGTAAAATTTATATACATATATATAATATGAGACAAGTACCAATTTTCACAATTAGCATTAAAAATAATAATAATAATCCATTTCTTCTTTTCAATTTTAACACTTATGCAATGTGCTATTTTGTCATGTTATAGCTTTTATTCTTTTCTTTTTCATTTGTTTATCTTGTATTTATCTTTTTCGTTTAATTATCTTTGTAAAAATCTGTAATTGGTCTCGGATGTTTTATATGTAAATATATTATATATTTACTTTTTGTTTTTATGCATGTCTACATCTTGTTGTCTGTTGATTTTTCAATAAATAAAATAAAAAATAATAAATTCACGATTAAATACAATTTCAAATGAGTTTTATACAAGATCTTTCTCTTTTAGCAACTTTTTACAACAGTTTCAGTTTCTGCAGATGAAGTTTGTAATGGCTACACTTGATTAACATTACTCGGCACTTCTCCTTCTTCTTCTTCTTCTTTGATTTGTTGAAAGAAACTATACACGAAAAACCATGCAAGAACAATCACTCCTGAAATTTAAATTAGCAATAATATTTTTTACAAATAAATACTTATATAAAAAAAAATATATTTTCATATATATATATATGTATATATATATACATGTGTATGTATGTATTTTAAGAGATTCAAAATCCATGGTGAAGTTTTTAACATACCAGCAATAACCAAACCCATGAGAATGATTGGAATTGATGAAAAAACAATGCATATAAACAACTCGTATATGATAAACACTAACGTTCCTGATGGTACAATGAATAACCATGGAAGAATCAAAATTTTTTTTGCCTGAAATAATAATAAAAAAAAACAGTGAAAATATATTTTTATTTGAGAAAATATTTTAAATAAAGAAAGTATTTTAGAAAAATCCTTGAAATCAAACCTTAAATGTTGCACAGATTAATGACACATTAACGAGAAACATAATAATAATTATAGCAACGGCGTACTCCAAATCCATCGTCAGTAAACCTGTCACTGAAATATTCAATTGTTTTATTACAGCAATAATCAATTTTATGTGTTTTCTGTATTATAATTGAGCTTACTTATTAAACATGTCCCAGATGTTTTACATACAAATGGTAGAAATGGATAAAACACCTAAAATATAGAAATAAAACTTAAGTTTCAAATATAACACAAAATAATTACTATACATATAGACCTAGTTTTCTGCAAAGTACTTAAGTCTCATGAGTAATTTCTTAATTTTTTATTTACCAAAAATATGAAATAGTAGAATCTACAACTTTTTTGTTTATTATCATTATATGTGTATGTATCGTAAGCTTTATTTTATATTGTAACATGGAGATCTGATGATTAGTGTTCATCGACCACTGGTTTACCAGCACTGGTTGCTTAATCGCGCGTTCGCGCCAAAAAGGCGTCAGCCAATCGGTAAGCTGTATGAAACAGCCAATAAAATCCCCCGACTCATCGACCAATTTCTCTGCGCTGAATGTACACGTTGTGTATAAATAGTCGGTGGATTGTTCCGTAATTAATATTTGAAGCTGGCTGGTCGACGGGTCTACAATAAACTACCTCCACCACTACCACAATATTTATATTATATGTATACTAGTTTTGTATATATATATATATATATATATATATATATATATATATATATATATATATATATATATATATATATATATATACATATATATTGAAAATATATAAAAAATTACTCACAAGACTCACGTATATAATATAATTATTTATACAAAAGTTCGTTATATTTACGTCTATTTATGTACATATGTATTTAAAACTAAAAATTATATTGTATTTACTAATCCCAATCCTCCGATGAAACGATTTACGGTGCGTAAGTTAAAACAAAAACACTTTTTAATGAGAGGCATATTTATGTCTCTGAATATAATTACGTAAGAATAATTTTTATATAAGTTATAGGATTTTAGCTCCAAATTGATAACGACGTATAGTAAAATTTGACACCGGAATGAAATACGTCTTATGCGTATCAATGTACTCGAAGGACTTAATGTTTGAGGCCTTCGATTATCTATTTTTTATCTACACAGCATAATGTATATCAATATTATATCGTATTTTTTAGGCTATACTATTATAAAGGGTCTTTCAATAGGGACGCTTGAAATTTGATAGGTTATAGCCAGGGCGGGTCTGAGGGGCAAGCAGCACAGGCGGTCGCCTGGGGCGCTGGAGGCAGGGGCGCCAAAAACCAAAATAAAAACGTAATAATGCATATAATTTAGTAAGCGTCTGTCAACCGAAATTGGCAGTTTACTCTTTATTTTTATTTTATTTTACATATATACATATACGGCCGCAAGGACCATTGAATTAATTTTAACAATTAATTAAGTATTAATCCATTGAGACATCTATGGATTTAGATTTTATGCACAATTATTACATATAATACACACAATAAATACAAAAGATTATTGAGACATCTATAGATTTAGATTTTGAGCATAATTTTTGCAAATTATATACACACAATAAATACATAAGATTTTTTTTTTGTGACAACAGGAAAGGATTTATTTTGCCAATTCGAGGAAATGTTTCAACAATGATCAGATCAAATTGGCAAACTCTGATAAGTAACGATCGATTTGGAGTCACAAAACCCCCAAATCTAACCAGCAGTTTGGCGGATCGAACCAGTGATCGCATGGTGCTAAACATATACGCTACCATTAAGCCAAACTGCTTGAACTCTTGTTCGATTTTTCTTCCAATATTTTTTTCGACCCCTTCAACATGTGTGCTCTTCACAAAAAATTTCAAGTATAATTCTTGTATCAAGGTGATGAAAGTAGAAATAAAATCACTAAATTTAATAAACCGGAAGTGGGATTTTTTCCACTTAGAAAATTCAAAAATGCTGTGACCACGATTCTTTCCACATCCCTGAACGTATCAAGCTGATAATTTATATTTGTATTTTCAGCTTTTGATCCACAAGTTTTAGGTACATACATATATGAATATCTTATAAACAGTTTCCCCCTTTCTATGTCAAACAGGATAATATTATAATAAAAATCACAAAAATGAAATGTATTTTATTTAATATTTACAAATATTATACATATTATACATTTGAATGATATATACATATATTATACAAACGCATTATCGAATAAATAAATTATCACATCAATTTTAAATTGCGACTATATTTCTTTGGTATCATTGCATTAAAATTAAAATTGAGGTGTACATAAAATTGAGTCAATCAATACATTATTAATATAAGAAATGTATTTAAAATAAGATTTATTTTGGAAAGCATCTAATTAATTTCTTATCTAAAAAGGCTATATTCTTTTGGACAATTTAATTTAGATTTCTGCATACATTCCAGCAAATCCAAATTATTCGGTACTTTATTCATATGTATATGTAAATACATACATGTGTAAGCTGCATGCAACAGTCAATATAATGTATAATATACCAAAATATATTATATATACTATATTATATTAAAAAAATCACAATACACATATAATTATTAATACAAAGGATCGTTATATTTACATATGTATATAAAAAAAATAAAGATTATATTGTATTTACTAATGCCAATCCTCCAATGAAACGGTTTATGGTGCGTAAGTTAAAACAAAAACACTTTTAAAATTTAGGCATTTTTAAGTCTCTGAATCTAATAACGTAAGAATTATTTTTATACAAGTTTTATGATCATAACTCCAATATCCGATAACAACGTATAATAAAATTTGACAACGGCATGAAATACGTCTAATACGTGTAAATGTAGTCTTTTATCTATTTTTTTTTGTAAGTACATACACAGCAAATATAATACCAATAGATAAATGATACATATATATCAAACGGTTTCATTAAAATTATATCGTATTTTTATATTTACTACCCAGTATTTAATCTTTATGAAGGCTGATGAGTGGATTAACGAAAATTTGTTTTTTCAAATTCACTCGGTGATTATAAAAACATCATTCAAAATCAGTGATCTTAAAAAATTATTTAAAGAATAAAAAAATATAGTTGTACTAGAGAAGTTTCTAACAATTTTTGAATTTAAAACTTACATATGTACATATATATGTACAACAAAAAGGAATTGGTTGGATACCGAAGCTGATACTTTACAGTCAACGTGCGCTACTAACTATAGCTGTCATGGCACATACATATGTACATATATATGTAGATAATAAAAAATTAAAATATATGTATGTATGTGGATAAATACAATCAAAAACCAACAACATAGATCAGTGGTTAGCGTGTAATGCTATCGATTATTTGGTGATGATTGTAATTGTTGATGGTCGATGTTTGTAATTGGCCTTGAATAATACTAATTTATGTACAATTTTGACAATAGATATCATGTTAATAAAATGGATGTATACATATCTGTATATTTACATATAAAAAATAAATTAAAAAAAAACATCCACTTCATTGTTTATAATTTAGGCAGTTATCTCTTTTCAGGAATATCTACATATCTATGGAAATTCTAATATGCATCTATTATTATTTCTCTTGTTGCAAATTTTAAAAGAACCACGTTCTTTAAACCTTCCCGAATTATATTAAATACATATGTAGGTATAATAAACGGAAAAAAATCATCAATTTAAATTTATTTAAAATATTCAATAGCTTGAAAAAATGATACATACATACATACAAAGACATTATCAAATACCTATGTTTATTCGGTTAAATCATAACACTTTCTTTTCATTGAGGTCAATATAAAATTATTTTGTATAACGTAATGTAATGGGTAGAGACACGTATTTTGGGCATTTTGCTATTAATGCTTAATTGATGCTAAAATAATAAAAAAACAAACAAAAAATGCTAAAATAACAAACAAAAGTGAAATTTGCATAAAATTTTTAAAATGAATAGACAATTTAGAAGGGTCTTCCTATCCCTATGCTCATTTATTATGGGAAGAAATTGAGGGGATAAAACCGAGCTTGCAGTTTACCATAGACGGTGTTTTTCCTGTCGAAACCAAGCATCTGCTTTTTTCTACTACTGTAAACAAAAGAAGACAGTTGGAGTTGTGTATCCAAAAGGCTGCTCAAAAAAGCGTCTTAAAACTAGACTCGCACTCAAGACTAAATGAGACAAATCTATTCCTCCAAATATTGAGTAAACTATTCAATCCATCTGTGGCAGGTACAAAGTCTAATATTAATGTTAAAGAAACAGTTTTGTTTTTTTAGAAACCTGCCATTGTTTAATGTATTAACAAAGGCTCAATGTTTGGAAGGATATCAGCACTTTCTTAGACAATTAATAGAGAATATAAAAGTGAATCCACGTCGGATATATTGCTATTATTGATAGCAATAAAAATTAAATATGAAGAGTTTGGTTGTGCAGCTCTAAAATTTATTTGGTGTCCCGTCAATAGTGTGGATGCTGAAAGGTATTTTACTAAATACAATATAATTACCGATCGTCGCACGAATCTCAAAAAATAATCTGTAGAAATATGCTCCATGTTGAGTTTTAATAAATTTTAATTGGTATTATATTTTTATATTCATATTTTTTGTCTTTGTATTTTTATATTCATGTTTTTTTCATTGTAATTTTAATTCCAAAACATTTTAAATTTTTTAAATTATTTTTTAATTGTTGTGTTGTCTTTAAATTGTATATAAATTTTATTGAAATTCACCGAAATTTTTTATTATTTAAAATTAAACTCTTCTCAATAAAATATAAATGCTAAAATTGAACATTTTTAATGCCCTAATACGCTAAAATGCAAAACGAAAATGTTAAAATTGACAAAAATAGATGCCCAAAATAAATGTCTCTAGTAATGGGTTATATGTATTATATGTAGGTAAATTGTTCAAATATCATTCGTTCGAATTACAATTTGCTCAAAAAATAATAATTTAAGTCATCTAAAAGACATTTCGAGGGAGAAACGCAAACGTTCAAGTCATTTAATTTTGATTGCAAAAAAATATACATATTTATATTTTCACATGTTTATACTTGATCGTTCGTTTTTACAACATCGCTATAGTTAGGCAATGAATCACCAACTTCGGACGATGAAGAAGGAAGTGTTTGCAGTGGAATTCCAGCGTTTTGAAGCTGCAAATTCGACCTTTCCTTTATTCTGATCTGCTGGTATAAACTTAAAACCAACAGCCACGAAAAAATAAGCACCACTGAAATAAAATCGAAGAAAATAAAAATTTTAAAAATAAAAATAACAATATTTTTAAGTATGTATTTAAGAAAAAAAACTGACATGTTAACATACCAACAGCAATAGAAGTTATTACCAATAGTAAATGTATAAAGAAAAACTCCCTCATGTCCTTGGGCAAATATATTTCGTACCATAAGCACAATTGTGTTGGAATTAGATACAGCAATGTTAAAAACACAGTCAGCAACCATGGAATTGTCATCAGTTTTGATGTCTGAAACAATTAAAATGAGCTTTTTCATATATAAAGGTATAATAATCCATAATAATAATTAAAAATAAACCTTGACAGCTGCATAGATCAATGATGCACTCGTGATACTACCAATTACTGAAATACACATATGAACACCCCATCGGAAAGACATCCCTAAAATAAACCATTAGATTATTTTTTTGTTTTATGCCTGTTATTATGTTTGAAATTTTAAACAAGCAATTTATTTATTTATGTAAGTGATTGGTTGTGTGATAATAAATTAAAGCTAAATGTGAATAAACAAAATTAATTTGGTTGAATAGTAAAAATGTATTCAATGGGATTGATGATACAATTATTGAAATAGTTGATAATATCTAGGAATTCACATAGACTCGAGACTGAATTTTAAGATATGTACATGCTGAATATATAATTAAAAACAATATGGCAAAGTATGAAAACGATCGGATAAGAGATAAAAATGACCACTGAATTTTAAGATATGTACATGCTGAATATATAATTTAAAAAAATGGATAGAAAAGTTAAAAAATATTTTAAGTAGAAAAAGTAAAGTTTTAGTCTATAATACAATTGTCTTGAAGCACGTGGTTTATTGTGCCACTGTGCTTAACATGTTTAATGGCCAAGATTTAGGAATAATTCATAATTGAAAATATAAGTAAAATTGTCATATTTGTGTTATTAAAAAAAAAGTTTTTTAAAAACATACCTCTTCTATAATTAGTATATAAAATAATTATTTTGAATAAAAACAACAATTTTATTTTACTACCGCCATCTATGTTTAAAACTAATAAACAAACGATGGATAAACGTCAACGACTATCTCGCCGGGCAGATATCAAACGCGTCTTACACGATATTTTTGCACCATCGTAATGGCAGAGGATCCATTACCTTATATTGATGACCAAAATGAGCAATATGGCAAAGTATGAAAACGATCGGATAAGAGGCAAACTTTTTCTTGAATTGTAATCGTAAAGGAGGTATGTAAAAATACAAAAATTACAAAATAAAGCTATGAGAGGTATTTTGAATGTTGGTAGATTGAAAAGTATAAGAAGTATGTTAGATGAATTGGGATGGATGATCAATATAATTGGCTTTTGTTTATAAGTTAGATCATAAGTTATTACCTATGTATTTTAAGGATTATACAATAATAAATAGTGATATCCATAGTTATTATACTAGAAATAAGAACAATTTAGTTGTAGGTAGAGTAAGGAAAAAGAAAACAGCTGGTGGTGTCTTTCACAGGGTGTGCTCATGTACAATGCCCTTCCTAGTATGTCAGGTCTTCTAAGACCGTGGATGCATTCTTGCGAGGTGCAAGAGACACCTCTCTGAGAGACAGTGCATATAAATATAGTTTATATAAAATTTTAGAGTTAAGTAATTAAAAATGCATGTGATTAAAAAAAGAAAGTTTTATTAAATTAGTGAAATAGCTAAACTTATATAAATAAATATACTATTCATGATACGAATCACACTCACCTTTTTTATATGAAAATCCGAAACATATGAAAAACACCTGAAATCATAAGAAACTTTTTACATCATGTGTGGGTTAAATGTGAAAAATTCATGGTTGGTAATGTATGGTACAAATGTAGCCCATTCCCAAGACTACAAAGAGCGCATTTCTGTGGTAGTCCCCTCTCCAAACATTATTTGTATTTTAGGTTATACCAATTTGTGAGAGATAACCACGAGATTGTTAAATACATAGTATTCTATGGCCCGGGCCATACCGGGCGATTTTGGTCGGCAGATTAGTTGCACGACTGGTCCAAATGTATGCAGTTAGATGGAGCGTGCCTCACCCGGCAACTTATTGGTCCTGGAACGTGTGCAATTAAATAAAATATTTATAATATAATACCGATTCTTAAGTAAGTATAAAATACTGACTGTTAAAATATCGATCAAAATGTATAAAAATAAGTCATGTGAAAAGTATGCAAGTACTCATATTTACATTGAAATATATAAATCAAACTAAATTTAATAACCTTATTCAACTGTCGCTGTGACAGTTGGATATAATATAAAACGCTGCTGATAACGTGTTTATCGGCAAATAATTCGGCGAATAATTGAATTCGGCAATGGCCTTGTTTCTACATATAATAACTACGATTTATTTTACATATAAAAGCATTTAAAAATAACACAAATTAAAAAAATAATTGTAATTATACAAAAATCCTTATAAATATGAAAACAAAATAGGATATAGGATGTGAATAAATTGAGATTTAACTGATTTATCTAATAGATATTTCATTTATTAATCTATAATAGGATAATTTGTGAATACATCACGACACGTTTCATTGAATTTTGGATCAATTTTGTAAAGTAAAAAGTAACGTTTTTATACGCACAAATAATTCCGTGAGCGTTTTTTCTTTCAGTATTCTTTGGTACATACTATATTTATTTATTTATTTATTTTATTTATTTTATTAATTGAAAAATCAACAGACAGGATGTACATAGATATGTATAAAAAAACAAATAGTAAATAAATAATATATTTTATTTTTTTATTTTATTTCATACCAGGAAGGCATTACAGGTAAACCCCAATGCGCCTTCCTGGCCAAATTACAAACAATACAGCATTTTTTATTATATAAGTCACTAAATTACGAGACACTGACTTAAACTCGACAATTAACGAGACATCTATGAATTTTACATACATTTTTATTGTAATATTTACATTAATCATACTCAAATAGTGGTGACATAGTGGGTAGGAAGGATTTTTTTAGCCAATTTTTAATCGGGAATCGTTTCAACAATGAAATCAGAGAAAATTGTAACATCCTATATAACATCCTATATAACATCCTAAATTGTAACATCCTATATGTAACATCCTATATGTAAATAACTATATGACGCGTATGAATGCGTGAACGCGCATGCGCAAATGGAATATGAATGCGTCCATATAGAATGTACCAAAAAATACTCCCCGTACTTGCAGGTTGCCTGCTGCTTCCGCTACGTGCCGACTAGATACAAACATGCCTTAATCTGTGAGTATAATGTCTATGAGCGTTTTGTCGCGTGAACTTTATGTCGTGCGCGCTGTGTCGATGAGCGTTAGGTCCGTGAGCGTTTTATCGTGACACCGTTTGAAATATAATGGTCAGCATACATGGTATAACTTTCAAGGTGAAAACGTTTAAAATGTATGTACACGTGTAGGTACAGACAAATGTAATAATAATATAAGTGGCTTTATTACCTTTAGTGACTTAATTAGTTTCCGCCACAGTCGTATGTGGTGTTTAGTGTTTGACGTGTGTCTGATAAACATTTGTTCATATTACTCGCAAGATGGGGAAGTGCATCATTAAAAGTTGCACAATGCACACCAAAGATGACGGAATGCAAACTAATCATGTATATATATATATATATATATATATATATATATATATATATATATATATATATATATATATATATATATATATACATATATATATATTTACATATATACCAAGAAGGCCTTACAGGTAACCCCAATGCACCTTTCTGGCCAATTACAAACATTACAGCATTTTTTTATTATACAAGTCGCTGAATTACGAGACACTGAATAACTCGCAAATTAACGAGACATCTATGAATTGTACATAAATTTTATTGTACATTAATCAATCTCAAATAGTGATGACATAGTATGTAGGTAGGAAGGATATTTAGCCAATTTTACCGGAAACCGTTTCAACAATGAAATCAGAGAAAATTGGCAAACTCTGATAGGAAACGATTGACCTGGAGTCACAAATATTGAGGTCTGACCAGCAGCACTACAGATTAACTCTGAAAATTCTTTTCAATCGACGTCAGCTCATGGGATCGAACCCGGCGCCTCTCGATGCTAAGCATAAGCTTAACGACCGAGCTATGCTGCTGGCTATATATTATAATATTGCTATTCTATCTTTCTGTGATAACGCTCGCCGTACTATAATAGTCGTTTCGACATACATATGTATGTCACAGCTAAGCCACTGCCAAAACGTATATACGGATACAATAACAAAAGAAAAAAACTTCTGTATATATACTATTTGCTACCAATGTTTCCTCTTGGCAGAGAATTTACCGCCATCTATTGAAAATTTATTTACTTAATTAATTTTTCTATTGGTGTTTTATATTGTTTACATGTATGTACATAGGTGGGTAGTTTTCAACTTTTATTCATATTAAACAATTAAATATAAATATTAAATTAAATATATTTAAAAGGTATTTGAAAAAAATTTGACCGCGTGCGGATCGAACACAGAATCGACACATTTATTTTTATTATTTTTATTTAATAACTTAATATGCCAACACCCATGCGATGATATTTCATCGGGTACAACACTAGTCAAGTATGGCGACGGCCATACCGAAATCTTACAACACTATGACGCCTAAAGCCATTTTTACTATTTTTACATTTCTCTGTTTACATAGGTACCATATTCGCATACACTTCCAATATACATAAATAGACATTATATTATACAAAAAAAATATTTTAATACGATTACATATAACATTTTTCACGCTATTAAATAATTCAGATTGTGTACGAGGTGCATAGCAAAAATCTTCGACGAGTATTGATCGAGAGCCATATTTAGCCTGTTGACTGTTATGCATGGAACGAATTAAATTAAATTGACATATGCGCACTTATTGGTCAGCTAAAGTGTTCTCAGAGGCTTAGCTTCATTACGCAAAACTACATTGGAATACACTCACCAATCCCAGCCATCCGATGATAAGGTTTCCAGTGCGTAGACTGAAACAGCAACACTTATCAAAGATGGGCATATTTTGGCCTCTGAAACTAATCGAGTTGAAACGATTTCAATAGTGTTTATTGGATTTATGTATAATATAATACTATTGCATACGTGTAATGAGCTCACATATTTTGATTCCGAGAAGTAATTCTAGACTGTGAAACGTCTCTTGCGTTTCGATGCACTCAAATGACGTGCTATGCATGTGGTGCATGTTGTGTGTTTACATATGTATATGCAGTCGTAAAATAATTGAGTACTGTGACCATGTTTTTGCGAATATGCACTACAACCGCAAATTCTAAGTAAAGTTTGATTAATTCATAGTACCTGAAACGTCCAACAAAATTGATAATATATTTTTACTTTATCTATGTACGTAGTAACAATAGATGAAGTTTTGTGATCATGCGAAAATTCGAACTCGAGATTTTGACTGATTCGAACTCAGAATCGATTACTGATCACGTTTTCATGATCTAGAAAAAATGTGTGTGTGTGTTTCTGTGTGTTTTGGGGATTTTTTGAACACCGTTAGTTCTATCGAACCAAAACTTGGTATCGGGTACAAAAATTCTTATAGACATGACGAAAATTTTTTTCAAATTTTTAAGTTGACCGGAAATGGTACCTCCCCTTATAGGTGTCCTCTTTTTTTAAGTTTTTGAATTCAATTATCTCCCAAACCGCTGACTGAATCGGATTAATTTTTTTTTACATGTAATAGAAATAATAATGTCTATAACCTTATATTTTTTAAATATTTTTATCTGAACCGGAAGTAGTAGTTTTACTCTAGAGAATCGAGGTTTTTTATGTTTTTCTCAGAAACCTTTTGGTTTATTGAACTGAAATTTTATATCTAGAAGTTTAAGCGTAATAGAAAGTTATGGATAAAATTTGGTAAGCATACCTCAACCGGAAGTGGCAGTTTACTCTTGTTCGATTTATCATCCACTATTTTTTTCGACCCCTTAAACATGTGTGATCTTCACGAAAAAATTCAAGTATAATTTTTGTATTAATATGATGAAAATAAAAAAAAATCACTAAATTTAAGTAACCGGAAGTGGGTTTTTCTCCTCTTAGAAAGGTCAAAAATGTTGTCGCCTGGATCCTGTCCACACCCCTGAACGTATTAAGCTGAAAAATTATATTTGTATTCTTTATGTACTAACTTAGACTTGGTAACGTTTTGGTCAGAATTCGTAAACCGGAAGTAGTATTTTTTTAAATAATAATATAGACGTATTATAATTTATATGTATAATGTATTCCGGGTTCTGGGTATTCCGGGTTTGTCCCGGTTTCAAGCCTCTCCTCCCGGTGTCCCAAAGGGACCTTTCGGGACGGTCAAATGTCCCGGTTTTCGATAGCTGCTTATTGACCTTTCATTGTTCAGAAATACCGACCCCCCCCCCCAGGTATGAAACTACAAAAAAAATGCACGAATCTCAATCTCACTGTAGATCAGTGGTTCTCAGGCGAAATTTTACCGTGGCCGCACAGGTGATAATAATAGTCCCATGGAAATGTCTGGTGGCCGCACCAAATTTAATCAAATAAATTAAAGTTACAAAAAAAATGGATCAATTTATTCATAAAATAAAAGAAATTTTAATATGTTGGTATATATTTATTTAATAATAATGCAAATGGAAATTGCTCAATACTCCTTTCTTCCAGTGCAAGCCGCATTGCTGCTTCTAAGTTTGCGTCTGTTAGCTGGTTTCTAAATTTGTTTTTAATAAAGTGCATTACACTGAATGATCTTTCGCAATATACGGTAGTGGTAAAAATAGACAATATTAATAAAAAAATTTATATTGGTTTGTTTCATTGTCAACGTATATTTCCGACCAAAATTTTTGAACCGAAATATTATTAAAATGGTTATTAAGTACTTGATCATGGCTAATTTCTAATAATGCATATTTTACGTTAGCCCAGTTAATTAATCTCAATACTGAAAAAGATTTTAATCTATTTTGTAGTACTATGAAATTTTCATTTTTCATCATAATAAAAGGGGAAGATACAAAAGAAACAGTTTTAAAAAAATTCAATTTTTTAAGTTTTAATTTTAATTTTGAAGTTGTGTCTGTCATCTTATCTTTGAAATCACTAACAGAAGATAAAATTGAAAAATTGTCATTTTCAACTTCTGTCACAAGGCTTTTCGCTATATTTTTTAGTTTGTCAATGATGAGCATGGTTTATATGGGTCTACGTGACTTGACAGAATGTTAAATTACAGAAAACGCAAATATCGGAAGGCAAAGATCGAAAATCAAAAGATCTTAAGTCGAAAGATCAAAAAAAAATGGTGCATGGTAAACGGTACATACTCACTTAATTTGCGCGAGCAGGATACAACAGGAACAAGAGGAACATGCTTTTCCTCCCGTATTCTGCGCGCGCACATTAATACGGAAGGAAAAGCATGTTATTTACTATTATTAAGTCGCTGGTGGCCGCAGTAAAATCCTCTAGTGGCCGCACTTGAGAACCACTGACTGTAGATCCACATCCATGGTTAAAAAAGCAAGAAAAGCAAGATTTTATTTTATTTTAATTTATTTATTGAAAAATCAACAGACAGGATGTACATATGTAGATATGTATAAAAAAACAAATAGTAAATAAATATTTTTTTATTTATTTATTTTATTTTTATTTTATTTCATACCAGGAAGGCATTACAGGTAAACCCCAATGCGCCTTCCTGGCCAAATTACAAACAATACAGCATTTTTTATTATATAAGTCGCTAAATTACGAGACACTGACTTAAACTCGACAATTAACGAGACATCTATGAATTGTACATACATTTTTTTATTGTAATATTTACATTAATCATACTCAAATAGTGGTGACATAGTGGGTAGGAAGGATTTTTAGCCAATTTTTAATCGGGAATCGTTTCAACAATGAAATCAGAGAAAATTGGCAAACTCTGATAGGAAACGATCAACCAGGAGTCACAAATCCTGGTCTGACCAGCAGCATTACAGATATACTCAGAAAAATTCTTTTCAATTGAGGTCAGCTCAAGGGATCGAACTCGGCGCCTCTCAGTGTTAAGCAGAAGCTTAACGACCGAGCCACGCTGCTGGCTTTATATGTAACATCCGAGTCCAATAATAGATTTTTACAAAAATGAAAAAGAGAAACGAAATTGAGAAAAGCAATTTTTTTTCAAAATTCTTTGGCAATATGTAATTAATTTTATTTAATATTAAAATAACTAAATAAACTGAAAAAAAAGGACTATACTAAGAAATACTAATGGGGGAGGGGAATACTATTAAAATGTCCCGGTTTGGATATCAATAAATCTGACAGCCCTATATATGTACAAAGTAACACATGTTGAAATTAAAACATGATTCACTGGTGATAAGTGCATAGAGATTAGTTTCAAGGAATGACATTTTCATAAATTACAAAACGTTCAAAACGTGACCGATGATTTCAACGGGTGGTTTCGGAAAGGAATTTATGCACGAATTAAAATAAAGTTAGATATATGTCATATATAAATATAATGTAAGGTAATTAATAGTAAAAAGTTGGGTGCGCGCATTACACGTTCACCGATCCAACCCGTTCGAAATGATGAATGAATATGTGTGTGTCTTCGTGGATGTGTGTTTGTGTCACCCGTCACTCGGCCTGACGTCGCACGTGTCAAACACTGCACACCCCCCCCCCCCCCTCTCTCCCTACCCCGCGTTTCCTCGACCACTTGACTGTGCACCTCTGTGACTCTGATTGGCTGTGTCTCCACGCGTCCGTCACAAACATCCCACATCACGTCCGTTGTTTTTTTTTAATATATACATATGTATTATTATTAGAGGCCTGAGTGCACACACTTGTGCACTCGGTAAAAGATTAGCCATTTGATCGGCCGACATAAACAAAAGAATTATTAATTATACCCACTGCCAAAAGTGGCAACGGCATCGCGCATGCGCAAATTTCACTCTTATGCCCACACTATGCCGCGTCTCTTTCCACGATTTCAAGGGGAAAAAAAGAGTATTTTAGTGTATTTCAATAAAAGTATGTGGTGAATCTCCACTAATTATGAATATTATATTTAAAATGCCCATTTTACTGTCATGGAAGTCAATATAATGTAAACCAACTCATCGGAAGTGGGCGTAATGGTGCGTACGCACCAAGCCAACGAACGGCCCACAGGCCAACTTTTAAAACCAGTAGCGTACAAAATATCGAAATAAAAATTAAATTTAAAAATTGAAATTAAATATCAAAATTAAAACTATTATTATTATATTAAAATTAAATTCAAGTATCAAAATAAAATTATAATCATTATATTAAAATTAAAATTAAATATTGAAAGTTATAACAGAACATGCACAATTTAAATAAATTTTCGAGATTGACCTAAAATTAGATCATCAACAATCACATACAGGTAATCCTCGACTTAAGAAGTTTTGACTTACGAAGATACGCACTAAGTTCGAAAAAAAATCAAAGAATTATTATTTTTACTTCCCCGTAAAGCACAGTTACTTAGAATATATCATGTATTAGTATGGGTGATCCAACGATTTTTGCTAACCCGGGGTGTTTCTCTCGTCGAAATAAATCAAGTAATTAAATCATTTCAGAGGTAAAATTTATCGGATAATGTGTGATTATTAATTTTATTTCGACGAAAGAAAAAAAAACCCTTTGACAAATCACCGACATCCGACACCGCGTTTTTTTATTAATTGTTTTTTTTTATCGATCATCGACGGTGGAAATACAGTAACATATCGTGACGACTTTTAAGAAATATTAACAAGATGAAATTATAATATTTCTCTGGCTTTAAATGCGTATCGTCGTAATTCAAAACATTGTTGTAATTCAAAACATCAACGATGATCTAATTTTAGCTCAATCTCGCTCTTTAGCTTAATTTTGATATTTAATTTCAATTTTTTACTTTAATTTTTATTTCAATATTTTACTCGCTGCTGGTTAAAAAGTTGGCCCAAAATCGTCGTTGGTTTAATCCGTAAGCACCATAAAGTAGTTTCGAGGGCAACAAAGGAGACCCTCGGATTAGGCATCACTATTTCCCAGAATCTGAACGAGCGTGAGACGTCGCGTTCCTGCGACCGTTATAATTGGTTTTCGAGGATTACCTCCAGACTAAGTGCAAGTCGGCTAAAAAATGGATAGACTTAGTGGTCGGTAACAGCACCCAGCCACTTCCCACTACAATTCTTAGAACTGACAACGCTAAAGCGTGGGACTGCATATCCGGGTACATGACTAAACAATGGGGAAGTAACCGGACGTCGAAGATGCAGGGTGTGACCTGTCCTTTAAATCTTCTAAATCACCAATAAATGATGTGAAGTGACTTTGACATTGACAGTAAACATTGACACGAATTATACGACCTATGTTCAATGCTACATGAAAGGCTTAGCGCGGAAGTATTCTTGTTTACTTTGCACATGCTCAAAATACAACGCCTATTGGCGTTTTTCAGGCTCTTGTACTTGTTGGCAAAACGCCGATCGGCGTTGGTCAGCATTCAAAGGGTTAACCGATCGTCAAGCTTACCAAGTAGTTTTTAATAAAGAAAAAAAATAAGCCCTAAGTTAGCCATCCCTGATTTGTGTGTGTTTCTATATACAATTTTACATAGAAATGACGTTATCTTGGGAATAGCAATAGCAGAAATATTGGACTGGTGTTTTAATCAATGCATTGAAATAATTGATAAGACGTAGGACTCGGTTCAAATAAATTTGAACATATACAATATCCAAACAGCTCTCATATATTATATGTACATCTAAATTATAAACATAAGTGTATTCAAATATGTAGATAATAAAATTTAAAAAAAAATGTGTATTACATATAATATATTGATTTTATTTTCACGTTGATTAAAACCTTAATACTCTATTTTAATGCATAAATATAATGGATATATTTTTGTTATATGTATTATATTTATATATGTACATATTATTCTTATATAGGCATGTCAAAATAATCCAATGGTGGCGTTTCAAACAAAATAGTCATTGAAGAAACTTGATGTTCGGCTAATTTATTTTGACACTGCACTTCAGCACTGCATCTTATACCTGAATCTTAGCTTTCTATTTTAATACAAAAAACTTTCTGAAATACAATAATAATATGGTTAATGGTTTAAATTTGTATATTTATGTATGTATGTATTATATATCACGAACTGCGTTTTTCACATACGGTCAACTGGTATCCAAATGAATAGAAACATAAGAATGATTTTTAATAATGACATTAGTTGTTTATTTAATTCCGATTCAAATACGTAAAATCCAAATATAGCCAGCATCAGCCGAAGAATAAACGTCACCTTCAACGACTAAAAATAAAAAAAAACCACTTTAAAACGGTTCATGTAAATTTTTAATATGTGTTTAATTTACAACAATAATAAACTGTTAATATAAAATAAATTTGTACCTGTGTAATTGTATGTGAGGATAGTTGATATGAGAAAATAATAATTAAAATTCCTAAAATAAATTAATAACATTATTATTTTTAATTTTTATTACTTATTTTATTTTATATAGGTACATATAAAAAATTAATCTCTGTTTGATCTGTGTACATGTGTAGCTTGTACTGGTTAGAAAGTTTGTTATGAAGGAATAAACAATGAAATTTGAGGTTATGAGTTGCTGCCGGCAATATGTATACTCATTTATGCCGGGAACCTTACAGTTTAGAATAGTTTATTAATACTAAGATTGCTTTAAGAATAGTTTATCAATGTATGATTGTCCATAAATGAGTTTATGTATTTACAGAAATGAACTTTTCAATCATCAGATAAATTAAATCAGCTGATAACTAAAAATAATTGTATGTGATGTATATATGTAAGCTTATTGTAAAAAACTAAATGTATGTAAGCTTATTGTAAATCATATTAACAATTATTAGATACAACATAACTTCTAATTGAATACTTATCTCGCAGATAAAACCCAGTTAAGAGATATACTTTTAGCCGTGAAATGTCAAATCTGACATATTTGGCCAAAAATCAATATATATCGTGTATTACCCTACAAGAAGCTACACGCCAAATTTGAAATTTATATATACATATGAGAGTTAAAACTATAAATATTTATATATTAGAGATAACGAGAACCAATAGAGCAAATTTCATAAAATATAGAGTGAATTATAGGCGTTTAAACAATTAAAATCTGATAATGTCGTGTCATAGCGAACAGTTGACGCCTTGTTAAACAACGCTTGTTAAACGTCAAGAAGATTTACTTTCCTCGTTTTTAAAACGCGTTGTATACGATATTTTATGTATCTCCAACGTAATGGCAGACGATACATTAACGTATATTGATGACCAAAATGAGCAATATGGCAAAGTATGAAAACGATCGGATAAGAGATAAAAATGACCACTGACACGAAAGCCATGTGAAACGTAAAGGAGGTATGTTATAAAAAGAGTCAATACAAACCTTTGATGTCTAGATTAAAATAATTAACTGCATATAAAAATATTATTGTGGAAATGACCTGTGTGCAAAATAATACATAATACATTGTTTGTTTCATATATATGTATGTAATTTTATCATGTACAATCAGTCAGTCGATAGATTGCTTACCAAACTCAGCGAAGCGACGGTCGAATTTCTAGTTTGTAGTCCAAAATCGAGATAGGATCTCTTGAAACGTGCCATCTTCATAGAGCTGTAATTAATGAGACAATTTTATATTTAAGAGTGACCGTATCCATTGATACTAAATACTAAAAAAATATCTAGTACGGAAACTGTTGGATCGTGGATGGTGGCGATTGAAAGGACCGGTTAACTCGTTTCATTATATACTTTATTATTACTTTACTGGTTGTTACATGTTGACTATTGACTCTATCTGACGGTACGCAGTATCTATTGAATGAATGCACTTTCAGAGAGAGCTTGAAATGACCGGAAAATTCCTATTTATAGCATACAAGTATAATACAATTGGAGTGGGAGGTGGTCTTGATATCACAAATTTTGACCAGAAACTTTCAAATAAAGTTTCCAATTAAAAAAATATACATATACATAGTGTAAAGAAAATAAATCATTGTGCTACTTACAGAATCTTTCGTTTGATACTGCATATACGTGTGTATGTTACTTCACAGGCTCTCAACCTATAGATACAGAACTAAATTAAGTATTCTTTATCAGTTTCCATGACCTTTAATAAACCTATTATCACACCAAATGACAGTCAGTAATAAAATATTTAGGAGTAACGTTCGATAAAAGAATGAGATGGGCACCTCACATTGAGGCAGCGAAATGCAAGGCGATGCGGGGTATATCCTCAATATATCCAATATTTAATCGCCATAGTTCTTTATCAACTCAGAATAAAATAAAATTATATCGCGCGCTCATATTACCATTATTAACCTATGCTTCACCTGTATGGAATAACGCCTCGAATACTAATATTTCCAAGCTCCAAGTAATACAAAATAAATCCCTAAAAATAATTTATAATACACCCATATATACTAACTTGAAAAAACTGCATGCCATATATAATATTCCGTTTGTTACAGACATTACTAACAAACTAACCAGTAGATTCTATGACAGAATCACTAATAACCATACTAACACACTTGTGAAGAGTCTCGGTGATTACAACAAAATGTCTATACCCTTCAGGTATAACACACAGATTACCTAAACAGAATCTGCTTTAGGTCATCGACTTTAGAGAGTCTTTAATTAATATTATGTATTAGATGTATTATGAACATTTATAAGGATTGTAAATAGGTTTTTGAGCTCTTTTTCCTAGTATGCTGTAGATTAACATTAGAATAATATAATACTATGATTACTAACCAAATTAAATTAAATTGTAAAATAGAAAATGATCAGTAGATCATTAGCTATTAAAACAGATATAAGATGTATTGTGAACATAATTTCGTAATAATAAAAAGCATTTAAAAATAAAAAAAAATAAAATTATCACACCAGCTTATTACCCCATTGCTTTTACAATGTGTACATGCATACATTTTAAATGTACCTAAAGTGCTCCTACTATATACAGTAATATTTTATTTGAAGTCATATATTTATTATTGAAATGTAAAATATTTCAAATAATATTGTAACGTGGAAACATTATGGGGACTGGCCGCCGCCTAAAGGTCTGTTCATATCTATCCAGCACGACCCGAATCCTGCAAATACGGACAGTATTCTTTAGTACATTCTATATGGACGCGCATGAATGCGTAAATGCGCATGCGCGAATGGAGTATGAATACGTCCATATAATGTACCAAAGAATACTATCCGCACTTGCAGGACACCTGCAGGATACGGGTTGTGCTGGATAGGTATGAACAGACCTTAAAGTGCATTAGGGGGCTAACAATGGAGACCCCCGAATTGGCCTAGCGGGACTCTTAGTGGCCGGTAGAATTTCTAGAACCCTGAGAGCGTGAGATTCACTTAAAATTGTACGTGCCTAGACAATGGAGAAACAAACGGATCAGGGAAGCTGCAGTGAGCGACTTGCCCTTTATAAGTAGGTACTTAGGCCACATCAGTTAATTCTGCTGAATCATTCAGTAAATTATGTGAAGCGACTTTGGCCTTTCATTTGTCTCCTCCACCCACCCCTACGCAACAATATGTATTCATAATTTCAATTTGCAACAAAATTTATGTTGAAATTAACTTGAAACAGGAGATTAGCCAGTAACATGGCTCGGTGGTTGGGTTTTTGCCTAGCATCGAGAGGCGCCGGTTTCGATCCCGTGAATTGACCTCGATTGAAAAGAATTTATTCCGAGTATATCTGTAATGCTGCTGGTCAGACTTGGATATTTGTGACTCTAGGTCGATCGTTTCTCATCACAGTTTGCCAATTTTTCTGATTTCATTGTTGAAACGCTTCCTCCATTAAATTTGCTAAAAACCATCCTACCTAATATGTCACCACTATTTGAGTAATGTTACCACTTAGTAGATATAAATATTTTAAACAACTACATATATTTTTTATCAGTAACTATGTATATATGTACAAATTTGGTCAAATTCATCAGTTTGGTCGGTTAATGTATCAGTCTGGTCAGTAAATTATATACATAGTTGAATTCCTCAAAATGTCTATAACATTAAATTAGAAAATAAAGTAATAATAGTTTTGGCATCAAAAAATCATTTCACTGTGTGTAAATAGCGAAATGAAATTACATATTATGTCCAATTTTGAGATACCTGTCTAAATAAACTGACAGTTTAATTAAAGGCTTTAGTTGAATACAAAATATTGACCAAATCGAAACATGTACATATGTAAATAAATGATCCTTTATTATAATTACTGACCAAAGACATGTTATTTTACTGATCAATTAAATACTACAATCATTCCAAATTGTCAAATTTAACTTTTGTGTGTAAGCTGTGTTGATAATATTTCTGTTATTGAATAAAACCTGAGATTGAATTTAAATTATTCTATATCAATTCTTGTGACCTATGAATATTTTATCACTCAATCTCTTTCACCTTATATGTATACCTACATTCATATGTACATATCACAATATTAACTGAATAAATGTAGTAATATTATATTTAATTTAAATGTTGCATTATTATTGAAATGTGAAATTTTCTCGACATAGTAAAAAATACATGTATAAAATCGGAATTAGAAGACAAATAATATTTGAAATAGATAACAGGTGTCCTCTATTCAATTGGCATAACCTTTATTTTCTTTTTGAGACCTAAAATTAGGAAAGTCAATTTAATTTTAAAGTTTTGATCCACCAATTCTTGGTATATAAATATCTTATAAACAGGTTTCCCCTTCTTAATGTCAATAGGATAATATTATAATAAAAATCACAAAAATGTAATGTATTTTATTTTAATATTTACAAATATTATACGTACATATGTATATACAAAAGCATTATCGAACAAAATAATTATCACAAATAGAAATTAAAAGGCCAACGTAGTGTCACAGCATTTATTGGTGATTAAGGAGATACACGCACTGGCAGTACTCCGTCCAGAAAGGCTTGATATCGCTTAGTACCGCCTTATAACGGATAGGTCACTCGACGTCCGGTTTGTTTACCTATTGTTATGGTCACGTACTCGGATATGTATGTATTCCCACGACACTCAGCCCCACGGTATCGGTCACTTCTGAGAACTCCACGGGAATGCGACCGAGTGCCGCTACTACGCCAATTCGGTGACCATTACCAGCTTACTTGCACTTAGTTTGCAGATAATCCTCGAAACCAATTATAGCGGTCGCACAGTGTCAGGGATGCGCCTCGGCCTAATCCGATTGCACTTAACCGGCGGCTCTTTTTAGTATACGTAACAGTATCAATGCATTTAAATTAAAATTGAGGTGTTTATATAATAGAACACTTAATATTTGGGATCGGGATAATTCAAGTCGATCAATACATTACCAAACTAAGGCTCCCAGTAAATCCAAAATATTCTCTACTTAAATCACATAGTTGATAAGTTTAATTCAAAGCAACTATGTAATAAAGAAATATATGCTACATATATTTCTTTGGTATCATTGCATTCAAATTAAAATTGAGTTGTATATATAATAAGTAAATTTTATTATCGCAAAAAATTGTTAAATTTAACTTTTACATGTGTACATACATATACAATGAAATATTGACTTCGAAATTATACCAGGTAAGTGCCGGAGAGAAATCAATTCTATAACTTGAGACGCCTAGGGTTAAATTATTTAATAATAAAAAAATTATAAATGCGATAATGTCACTTTGGTATCATTCCTTAGAATTAAAATACAGATTTTGATATAACAGAACACTTAATTTATTGAGATCACGATATTCCAAGTCAATCAATATATAATATAATACATACAAATGTACATATGTATTACCAATAATAAGAACATAGATTGATTCTGAAAAGTATCTAATGAAATCATTATCTAATTGGCACTATTCTTTTTGCAATGTTTTAATTGTAATTAGATTTCTGCATGCATCCCAGTAAATCCAAAGTATTCTGTACTTTAATAGTTGATAAGTTTAATTCAAAGCAAATATGTATTACATAATAAGCTATTGTCATCAAAAATTATTGGTATTCATAGTAATTCATACTAAATCTATGGTAAAATGATTTTTTCGAATTCACCACAATCCGGCTGTGGTGTTGAAGAAAGGCCTTTCAGTTCAGTATCAGCATTTTGACATTGAGACTTTGATACTTCGTCTTCTTTGATCATTTGATATAAACTAACCACACATAACCAGAAATACACGTACATCCCTGAAATAACAATTTGATAAATGGTTTGAAAACTTTTCATACATTATGATTTATTAACTGCATTTATAACATACCATCAAACACCATCATAAAGATTACAAACACAGTTTCAGATGTATAATATGAATTAAGTATCCGTATACCATGATATTCATCATATAGGAATAATCCAATGAACCGTGTTGCCAAATGTACTGCTAATAATAAAATTTCTAATGCAATCAATATCAGCCATGGAATCAACATCAACTTTACAGACTAAAAGACAAAAAAATGGTTATTAAAAACATTAAATCATTTTAAAATGTTTACAATATCAATACTGCCATGTATAAAATGTTAATCATACTATACATATGTATTATACAAATTAAATTGAACCTTAAAAACTGCATAAAGTAGTACTACATGCAGAAAAACAGTCAGAGATATTAAATTCAATGTCCATATCTTTCCTAGAATTAATACATTACTATTATTCTTTCAGTTAAATTAAACTAGTTGGTAAAAATAAAGTTAAATAGTACACTACCTGTTTCATTTGGAGCGAGTTCGAAAATACTGAGTGCCAACAAAAATGCTAATAGGCAAAATGCCTACGGACGTATAAGAACAAGAAATACAATATTAATTGCATATTTTAATATTGAAAATTAGTCATTAGTAAGTTGTTTACCAAACCCAGCCAACCAATGACTGTGACTCCGGTTTGTAATCCAATACAACAACAGAATTTCTTGAAGAGTGCCATCTTCAATGTACTAAAATTAATGAAAAGAAATTATTGTATTGAGCATGGATTTGACCTGTAGATACTAATTGTCAAACAAATATCAGCTTTCCGTTAATGTTTTGGTTAGTCATTATCAAAAAACGATAGCACATATTGCAAGAAAATAAACGGGCTTGTTATACACAGAATTTATTTTTTGCATATTTTATATCGTAATGATAAGAACTAATTTATTTACTAAGATCACAAAAAAACTAAGTAGTTTAGTAATACATACATAATCTTCTTATTACTTAAATGTATTAGTATAGCCAGGGGCGGCTTGTGACTTTAAAAACAGGTGGGGCACGAGAAGATTAAACCCCCCCCCCCTTCCTCCTACATATTTTCTTTTTATAAAAAATGAAATTTATATATTTTTAAGGTTGTGGCTATTTGCAGGTACTGTGTCTGCGAATTATTGACTATTTGCAGGTACTATATCTGCTAATTATTGGCTATTTGCAGGTACTATATCTGCGACAGGCGCAAAGCCTTGTGCGCATGCGCGTGAATTTATAATCCGATTATAATTTCTTACATTTAATGTATGCTAGACTTGTTTAATCAATCGTTCATTATACATGAGGCAAATAAATTTCGCATGTTATTATAATGGATTTATATCATTTAGCTAGTTCGCGGCTGTACTTGTATGTAGGTATTATACGTTGTATATGATAATAATTTTCTAACAATTAATAATGTTAACTAATTTGGATTATATTTTTTATTCTACGTCACTTTACGAGTTCGAACTAAATTTTAAGAGGTTTAAAACAAAATTTTAACAGTAAACACGCTGACAGTGACAGTTCACGCGCATGCGCAGAAGGCTTTGCGTCTGTCGCAGATATAGTACCTGCAAATAGCCACAACCTATTTTTAATGACATTGTATGCTTATAAAATGATTTTTATTAACTAATTATCGACTTCCTTCATTATGTGTTCTGAAAAAGCAATCATGCAATTAATAAAAAATCTAATTTATAATTTTGAAAGAGACTTTTTATGTAACTATGTAAGGTTTGGGAGGGGGCATCGAAAACAAATCAAAGTTGACTATTATTTTTTTTTCGATTCAAATAAATTTAATAAAAAAAAAAAAAAACTGTTTACTATTAGGTTACAAATACATGTTTACTTGCGATATTGACCTTCTATACGAAGATGTCTGTTTATTAAAATTTTTTTTACTAAATATGACTAAAGTAAACTAGACAAAAACGGTAATTGGACTATTCGTCACATTGCGGTGGTCACAAAGACAATTTTTGCCATGAAAATCGCGAATACACAATATTAGGCACTCAAGTTCTCGTCAGTATGATAGTTATCGTTAGTACGATGGATTTTTCGGTTGCCAAATGTTCCGTTATAGAGATTTTAGTGACTTTGTGACCAGTAATCACCGAACCACAACAACAATATATAAGAAATGGATAATATTTTTTAAAGATCATTTCGCCGGCATTAATTTGTATAAAAATTCTGGTACACATACTATCAATTCCACATTCCAATGCAATTTGTGAAAGAATATTTAGCAATATAACAAAATTATGCATTTCTTGAAATAGTGAATGTCCCGATCTGTGATTTTGGAAATCTGGCAAACCTGATTGCAATTGAATGGCACCGACATCCAAAAATCACGTATACCTAATAGTAAGCTACAAAGTCAGTAAAAACATACAAAGGATAGCAACACAAGTGATTACGAAAATGTGTCACACTAAATACAAAACACGACCACACATGTGATTTGCCACAAGGCGACTGATGTTCTCTGTTGTAAATACATATTTTTATGAGCTGATCAAACATGTTTCTGTTGTAAGATTAATCCAAAGGAGGGGATTTAAATATCTATAAAAATCACGTAAAATAATAAATTTGAACCACAATACAATCAATTTTCGCAATTCAAATAGAAAAAAATACCATACTTGTGTCCATTTGCATTACGGGCATTTTGATTGATCGGTGTTCTCCAACAAAACTGCAAAACCTTTTTATTAAGCTTCTTAATCGTTCTGAATTGAATCATCGATTATGTAGTTTTGAATTAACAATGGCAGCTTGAACATGAGAGGATTGTGAATTCAGAGCTCGGATTGTGTAATTGTAGACAGAGTAAATTTTGGATAATGGTAGGAGATATGTAAATTAAAATTTCAATATTGGTCAAACATTTGAATAAAACAAATAAAGAATTCGTTTATCTGCGAGGTCAATTTTTGTGTCATTTTTACGCATAATCTGCTATTATGATGGCAGATGGTAAACTTGAAATTTCCAAAACAAAAAAAAAATGTAATTTTAGGAGAAATGTATTCACTAAAATTTATGACAATATGTTTTTAAAAATCCATGTGTTATGTAAGCAATTTTTATATTTAGAGGATATTTAAATTATATAAATGGATCACTTTCCACTAAATGACCAAAAAACCTTTAAATATTCTTTACTATACATACATACTTATATTTTTTAAAAATCACATTTGTATGTATGTACTTAGTTTTTATGAATAAGTAAATTTTATTATTGCAAAAAACTAACAGTTATGTTTTACATACATATACATATATACAATGAAATATTGACTTCAAAATTGTACCGGGTAAGTGTCGGAGAGAAATCAATTCTATAACTTGGACACCTAGGGTTAAACTATTTAATAATAAAAAAATTATAAATGCGATGATGTCACTTTGGTATCATTCTCTAGAATTACAATAGAGATTTTTATATAACAGAATACTTGCTTTATTGAGATCACGATATTCCAAGTCAATCAATATATAATACATATGTACATATGTATTACCAATAATAAGAACATAGATTAATTCTGAAAAGTATCTAATGAAATCATTATCTAATTGGCACTATTCTTTTTGCAAAGTTCTAATTGTATTTAGATTTCTGCATGCATCCCAGTAAATCCAAAGTATTCTGTACTTTAATAGTTGATAAGTTTAATTCAAAGCAACTATGTATTACATAATAAGCTATTGTCATCAAAAATTATTGGTATTTATAGTAATTCATATTAAATCTATGGTAAATTGTTTTTTTCGAATTCACCACAATCCGGCTGTGGTGTTGAAGAAAGGCCGTTCAGTTCAGTATCAGCATTTTGACATTGAGACTTTGATACTTCGTCTTCTTTGATATTTTGATATAAACTAATCACACATAACCAGAAATACACGTACATCCCTGAAATAACAATTTGATAAATGGTTTGAAAACTTTTCATACGTTATGATTTATTAACTGCATTTATCAAATACCATCAAACACCATCATAAAGATTACAAACACAGTTTCAGATGTATAATCTGAATTAAGTATCCGTATACCATGATAATCTTCATATACGAATAATGCAATGAATCGTGTTACCAAATGTACTGCAAATAATAAAATCCCTAATATAATCAATACCATCCATGGAATCAACATCAACTTTACAGACTGAAACACAAAAAAAAAATGGTTATTAAAAATATACACTAAATCAGTTTAAAATGTTTACAATATCAATACAATGTTAGTAATACTATACATAATGTATTATACAAAATATACTGAACCTTAAAAACTCCATAAAGTAGTACTATATGCACAAGAACAGTCACAGAGATAAAAGTCAGCATCCAAATCTTTCCTAAAATTAATAAATTATTATTTTTGCCTCAATATACATACACTTAACCTAAATAATTTGATAAAAATAAAATTAAAAAACACACCATTTTTATCATGGGGGGCCAGTTCGAAAATCACAAGTGCCAACAAAAATGTTAATACGCAGAATGCCTATGGACGTATAATAACAAAAAATACAATATTAATTTTATATTTTAATTTATAAAATTAGTAATTTAATAAGTAGTTTACCAAACCCAGTACACCGATGACTATGCCTCCAGTTCGTAATTTCATACAACAACAGAACTTCTCGAAGAGTGGCATCTTCAATTTACTAAAATTGGTGAAAATAAATTTTATTGAGCATGGATTTGATCTGTAGATACTAATTGCCAAACAAACATCAACTTTCCAATATATTTTTTTGTTAGTCATTACAAAAATAATAAAAAAATACTCTTAATTTAACGTAAAGAATTCCTAGAATCCAATTTTTATAATTTTTTTATAAATCATTATATTTAAACTGCACAAAGGGGCAACAGGGGGGAGGACTTTGGGTCTTAAGCCCCTCCTAACTGTATATATCTTAATTTTTTAATAGTACTTTGTAGGTTTACTGTTAAAAATGTTTTCTATATCTATGTACGTACTACGTAATAACAATAGATGAAGTTTAGTGATAATGCGAAAATCCAAACACGAGATTTTGACTGATTCCAACTCAGAATCGATCACTGATCACGTTTTCATGCTCTAGAAAATGTGTGTCAGTGTATTTAGGGATTTTTTGAACACAGTTAGTCCTATCCAAGACTTTTTTCCCATGTTAAGTGGTGGAACGGCGTTCCGGCACCTTTTTGTCTAAGCATTTTTTATGTTTCAAACGAATATTCCATATAATATAATTTGAATATAATCTTTTCCAATAAAAAACTTGACAAGAAGTGAGTTCCGGCAACTTTTTTTCATAAAAAAGCCTTGGTCCTATCGAACTTAAACTTAGAAACGGTTACTGAAATTCTTATCGATACGACGTTAAATTTTTTCTGTGGCGCATTTATCCAATGATATTTTTATATCATAAATTTGAAAAAGTTTATTATTAGTGAATTTATTAGCTGCACGTTTTTGTTACTAAGCGCAGAGAATATTGTGATTACATTTATTTTTATTTATTTTATTATCTCAAATATTTGGCAACCCTACTCGAGAGTCAAAATATCTTTGTCAATAATACATAACCACAACATTGGAATATTATTTGTACTAAATATTCGATTGGTGTTACAAAAACATGTTTCGATTAAATTACACTGATATAATATACCTGATATAAGTCACTAAATCGGTAAAAATATACACATGGGATGACGAAGATGTTTCGCATAAAACGAAAAACACGACTACACATTTAATTCGCCACAAGGCCACTGATGTGCTCTGCTATAAATACAAATGTTTTTTGTTTTGTTTTTATGAGCTAATCAAATATGTTTCTGCTGTATGATCAGTGGCGTAGTGAGGGTAAATGGCGCGCGGGGTAAACTTTTTTGCCCCCTTAGGCCTACCTTATTTTTTCATATTTGTCGACTTATTAGATTGAATAAAATCTAATAAGTCAACAATTACACTGAACAACAAAAAATCACGTTTTTTAGTTACCAGAGCGGAGACTAACCAAACTTTACTGAGTTTGACCCACTGAATTCGAATATGATAATGATTTTTTTTGGTTTAGTGATCGTTTACGAGATATGAGCGCTTAAAAAAAATGCGGGATTTTTACAGTTTTTTGGCTTTTGCAGTCTTTAACTCAAAATTGAGTATTGTTGTGCTCAAAGTGAGTATTGGAATCAATATTCAGATGTTTTTCCTATTGATTGTGATATTTCATTTCTTTAAAATACTTATAATTAATTGTCTAGCGAATTTTAAAAGTCAAAAATATATATTTTTTACGGATTTTTTCTCCATGCTATGTTGCGTTTAATTGGACAGGTTTTTTATTTCACCACGTTTATAAGGATTTTTTTTATCTCAATATTTTTTTTTATCTAAGCGTACTAACTCGAACGGTAATTTCGATAGAAATGCTTTCTGAGATGCAAGCGAGATGGCATGTAATCCATGACAATCTATGACAGTTTGTATAAAAAGTATTCAAATAAACAGATTTGAGATCCCTAGTTACAAGCTATTGATAATCAAAATACCTGCATATAACTGCACCCTTACACTGTATTAATAAAAATAATATGTATTGTAAAACTGCTTAGTTTTTGTGATGTCAGTAAATAAAAAAGGTCTTATCTTTTCAATATGCAATGAAAGTTGATATTTATTTGGCAATTACATACATAGTATCTAGTATCTACATACATAGTAATTACATATGTAGTTCTGCAAGTCGACGCACAATACGGTCAACTCTCATATAAAAATTAATAACAATGTGGTGGAAAGAGTAGATAGTTTCAGATATCTCCGGTGCTATCTGGGTGAAACGTGTGAAAGTAAACAGGAAATTCCAGGAAAAGGAGTGGAAGCAAGCAAGAGCTGCATTCTTAAAATTGAAAAATGTCCTAACGACACGTGATCTCAGTATAGAACAATACAGAAGCATGGACCCTGACAGATGCCACGTGCAAAAAACTACAGGCCTTTGAGATGTGGACATACAGAAGGATGCTGAGAATCTCATGGATGGCGCGTCGTACCAATGCCGAGGTGCTAGCCCTGATAGGAAAGCATGTTGAAGTGCTCAAAAGTGTGAAAAGGCGTAAATTGGAGTACTTTGAACATGTGATGCGGAACGAGAAATACGATCTTCTGCGCCGAATAATCCAGGGGAAAATCGTAGGCCAACGCAGTCGGAAAACATCTTGGCTAAAGAATCTTCGGCAGTGGAACGGCCTCAGCACCCAAGCACTATTCCGAGCAGCCATCGATAAAGTAGGAATGGAACATCTACATAGTTGCCGACGTTCTGAGAGGATATGGCACGTGAAGAAGAAGATAGTATCTACAGGTCAAGTCCATGCTCAATACAATATTGTTACGTATACTAAAAAGAGCCGCCGCTTAAGTGCAAACGGATTAGGCCGAGGCGCATCCCTGACACTGTGCGACCGTTTTAATTGGTTTTGAGGATTATCTCCCCCGAATGCACTTAGCGGGTGTAGCGGTCTCATTCCGGTAGAGTTCTCAGAACCGACACCGATACCGTGGGACTGGGTGTCGTGGGAATATATATCCGGGTACATGCCTAAACAATAGGGAAGTAACCGGATGCTTTGAGCGACCAACCCGTTATAAGGCGGTACTTAGGCGATATCAAGACATTCTGGATTGAGCACTGCCAGTACGTGTATCTCCTTAACAGTACCGGCCTTACGTCCTCGTGCAATTTTTTCTAAACACCCTTTGAAAAAAATTATAAAAAACTGGATTATCATCCTCCTTTTTCCCGGCCTTGGGGTCCTTGGGACCTTGCTACAGTTTCAGGCAGTGTCAGCAAAAGCACAGAAACCCAAATGTTTTGGATATAATTCTTGTAAATTGTGCTGTTTTATAAAATTTAATACAATGAGTGAAAGGCTTTTAAATTGATAAGTTCATTGCTAATAATAACAGATTTTGAATTCGCGGTGAGCTTAATTTGAAGATTGGCTTTTTCCAGTAGATTGTTTGAATAGAATTTGCCGAGTACAAATGTAGGGCCTTTGGCGCTCTAATTTTAATTTTAAAGCGCTTTTGGAGCATCGACCGGCGCCCTAACTTATTTGGCGCCCTCGGGCACCACCCGACCCAGCCCCCCCCCCTAAAACCGGCACTGCTCCTTAATCATCAATAAATGCTGTGACACGACTTTGGCCTTTTACTTGGATCCTCCACCCACCTCTACGCAACAATATAATTTCATTAATTTTAGTAAACTGAAGATGGTACTCTTCAAGAAATTCTGTAGTTTCATTGAATTAGTAATTAATTAATTTCATTGAATTTTCAAATTATTGAATCATTCTTTCCTAAATTAAAACATGGAATTAACATTGTATTTTTTTGTTGCTATGCGTCCGTAGGCATTTTGGATATTAGCATTCTTGTTGGCATATTTCATTTCTTTTAAACTAACCCTTTATCATAAAGATGTGTATTTTATATTATTTTTATTAACTTATTTAATTTAATCGAAACCATAATAATAATGTATTCATTGTAGGAAAGATATGCACGTTGACCTCTATCTCTGGCTGTTTATGTGCATGTAGTACTTCTTTATACAGTATTTAAGTTACAATTTAATATAATACAAATGTTTATTATTATTAAAATTTTATATAATATTGGTATTGTAAATATTTCAAAAGGATTTTTATATTTTTAACGACCATTTCATTTATTTTTCAGTCTGTGAAGAGTTCATGTTGATTCCTCGGCTGATAGTGATTGGATTGGACATTATTTATTATTTGCAGTACATTTGGTAACACGATTCATTGAATTATTCGAATATGAAGAAGGTTATGGTATACAGATACTAAATAGAAGTTATTTGTGTGAAACCGAATATGTGATCTTTATGATGTTGCTTGACGGTGTGTATAAATGCAGTTAATAAAACGTAATGTATGAAAAGTTTTCAAACCATTTACCGAATTGTTATTTCAGGGATGTACGCACATTGCTAGTTATGTGTCGTTAGTTTATATCAACAGATTAAAGAAGACGAAGTATCAAAGTCTCAATGTCAGAATGCTGAAACTTAACTCAAAAGCTTTTCTTCAACACTATGTACAACCGGATTGTGGTGAATTCGAATTTAAAAATCAATTCACCATAGATTAAATTTGAATTACTGTGAATACCAATGATAATTTAGCGATGGCAATAGGCTACTGAATAGCTTATTATGTGACGTATTATATTTGCTTTGAATTATACTTATCAACTACATATGTATGTGATTTAAGTGCAGAATACTTGAATGAATGCAGTAATCCAAACAGTATAATTGAAGCCTTTGCAAAAAGAGAAGTGCCAATTAGATGATTTCCTGGATTGATCTATTTTCTAATGACCTGGAATATCCTGATCCCAAGAAATTGAGTGTTCTGTTATATGTGTGTATGGACTTCGGAGATGACGATCAATAGCGACGTCAAAGAAATGATATAAAATCTCAATTTTGGTGATCGCATTTATTTATATATGTATATATTTTATATCAGAATATTTTAGTTTTAGAATTCTTTATATATATATTACATATTTTATTTTAGAATATTTAATTTCTCGGTTCAAAGAATTGATTTCTCTCAGACACCTCTCTGGTACAATTTTCAAGTCAGTATATTATAATACATACTTATGTACATAATTTAAATAAGTTACAACTATTACATTACAACAACTATTACAACATTCAAAGATAAAAATTACTTATTAATGAAAATTAAAAACAAATGTAACTTGTTTAAATAATATTATGTAATATGTATATATGTAGTAAAGAAGATTTTAATTACATATGTTTGTCACAAAACTATTCTCAATTTTTATTAATGCCGAAAATATATTTAGATTTACATATGATCCACTGTTAATGTCATTTTCTAAACATTATTTTATGTTAAAAATATAAATTACTAGTGTCTGTTGATATTTCAATGGGTGGTTTGGGATATAAATTGATATATGGATTAAATTCGTAATCACTGATGAAAGTTTCTGCTGGTCAAACTTTTAGTAACGAATAATCGATTTGATTAAGATTTATTTATAAGTATTTCATCATGTGATATGCATGTTCCTGATATGATTTAAAATATGTTAAAAAAATAAAATGATGATCTTTCATTTTCTTATTCCTTATTTTTTACATAAGATACACATCTATAATTATACCATACATATAATATATAAATCTACGAAACGTGGATCCAAAAACGCAAAACGTCAAATGTCATGTTTGACGTTTGTCGTTTTGGTTTACACCACACTGCAAATATGGCCATGAATGCATATTCCTCTTTAATTTATGTAATACTAGTTGTTTTACCCGGCTTCACTCAGTATTTGTAATATAAACAACTTAAACATGGCGAATCTAATAGTAAATTTTCGTTTGTTTTTTTTATTAAATTTATTTGAATTGAAAAAAATATAATATTCAACCAATTAAATTGTCGTTATAGAAACTTTGTGTTGTTTACAAAGTTCCCAACCAAAGATACATACTTACTTACATACAAAGTTTCTTTAGAAATTATATATTAGATTTTTATTTAAATGTAACTTCAGTTAATTTTATCTTTCTTTCATTTTTACAAACATAAAAAAATATAAGTAAGAAATTAATAATAACACGGTAAAAGAGTTTTATAATAATTTTATTGGATTCGTAAAAAAATTATTCTAAGGAAATAAGGATAAGCAAAATTTGGCAATTGGTTATTACCGTAAATTATTTTCATTGTGAATAGAGTATATATACAGACATATTATTGTATTACAACTCTATACAAATGGTGTAATGTGGAGTAGATAGTCTGGAATTTGTTAATTTTCAATATTAAACGTCCAAAATAACAAAAATTTTTAACAGGATAAAGTTTTTAGTCTAAGCAACGTTTTTACCGTTTTTTTGGATCCCGTCGCTCGCTCTAATACAATTACGATATATTTTACCCAGGCCCGGTCCGAGGGTATAAGGGATCCCCTCCCCCCCCTTTATTTTTTTAAACAACACATTTTATAAAACATTAAGAAATTAAATATAGAAAATTTTATTCAAAGTAGACAAGTGTTATATTTAATATATATTATCATTAAAAATGAATAAAATAAAATTTGCAAATGGAACATATTATTGTGGAGCATATTTAAAAAAATCCATTAATTTAATTTAGCAACCATCTTTCGTTCTTATTTTATTTTGAATTTTAAACTCTTACAATCTAATGTATTATATAATTTCGAAAGACACTTTGTATGTATGTTTGTTTGGTTCGTAGAATCCGTGACGTTCAATTTAATAAAAAAACAAATCAATATTCAAATAAATATAATCAAATGTTTACTATTAGATTAGTCATGTTTAAGCGGCTTATATTACAAATACCGAGTGAAGCCGGGTAAAACCACTATTATAATATAATATGTACGTAATAATATATCTATATATGTGTATAACAATACAATATTCAAAAAATATCAAAATTCGTATTAAGTCGCGGACAAAACAAGCGAGCAACTTTATTGTTTTTATTGAAAGGTAAAGTAGGAAACTACCATTTCATACATTTAATTAATTATGCCACCCAAACGAAAAGCGATTGGTCAATCTACACCTCAAGCACGAAAGAAAAAGGCATCACGAGCTTGAGAAACAGACGAGCAACGGGATGCAAGACTGGAAACCAATCGAATACGCACTACTCGAGCCCGTGCGTCTGAATGTAGGGCTTCCAAGCCGGTTTAAACCGAAACCGAAAAGCCGGCTTTTTGACCATTTTTCAAAAAACCAAAATCCGGCTTTTTGGCTCGATCAAACGGCTTTTTAAGATTTTCTTTTATTGATGTTTTTTTCCTCAAAATTACCAATTATGAATTTCAAATTTCAAAATAAACAATTATGATCAAAATAAATGTGTATAAACGCTCTTAGGTAATAGGCGTATATTTCTTTGAACAAAAAAAAGCTACATTACTTTCTTTCTTGAGCGGTTTTTTTGAGATTTTGTAATGGACCAGGTCATAAACCAATAAAATATTATTGAAAGTATGTAGTTTCAATGACCTACCCAACTTCAGGTATAGAAAATATTACTACAAATCCTTGTACTTGAAAACATCAAAAAAAGTTGTCGTTAACTCAAATGATTTATGGCAAAATGCATAGAAATTTCCGAAATATAATTGATTTTTCTTCAAAAGAATTTGGAAGCCCTTTAAAAATTGAGGCCACATCCTACTTTTATTATCTTCTTAAACTCTTTGCTTCTTATCATAGTGATAGGAAGCAATTTGTTAGATATGGTATTTATGAATCTCCTTCATTTTTTACGCGATCTGGTGTAACTCAGGGGTCCACCTTAGGCCCTTTACTATTTACAATAGTCATTAATAACCTCCCTAAAGTACTACGCAATGCTTCATGTCTTTTGTTTGCAGACGACGTTAAACTATTATTTGCTATTAAGGATGAGAGGCAAGCCTCTCTCCTTCAAGCTGATATTAACGCTGTTTTAGAGTTCAGTTCCAGTTTAGGGCTTGAACTGAATACTAGTAAATGTGCCATTATGAGTTATGGACGTGCGAATTCGCTCTATTGTCACGGATATTCCATTGGATCCGTATTGTTGAAGCGCGTGGAATCAATGGTCGACTTGGGTGTCACTTTTGATCCTCAATTCACCTTTCACAACCACATCAAGACAATCGCTGACGTTTCCTTTCGTCGACTTGGATTTGTCTTGAGATATGCTAGATTATTCTGCAACCCCTTATCTTCTCGCTTGCTTTTCAACTCGCTTGTTAGAAGTAAGCTAGAGTATAATGCGATTATGTGGAATCCGCATGAAGCAAATTACTCTCTGATGATTGAGAAAGTGCAAAAAGCATTTCTTCGTTTCCTATATTTTTCAAATGTAGGCCATTGTGGCGCATTGGGTTCTTCCTGTAATGCCGCAATGGTCCAAAACTATTAAATAAATAAATAAATTATGGATTTAAAATGTTCGTGATATTTCAAATGAATTTGTTTCCGAATTTTGCAACGGTTGCTTTTGGGTTTGTTAAGCTAAAACAGATGCGTAAAAACAACTTTGAAATCTCTTTATCGATGTATATCTTTGAATCTCAGCAGTTTTTCACGATTCCCCAATTATTGTTTTTCTGCGAGGTTAAACATTATTTTTTAAATAATATATTCTTGAAAGTAGCTTATTTAAATCATTTAATTATTTGTGCGTATTTAGGATCTGCCATTTATGGCTGTGATATACGTACAAATAATTGTATTATTTAATAATATAATATAATAATAATCTGAAATATAATTTTAGGTATAGGCGAAAATCATTTCGAAAAATTAATGGAGCTAGCCAACCGACTGGAAGTGAAAATTCCAAAGAAATTTAAAACCGTCGATCTCTCAAACTGTCTGGAAGTTTTGAAATCAACGGGAGATTCCGAATTTCGAGACGGTGAGTGTCGAAATATAAAAAAAATATCCCACTTAAATATTTTTCAATTCCAGTTCTGTTTCAGCTGCACAAAACTCAAGATTTTCTCAATCTGCCGGTCTCCAACGTGATCTAAATCTTGAAATGGGACAATTTGTTCGTGCATTCTGAAGAAAGCGTATTCAATGCTGTGAAATTGTGGGTAAAAATCATGATGATGCGAACCGTAAAAGTGACTTGGCACAGCTGATGAGATCTGTGAGGTTATCCTTTCTCTCGTTGGAGGTATTTGAAATTAAATGAATGTCACAGTTTAGTGATACAAATCATTCGAATAATGTGTTATATTTTCAGTTTATTGTCAACGAAGTAATGACGTTCTGTCTTTCGTGTGCAGAGTGTATGACCACTATTAGACAAGAAATTATAAACAAGAATGATAGATCTTTCTTCCAAAGAGAGACCCCTCGTAAAAAAATTCAAAAAATAGCACTGGTTGGGGGGTTTGAGTTAGATTTGAGTTTTGTATCACAAGTATAATATTGTTTATACTTGTGATACAAAACGTATGCTGCGGATTAAGCGAATAGAATCCCAGAGACTGTTCAAGGATTATATGTTAACGGATTAACTAAGTGCATACCATGAGACCGGTATAAGTGGTTTCAAGGATTAGCGACAGGCTAAGTGCAAGTAAGCTAAACAATGATTGCACTTCTCATACCGTGGGAATACATATCCGAATACGTGACTATACAGTAGGTAAACAGATTAGACGTCCTGAGAGATCTACCCCTTATAAGGCGGTACGTAGGCGATATCATGTAATTCTGGACTGAGCACTGCCAGTGCGTGTATCTCCTTAATCATCAATAAATGCTGTGAAACAACTGTTGGCCTTTTACTTGGATCCTCCACCCACCCCTACGCAACAATACTCTTGGCTTAGTTTGTCAAAGTCTCTGTTTTTGTTTTGCTCAATGTAAGCCCTACTTTTTTACTCTTTGTTGCAAGGTCTTGTAGCATTACTTGTAGGGTTTCTGAGTTGTCAGTAAAAAGTACAAGATCATCGGCAAATCGGAGATGATTCAAATTAGATCTGTTTATGTTAATGCCAAATTTGCTCCAATCCATCTCTTTGAATATTTATTCAAGTACTGCTGAGAATTGTTTTGGTGAAAGTGAGTCTCCCTGCCTTACACCTCTCTCTATTGGGAATATTTCTCCTAATGTTTCCATTTTCACTTGGGCTGAGCTATTTGTGTAGATATTTTTTATTATTCTAATATATTTATGCTCGATATTAAATTTTCGTATACGTTACTAAACGCTCGCCGTACAATAATATAATATTTATTTATTTATTTATTTATTTTAAACAGACCATTGTGGCATAACAGGAATTCCTAAAGCGCCACAATGGTCAAAAAATATAACACAAAAAAGAAAAAAAACAAAATAACAATTAAACATAAACATAAATACATCCATACATACATAAAAAATAGCATTTAATAATAACAGATAAAGTAAAAATATCAAATAAAATATAGCATAAGGAATGCCTTGCACCTACAGCCAGTTTCAATAAATATGTAAGAAACAACTACAAATACAAAACATCCCTGTAAGGCCCAAATGGAAGAGAGTTAATCAAAATTTCACTCATAAATCACAATCAATCATGAAAACAATGATGAGCGCAGACTACCAGATAAATGGGTTAGAGTAATTTTCGACAATTTACGCTCACTAAGGTGGAAAATATCACATTCAGTCTCGGCAGCAACGATTTCATTAAGAAGTCGGATAGCTCTTGGAATAGGAGCCATTGGAAAAAGGACTGTGCGGGCAGGAGGTACAGCCAGCAAATGATGATGTCTACCACGCACATAGTGATTAGGGACATAAAGCCCCAACTGCTCCAGCAACAACGGGCATGACGTATTACCACGTAAGAGCAGGAGAACGAAACGAATTAATGAGAAGTTTCTCCGAAGTTCAAGGGAATTATACCCAAGCATGCCCAAAAGGAAAGGAGTGGGGTAGAGATATGGGTAATACCCATATTCTTTCCTATATAGGAAACGAAGAAATGCTTTTTGCACTTTCTCAATCATCAGAGAGTAATTTGCTTCATGCGGATTCCACACAATCGCATTATACTCTAGCTTACTTCTCACAAGCGAATTGAAAAGCAAGCGAGAAGACAAAGGATTGGAGAATAATCTTGCATATCTCAAAACAAATCCAAGTCGACGAAAGGAAACGTCAGCGACTTTTTTGATATGGTTGTGAAAGGTGAGCTGAGGATCAAAAGTGATACCCAAATCAAAAATAGATTCCACACGCTTCAACAAGACGGATCTAATGGAATATCCGTGACAATAGAGTGAATGTGCACGTCCATAGCTCATAATTGCACATTTGTTTAAATTAAGTTCAAGGCCTAAACTAGAACTGAACTCCAAGACAGCGTTAATATCAGCTTGAAGGAGAGAGGCTTGCCTCTCATCCTTGACAGCAAAAAATAATTTAACGTCGTCAGCAAACAAGAGACATGATGCATTACATAAAACTCTAGGGAGGTTATTAATAAGAATTGTAAATAGTAATGGGCCTAAAGTGGACCCCTGAGTAACACCAGATCGAGTAAAAAATGAAGGAGATTCATAAAGACCATATCTAACAAATTGCTTCCTATCACTAAGATAAGAAGCAAAGAGTTTAAGAAGACGCGTTGAAAAACCCACTTCAGCTAACCTGATCAAAAGAGCGTCATTATTGACTTGATCAAAGGCTTTACGAAAGTCAAAGTAGGCTACATCAACTTGCTGACCAACGTCAACTTTAGACATGATCAAATGTGTGAAGCAGGCGAGATTAGTGGTAGTGGAACGACAGGGTGTAAAACCATGTTGCTCATCACACAATAATCTTTTAAACTGCGCAAGAATCAAACGGTGAAGGATGATGTCAAAAATTTTGGGAATAGCCGAGATAATAGCAATAGGTCTATAATTTTCAACCTCATTTTTAGAGCCACTCTTATGAATAGGAATGACTCTAGATAATTTCCATTTTTCAGGATAATTACCAGAAGCAAGAATAAGGTTAAAAATAAACTGAAGAGGCTCTAAAAGCGAATTACAGCATACCTTTAATACGTCAGGGGGCACACCGTCAGGCCCAACAGACCCCTTCAGCTTCATAATAGCCATCCTAACATCTCCCAGCGATACCCGCGGAATGTCTATACCGACACCCTCAGTACCAATTTGTGAAGCCAAACTAGCATTAAGGGATGGTTTTCTCTGGTCAAAGACAGAGCTAAAAAATGAAGCAAAAGCATTGGCGATCTCAGGACCGTCAAAACTTTTATTACCAAATGAGAATGAATGCTCAAGACCATGTGAAATATGCTTACTCTTAATAAATCTGAAAAAGTGGTTAGGATTAACCGCAATAGCACTCTCCATCTCATTAAGATAGACAGTATATCGCTCACTCACACCACGTTTCACGATCTTCCTAAGAGTCCGGAATTTCTCATAGTCACAAAATGATTGGCTACGTTTCCATCTTCTATGAGACAACCATTTTGCACGAACATCAGCTATAAGTTTGCACCCAAACCACGGCGGAAATACCCGCCGATGTTGTTCCGAATTAGGATAACTGATGAACCGAGGAACATGACTGTCAAAAATATTATAAAGTGTAAAATACAAATATTCAACAGCATCACCAGTATTCATGAGGTACATTTGGCGCCAGTCAATTGAACGAACCTCATTATAAACCAATTCAGAATCAACACGAGCAAAATTCCATCGCAGTGAGGAAACCCCAACCGATGAACAAGCTGAAGCAGCTCTCACAGAAGAAATAAACAAAAGCTCAATATGTAATGCATCATGATATAGGTCCTCAGGGATGATCGCAGTTCCTTTTGGGCATTGGATCATCGTTGCTGACACATTACATTCATTCACTAACATAATATCAAGCATACTTGGATTAATGGGTGAACCAATATAATAAGTCGTTTCGATTCGACATACATATGTACGTCACAGCTAGCTAAGCCACTGCTAACAAAACGTACGAATAAAATAATAAAAGAAAAAAACTTCTATATACATATACATATGTACTGTTTCCTCTAGGCAAATAGACGGAGCCAAGTCTCTGAGAATTTACCGCCATCTATTGAAAATTTGTTTAATTAATTAATTATTTTTTCTATTGGTGTTTTATATTGTTTATATGTAGGTAGGTAGGTAGTTTTTACCATTTTTTTCATATTAAACAATTAAATATAAATATGAAAATAAATATATTTTAAAGGTATTTCAAAAAAAATTGGAGCGCGCGCGGATCGAACACAGGACCGATACATTTCTTTTCATTTTTTTTTAGTTAATAACTTCATATGTCAACATCTATGCAATAATATTTCATCGGGTACAACACTAGTAATATGTATATAAACATTAACCTCTTATTGTTTTTAGCACAGAAGATGATAAATAATATGATTCCTAATAGCACGGAGTGGAGCTGGAACAAGTACTTATGTAGATGTCGAAGCAGAGCTGGAGCTCTGAAAAAAAGGCATGAAGGGGCACTTATTTGATATTTGCCAAGGGGGCCAAAATCATTGGTAAGGCTCTGTATGTACCCATGAATCAGAAATGGAGAAAAAATGGAAGGGACGGGGAGGAAATGTTCACACATATATACTCCCAAATCTCGTACTAAAAGTACTCAGTCAATGGTTGGTCGTTGGATTTGAAGTCTAGTCTGTACGATACGCCATAAAAACATTGTCCAGGTACGCCATTAAAATCAAACATGTATTTTAAAAAATATTTTCCATGATTATTTCATCTTCACCATCGAAATTTCTACGCCCCGATCGATCTTGGTTTTGGTTTAGATTTATTTTCACTGTCTGGTTTTAAGTTTGGTTTAAAATCAGCTTACATACATATTTTAATTTTATTTTACACTGTGCACTTGTATGTATTTTAATATATGTAATTTACTAACTATGTAATGAGATTCAAAGAAGTTTTTTGTTTGTCTAAGAAGTTGCACAATTGTAGCTGTTATACTTTGTAAATATGTACATAGTCTTTCAAAGACTTAAAATACTATAAATTAGACGTTTTGCTGTTGTTTTATAATGGTCGACATATTTTGATGAAAATTGATTAGTGATAAATTATGATTTTAAATATAACTTATTATTTTTTAGTATAAAATAGGTGATTTATCTTTTTCTTTTTTTTTTTGATTTTTAAATGCTTTTTATTATTATGTAATTATATTCACAATACATCTTATATCTATTTTAATAGCTACTGATCTGCTGATCATTTTCTATTTTACGATTTTAATTTAATTTTGTTAGTAATCATAGTTTTATATTATTATAGTGTTAATGTACAGCATAATAGGAAAAAACCTATTTACAATTCTTATAAATAATATTAATTAAAGACTCTCTAAAGTCAACGATCTAAAGCATCCATAACATATGGGAATGCCTCACTGTTGGTGAAATGCAGCTTTTGTGATAGCTTTCTTGACTTCTATGGCTTCTACGATTCTTCGCATCTGATCCAATCAAGTTAAGTTTTGTCTTAACAAAGAACATCATTCTGTATCAGCTATTCAGTGTCGAATTTTGTTTATCTTTGTCTCGTATTAGTCTCTTTTTCTTCATTGGAACCGTCATAAGTGGCTTTTTTACAGGTTTCGTCGCTCTAAATCCAGGCTTATTGACATACATTTGGATCGTACGGTTGTGTTTTGATAATAACGTTGAAGCTATGACTTCATCCTTAATTGAATTTCAAGAATGAACTCGACATATATGTAATATTTAATTTGATATTCTCGAATTGATTATTTTGGCTTCCTTCGAAGTGTTGTTTCATTATTACTTTATTTTACAAACCTTCATTCCTCACGTGTTTAGATTGTATTATTTCGAATAAACACTATATTAAATAGCACTGGCTAACTGTATGTACTTTAAAAAACAATTGGAGGTGAATTTAGCCTACCACTAATATTATGTATAAGGAAATGTCTATAGCCTTTTATAGAGTCTCTTAATAACCGAGTTCGACTTTAGTTAGGACTTCATTATAGTTGTTACAGAAATTTCTAAAATTAAATAATTAATTGGAAAATAACGCAGTAGTCATAATTCATAAATATATGATTCAGAAATGTATGCTTCAACTATCACAGATAAAATTTCGAATATTACATATCACGACACACTCTACGGAAAAAGGGTCGATAGCAATAATCTCTTAAAATACGGAACGTTTATCCAAAATGTGCACTCATCAGGATATGTCTCAAATCCTATCTGTCATTGCTAGAGACACGTATTTTGGCATCTATTTTTGTCAATTTTAGTATTTTAACATTTTAGGGCAGGCCTGGGCAAACTTTTTGGATGAAGGGCCACATTAGAAATTAAAAATAAGCGGCGGTCCGCAAGAAAAACACTATTTTTAGATATACATTATTTCATTATCGTGAAAGAAATTAAAACATAAATATTTTTTAAATTTCATACAAAACAACAATTTAATTCGATGAATCAAAGTGTTTTACATCTGTGACAGTTTTTTTTTTTAATTTCAGGATAAAATTTTGTAGTCGAAATTCTTAAAAATGTGTGTAAATTTTCATCTGTGATGCTTATAATAGCGTGAATTCACTTTTTTATATTCTCTATTAATTGTCTAAACAAGTGCTGATATCCTTCCAAACATTGAGCCTCTGTTAATACATTAAACAATGGCAGGTTTCTAAAAATCAAAACTGTTTCTTTAACATTTATATTAGATTTTGTACCTGCCACAGATGGATTGAATAGTTTACTCAATGTTTGGAGGAATAGATTTGTCTCATTTAGTCTTGAGTGCGAGTCTAGATTTAAGACACTTTTTTGAGCAGCCTTTCGGATACACAGCTCCAACTGTCTTTTATTTACAGTAGTAAACAAAATCAGTTGCTTGGTTTCGACAGGAAAAACACCGTCTATGGTAAACTGCAAGCTCTGTTTTATCCCCTCAATTTCTTCCCATAATAAATGAGCAAAGGGATAGGAAGTCTATTAATTTTATAGATTTTATGCAAATTTCACTTTTGTTTGCTATTTTAGCATCCATTCCGAATTTTAGCATCAATTAACCATTAATAGCAATATGCCCAAAATACGTGTCTCTAGTCATTACATACGTAAAATTATCGTACCGGTAGGAATCAATTGCAGTCAATGTTGAAAAATATTTGACAAATTCTGAAAGAAGTGACTGATTTGTGGGGATTTATAGCAATCGATTAATCCTCTCAGCCGTGTCATGATTCGAGTTGCGATCCGTTAGATCTGATGATTGAACTGTTGTCGTTTCTTTTCAGATAATTCAAAATGTGGTTTTTGGAAGTGTACTTTTGGTTCGTCGGCTCGCGGATTGGAGTTATGGTTTGCGCCTGTCTCAGTTTAGTAAGTTCCAACAAAATCATCAGTATTGATTGTATAATTGAATAATTACTTAATTTTTTTCTTTAGGTGACCAGTGCCATCATTATCAGTTATAAATTTTCATTATATACGGATATATCTTATTTTGTAGCTGGTCCTTTTCCCTGGCCAATTTTCTTGATGTTACACACAGGTATTAATTATTTTGTATTTCACATATGTATATGTCTAATAGAATTTGTTTACGTCTTGTGTCTGCGTGAGTTCTTCGTGTTAATTGTTAAAATCTGTAATTTAATAGACTTAGACCACTCTCACAATCATGGGCACAATTGATGACCCAGATGATGTGTAAACAATTTTGAAGTGTCCGCGAAAGCGTTAACTAAAATCATGGATATTTTATGAAAATTTGTACGTTTTGAGGCAAACTCAACAAAAGCACTATGCATTAAAAATCTATCGTAGAGATTCACTATAAAATTTGAAGAGATTCATTGATTAATCTGTAGAACGCATGCAAGCTATGTATTTATAAAAAAAAATGTGGACGTTACTAGGATGTGTGTTATAAATTTAATTAATTTTATTTTTATAAATTTTAGGTTATTTATTATATGGGAAAAAACTATTGTTTGTCGCTGTGATACCTGAGATTCTGAATATCGTTTTGAATGTCGCTCTTATGCCTATCGTCATAATGGTTAGCATAGCTTTTTTTAAATTTATGTAAATTCACGTAGAGGTCTTTTCATCAACGAAGGCCCACCCCCACTCCTCGGAAAAGGTGCGCAAAATCATAGCGTTCGTGTCTTTTCCGCGGAGTGGGGGTGGGCCTTCGAAAATAACACTACTTATACCGTTCATAACGATAAACGGACTATTTCGCACATTGTGATCGCGCACACAATTTCGGGTGCCAGATGTTCCATGCTCGAGATTTTAGTGACGTGTGCGAGATCGCTTTGTGCGCAATAATCACCGAACCCTTCATAATGTATGTACATATGTATGTTTCAGAATAAGAGATTAATGATGTTTAATTGGGTGATCGCTGACGCTGTTTATATTGGGGCTTCCACTTTTGTAATTATAACCGCAGGTATAAGATATTACCATATTGTAGGCTTCTCAATGTTTGGAGTACAACTTTTTGGAGGGGGGCTTGTTTTGTGTGGTAGGTTTTTATTTATTTTAATTTGTAATAATTGGTTATGGGACAACTGCACACAAGATACGTGCGCAAATATTTTAGCGATTTATTTAATCAGATCACAATTTCTTTCTATTTGGTTCGGATATCTATGATGAGAACCTTGCCATTTTTTGCCGTATTATATTTTTTATTCATTTTTCATATTGGGTCATTACTAGGGCTGTTTGACTCCTCAACATACTGACTCTTTCTTTAGAACTCTTTAATGTCAGTTATGATGAGGTAGTAGACAAGATCTTAAGAAATTCTATATATGTAGATGTGGGTATTTGCTGAGCCGTGGATACATAGGCAATCAGAGTCAAGTAGTCGAGAAGAAGCGGGGAAGGGGGGGGGGGTTTGGAGCGTCATTTGAAGTCAGGTCGAGCGACGACAGACATGTGCAACGTCAGACCGAGCGACGGGTAACACATATTCATTCACCATTTCGAAAGGACGCGATGTGGGTATGTGCTGGACCGTGGAGACAACCAATTAAGAGTCGAGCGTGTAAGAGTAAGCGTGGTATCTAATAAGTGGGGGGGGGAGTGTGGAGCGACCTGTGACGTCAGGCCGAGCGAAGGGTGACACATGCACATCCACGAAGACACACACACATTCATTCATCATTTCGAACGTCAAAAGCTGAGACAAAAGTATGAAATGAGCATGCGCCCGCTTGGATTGCAATCGTTTGTAGCGCAGGGCTTATTTATACTATTTTTACAAGGCTTTTCTATGTTTGACTTCGAAAACGATTGAGCTAAATTTCCTAGTCTTGAGATAGTTTTGAAACTTTGCCATTTTTTTGGCTTGATTGTTTTTTTTTTTAATTATTTACTTTATATTCAAATATTTGTTTAACCACAATGACTCATTGTGGAAACCTCTAACGTCATTGTAGCATTAATGGAAGTCGCGGAGTCTGAGCATTTCGAGCAGAGTCAGAGCCGTAAAAAAAATAACTGACTCCGACTCCTTTTCCGATAAAGCCACTGGGATATAAATATGGGTAATAACCATTCTTTAGCATATTTGTAAAATAACCACAGTCCTTCAACTCTTTCTGGCTTGAAATTAGTCAATTTGACTATACTACTGTTGCGTAGGGGTGGGTGGAGGAAGCCAAGTAAAAGACCAAAGTCGTGTCACAGCATTTATTGATGATTAAGGAGATACACGCACTGGCAGTGCTCCGTCCAGAATGTCTTGATATCGCCTAAGTACCGCCTTATAAGGGGCAGGTTACTCAAAGCATCTTCAACGTCCGGTTTGCTTGCCTATTGTTATGGTCACGTACTAGATGTCCCGGTGTGGGTTCTAAGAACTCCACGGGAATGCGACCGAGTACCGCTATCGCCGCTAAGTGCATTCGGGGGAGATAATCCTCGAAACCAATTATAACGGTCGCACAGTGTCAGGTATGTGCCTCGGCTTAATCCGATTGCACTTAACCGGCGGCTCTTTTTAGTATACGTAGCACTACCAAGTAATCGAGCCACACTTGTGTCCAGTTGTCTTGTCAAAGTAATACTTATATATGAAATATTATAGATTCAATGTTTTGTTTATTTTCAGCAATGTACGCTATAAATTGCTTCTGGGCATTCAAATTTTTCATAACGATGTAAATATCGTTGAATATTAAAAAAGATGTTTAAAGTTAAGGATTTTTATGTAACTGAAACCGTCAACTGTCAACTCTGGTAGGTTTTTTGTATTTTTTATTATAACCTACACATTAGTCAGTAGTACGGTTTCGTTTATGTTTAGCACCGAGAGGTTACCGGGTTCGATTCCATGCTAATCTTTAATGCTGCTGGTCAGACTTGGATATTTGTGACTCCAAGTCGATCGTTTCTAATCAGAGTTTGCCAATTTATATGGTTTCATTGTTGAAACGGTTCCTCCATCAAATTGGCAAAAATCATCTTACCTGCTGTCATAAATATCTAAATTTGATTTATGTACAATATGTTAAAATTTATATACAAGTCTAAATCCATATATGTCTCTATGGATTAATTAATGAATTAATTAATTGTTTATTTCTTGTTTTTCAGCCTCTAGAAATACAGCGATTTATGTAACAAAAAATGCTGCAATATTTGTAATTAATTCTGTAAGAAGGCGCATTGGGGTTTACCTGTTAGGCCTTCCTGGTATATATCTGTGTAAAATTTAAAAAAAAAAATTTGAAAAATATATATATATATATATATATATATATATATATATACAATATTTGTAATACTTACTTAATATGCATACATATATTGTGAGATAGTTCACGTTTATGGTATTATATTTTTATTTAAAATGTTTTGAAAGTGAAAATATATAATCTTAAGTAATCAATGATGTTTTATTTGTATGCTAAGAACATGAAATAATGTACATTGTACGTATGCATGTAAATTCATAGTATGACCTATAAATTACATATGTAGGTCAAATAAATATAGAATTTTGAAATATTTACTTAATTGAAAACTTAAACTTGTGTTTATGTAGAATGATGATCTGCTTAGTTATGAATTTAATTTTAATTGATTGAATATCAAATACATGTATACTAAAGTGCAAAATGTATTTTAATGCCAGTGGTAAATTATTTCATCAGTTATTTTTTAATGTGACTGGTATTTTAAGTATGCTTATGTATATTTTATCCAGAAAATATTAAATATATATTTACATTAACTGAAACTCTATTATTAACTGAAATAGTTCACTGAAACATATCGATATCTGCGTTGTATTTACATAAATTTCCTAGGTAAGATTTAATATATTGAATCAATTATTACACATATTATATAAAGAAAGTGAATTAAATCACCCAAAATTTACGAAATATTCCTAGCGTTGATCGTAGATGTGAAATATTGTATTATTTGATATGTACATAATCTTTCAATTATACCTCAAAATAAAATAATCTTATATATTTATACTTTATTATTATTTTATAAGTATATAATATAATAATATTATGAAACAATTATCTTCTTTGATGAATTGCCCTCCAATCTCAATTTTGGAAAACTGCAAATGGCCGAAAGATTGGATGCATTCAACAACTAATCTTCTTCGTAATAAGGGTTACACACAAACACGAGGAAATTATAGAGTAATCTCTCAAATTGCACGTGCCAACAAGATTATGCTATACATCCTGCAAATCATATTGAAAAACTTTATAAATTGGCAATTTTTTATATAATAAACAGGATTTGTGTAAAGAGAAGAAACCCGGGGTATATTGTGAATATCAGTGTTGCCGTGAAAATAGCTGATCAAAAGCATTCAAAGTTATTGATCAATTGAAGTGGGCCTTTTTTAAGCCGTGAAAATATGATTGGATTAAAATAATAATTGTTATTTCATTTCTCATTGTTATCCCCCATAGATTGAATGGACAATCAATGGAGATAACATAAATCATCATCTGTTGTTTGTGATTCTTTCACTCTATCGTGGGTGTTTGAATCGTCTCACTCGTCTGCTTTTCGCTCTATATTCTCCATACGTTGTCAGGTAAGCCATTTGTATTAAAATAAAAAAAAATATATAACCATCATCATCACTCTAATAACACTGAGCAACAAAAAAAAAAAATTCGGGTGTGACCAACCCATGACTTTATCTATGTATTTGATGAATATAAGAAGGTTACAAAACAAAATTCGATATTGAACTGATGACTATGATAGCGATACAAATTGAGCGCAAATGTATGGAAACTTGCACAAAACAAAAGTTCTACTTCCGGTTGTCTGATTGTGTTCAAATTTTTTTTATTACTAAAAATCACTATCAGTATCATACTCATTAAATATCAAGAAAATAAAAATAATTTTAAAGGTCAAAATAAAATATTGAAATATTGTTTAAAAAAAAAATACTACTTCCGGTTTACGAATTCTGACCAAAACCCTACCAGCTCTAAGTTAGAACATAAAGGATAGAAATATAAATTTTCAGCTTAATACGTTCAGGGGTGCGGACAGAGTAGTGGGCACAACATTTTTGACCTTTCTACGAGGAAAAAAATCCCACTTCCGGTTCATTAAATTAAGTAATTTTTTTTTATTGTTACTTAAAACCACTATTTTTACTATACACAATAAATATCAAGAAGCTTAAAACAATTTAAAAGGTCAAATTAAAATAATGAAATATTGTTTTAAAAAAAAATACTACTTCCGGTTTACGAATTCTGACCAAAACCCTACCAGATCTAAGTTAGTACATAAAGGACAGAAATATAAATTTTTAGCTAAATACGTTCAGGGGTGTGGACAGAGTAGTGGGCACAACATTTTTGACCTTTCTACGAGGAAAAAATCCCACTTCCGGTTCAATTAATTAAGTGATTTTTTTTATTTTTACTAAAAATTACTATTTTTATTATACACAATAAATATCAAGAAGCTTAAAACAATTTAAAAGGTCAAAATAAAATAATGAAATATTGTTTTAAAAAAAAATACCACTTCCGGTTTACGAATTCTGACCAAAACCCTACCAGAACTAAGTTAGTACATAAAGGATAGAAATATAAATTTTCAGCTTAATTCGTTCAGGGGTGCGGACAGAGTAGTGGGCACAACATTTTTGACCTTTCTACGAGGAAAAAAATCCCACTTCCGGTTCATTAAATTAAGTAATTTTTTTTTTATTTTTACTTAAAACCACTATTTTTATTATACACAATAAATATCAAGAAGTTTAAAACAATTTAAAAGGTCAAATTAAAATAATGAAAAAATAATGAAATATTGTTTTAAAAAAAAATACTACTTCCGGTTTACGAATTCTGACCAAAACCCTACCAGATCTAAGTTAGTACATAAAGGATAGAAATATAAATTTTCAGCTTAATACGTTCAGGGGTGTGGACAGAGTAGTGGGCACAACATTTTCGACCTTTCTAAGAGAAAAAAATCCCACTTCCGGTTTATAAAAAATAATAATTTTTTTTTATTTTCATCAAATTGATACAAGAATTATACTTGAATTTTTTTGTGACGAACACACATGTTTAAGGGGTCGAAAAAAATAGTGGAAGAAAAATCGAACAAGAGTAAACTGCTACTTCCGGTTGACGGATGCTAACTAAATTTTATAATTAACTTGGTATTAAACTTAAACTTCTAGATATGAAATTTCAGTTCAATTAAACAAAAGGTTTCTGAAAAAACCATAAAAAACTTCGATTCTCTAGAGTAAAAGTACTACTTCCGGTTCAGATAGAAATATTTAAAAAATATGAGGTTATAAAAATTATTATTTGTATCATATTTAAAAAAAATTCAGTCCGATTCAGTTAGTGGTTTGGGAGATAATTGAATTCAAAAACTTAAAAAAAGAGGACACCTATAAGGCGAGGTACCCTTTCCGGTCAACTTAAAAATTTGAAAAAAATTTTCGTCGTGTGAATAACAATTTCAGTAACCGATACTAAGTTTCAGTTCGATAGGACTAACGGTGTTAAAAATATCCCCAAAATACACACCCACACAGACACACACAGACACACACACACACACACACACACACACACACACACACATTTTTTCTAGATCATGGAAACGTGATCAGTGATCGATTCTGAGTTCGAATCAGTCAAAATCTCGAGTTCGAATTTTCGCATGATCACAAAACTTCATCTATTGTTACTACGTACATAGATAAAGTAAAAATACCAGAGCGGAGACTAGCCAATCTTTACTAAGTTTGATCCACTGAATTCGAATATGATATTGATTTTTGTTGGTGGGTGATCGTTTACGAGATATGAGCGTTTAAAAAAATGCGCGATTTTTACAGTTTTTTGGCTTTTGCAGTCTTTAACTCAAAATTTAGGATTGTTACGCTCAAAGTGAGTATTGAAATCAACAGTCAGATATTTTTTCAATTAATTGTTATATTTCATTGCTTTAAAATACTTCTAAATAATTGTCTAGCAAATTTTAAAAGTCAAAAATATATATTTTTTTACGGATTTTTTTCCCGTGCTATTTTTCATTTATTTGGCAAATTTTTTATTTTACCACGTTTATAAGGATTGGTTTTCTATTTCAATATTTTTTTTTATCTAAACGTACTAACTCAAGCGGTAATTGCAATTTAAATGCTTTCGTTGTGTATAGGGTTGTAACGCGTAATATTTTGGGTGCAAGCGAGACGGCATGTAATCCACCTCACAGAGTATAACGGTCGGACTTTTGGATATTGAAATAGAAAAGCAATCCTTATAAACGTGGTGAAATAAAAAAAATGCCAAATAAATGAAAAATAGCACGGGAAAAAAATCTGTAAAAAAAAATGTATTTTTGACTTTTAAAATTTGCTAGACAATTAATTAGAAGTATTTTAAAGCAATGAAATATCACAATCAATAGGAAAAACATCTGAATATTTGATTTCAATACTCACTTTGAGCACAACAATACTTAATTTTGAGTTAAAGACTGCAAAAGCCAAAAAACTGTAAAAATCCCGCATTTTTTTAAACGCTCATATCTCGTAAACGATCACCCACCAATAAAAACCAATATCATATTCGAATTCAGTAGGTCAAATTTAGTAAAAATTGGTTAGTCTCCGCTCTGGTAACTCAAAAACGTGATTTTTTGTTGCTCAGTGTAATTGAACTTGTTGTTGCATTTCAATAATTTTCCAAATGAAAAAGCAAATTTATTTCAATATGATCTGGTTGTAGTTTACTATCATTTATTATATGTATATAATTATTTAAAGAATCAACGAGTCATTTATAATAACGTATTCTATTGTATTGCAATTATAATATAAAATGAAGGATATGACTTGGTTAGGAGTTGTCGAAAAAATTCAATAGTTTATCGATCTGTTTATATTATACTAGCTGTATTACCCGGCTTCGCTCAGTGTTTATAATATAAACCGCTTAAACATGACTAAGCTAATTTAATTAAAAAAAAAAAAAAAATTTAAAAATTTAAAAAAAAAATAAAAAAAAAAATAAAAAAAAAATCAAAAAAAAATCAAAAAAAAATAAAAAAAAAAATCAAAAAATTTTTTTAAAAAAATCAAAAAAAAAAAATCAAATTTTTTTTTTGCCTTCTAGGGCTTCGCCCTCGGCACCCCCCTGAGCCTTTGCCTTCTAGGGCTTCGCCCCTCCACGCCCCATGAGCAATTGCCGTTTAGGGCTTCGCCCCCATGATCAGTTGCCTTTTAGGGCTTCGCCCCTCCGCGCCCCCATGATTCAAAGCCGTCTAGGGCTTCGCCCCCCTTAGTTAATGCCTTTTAGGGCTTCGCCCCCCGCGCCCCCAAGATTAATTGCCGTTTCGGGCTTCGCCCCCCTTAGTTAATGCCTTTTAGGGCTTCGCCCCTCCGCACCCCCATGATTAAATGCCGTCTAGGGCTTCGCCCCCCCTAGTTAATGCCTTTTAGGGCTTCGCCCCCCGCGCCCCCAAGATTAATTGCCGTTTAGGGCTTCGCCCCCCTTAGTTAATGCCTTTTAGGGCTTCGCCCCTCCGCGCCCCCATGATTAAATGCCGTCTAAGGCTTCGCCCCCATGATCAGTTGCCTTTTAGGGCTTCGCCCCTCCGCGCCCCCATGATTAATTGCCATCTAGGGCTTCGCCCCCCTTAGTTAATGCCTATTAGGGCTTGCGCCCCATGAGGCTGGGCCCCCCGGGCCCCCTTCGGGGCCCCACGGGGCTGCGCCCCTTGTGGCGCCCCCTTTTGAGCCCCATGGGGCTGCGCCCCATGAGGCTGGGCCCCCCGGGCCCCCATTCGGGGCCCCACGGGGCTGCGCCCCTTGTGGCGCCCCCTTTTGAGCCCCATGGGGCTGCACCCATGAGGCTGGGCCCCCCGGGCCCCCTTCGGGGCCCCACGGGGCTGCGCCCCATGTGGCGCCCCCTTTTGAGCCCCATGGGGCTGCGCCCCATGAGGCTGGGCCCCCCGGGCCCCCTTCGGGGCCCCACGGGGCTGCGCCCCTTGTGGCGCCCCTGGCGGGGCCCCATGAAACTACTCGCCTTGCGCCCCCGCGGGGGTGAATCCATTGAATCGAAAAAAACAAATCGGCGCCCATGGATCGAAAAAAAAAAAATCGAACACGTGTTCGATGACGTCACCGATCTACGGACGACGACGACCAAGGATACATACAAAGTCTCTTTCCAAATTATAGATTAGATTAATTGAAAAATGTAAAATTGCATCATGTGCAACCAAATATATAACGTAATATCTATAATTACTTTATCTACATATGTGTATACAAATTATCTATACTTAAATCAGTATTGTTTTCGCAAGCAATTACTTACGTGTACGCAAATAATTCGTGCAGCTACGGTATCGATACAATCTTGACAATGACAATAAGTTGGGATTGATGAATTCATTTCGTTTTGTGTTCAATCATTAGTTTTATATGTATTTAATAATTTCATAATTTTTGAACAAATTTTATTCTCTCTTGGAAATCCTTACTTACATGATACATACTCAGAATTTAATTATTGAAAATTTTAAGATTTCAAATTTATAATCTCTTTGAAAAATTATTTTTACCTTAACCTTTGAAGGACGGAGCGTCGAGATCGAACGAATATCCCGAACTGGGGTCGAGTAAGACCCCAGTATTTTTAAATCAAAATATAGCTTTTCTCAATACAAATGGGTTCAATATATATCTTATCAATCATTTTATACATCAACATAAAAAGTTTTAGTTCTACAGCATGTTTTTGACTATTTTTGTATTAAAAAATAACGACAACCATCGACATGCAAACGCACATAGGTAAGGCCAACAAGCAACTACATGACTCAATAGCCACGCGCTAATAGCGACGAAATCAATATCTTACGAAAATATAGCTGTCTCTTTCTCTCGCATTGATTCATTGATTAACAAGAATATGCAAGCGAACAGTCAAAAACATGAACTATCGCTACCGCCTTTAAATCATACTTTGGCACGTAGAAATGTATAAATGTATTTTTTTACGATGTATCCCTTTTATAAATCATACAAAATTTACTAAAATAAATTTCTTGTAGTTCATTCTAAGAATACAATAAATATAGGATGTATAGCTTTGAAAACCACATAGTTATTACGAAAAACGTAAAAATTGGGGCACTTGCATACCCCACTTCAGTGAGGGAGGGTTAAAGTTATTTAGCCCTCTGCAAACCATACCTAGAATTAATAAAGCATTTGGACCATGTTTCTATTATACTTTACGTTATTTAAACGATTTATATACATGTGTATATCCACACATATATTATAGTATAATAATAGTAATAATCAAATATATTAGGCCCTGTATGTACGGGTATAATTAAAAAGGGGTTTCATAGTTTATTTATTGTTTAATTTAAACCTATTAAATTTTGTTCAATTTTTAATTTTCTTTTTTATTTTTTTTTCTTTTAATATTTTGGGTAGCATGTGAATGTTTTTTAAATAAATGAAATGTATTTTTATATATTTTATATGTACAAATGTATGTTTATATAAAATGTATATTATCTGGCCACAGTGTCATATTGGGGTAACCTGTGAAGACACTGTGGTATATGTTTTAATAAAATAAAATAAAAATAATAGTTTGTGTATGGATATCTATGGATAGCGAATTCGGCTGAAGTAAAAACATTAGTTTGTGTAATTTATCATTACATTTTAAAAAATGGTTCAATTCGTTTAGCAGTTAAGAAGGACTCCAAAAATTAAAAAAAGAGGACACCTATAAGGGGAGGTACCACTTCCGGTCAACTTAAAAATTTGAAAAAAAAATTAGATCGTATCGATAAGCATTTCAGTAACTAATACCAAGTTCCAGTTCAATGGGACTGACAGTGTTCAAATTATCTCCAAAATACAAAGACATCTTTTTCATTTTTAAAAACATGATTAGTGATCGATTCTGAGATCGAGTCTAATTTATGACAATGATATACAATGTGAATGTAATTACTTTAAAAATCTATGCTAATTTATTTTTTGTAAAGATTTGTTTTCTTTTCAGATATTCGTACATACATAATTACAAAATGTGCAAGTGTGCAGAATCCAGCCTGCGGATTTCAGCTTTTTTTTGGTGTTTAGTAGAATTTGTAAGCTGATATGTACATACATAATGTACATAAGTGTTAAAACATTGAAATATAATATTATATCGTATTATATGAATATATAATAATTCATTTGGCATTTTTTTATATTTTTAAGGCCAGCAGTCTGTATAATGTTTATTTTTTATGTTTTGATTCGAGTTCGACTGATTATGAAGGTATTTATAATTAAGTTTTTAAATTTTTTTCAATATTATACATTTTAGGGGTTGTCAATTATTTGGAAAACATAAAATATAAAAATGCACCCTTATATATAGGATGTATGCTGTGCATAGTGTTGTAAGTCGAGAATATTCTCCAAAAGATTATTCGCCGAGAATTTTCTTTTTTCTTGGTTATAAAACATCACCAGATAGTATATAAGCTTTTTAGATGATTCTAGGATATTTTCAGAACCTAATAGGAGTAATAGGGCTTTCTAGAACGTCTGAGAGCATTTTGAATGACATTTTTTCATTCTGACGGCACTGAGACACTACCACCATAAACGTTTTCCGCGAAATTCTCACAGGAATGCAATGCTTATTTAACTCTGGTAGCAATAAATTATACATTTTTTTATTGCTTTGGTGAATATATTCCAATTAAATTGTTCCAACTTATTGATTTAATCATTCTTTTAAACTTAACACACAAGACGGTAAAAAAAATTTAATTCATTTCTTTAACGTTCACGTGAATTTATCAATTCACTTTCATAGTTTTCGACGAAATTTTTTAACACAGAGTTTGGGTAATTCAATCAGTATTTCACATCAGTGCGTTCTTTTAAAACACATTACATAATATGAAATCGTAAATTTATTAAGTGTAGAAACGATAAAAATTCGTAAATAAACAATGCGAGTAGGGTTTCTGTATTCCCGGACTTTTTCAATTCCCGGGACACGGGATGGAGCCTGGGATCGTTCCCGGGATTCCCGGGATCCCGGGACACATGTAAAAAACCTTTTTTTTTCAATATAATATATTTTTTATTAATAAAAAAAATATCTATTTATTTACAAAAAAAGTAAACAGTACATAATATATCTATTAACTGGAAAAATGTAATTATAAAAGTAAACTTATTTAAAATATAAAAACAATTTTTTTAAATTATCGGTTTTTTCCCCGTACAAAAATTAAAGAATGTTTTGTTCGGTATAAAATTATAATTATTTAAAATTTGTGTTAAAAAAATCAGTTTAGGCTCTCATTTCTTCGATTTTAATTTTCAATTCTAATTCGTCGATAAGGTCAAGTCCTTTGGTATTGAGATTTTCTAAAAATACAATTACAAGAAATGATTTTGGCCAAACGCAAAGAACCATTATGCTTATAAAACTTATAAAACTTCCACGTTCAGTCGTGAAAATATTGTATATTTTCAAAATTTTTTAAAATCCAATTCCCGGAATTCAAGATAAGAATTCCCGAGACACGGGACAATAAAAATTCCGTGAATTCCCGGGAATGTCTATCCCGGGTCAACCCGGGTCAGAAACCCTAATTGCGAGTTACACTAAAATGTCAGTTGGTTTTTTTTTTTGCTTCCAGATCTATAAATAAGTGGCTTTGAGTTTCTCTCCGAAATCATTAAATCTTTTAACAAAAAGTACATAATAGGCGTAACATTTCTGTTGTGTTTCGCCAACTGCTCAAAAGTCAAATTTGCTTACCCTCTCTCTGTACATACATATGAAATGCAAAATGTTAAAAATTATTATTAATTCGGTTTTTGCATTAGTTAATTAATTTTATTCGTGTCTTCCCTCATCTTTCCGTTCGCATGAATTTATCCATTTTTTTAAATTGCAACGGAATAATATAAACGCCCTCCAGAATATTCTCGGTTTGGAGAATATTCCCGAGAATCTTCTCTAAAAGATTATTACCGAGAATTTTACAACACTAGCTGTACAATATACCTGCATATGTATATAAAGGGTAAAATATATTTATACGATGTACCCCCTTAATTATTTTTATGAATTTTTCAGTTTTGTCAAAAATTTGGTTTGTTGGTGTTGGAGTCGAGATCGTAAGCCTCGTCATGAACATATGTCTCATTTGTAAAATCTTTTCGGTTGGTATTGCTTTTTTCTACTCGAGGAAAATTTACTTAATAGTTCGTAATATTGTATCCTACAAATATTTTGTTGCAGATTGAAAAATTGGAGATACTTTCATCATTGATTACTAAATTCCTCATCATAATTATAATTGCCCTCTGTTTCAAATTTTACAGTATTCTAAGTTTCTTCGTTGTAAAAATGAAAACTTCCAAAGATTTAGGTTCTGTTTTGGCAATTTTTATTATTATATTTTACGGTATGTTTTATTTATTTGTTTTTATTATTATTTATATGTGAAATAGGTTTTTAATTATACATATATGTTATGTGATTTCAGCAATATATATTACATTTTGGATTATGTCGTATAAAATATCCTACGAAAACAATGGAGAACAAAGAAATAAAAATAAAACGACCGTGGAAAATGAAAAACAAAATAAAACGACCGTGGAAAATGAAAAACAAAATAAACCTGACATTACAGTTAAATAAGTTTATTGATTATATAAAATGGTAAATTATTAGTAGTTAGAAAAAAATGAATATTTTTTCATTTTGATAATATTGTTTATTTTAATATTGGTAAAAAATATTGTCAAAATACTGTATATTATATTCAAATGAAAGATTAAATCTCAGAAAATTACCAATGTTCCACATCGTATTAAATATACGATATTTTTGTAATCTAGGAATAATTTTTAGGAACCAATTGATTAAAAAATATTTGACTTATACTTGAACGTAGATTTTGGGTAAACTATTCTTCGCTTAAAATTATGATGTTATTTTTTTTTAATATGATACTTACTTATCTTCTTAAGTTAAGATAATATTTTATATTCAAATTTTACTCAATGTTTATAGTTCATATTTTATGTATAGGAATTTCTAATTTTTTGAAGACAAATATGTAGTTAGTAATTATATAATATACTTAATTGCTACACTATAACTGTTTTATGAAATACGAAATGTGACTGACTAAGTTATTAATTCAATTTGTAGTAGTAAAATATTAAATCGGTATTAACTAAAATTTGTTTTATTTCATATCAAATTTATTAAGTTAAGACTCATTATGAAAGAATGGATTGATTGAAAATCTGAAAATATAATGTGTTTGATAATATACATACATACATATACATATATATATACATATGTATGTACATAATTATGAATGTATGTACATAATTATTTGATTATGCATCGAGTTCCATGGTAAAGTCGTACATATATACCTAACTACATATATAACAATATCTATTACATACATATATACCTATTTATTGAATTAACTATTATATAAAACGAATCAGGGGCCATGTGAATAAATAATTCCAGACCCTATTACAAATTAAAAAAAATATAGACATATTTTTAATATGCGAAATATTTAACAGAACTATTAGATAAATACCTATATGTTGGTTGTTATTTTTAAAAATATAATATTATATTATATATAATAAAAATATTAAAGGATAGAAATATAATATTATATGAGATGGCTGACACGGGTTCTTCGAGTAGTAGTGTAATTATAATTAAAGCAATAAAAAATCACAATCAATAGAAAAACATTTGACTATTGACTCCAATACTCACATTTGGCACAGGATTACTATAAAAGCCAAAAATCCGTAAAAATTGCACATTTTTTAAACGCTCATATCTCATAAATGAGAAGAAACCAACAAAAATCATCATTGTCATTATTCGATTGGTTTTTTATTGATGATAAAAATTAACAATTTCTCAACACGCGTTGTTTTTCAGTAACAAATAAAAAAAACAAAAGTAAATTATAATAAGATGCTAGTAAAAAGTGACTACTAAAGAAATGTTGTCTACGTGCTGGTATTTTGATCATCGGTTGGTGAACCATTTCTAGACTTCATTTCGTGAAACAAATGATCTGCAAGTGTGTGCCATTATAAAATACATTTTTTTAATTAGCTTTTTTCTATATGTTACATCAAAGCGACTCAAAAGTTGAAACGGTTCCTCAAATTGGCGACAAAATCCTTTCCTGTATTTATTGTGTGTATAATTTGTAAAAATTATGTACAAAATCTAAAAATCCATAGATGTCTCAATGGATTAATTCTGTATTAATTAATTAAATTAATTGTTATTTCGTCTTCTTCAGCTTCTGGAAATACAGTGATTTATGTAATAATAAAAAAAAAGCTGCATTTTTTGTAATTAATTATGCAGGAAGGCGCATTGGGGTCTTTCTGTCAAGCCTTCCTGGTATATATCTATGTGAAAAATAAAATAAAAAAATAAAAATACAGCCATTAATGTATCTTTCTCTTTATTTTATTTAATACTAGTTATTTTACGCTGCTTCGCTCAGTATTTGTAATATAAACAGCGTAAACATGGCGAATCTAACAGTAACAAATAATTTGTTTTTTTATTAAATTTATTTGAATAGAAAAAAATATAATATTCAACCAATTGAACTGTCGTTATAGAAACTTTGTATTGCTTACGAAGTTCCCAACCAAAGATACTTACATACATATATACATACATACTAACATATAAAGTCTCTTATATAAGAAATTATATATTAGATTTTTAATTAAATAAAGCTTCAGTTAATATTTTCTTTCTTTCATTTTCACAAAAATATATATATATACATATATATAAGTAAGAATACTCAGTAAAAGCGTTTTATAGAAGTAAAAACCTTTAAGTTATTTTTAAACATTTGAAGTAGTCTATATATATATATATATATATATATATATATATATATATATATATATATATATATATATATATATATATATATATATATATATATATATATATATATATATATATATATATATATATATATATATATATATATATATGTATATAGAGATACAATACATCAAACACATTGAATATAACATATCCGATGGAGATGTTAGGATAGCAATTTTGAAGCTGAAAGGGTCTGTTGGGCCTGACGGTGTGCCCCCTGACGTATTAAAGGCATGCTGTAATTCGCTCTTAGAGCCTCTTCAGTTTATTTTTAACCTTATTCTGGGTTCTGGTAATTATCCTGAAAAATGGAAATTATCTAGAGTCATTCCCATTCATAAAAGTGGCTCTAAAAATGAGGTTGAAAATTACAGACCTATTGCTATCATCTCGGCTATTCCCAAAATTTTTGATAATATCCTTCACCGTTTGATTCTTTTGCAGTTCAAAAGATTGTTGTGTGATGAGCAGCATGGTTTTTCACCATGTCGTTCCACTACCACTAATCTTGCCTGCTTTTCATATTATACCATGTCTAAAGTTGACCGTGGACAACAAGTTGATGTAGCCTACTTTGACTTTCGAAAAGCATTTGATCTTGTCAACAATGACGCTCTTATGATCAGATTAGCTGAAGTGGGCTTTTCTCCACGTCTTCTTAAACTCTTTGCTTCTTATCTTAGTGATAGGAAGCAATTTGTTAGATATGGTATTTATGAATCTCCTTCATTTTTTACGCGATCTGGTGTAACTCAGGGGTCCACCTTAGGCCCTTTACTATTTACAATAGTCATTAATAACCTCCCAAAAGTACTACGCAATGCTTCATGTCTCTTGTTTGCTGACGACGTTAAACTATTCTTTGCTGTTAAGGATGAGAGGCAAGCCTCTCTCCTTCAAGCTGATATTAACGCTGTTTTAGAGTTCAGTTCCAGTTTAGGGCTTGAACTGAATACTAGTAAATGTGCTATTATGAGTTATGGACGTGCGAATTCGCTCTATTGTCACGGATATTCCATTGGATCCGTATTGTTGAAGCGCGTGGAATCAATGGTCGACTTGGGTATCACTTTTGATCCTCAATTCACCTTTCACAACCACATCAAGACAATCGCTGACGTTTCCATTCGTCGACTTGGATTTGTCTTGAGATATGCTAGATTATTCTCCAACCCCTTGTCTTCTCGCTTGCTTTTCAACTCACTTGTTAGAAGTAAGCTAGAGTATAATGCAATTGTGTGGAATCCGCATGAAGCAAACTACTCTCTTATTATAGAAAAAGTGCAAAAAGCATTTCTTCGTTTTCTTTATAAGAAAGAGTATGGGTACTACCCATATCTCTATCCTACTCCTTTCCTTTTGGGCATGCTTGGGTATAATTCCCTTGAACTTCGGAGAAACTTCTCGTTAATTCGTTTCGTTCTCCAGCTATTGCGTGGTAATACGTCATGCCCGTTGTTGCTGGAACAGTTGGGACTTTATGTCCCTAATAATTATGTGCGTGGTAGACATCATCATTTAATGGTTGTACCTGCTGCTCGCACAGTTCTTTTTCGAATGGCTCCTATTCCAAGAGCTATTCGACTTCTCAATGAAATCGTTGCTGCTGTCCCTGAATGTGATATTTTCCACCTTGGGGAGCGTAGATTGTCGGATATTATCTTAACATATTTATCTGGTAACCTGCGCTCATCATTACTTTCTTAATTTGAATGTGATGAATGAGTGGAATCTTAATCTACTCTCTTCCATTTGGACCTCGCTGTGATTTTATTTTTTATTCATATTTTGTTTTATTTTATTTTATTTTTTCTTTCTCTTTTGTACATTTTTATATACTATTTTAATTTTGCTCAGTGTAAACAAAGAATGGGATTTATGGATTTTATTTTTAATTTTTACACTTTTGTTATTTTTTTTCTCTCTGAATGAGGTATTATTTTCCTTTTGTTACTTTTTTTTATTATTTTATTTTACCATGTTTTCTGCTTTTGCTTTTTTCCTTTATTTACAGTATACTTGTTTTTATATCATGTTTTTATATCTTTTTCAAATGTAGGCCATTGTGGCGCATTAGGTTCTTCCTGTAATGCCACAATGGTCCAAAACTATTAAATAAATAAATAAATATCCTTTCAAAATACATCAAGTTTTATAGGAAAATATGTATGCAAATAAAAATGCTCAAAACTAATAATAAATTTTCAATTTTAATTATACATTTGGATTTATTAAAGTGATCCTCACTTTGTCAAACAATACAGATTTTTTTATATTTTATAATAAGTACATGTCTCCTGATGAAAGTAAATGGATATTTTTCAAAAGTTATTCAAGAATTATTCGAATATTCAATATCCAAAGGTTGAGAGTTGATCAAATTTTCGAGGCCTTCATTTTGATTGTGTAATTTTGCAAACTTTTCTTTTTCGATTTGTTTATACAAACTGTAAACACACACCCAGCAGTATGAACAAATTCCTGCAAATAAAATGATTCAGTTATAACTAATTTGCAAATCCTACATACATACATATGTTCATACAATAAATCATTTACACACCGACAATCGACAGACCAAACAATAAAATGATACATCCTAGGATAGTATAGTTTCTACCCTGCATAAGATAATACACACCATAATATAACACGAGCCCATTAAAAGCTAAAATACCTAATACAGACACAATTAGCCATGGTAGCAACAGCATCGTATTCGACTAAAATATAAATTGAATTAAAGGACATTGTAAATTAATAATTAATTGGATTATCGGCAAATAGTATAATATTTGATATATGAATACCATACCACACGAATGGCGTAGATAAATGTTGCACTTGTTGTAATATGCAAAATAATAACCACACCATAAACAATAAGCAATCCCGAGATTCCTAAAATTGATAGATTAATATATAATATTTTGAATAGGTTAGAGTAGCTAAATTATCGAAATTAAATTAATTAGTTTACCTAAGATTTCATCTGTTCTTGCAAGTATATATAAAAAATTTAATAAATGATAAACGGCAAACCCCTGTGAAAAGATTACATATATATTTTAGTATGCATTTTTTTTATTACATTTATATGTAATACATATAATATGTAGATGCATTTATTTAATATATTTATATCAAACTTTATATAAAAAAAGAAACTTCAATCGATTAAATTAATATATAAATTAAACAATAAAGTGTTTACCAAACCCAGCCAGCCGATGATTAGACTTCCGGTCTTCAAATCAAAATATAAAAACTTCTTAAGGACGATCATCTTGAATATTCTACCTATATAATGAAAAAAAAAGCTGTTTACTCGTAATATTTCAATAAAAATCTTTAAACTAGTGGGTGTTTTGATATGAAACTCAATTTGAATTACACACTTCAATAGATTCGTCATATATTTACTTGATAATTGATAAAGATTGAATGTGATGGTCTGGAAGATGAGTTAAGTAGAATGGCTCTATTCGAACTAAAAGTTTGTACTAAAAATATGCATTCGTTGCACTTGTTGGAGGAGTTTTGTTACATTGTATTTGCAGGATCATATTCTCGACATATGATGCGATATATTTTGTACATAATCAACATTTTTTTTTGTAGTGAAAGATGAAACCTTTCTTCGAATTTCTTCAGCAATATCTCAACTATCTATCGATGTTAAAATTCCCCGAACTGAAAAGTCGAAATTGCACAATGAAAATATTTGCAGACTGATTAAGAGAGCTGGATACCCGAAACCTTAATTTTGTTGCCGTTCCTTTTTTTGATATACATATATATTGAGTGAATGTGACAATATATATCAATATATATATATATATATATATATATATATATATATATATATATATATATATATATATATATATATATATATATATATATATATATATATATATATATATATATATATTGAGTAAATGCGACAGTTGCGCTTCGACCAGATAATACCTATTTTAAATCGACAAAATCGAGGTTTCGTATTCTCCAGTTTTCTCCTCCGAAACTGTACCAATTTTAAAATAAATTTCATCATCGGTATGTGAAAGATATTTTCTAAGTTTCTTCGTTGTAAAAATGAAAACTTCCAAAGATTTAGGTTCTGTTTTGGCAATTTTTATTATTATATTTTACGGTATGTTTTATTTATTTGTTTTTATTATTATTTATATGTGAAATAGGTTTTTAATTATACATATATGTTATGTGATTTCAGCAATATATATTACATTTTGGATTATGTCGTATAAAATATCCTACGAAAACAATGGAGAACAAAGAAATAAAAATAAAACGACCGTGGAAAATGAAAAACAAAATAAAACGACCGTGGAAAATGAAAAACAAAATAAACCTGACATTACAGTTAAATAAGTTTATTGATTATATAAAATGGTAAATTATTAGTAGTTAGAAAAAAATGAATATTTTTTCATTTTGATAATATTGTTTATTTTAATATTGGTAAAAAATATTGTCAAAATACTGTATATTATATTCAAATGAAAGATTAAATCTCAGAAAATTACCAATGTTCCACATCGTATTAAATATACGATATTTTTGTAATCTAGGAATAATTTTTAGGAACCAATTGATTAAAAAATATTTGACTTATACTTGAACGTAGATTTTGGGTAAACTATTCTTCGCTTAAAATTATGATGTTATTTTTTTTTAATATGATACTTACTTATCTTCTTAAGTTAAGATAATATTTTATATTCAAATTTTACTCAATGTTTATAGTTCATATTTTATGTATAGGAATTTCTAATTTTTTGAAGACAAATATGTAGTTAGTAATTATATAATATACTTAATTGCTACACTATAACTGTTTTATGAAATACGAAATGTGACTGACTAAGTTATTAATTCAATTTGTAGTAGTAAAATATTAAATCGGTATTAACTAAAATTTGTTTTATTTCATATCAAATTTATTAAGTTAAGACTCATTATGAAAGAATGGATTGATTGAAAATCTGAAAATATAATGTGTTTGATAATATACATACATACATATACATATATATATACATATGTATGTACATAATTATGAATGTATGTACATAATTATTTGATTATGCATCGAGTTCCATGGTAAAGTCGTACATATATACCTAACTACATATATAACAATATCTATTACATACATATATACCTATTTATTGAATTAACTATTATATAAAACGAATCAGGGGCCATGTGAATAAATAATTCCAGACCCTATTACAAATTAAAAAAAATATAGACATATTTTTAATATGCGAAATATTTAACAGAACTATTAGATAAATACCTATATGTTGGTTGTTATTTTTAAAAATATAATATTATATTATATATAATAAAAATATTAAAGGATAGAAATATAATATTATATGAGATGGCTGACACGGGTTCTTCGAGTAGTAGTGTAATTATAATTAAAGCAATAAAAAATCACAATCAATAGAAAAACATTTGACTATTGACTCCAATACTCACATTTGGCACAGGATTACTATAAAAGCCAAAAATCAGACCGCTCAGATGGAGACCGAGTGGCAGTTTCCAAAACATACGGCAAAGAACGTGAAAGATGTTGCTCCTGAATTTAAAATTCAGGAGAAAAACAAATTTGAAGGGCTCTTGGAAGTTTCCGATGTCCCCAGAAGCGGTGGAAGAATCCTGCCCATCATCATGACAGCTACTGGCACTCACGGCAGCATGATCGAGTCGATCAAGAAGTTTATAAAAGACTTCACAATGACTTACATTGGTCAAAATAATGTCAAGATACAATGTAAAAGTCTTGAAGACTTTAAAAAACTTCGGGATGGATTGACACCAGACCGACAATTCCATACCTTTTCCAGGAAGGAGGAAAAGGAAATAAAAAGTGTCGTACGTGGCTTGCCGAAATTGCCGGAAGCTGATATTAAAGATGACATCATCAGACAGGGATTCCCTGTAACCAAAGTCATACAGATGAAGACGAAGGAGCCTAGGAGCAACGCCACCGAGCTATACTTGGTGTTCTTCGAGCCATCGGTATCGGCAAAGAAGATTAAAGAAATCCGGTACATCTGTTACACAAAGGTCAGTGTCGTTAAATATACTAGTAAATCACAAAATATTACTCAATGTTTCAGATGCCAAGAATATGGACACGCTGCGAAAAACTGCAATCGGCAGGCCAAGTGCGTCAAATGTGCCGGCACTCACCTCACCGCACAATGCAATCAAGGAATAGTTACCCCTGCTGTCTGCTCAGGCTGTTCAGGATCTCACCCCGCTAACTTCAAAGACTGTCCAAAAAGACAGAGCTATCTAAAAATGCTGGAATCGAGGAAGAATCGAGCATCAATTGTCAAAGCCAACCCTTGGAAACTCCCAGTGGCGCAGCCACAAAATATCCCGGTCGTTAACGATCATAACTTCCCAAAGCTACCGACCATTAAAACTCCTTCACCAAATATCCCAAATATCCCTAAAAAACCCCACCAACCAACCAATCCCAACATTCAACCAACAACAGACCTAACTTCCATGGCGTCTATGACGAAGATGTTGAAGATCCTCCAGGAGATTCGTGCCAAGGCCAGCGGTTGCACCGACAAACTAGAGCTGGCACTCATGCTTGTCGAATATCTCGATGTCTTTGATTAACGGGAGGCGCCTGAACATTCTAGCTTGGAATGCTCGTGGACTTAAGAATAAGATTGACGAACTAGAGTCGGCGATCGGTGAGTACTGTGTTGACATAGTTTTAATCTCCGAGACCTTCTTAAAACCTCATATCCGTATTAACCTACCTAACTTTAACTGCTATCGCGAAGACCGAGAACAGCATGGAGGGGGAGTTGCCATTTTTATAAAATCGTCAATTAAACATTGTCGCGTAATAACCCCGCCACTAAAAAATTTAGAACTAACCGCCATCGAACTAACAATTAACAACACCCGTCACATAGTAGCATCCGCTTACAATCCTCCCCAAAAACGATTATTGGCATCCGATCTTAACAAAATATTTAACATTGGTAGTTCGGTAGTGGTAGCTGGTGACTTTAATGCCAAACATCCGTTATGGAGTTGCGTAAACACTGACCAACAAGGCACAACTCTTTTTAAATACATTCAACTAACAGATACAATCTTACTTCATCCGGATACATACACACACTATCCCACAAATAACTCACAACCATCCACACTAGATCTTGTCCTCGTCAAGAACTGCCCAAAAATATCGACACCAAATGCCCTTCAAACCCTGTCGTCTGATCATCTCCCGATAATCTTCTCAATCGACGGGAAACCCGAGGAAATCATCAAGCATAGTTGGGATTACGGGAGAGCTAACTGGCGAGAGTTAAAGTCGTATATAAATGACCAAACCATTCTAACTTCTACCACACTCACAAACAAAACCGAAATCGACAGCTCCATAATACACCTAACGGAATCAATAACTCGATCCAAACACCTTCACATACCTAAGACACAATACATTGAACAAAAATTAGAGATAACTGACTTTGTTGCAAATCTAATTAAAAGTAAAAATAAACTCCGTAAAATTTGGCAAACATCAAAAAATCCAACATTGAAAACATTAATTAATAAGCTCACATATCAAATTAAAATTAGAATCAAAGAAATCAAAAATGAAGCTTGGTCTAAAAAATTAGAAAAATTGAGCTCAGTTGATGGCTCTCTATGGAAATTAGCTAAAGCGATTCGCAGGACAAAAAACTCGATTCCTCCATTAGATGATGCAGGAATCTCAGTGACGCGTGATTGCGACAAAGCAGAACTATTATCAAAATCCTTCCAAAAACATCACACACTCACACAACATTACAATCACATACCAACGCATAATAAAGTCAACCGGTCCATTAAAATCATCACAAAAACTCCCACTAACAGTACTAAAAATATAAAATTGGTGCATCCGTGTGAAATCCAAAATATAATACGTAATTTAAAAAATAAAAAGGCACCTGGGCGAGATTCAATAGATAACATCACAATCAAACAACTTCCATTTAAAGCTTTAGTCTCACTATCTAAAATATTCAACGCATGTTTACTCACCGGGTATTTCCCAGAATACTGGAAAACAGCCAACGTAATTCCCATACTTAAGCCCGATAAAAGCTCAAAAAACCCGGCCAATTATCGACCCATTAGCTTACTTTGCACGCTTTCAAAAATTCTGGAAAAAATAATCTACACACGCTTAAGTCGTAAATAAGAAATTAATAAATGAACAATTTGGATTTCGCACTGGACATTCCACGACCCAACAACTAACAAGACTAACTGAACACGTGACGAAGAACTTTAATATGAAGAGAAGTACCGGAATGGTATGTCTCGACATAGAAAAGGCCTTCGACACGGTTTGGCACGATGGACTCATTCATAAGCTCATTATTAACAAAATACCAAACTACCTAATTCTCATCATCAAATCGTACTTAACTCGTAGAAAGCTAGTGGTTAGCGTAAATAATGAATTATCGTCTCCAAAAATAATCGCAGCTGGCGTTCCGCAGGGGAGCTTGCTTGGCCCACTCTTGTTCTCCATATATATAAATGACATACCTATTCCAAAAAACTGTCACATAGCCCTATATGCAGATGATACAGCTTGCTTCACAAGTAGCAAAAAACCAGACACTATTCTTAAAAATCTTGAATTTGCAATTAAAACAATGACTGAACACTTCACTAAGTGGAAAATTCAAATTAATCAAACCAAAACAGACGCCATATTCTTTAGTGTTAGAAAACATAAGCCAAGTTCAGATCTGAAAATCCCCTCTGGAGAAAGTCTGAAATGGCAGTCAGTAATAAAATATTTAGGAGTAACGTTTGATAAAAGAATGAGATGGGCACCTCACATTGAGGCAGCGAAATGCAAGGCGATGCGGGGTATATCCTCAATATATCCAATATTTAATCGCCATAGTTCTTTATCAACGCTAAATAAAATAAAATTATATCGCGCGCTCATATTACCATTATTAACCTATGCTTCACCTGTATGGAATAACGCCTCGAATACTAACCTTTCCAAGCTCCAAGTAATACAAAATAAATCCCTTAAAATAATTTATAATACACCCATATATACTAACCTGAAAAAACTGCATGCTATATATAATATTCCGTTTGTTACAGACATTACTAACAAACTAACCAGTAGATTCTATGAAAGAATCACTAATAACCATACTAACACACTTGTGAAGAGTCTCGGTGATTACAATAAAATGTCTATACCCTTCAGGTATAAACACAGATTACCTAAACACAATCTGCTTTAGGTCATCGACTTTAGATAGTCTTTAATTAATATTATGTATAAGATGTATTATGAACATTTATAAGGATTGTAAATAGGTTTTTGAGCTCTTTTTCCTATTATGCTTTAGATTAACATTAGAATAATATAATACTGTGATTACTAACCAAATTAAATTAAAATTGTAAAATAGAAAATGATCAGTAGATCAGTAGCTATTAAAATAGATATAAGATGTATTGTGAACATAATTTCGTAATAATAAAAAGCATTTAAAAATCAAAAAATCAAAAATCATTGAAAAAAATAATATTTTAAAGAAAATATATAGAAGTTATTGTTTGATTATATTTTATAGTTGCCGAATCTGATAAAAGCTTATTTATTATATAAATCAACACTAATGGCGTATAAAGCCTTTCGTTTTGTATTTAATAGTAGATACTAATTTATTAAAGTGATAAAAGCATTTAAATTTTGTAATGTCAAATATTGTCAACGATTTACTAAATACATATGATTTGAAAATTTTGATAAACAGTTTTTCATATTTTTATTAATCATTATTTTATATGGTTATTGTGTTTTAATCGACAGAGGTTACTAGTTTTTTATAGACAGTGATTAATTTCTCTATAATATTAATAAGCACTTCTTATTTTCTGCGTACGGACCAAACCAACGACGATTTTGGTCCAACGTTTTAACCAGCAGGATAAAACCAGTAGCGTACAAAATATCGAAATAAAAATTAAATTAAAAAATTGAAATTAAATATCAAAATTAAAACTATTATTATTATATTAAAATTAAATTCAAATATCAAAATAAAATTATAATCAATATATTAAAATTAAAATTAAATATTGAAAGTTAAAACAGAACATGCCCAATTTAAATAAATTTTCGAGATTGACCTAAAATTAGATCATCAACAATCACATACAGGTAATCCTCGACTTTTTTTTGTCGAAGATGTTTTGACTTACGAAGATACGCACTAAGATCGAAAAAAAAATCAAAGAATTATTATTTTTACTTCCCCGTAATGCGCAGTTACTGAGAATATCTGATGTATTAGTATGGGTGACCGAGCGATGATCGCAATCCGGAGCGTTGTCGGTCTATCAATCGAATTTTTTTTAGTCTTCAATTGTTTCTCTCGTCGAAATAAATCAATTAATTAAATCATTTCAGAGGTAAATTTTATCGGATAATGTCTTCAATTGTTTCTCTCGTTGAAATAAATCAAATAATTAAATCCATCTCAGAGGTAAAATTTATCGGATAATGTGTGATTATTAATTTTAATTCGACGAAAGAAAAAAAAACCCTTTGACAAATCACCGACATTTTTTTTGTTAAATATTTCATCGACGGCGGAAACACAGTAGTATATCGTGACGACTAATAAGAAACAATAACAAGGTTTTTTATTTTCGCTCGTAATTATAATATTTCTCTGGTTGTAATGCGTATCGTCGTAATTCAAAACATTGTTGCAATTCAAAACATCAACGATGATCTAATTTTAGCTCAATCTCGCTCGTTAGCTTAATTTTGATATTTAATTTCAATTTTTTAATTTAATTTTTATTTCGATATTTTGTACGCTACTGGTTTTAAAAGTTGGCCCAAAATCGTCGTTGGTTTGGTGCGTACGGACCATTATGGTGCTTACGGACTAAACCAACGACGATTTTGGGCCAACTTTTTTAATCAGCAGGATAAAACCAGTAGCGTACAAAATATTGAAATAAAAATTAAATTAAAAAATTGAAATTAAATATCAAAATTAAGCTAAAGAGCGAGATTGAGCTAAAATTAGATCATCGTTGATGTTTTGAATTACAACAATGTTTTGAATTACGACGATACGCTTTTAAAACCAAAGAAGTATTATAATTTCTCTGCTTACGAGCGAAAAAAAATCTTGATATAATTTTTTAAAGTCGTCACGATATGTTACTGTATTTCGACGTCGATGATCGATAAAAAAAAACAATTCATAAAAAAACGCGGTGTCGGTTGTCGGTGATTTGTCAAAGGGTTTTTTTTTCTGTCGTCGAAATAAAATTAATAATCACACATTATCCGATAAATTTTACCTCTGAAATGATTTAATTACTTGATTTATTTCGACGAGAGAAACAATTGAAGAATAAAAAAATCCGTTTTATGTGACCGACAACACCCCGGGTCAGCAAAAATCGTTGGATCACCCATACTAATACATGATATATTCTCAGTAACTGTGCTTTACGGGGAAGTAAAAATAATAATTCTTTGATTTTTTTTCGATCTAAGTGCGTATCTTCGTAAGTCAAAACATCTTAAGTCGAGGATTACCTGTATGTGATTGTTGATGATCTAATTTTAGGGCAATCTCGAAAATTTATTTAAATTGTGCATGTTCTGTTTTAACTTTCAATATTTAATTTTATTTTTAATATAATGATTATAATTTTATTTTGATACTTGAATTTAATTTTAATATAATAATAATAGTTTTAATTTTGATATTTAATTTCAATTTTTAAATTTAATTTTTATTTCGATATTTTGTACGCTACTGGTTTTAAAAGTTGGCCTGTGGGCCGTTCGTTGGCTTGGTGCGTACGCACCATTACGCCCACTTCCGATGAGTTGGTTTACATTATATTGACTTCCATGACAGTAAAATGGGCATTTTAAATATAATATTCATAATTAGTGGAGATTCACCACATACTTTTATTGAAATACACTAAAATAAAAGTTATTTTTTAAAGCATAACAAATTAAGTTTATTTCCTATCAACATTGTTAAACAACAAATTTATAAACCCAGCACAATAATTCTTCAAACGTTTATCTGTTGTAATCTTGGAATACACTGAAACAGCAATTCATATTTTGTTACAGATATTTTTTCATATTGGTTATGTTTATTTTTCTTATTTTCCACTTTTTACATACATATTATTTTTTACAATGCTGTTGAATATTCATATGTATACACACTATATACAGAATCTGGTGTATCATACATGTTTATTTGCCTTGTTAGTCATATCCGTTGTAGTAATTCACCTACCACACGTCTTTACAAAGAAGTGCGCATTCATGAGAAAGGAAAGCAACACATTTAATTGAAGTATGAATTATTTACAATATGACTTATTAAAAAAAAACCACCCACAGTTACCTCAACGCTAAATGCTTGTGCTAAATATTCAACCAGTATTATACATTATTGTTTCAATCAAATTACACTCATGTATACCTGATATTATTTGGCAATTCAGTGAAATTACACTAAATGAACAATAACAGAACAATGTAAACAATGATAAGGATTTGTCGCACTCTATATAATACGAAACTGTACGTATGGTCAGCAACAAGACGACTGATAATCTCTGATGTGTTTCGCTATACCTACATATAAATACATCTCTCGTTTGTCAGAGATTGTTAAACACGTTTAATTTTGCCGGCCAATTCAAAGAAGAAGGGTTCAGGTATCTGTTAAACACTATAAAAATATATTAAATACAGTTAAATAATAAATTTGAATCTCAATACAATCTGATATTGCATTAAAAACATCTTCATATCAATATATTATATGAAGACACATAAAATTTGTCACTTACTTATTGTTAATTGTGACCAAACTGCAAAATTCATCAACATCTCTGTTTGATATGTTTATGAATTATTTAAAATAATTGAGTACATTGAAAAAACATTGATCGCTATAGTTTGAGAATGAGGTGATTGCCAGTTTGAGACTGGATACAATGGTGAGTAATACCGAGAATATGAGATTGAATTATTGGTTTATTATTGAAATAAATATTCTCTGGTGGATTTGAAACTTGTATAAAATACTGATCAACATTTTCTACAGGGTCATCGTTTGTGCTGTTTATGACATATGCAATCTTTCCATATGATAGCCGATGGTAAGTTTGCAATTTTCAAAACAAAAACAAGTTGTTCTATGGAAAATGTTTATTTGTATAAATATATAAATTAATCTTATCATTTCAACAGTAAATAAATAGTTTCCAGCTAACAATAAAAGTGGAGATGTTTTCATTGCATTACATTTACATTTCATGGACAAAGAAAAATATGTTATTACATTAATTCTTAAAAAGACGTAATTAGTTTTTAAAAATATTTATTATATGTACATAGTATTAGTATATACCAGAATTTTTATACTGCGTTATTTTTTAATTTTTATAAATACGAGTCAAAGTTAAAAAAATCTTAACTGAATTTTTGAATAAATGATGCCTGAGCATTATTACTCCCAAATAACAAATATATCATATCTAAACGCAAATGGAAGTTTTGGAATTTTTTAACATTTAATCTATCTACCTACATTGTATGTACTAACAATCTACCATTCTATATACTATACTATAACCTCAGGTGAATACTTAGGCACATCATTTTCTGCAGCCGTTTCATTTTCTATTCTTTTTTTTGGTTTTATTTTGGCGAATTCATCAGACAATGCACTCCAAAATGAAATGTATAATACTGAAATCAAATAAAATATTAAATGCAAAAAATATTTCACAAATAATATGAAGCATAAATAAATAAATATAATAAGAACAAATAAAATATAGCATACCGCATACAAAAAATGCAAAACCAAAAGCAAAAGCTCCGTCAGCTCTCATATCTTTAGCAGAAAAACGTAGAAAACTATACATTTTTAAAAACAGGGCAATTGAAATACAGATGATCTCTTTAGTAACAAATGACAGAAATATATCCAATGTTTTATTCTGCAACGAAATATGTATGTGTTATATATGTATGAACAACGTTTACGAATTTTCTTCATTAATAAAAAAGTAGTACCAACCGAAAAGATTTTACAGATGAGATTATAGTATATATATAGGTTTACCATCTCGACTATGACACCGAAATATACCATATACAATTCTATCGGTGTATCTGAAAGATTCATGAAAAAGTCATTTACAAAATTTAAAAGTTTAAAATAAAATAATGCAATATTGTTTTGAAAAAAATTACTACTTCCGATTTACGAATTCTTACCGAAACCTTATCAACTTTAAGTAAGTACATAAAGAATATAAATATAATTTTTCAGCTTGATACGTTCAGTGGTATTGAAAAAATCATGTGGTCATTTTTGACTTTTATAAGAGGAAAAAATCCCACTTCCGGTTTATGAAATTTACTGATTTTTTTTTATTTTCATCACATTGAGACAAGTATTATACTTGAATTTTCTCGTGAAGAGCACATACATATATTTAACGGATCCAAAAAAATAGTGGAAGAAAAATTGAAATAGAGTAAACTGCCAACTTCTGCTTGACGGGTGTTCACAAAATTTTATATATATAACTTAATTTTAAATTAAAACCTCTTAATATGAAATTTCAGTTCAATATAATAAAAGGTTTCTGAGAAAAACATAAAAAATTTCGATTCTCTAAGAGCAGCGGTCACCAACCTACGAGAGATTTTCATCCCGCCAAAAAAAAAATGACCTGATTTTTAAAAACTAATTTAGAATTTAAAATTTGACCTGATCGTGATATTTTATACGAAGAAGCAAATTCCTTCACAATTTCTATTGGGGTATAGCTTCCAGGTAGTTAAGACCCAAATGAAATGCAAAAAGCAACTTTCCGTTCTTCTTTTGTTATCATGCTAAATCGTTTGAAACAAAATTGGAATTATTTAAAAATCACCTCGTGCAAAATAATTTTACTCATTTTCCTCATTCTGGTAATTTGTTTAAAACTATCCCTATTCAGAATTTTCCGATATTCCGAATCAATATCAACGATATTGAAGAAGATTTTTAATTGGAATTAATCGATCTTCAAAATGAAACGTTAATTATGTAAATTTTATGCTAAATTGGAGGAGTCTGATTATACAAAAATAAAAGCATTTGTAAGAAAAATCATATCAATTTTTGGTAGGACATACGTTTTCCAAAATGAAATATATTAAATCCAAAAATCGAAAATCGGAATCTGGAAATTTGAAACCATACATTACATATAAAAATTAGTTCCTCAAAACAGGCGCATACATCGCACTAATTAAAATATTAACATATTTTTGTTCCATCAATAATTATCTTATATGGGTGAATGTAAAACTAATAAAATAAAAAAATATAATAATTTTAATGCATTTTTTATAGCTATACAACTGTTTTTTCGAATTTTTACATATTTACAGCACATATGTATGTATGTACATGCAAGCATATTGATTGTACTCGTATGTCTCATTTTTTCTAGGTTCTCCTCAGTAAATACGTGTTTTGAAAACGAAACCTCTTCATGATCGCTCAATGTTGTTTGCACGCTAAGTAAATATGTACATATATTGATTTTTTTTTTAATTTAAAATATTTTTAAAAACCATGTTCATTATAGAAAATTATTATGTAGCGTAAAAATCACAGGAGGAGGGGTGGGGAAAATACATCCTAAGTCCGGTCCGTGAATTACACCAAACAAATAAGCAAAAAAAGTTTGTATAGCACTGGCATATGTATGTTGGTGACACGGTCTGTAGTCTCCTTTACGTCAATTATTAATTAATTTCCAAAACTGCACGCATTTTTAACGAAATGTATGTATGAACATACGTGTTTGTAGTTTCATTTGCAATTCAAATTCTGGCATATTTTTATTTCGTTTTCTTAACACACATATTCTTCTCATATTTTATATTTTCCAGATGCTTAACATGGTGAAAAATATATGACATAGTTTAATTATATATGACATACATATGTATGTATACATATCAGATTAAATTAACGATGAAAGTGTAAAATAAAATTATAATCACCTTTATAATCAGTCGAACTTGAATCAGAATATAAATACAAAACATTTAACAGGCTGGCGACCTTAAAAATATAAAAAAATTGCAAAATTAATTATTATATATTGGTTAATACTATTAATATTTTGACGTATGCATTATACAAATTTACAGATAATTTGTATTTATATCAGCTTACAAATCCTGTAATACACCATATTAAAGCTGCACACCTTAGGCCGCCTTCTCCACGTGCCGACATTTTGTAATTACAAGTATCTGAAAATAAACAACAAATGTTTTCAGCAAATAAATTGGCAGGGCTTTCTATAATAGTTGTATTAAAATCATACCATCGACGTAAAATCCATTTTCAAAATTTGAATGATTCTTTTCATTGATATTTAATCCAAACTTACATGTATTCATGTACACATTTATCTCACTTATAAATGGGTACACTCGCTGTCCATTTATGCTGAATTTGCATGTCCATTTATACTCGTGAAACCCCTTGTTTATAATACACGAAAGTTATAGTGTGTTTACAGATGAGAAAATTATACACAAAACATAATATCTAGATATTGTCCCCATATATGTACTAATAACGTAAAATAGATGTACATAATATGTACAAGTACTTGATTAATTCTGGGTATGATTTTCAGGGGGCTACACAACTTCATATATACACATACATATGTGCTAGGGATCCCAATCGAATATTAGAATTATTCGTCTGATTTTTCAGGCATTCGTTATTCGAATATTTCATCAACTATTCGAATATTGTTTGTGTATATATTTTTTTATAAAATAAATACACAAAATCAATATGAAAAGAGTGATGACGAAGAAGCCGACGATTATGAAAAAAATTAAATATGTAATGGGGATAATTGTGATGAAAATAAAGATAATGAGGAAGATGAAATGTCTACATGTGAAGAAATGGATTTTTGTTCATTAAATACAGAAATGTTTGAAGAAAATCACTTTTCGATCGATAATAATCTATACGAAATTTTAGAAAACATCAGAAAAATAATACCAATATTTAAGAAGTTACCGATGAAATATACATTTTTTAGCATAAATCATAATGAAAAAATAAAATAAAAAATTTAAATTATTATTGGATGTAAAAACGAGGCGGAATTCAATGACAAATATGATAAGACGATTTATTCGTGTTTACGAAAGTGTAAACATAGCACTAAAAGAATATAATCTCAATACTGTTTCTAAGAATGAAATTGATGTTCTTATTCCCGTTGAAACCACAATCAAAGAATTAAGCTGAGAAGAGGTAAGTAAAAATAGTGCATCTTTAATAACAGGAGAAGGAGTTCATACATTTTTATCTTATATTTTATGTGTGTATTTTAGTTTTATATGTTTATTTCTTTTTTTTCAATTATATATTATTAATTGTAATATATTACATATATAAATATAATGTAATATATGATTAGTACATATGTTATTACCTTTTTTTAAATTTTCGAATACATTCAAATATTCGAATAGCTCTTGATTTACTATTCGATATTCGAATAGTTGAAGTCGACGAATAATTGGGATCCCTAATATGTATGTGCACACAAGAAAAAGTGACAATTTCAAAAATGGATGGACTAGCAATGCTACATAGATACATATATACATAAGTGGTGTGTAAATTGAGAATTCCAAATTGATAAAATTATCTAACAAAATCGCACGATAATAATATCCTACGCGTACAAGAAGATTCATAATGACACGTTCAAAATTAGAATACAGGTGACTACATCAGTATAAACTTGCAAGTAAGGTATTCAAAGAAATATTTATTTTTCAAATATGATGAATTTTTAAAACATATATGTATATATCTAATGAGTTGATGAAGTGATTGAACATGTCAAGATTATATTGATATCCTACCAGCACGAATTGTTTGCGTACACGTAAGTAATTGCTTACGAAAGCAATACTAATTTACATACGTATCGATAATTCGTATATTTATACGCAGATAAAGTAATTATAGATATTACACTATGTATGAATTTTCTTGGACGTGATTGTGATTTTACATTTCTTAACGAATAACGTTTCGATTAGCTTTTGGAATTTTTTTGTATCTCCTAACAATTCCATATATTAAATTTTATAATAATTGTAATAGAATAGAATACTTTATAATAAACAACTTTTTGATTTTTTTTAAATATATTTAATAACTTTTTAAACAAATAAAACTACTATTTTTAATATCAATAGTCAGAACCAAACCAATAACTTGACCCTCAAAATATTGCTAAACTACAATCAGATCAAATTGATATAAATCAAGTCTGCATGTTTATTCATATTGCAGATTTATACTACATAGGTTGAGTAAAACCAACAACGAATTCTATTGAAACAATGTTGTAACGAATAGAGTGATGATGGTGGTGATATTTGGCTCACCTGACAGACAACGTAAGGAAAATGGAGAGTGAAAAGCAGACGGTGAGCCGATTCAAACACCCTGGACTTAGTGAAAGAATGACAGATGACAGATGATGATGATCTATACTATCTCCATTGATTATCCATTCATCCAATCTACAGGGGTTACCAAAAAGAAATGTAATTACAAATAGTTATTTTAATCAAATCGTATTTTCAATGTCTAAAAAAAGTCATGATTGATCAGCTATTTTCACTGCAATTCTGATCAATTCTACAATTAAGGCTTCCAATCCCGGGATCCCGGTGTATTCTGGTACCTTAAATCACGGTACTGAAACTAGTCGGACTACCGGGATTACAAGTGCTAGTAGACATTTCTTTAAAAATAATAAGGAAAAATATAAAACGACATTATATAATGCGGGAGGAACTATGACAGTCATAGTCTATTTGTTTGCTCTGATTCGTTTCCATGAAATTTACTTTTTATGAGACCTGTGTTATTCAGGATCGAACATGATCCATTGTTTCTCAGTCGCACTGTGGATTTTCAAGTGTTCGAATCCCGTTAAGTGGTGTTTGTTGTACTAAGACGCTGTTGTCTTTGTTAATTGTACGAAGATTATCTGTTTTGATGTGGGTAAATTTTATTATAATATTTATATGTCCAGTTTTTTGATATATAGCACTATAGACTACATTAAAATTAATTATTGAATGAAATTCATTGGAAATTTTCAGTAATAGGATGAACACAGTGCAATAGGATGAAAACGGTGTTCAAAATATCACCAATATACACAGACACACACATACATTTTTTCTAGATCATGAAAACGTGATCAGTGATCGATTCCAAGTTCGAATCAGTCAAAATCTCGAGTTGGAATTTTCACATGATCACAAAACTTCATCTATTGTTACTACGTACATATGTACGAAGTTACTACGTATGTACATACGTACTACGATGAAGTAAGAATATCACTGAAATATTAATAAATATTAAGAATATCCAATGAATTTCATTCAATAATAATTTATTTTTACTACGTACATAAAGAAAGTAAAAACGAATCAAAGAATCAAAGTCATGTTTTTTTAATTACATACATCATAGGATGCGTTTTTTTTAATATTACAGAAATCTATCCATTTATGCGACCCGAAATTTTGCAGAATGTAGCCAAAACCAAAACAAGATCGCCAATATGGGATTTTGTTTTGCCTGAAACATAGGGATAGTTTGCAAAATGCAATTCAACATTTTTGAAATATGAAAATATGCAATTTAACATTTTTTTCTTATACATTTAATTTCCCGATGGTAGCACCGGGATTCCGAGGTCTTAAATTCCCAGCATCGCAATCCCGGTGCTGAAGAAACCTTTCGGGATTGGAAGCACTATCTATAGTATACTCTCAGGTTCCTCGTCCTTTCACAAATCCTATATGTTATATAGTGTTTTAATCAGAGAGATTCTTAATCAATTTTTTATTAAGAGATTCTCAATCCTTCTATTTTAGAAGACATCAAATTTTGATCTTAATGTACAAAACTTTTGGGACCAATATTCTCATGAACTCGCCTCTATCAAATGCTATTAATCTTTTACATATTGGCAGTGCATGTTGATATGATAACTGCCAATTATATATTTTTCGTGATTTAAATGTATATATTATTTGCTTTATTTTACTGTATCGTTGTTCTAACCTTTTGTGCTATTTTTTTTAATTATATATTTTATGTATAATATTTATTGATTTTTTGGTCTTATTGACGGATTGAAAATACTTTAAAAATAGAAAAAAATACTTCTTCGGTTTTCGAATTCTGACCAAAACCTTATCAACTCTAAGTTAGTACATAAATAATAAAAATATAAATTTTCAGCTTGATACGTTCAGGGGTGTGGAAATAACCCTGTGGTCACAACATTTTTGACTTTTATAAGATTAAAAAATCCTACTTTAAGTTTATTAAATTTATTTTAGTTTCATCACATTGATACTACGATTATACTATAATTTTCTTGTGAAAATATTTCAAGGATAAAAAAAAATAGTGGAAGAAAAATATAACAAGAATAAACTGCCATTTCCGGTTGACGGGTGTTCATTAAATTTTATATATAGCTTTTTATTAAGTTAAAACTTCTAAATATGACATTTCAGTTCAATACAAGAAAGGGTTTCTGAGAAAAAAATTAAAATATCGATTCTTTAGAGTAAAAGTACTACTTTCGGTTGAGGTAAAAATATTTTTAAAAAAATTGTATGAAATTTATAATTTATATTACATAAATAAAAAATCAGTCTAATCCGTTGAGTAGTTAGGGAGATAATTGAATCCAAAAACTAACAAAAAGATGACATCTAAAAGGTACAGTTTCCGGTCAACTTAAAAATTTAAAAAATATTACGTAGTATTATATAATATAATAGTAAGAATTTCAGTAACCGTTATCAAGTTTCAGTTTGATAGGACTCACGGTGTTCAAAAAATCCCCAAAATTCACAGACTATTACTATTCTATCACACAAACAGACAGCATACACACACACCGACATTTTTTTCTAGACCACGAAAACGTGATCAGTGATCGGATCTGAGTTCGAATTAATCAAAATCTCAAGTTCGAATGTTCGCATGATCACAAAACTTCATCTATCGTTACTTCGTACATACATATGTACATAGATAAAGTAAAAAGTGGAAAAATGGTGCATATGCCAAGAATATGTTTAGGTTTATAGTAGCAGAAGATGACGGTGTTTGTGACATTTTCTCAAGCTGTTAGATATTATTTAATTTACATACATATATAATTTGTTATTTAGTTCAGGATATTTGGGAAAGGTGACAAATCTACATAATGGACCCAATATGGACCCGATATATGACTAATTTACTTTAATTAATGTATCATTAAAAACTTGATACCTTCCTGGTCGAAATGCGATATTTAGAAATTGCATTTAGCCAAGGAATAAAATTTGGGTTTTTATGTTTTATTAGAGACCCTTTGTCAAATAATATTTATGAATTTATGACAGACAGTGCTTTTGCTGGAAATAGTATTTTATTAATACGGTTATTTCTAAATTTGAACGTTTCAATCAGATTGTTTTTAATATTTGCATATTGAAATCCAAAAATGCTTACGGTATATTCAGATAACGAGTCAACTATTTGTTATATAACTGTGGTTTGGTGAAGGAAATATCTTGGTGATTGGTAAAAACCGAGTTCTCGCTAAAACTGTATTTGTATTCTGTAAATTTTACTATTTTATTAAACACTAAAAATAGCATACTTTCGGAAACGCTTACAATGAATCATAATCAATTATCTAAAATGAAATAAATCTACTAATGCCGACTGTAAACTGTTATGATTTAACAGAATGTGAGGGAACGGGAAAAAGTGTCGGTGAATGTCTCCAAGGCAGCGTAGTCCAAGTCCAAGATCGTTTTTCGTTTATATTTTTACGTTTATTGTTGGTGGTAAGTTACAGGGTACGACCGACATGGGTCGTTTGTCGATCAACAATCAGCAATTGTTTATAAAGTAATTTTAAGGTGGTTTAAATTGAACGATCGACATTTTGTCGATCGATTCAATAGACTGACTCTATTCTACTGACTATTTCTAAGTATATCTCAGAGCTTCTAAGGTTCTCTCTCTCTCTCTCTCTGACTAACTGGTTACAAGTAGGGGGTTTATATATTGAATTTATTATAAGGGAGGAGGTGTCTTCGTATGTTTACTACCAATCAGATGGCAGCGATTTCTCGGGTCGATACAATGATCTAGGTGTACAGATGTTCACACATAGTGGTGAATTGACTTTAAAAGTTACAATTGGCTTTGAAAAGAGAAATTTCAGCGTATTCTTAACAATGCTTGACCCTTATGCGGGTGTTGTAAATAGGTACATATCGTAGCGTATACTAAAAAGAGCCGCCGATTAAGTGCAATCGGATTAGGCCGAGGCGCATCCCTGACACTGTGCGACCGTTATAATTGGTTTCAAGGATTATCTCTAGACTAAGTGCATGTAGGCTAAACAATGGCCTCCGAATTGGCCGCTATTGGTCACTTCTCAGAAGTGACCGATACCGTGGGACTGAGTGTCGTGGGAATACATATCCGGGTACATGCCTAAACAATAGGGAAGTAACCGGATGTCGAAGATGCTCGAAGATCAGTTATAAGGCGGTACTTAGGCGATATCAAGACATTCTGGACGGAGCACTGCCAGTGTGTGTATCTGCTTAATCACCAATAAATGCTGTGAAACGACTTTGGCCTTTTACTTGGATCCTCCACCCAAGTCTACGCAACAATATGTATGTTAAAGGGATGATACAATGTGGACCAGGTGCATTTCGCGTGATTGTTCAATGTTTCGGACTTTGAAAGAAAACATTGACTTCTCACGATCGCAGATTTTCGCTCAGATAAAAGGGAGCTTTGCACCTGACTAATAAATTTGATCTTGACATTGTGAAAGTCTTTTCAAATCATAGTTTCAGATACATTTTGTATCTTAAAAGTACGCAAAATCAAAAGAACATCTGCACCTTGCTTTTGACCATTGTATGACACCTTCAATGCATTTAGAATTGTATGGTATTCCAATATATAACAAAATCATTGATAATGTCCCCGGCTTTACGATAGTAGATATCGCTTCTTACGATATTTGTATTTACGCAGCTAAGCAAATCAAGATATATATACATACATACATACATAGTTAAATCAGTTTTCAATATCAGTTTACATATCATTTTTAAACAAAATATGTTAACCGTAACAAAACTACAATAAAATGTCTATTTTTTATAGTATTTTACGACTACTTACAATGTCTACGAGCGACAAAATCTCATTAGTCAGTAAATTGTAGAAATAAACATAAAATTGTACAGTATATGTATATCGAAATTCATGAATGTAAACCGATTTTGAAACAAAACTAAAATCAGGCAGTGAAATTTAACCAAAACAAAAACCAAGATCAAGTGGTGTATAGTAATAGGCCAGATATGTATGTATACATTTATATTATTTAAGAAAAAAAAAACTGAAAATGAAATTCTTCGCCTGTTTAAAAATCGTATTTACTATAAAAAGTTTTTACTTTTTTGTGGCAATTTATTATTATTATTATCAATTGCGAAACACTGGAATAGATGTATATATTTGTATGTGATATGATATCTTATTTCTACATACATATACGCATATACAGTGGCGGACTGGGACTGAAATTAGTGCATGCCAGGAGTTAAAGGGGGCCCCCCCAGGGTTAAAAAAATTTGTCCTCCCCCCCCATATAACAAAATTTTCTTCTTTCCATCACGCTAAAAATCAAGGGTAAAAAATAAATAAAATTTTCAAAAATGGGAATAAACAAATTTAGGTACAATAAAAACGGCAAAAGCAAAATAGATCCATAAATTACATTGTATATTTCGTTTTAACCCTTGTCCTAGGTAAATAGAATGCATCATAAAATAATGCGGCATAAAACCGGCTTTTACTTTCGGTAGAAAACAATCAGGGACGTCATTTCAGCTTTTTCTTGGGGAGGGCAGGCAAAGATTTGTCAAATTGAATTTTTTTTCAAAAAATATTTTTTATATCGGAATAAAAATGGAAAATATTCTTTGCATACACCTTATTGAGTTATAAATATGAAAAAAATAAGTTTATTTTTGAAAAAATATTATGTAAAGTGAAAAAAGCGCCGCAGGCGAAAATTTTTTTCCAAAAATCTTCACATAATCGATCACTGATCACGTTTACATAATATAAAAAAATGTGTGCGGCTCTGTGTGTCTGAGTGTGTTTCTGTGTGTCTTTTTATTATTTTTACTATTTTATATATGGATATGTATGTAAATAAAAAAATATTTTTATCTCAACCAGAAGTAGTACTTTTACCCTATAAGATCGAGGTATTTTTATTTTTTTCTCGGAAACTTTTGTTTCGACGTATTCAACTGACATTTCATATCTATAATTATAAACCTAATGCCAAGTTATATATAAAATTTCGTGAACACCCGTTAACCGAAAGTGACAGTTTACTCCTGTTGGCAGTTTACCGGATTTTTCTTCCACTATTTTAATCGACCCTTTAAATATGTCTGCTCTTCACGATTTTATGTATAATTCCTTGTATCAATGTGATGAAAATATAATTAAAAAAAATCGTCAAATTTAATTAACCAGAAGTGGAATTTTTTCCTCTTAAAAAAGTCAAAAAAATTTTTTACCACACCCCTAAACGTATCAAGCTGAAAATTTATATTTGTATTCTTTGTGTACTAAATTTGATAAGGTTTTGGTCAGAAAGCAATTTTATTAAATAACTAAAACTTTTTTTGGACCGAATCTGTTACACATGAAGTTTAAATTCATCTCATTCGTTGTTTCGTGAGAGAATGGACGTCTGCAAATACATAAAATAAAAATACGACAAAAAATAAAATCAATTGTGATTGAACCGATTCAGTAAAATATTAATTTAAAATCTTTCTTGAAAACAAAAAATATACAAACTTTCGAAAAAATAAACGTTACACATCTGTTTTTGAGGCGAAATAAAGTAAAGGGGACCTTTCTATAGAATGAACAATTTCTAAGAATTTTACCCACGGCATACCACTTAAAAACCAAAATATACTTGCTTTGAAATAATTTTTTTTTCAAAGCACATGGCAGCGATTATTTTATTAGTTACCCAAAAGTAACATACATAAGAAATAAACGTAGCATTCATAGATCCATAGAATCTCATTAATCATTAAATTCATAATATTTTCTAAATTCACACTATTCCTTAACTTAGGGGGTTGAGTGCCCTCCTATGCCCCCCCCCCCCCCCAAATTACGTCCCTGAAAAAAATGCATAATATTTTCAATTAATGTTAATCGAAAATCGGGATTTTGGGGAGGGGGCCCCTATCCTATATTTCTATATACATGGATGTGTGGATGGAAACTGTTTAAAATTGTGTATTTAAATCTTACTATATCGTCGAAGTATAATCAAATGTTATTTTTAAAGTATGAACTTAATTTAAATCACTGGTTGATGATGAGTTAATTTAATAAAAAGTTATTTAATTTTACTGAGGGCCCATATTTTCTAACAGATAGTGGGGCCCACATGCCATCGGGCATGTTCGCTTGTATGGCCAGTCCGCCACTGCGCATATAATCTTAGTAATGCAGGCGACGACTAACAGTACATACAACGTCTTTTGCGGAACTTTCTTTTAAAACATCCAGTCGACACTGAATAGCTCGTCCAAAGTATGTATGGAATTTCTTGGATATGGTTTCAATACACATTTATATGAATGATTTTCTATCAAATCTAGTAAAATGAAATTTTTTTATATATTTCGATTTTTGATATATTTGTATACATATTTATCAATAAACTTTGGAAAAAATCAGCTTAAATTTGATTTATTAGATTTTGAAAAATCCTATAGAATTATATTTTGATTTCTGTTTCAGGTTCAACATTTAATTAAAAGAATCTTGCGGAATCTAAGATCGTCATAGAGGAAATTGAATTTGGAAATTGTATTTGGCATCCAGGTATGCACATATCAATCCATATATGTTAAATATATTATGTATGTATATGCAGGATTTAGTTTTCAAACCCAGAAGATTGTATTATATATTGCATTGTGTATTTATTTATTATATATATTATATTTATTATTATGTATTTGTTTATTGTATATGTATTGGCATGCTTGGGTCGAGTGTACGTGTATGTGTCAGGGTTTTCAACAGGTCTTTTTTCAAGAGAATATGTCCTCTTTTTTAATAATTCTTTTATTCTCTCTCTCTGTTTTCAAATTTATTCATTTATTTTATTTAATCAATCATGCACGCTCATCTTAACAGATTACTCGAATGCGACGAGTGTGATATACAGATTAAAAATTCTAAATTCTATATAAGGTACATAATTATTAATTCTTCTTCTTCTAATGCCGAATCCGTATTCGGACGTAGGCGACTACCATGGGCAAACATCGTTTATGGCCCGTGCGAATTCTTCCCTATCATGGACAAGCCAAAATAACTTTTCGAGAACGAGTCCCATCCATGACCTGATCAGTTCCGGAGCCAAGAGAGCTTCTTTCTCCCAAGCCACCGTTTGCCTTCTATTTTCCCTTCTATGATTGTTTGTAGAAGGCGATATTTGGGGCCGCGAATAATGTGGCCAAAGTATTCCATCTTACGGCACTTCACCGTGTCAAGAAGCTCTCTCTTTTTATGAAGAAGCTGGAGGACTGTTTCGTTTCTTACATGCTCCTTCCACGAGATCTTTAGCATCCTCCGGTAACACCACATTTCAAAGGACTCTATCCTGTTCATGGATGCCACCAACAGCGTCAACGTTTCGCATCCGTACAGCAACACCGACCAAACATACGAGTGCAGGACTCTTAAACGCAATTTCATAGACAACCTTCGACAACATAAAACATTTTCCATTTCTTGCTATTTCGATCCTTCTTCTTATCTCCATTTCGGAACTGACGTCCGTATTGATCATTGCTCCTAGGTATTTGTATTGTTCGACCTGTTCAATCTTTTTCCGCGCACACTCAGGTTTAATGGATCCGTCTTTTCTTTACATATTACCATTGATTTTATCTTGTTGATATTAATAGACAGACCCCATTTTTGACATGAATGATCGATTGCGATCAATAACGATTGTAGGTCTTCGGCACTGTTATATCTACATAAGTCTTTATTTGTTTTATGTTAGCTGTATTCTATTCCCACGACCTTAAAATCAATCTGCGAGACGAATCATGTTTCCCCCAAAAATATCAAAGCCCTTCTTAAGCCTGCACAACAAATTGCGTGCTTCTACTCAACCATTTCTCGATACATTCAAGACACATATGTTAACACTAAAAATATCGTTTTTCAATTAACTTTATCGCTTTTCTGCATTATTCCCACGACTCTTAATCCGCACAACGAATTGCGTGAAATCTACCCTCAAGGGATACATATGCAAACACTAAAAATATTGTCTTTAATTAGTTTACCAGCATTTTTCACACGACTCGACTCGAATCGTATTCCCTCAAAAACCCTTTTAAAGCTGCGTAACTAATTGTGTGAAAACCATTTCTCGATACACTCAAGGGTCAAAGTATTAAAGTCTTAAGATATTGTTTTACTTAACTCGAGTTCCCCCCTATTTTATCACGAACTATGATTGGTCCAAATTGTTACGTTTATTAAATATATACTTATGTTAAACATATGGAAGATCACTTGCGATCAAACTCTCTTACTTAACACTTGCGATCGAGCCGTCTCTTACTTATCACTTGCGATCAAACACTCTTACTTATAACTTGCGATCGAGCCGTCTCTTACTAATCACTGACTAACAATTGAACCGTCTAACTAGTGACTCGCGATTAGACGACTTAACTAGTAAACTACTAACTAGTAACGTGTAATACTAACTAATCTCGTGTATACTTACTACTATTAAAGAAGATAATCATCTTATAAAATAAAGTGAGTTTTATTTACGGAGTAGCGTTCCGCAAAAACGCTTGGTGGCAGCGGAAATATTAATAACAACAAAATACACATCACCCACGAATGTAACAGCACTCTCAGTCAATATTGCCCTATCATCAGCGAAACGGATATTATTTATAATTTCGCCGCCTATTCTTACTCCTATTCGACTATCGACTGCCTGGTTGAACACCATTTCCGAATACAGATTGAAGAGCATGAGCACAATACACATCCCTGCCGTACCCCTCTACGAATTTCTACTTTTTCGGTTTCCAAGTCTTCAACCTTCACGACAGCAAATTGGTTCCAATATACATGTAGGTTCTTCAAAAAAGTGATATCCTGTGCATCTATCCCAGTTTGGTTTAGTGCATGGATTTATTTGTCATGTTCCACTCAATCAAATGCCTTTTCGAAGTGGATGAAACAGACGTTTATCCTTTTTTTGAATTCCCTATACTTTTGTAGGAGTACAATCATGCTGAACAACGCTTCCCTTGTTCCCAATCCTCCTCTGAATCCAAATTGTGAATCACTTATCATACTTTCGCACTTACGCCTTATTATCTCTTGGATGATTTTAAGGGTGTGGCTCATTAAACTTATCAATCTATAGTCATTGCAGCCGGTTGGCCTATTTTTTTTTGGTAAGAGAATAAATGTCGACTGCAACCATTATTGATGGATTTTACCAGTTTCATATATTTGATTTTTTCATCGACTTTAGAGAGTCTTTAATTAAAATTATGTATTAGATGTATTATGAGCATTTATAAGAATTGTAAATAGGTTTTTGAGCTCTTTTTCCTATTATGCTGTACATTAACATTAGAATAATATAATACTACGATTACTAACCAAATTAAATTAAATTGTAAAATAGAAAGTTATCAGTACATCAGTAGCTATTAAAATAGATATAACATGTATTTTGAATATAATTTCGTAATAATAAAAAGCATTTAAAAATCAAAAAAAATATATTTGATTGAATAGTTTCGTCAGTATTCGAATGCCTTCTTCATCCAATAATTTTAATAATTCTACAGGAATAGAATCCTTTCCTGGAGTTTTTTTTTTATTTTTGGCCTTTTTAATTGCATTTTCAACCTCAGATTGTAATATACTCAGACTTGAAATCCTTCCCTTATTTCTGGTTCAGTACGTTGTGTTTGAAAATTTTCATCTATATATTCCTTCCAAATGTTACATTTTTAGCCGTATTGCTTGCAAATTTTCCATCTTTTTTTATCAAATAGATTGTGTTGTTGCTGTTTTTATTAATGACACCACTAACAATCTCTATTTGTTTGTGTATGTTGAAATGATCATGTATTTTTTCCATTGTCTTTATTTCATTTCATTTTTCCTTCTCCTTCTCTTTCGCTTCTTTTATTTTTTTTTGCGAAACAAGCTGTGCTATTCCACACAACTTTATCTGATTCAAACAGAATTCAGGACCAACAAGTTTTTTTTCTCGATTTATGTACATGCATAAATAAAAGTCAACCATTTTGGTGAATTATAATAATCTGTCTTAAAGTGACAAATATATTTATACTTTATCTATGTACGTAGTAACAATAGATGAAGTTTTGTGATCATGCGAAAATTCGAACTCGAGATTTTGACTGATTCGAACACCGATCACGTTTTCATGATCTAGAAAAAAATGTGTGTGTGTGTCTGTGTGTCTTTGTATTTTGGGGATTTATTGAACACCGTTAGTCCTATCGAAATGAAATTTAGTATCGGTTACTGAAATTCTTATCCAAACGACTTAAATTGTTTTCAAATTTTTAAGTTGACTGGAAATGGTACCTCCCCTTATAACATACATAAGTTTTTGAATTCAATTGTCTCCCAAACCGCTAACTGAATCGGACTGAAATTTTTTTACAGGTAATAGAAATAATAATTTTTATAACTTTATATTTTTTTAATATTTTTATCTGAACCGGAAGTAGTACTTTTACTCTAGAGAATTGAGGTTTTTTTTATGTTTTTTTCAGAAACCTTTTCGTTTATTGAACTGAAATTTTATATCTAAAAATCAAGCGTAATACCAAGCTATGTATAAAATTTGGTAAGAACTCCTCAACCGTAAGTGGCAGTTTGCTCTTGTTCGATTTTTCTTCAATTATTTTTTTCGATCCCTTAAACATGTGTGTTCTTCACGAAAAAAATTCAAGAATAATTATTGTATTAATGTGATGAAAATAAAAAAAAACACTAAATTTAATAAACCGGAAGTGGGATTTTTTCCTCTTAGAAAGGTCAAAAATATTGCCGCCTCGATTTTGTCCACACCCCTGATCGTATCAAGCTGAAAATTTATATTTGTATTTTTTATGTGCTAACTTAGAGCTAATTAGGTTTAGGTCAGAATTCGTAAACCGGAAGTTTTATTTAATTATTTCATTTTTACCTTTTAGCTTCGATTTATTAAAAATAATTGTGTATAGGTTGTATACTTTAATGTATAATTAATATATGTATAAAAAAATATGCCAGCTCGGACATATGCGGACGTGGAAAGTTTTGGCCCAATAAAACACAAAATATCTAAAATTATTGATAAAAATGATTCTTATACAAATACAATATACAACTCTTATACAAAAATGACTCTTATACAAAATACAAATATACTTGATTTGTTTCGTGAAGAGCACACATGTTTAAAGGGTCGAAAAAAATAGTGTTCTCTTGTTATCATGCCGAATGGTCTTAAATCAAGATTGTCAGCGATGCTGTTTTCAATAGATAGAGTTCCCAAACTGGAAAGTCTATATTGTGATATTGTAGACCGGGGATAAGTTTTAATTAATTGAAGTTTCGAAAAACTTCGTTCACCACTACAGTTATAGATAATGTTGGCATTATTCGCATATCAACCCAAATGTTCGGATATAATTCTTGTAAATTATGTCGTTTTGTGAAATTTAAATGAGTGGATTAATTTTACCTTGAATTTTATTTGAACTATAGGCTTTTAAACTAATATGTTCATTACTAATAATATCAGATTTTGAATTCGCGGTAAGCTTAATTTGAAGATCGACACAATATTTATGAAGTTCATCTCTTTCCGGTAGATTGTTTACAAAATACAAAAACCCCCACGTCTTCGGATATTCGTTCTGCTCAATCTTTCTTTCAGTGACACTAATGTTGTATCTAAGAGAGGATTAAAAAACTCAGTCTCTAACTGTCTCTTGGGACAAATGATTATTACAAAAAAAAAATGATTATTAATTGTTTAAATACCGGCTCCATTTGTAATTACGCTGCTAAATCTTTAGCTGTGATTATAGTTTTTTTTTAAAACAGTTTTTCTATAATCACTCAAAAAAATAAACAACATTTTTTCCATCAGCTTCAGATAGAACGTTTATTTTGAAAAGAACATCGTACCAAACAACTAATAAAACAAGAAATCTGAAATCTTTTAATTGTTCCGCTAATGTGGTTGCTTCATGAGCTACACCTAAATCCATTCTTTAAGTTTCAGATAAAGTAATAAAAGTATCGTGAACGTCAGCAATTTGATAACGAACTGCTTTGACGCTATTTTCGCTTGTCAGATAATTATTTTAAGGAATATAATTGCACGTGATCAGTTAGAATCTTCCAGCGATATATTGAAGCTGAAAATAGTGTAAACAATCTTTGGAGAATATAGGAAGAGCTTTGCGATGTTACAGAAGGGTGACCGGAAAGGTGGCCTAAGCGAGGTTCGCACCCTCGATAAGTCGCCTATTGTGAACGCACCGTAGAAAAACTCGCCTAAGCGAGGTACACTGAGAGGGGGTAACACTAACGGAAAATATTGAATCAATTTAGCAAAAAGGTTACTGACATAAACGAGCTTGCGGAAACTATAGGAATAGGTGTAAACTATTTCTCCCTTGTTGGTGGAGTAGTGAAACTATTGAAGGATCCTCTGAGTATTCCGTTTGAAAAATACAATAAGGGCAATAGCTATTCGTATGCTGATCTTGCTTATAGTTTTCAAGAATTCAAACAGGACGGCAGGGCTTTGTTCGTGAAGATTGGTATCGAGGTGTTCAAAAGTTTCGAACACCAATTCATGGGTGTCACCACAAAACATGGACATCGTACAGCTATGATGAGACTCGGAAAGGATGCAGCTCAGAGATTTCTAAATTTTATGAAAAAAAACGAAGAGAAAATTAAAAAAAATGAACCAGAAGAAAGAAATCAAATGGATGGAAAAGAAGGAAATTCGTCTGAAGAATTGCCGAAAATGATTTTGATAGCACTCAATGTTATTAATGGTAAATCCAAATTATTAATGAAATCTCATTACGAATTTTCCAAGAAAACGAACAACATTACATCTAGTGCTGTTGCAATAATTGGCATGGAAACAAATTTCGACATAAATTTTAAAAGCGATACGTCCAAAGCCCAATCATGGAAAACATACGAATTGTATGAGAAAGCTGGAATAATTAAGATAGAAAATGGCAACGAATTCAAATTTTACTATCGAAATTCGGTGGATTGCACAAAATATTTCTATCGCCAACTTTTGGTGAAATTTTAGGAAAGGAGTATTTGGAAACTCTTGATCCACCTGAATCTCCATTCAAATATACTGAAGACAAAATATATGAAGAACACGAAGTATTAATACTTCGTAAAATTAATGATAATGATGAAGGTTTTTTTCGAAAAGCATCGTTAGAAATACTCGAAGAATTGAAGAGAGATATTCAAAGCAATACTGATATCTTAAATAGTGAAGACAAAAAACAGATAATAGAAGATATAAGCAATCATATCGTATCGATTCAAAGCGAGTTGAAAGAATATATAAGTGAAGATGGCGATAAAACGAGAAATTTTCTTGGGGAAGATTTAAAAAAAATTGACGGAAAGTTAGATGCCTTGGGATCGAATATTAACGTTGATTTAATACAAATTTCATATAAATATTCTATGATAATAGAAGATACCGCATCGATTAAAAGCAAATTAATAAAAATAGACGAAAAATTAGATGCCTCGAAATCGGATTATAGCGTTGATAAAGACCCAATGTCATTTGGGGTATTCGCTCCTGTCAAATCGTTCACTGGAAGAACAGAAGAACTTGAAAAATTACACACAGCTTTAACAAAAAATCAAAAGACAACAATAATTTCTCAATCAGCTGCTATAACAGGACTCGGTGGTATTGGGAAGACCGAACTGGCAATGAAATATGCAGAGGCTCAACCTGAGTTTTATTTTAATATTATTATGATTAAATCTGAAAAAAAAGAAAATATCATTAAAACTTTCAAATTCTTAGCTAAGGAGTTGCAAATTCCTACAGAAATAAAGGTAAACAAAAAACAATCCGACAAATCAATAAATAAAACTGATGTAAATGAAACTGAAATACGAGATCGAGATATTAAAGAAATTGTTGAGGAGATCTACAGATATTTTAATGGCATTAAAGGAAAATCATTAGTTATATTGGATAATGTTGAAGATTATAAAGATGTGAAAGATTTCATCTATAAAGGAGGCCCAAGGAATAGAAATATTTATACATTGATAACTTCCAGAAGCAGAGAATGGGATATGGGAGATAACGGGAACTTTCAAGTAATTTCATTGAAGGTGTTTTCTGTAGAAGATGCTTTTGAATACGTCAGTAAATATTTAAATCAAGAAAATGAAGAAGATATAAAGAAATTAATTCAGGAATTGGGTAGACTTCCGCTAGCCCTCAAACAAAGTGTTGGTTACATAACACAGGGAAATAAAGGAAAATTGACAAAAACGAAAAAAATCACTATCGCAGATTATTTAATTTTATTTAAAGTAAAACAAGAATCAATACTAAAACTGGGCCATAGTGAAAAGGATGATGTTTATGGTAAAACATTAATGACAGCGTGGCAGATATCTTTGGATAGAATAAAAGCGGATCCTGATTTAGGCCATCTTGCTCTGAAAATCTTTTATATAATTGCCTACCTCTCACCAGATGATATTCAAATTGACGAGTTGTTTTCCAGAATGGAAGAAGATATTGATGACGTAAAAGAAGCTATAGAATTGGTGGAAGAATATTCAATGATTGATTTGATTAAAGACAGAATTAATGTGCATCGTCTCGTTCAAAAAGTGACCAGAGTAAATTTAAAGACGAATAATGAAGAAGAAACGGTATTGAGAATGGCTTTAGATTTGTTAAATAATACGCAATTTGAGGAACATGCAGCTTATGTATGGGAGTACTCGTGTGATCATCCTCAAATACTTAAAGACTATTATTCAAAATCGAAATATGGTAAGAACAAAAACAGCCCATTGCATTTATTGGTGGCGTATCGCAATGATTCTACAACAATAGAAACCATTGCGAAAATATTGAAAGATATCGATTTAAATTCCGAAAACCTCATCGGCGATACACTTCTTAATAGAGCAGCTCAATATGGCAACGAAAATGTGGTGAAGTTTCTTTTTGAGAAAACAGCCCATTATTATCATAAAGTAAAATCATTTCGTATTGCAGTAGAAAACGGTCACGATGAAGTAGTTAAATATTTGCACGATAAAGACAAAACACTTGCAAATCAAAAAAACTGGAAACATGAAAAACCATTAGATGTCGCCATTTTAAAGGGGCATCCTAAAATTGTCAGCATATTAAAGTCAAATGATAATGATGAATTCCTATTTCAAGCTAATCTAAGAGAAGCTATTATTCAGAAAAACCTAAAAATGTGTGAAATTCTAATAAAAAACGCGACAGAAAACAATCCTCAGTATTTAGGATTACAATTTGGTTTTGATAATGAAACAATTTTTCACTTCGTTATTAAAAGGGTCGAAGTTGAGGTGTTGGAAATTCTGATAAACTCCAACATTCATATGGATTGCGAAGATACCAAGTCGCATCCGATTCAATATGCTTTAGAAAAAGGAAACTTAAATATCATTAAGTGTTTTTTGAAAAATGGTACATATGACAGAATTGCCAAATGTTATAGAATAATTGTACTTCATTATGTTAATAAAGGAAATTCTCTGACTATAATGAATGAAATATTAGAGACAAAGAGTACAAACTTTGCCGACAACGAAGGTAAAACTGCACTTCATTATGCAGTGATCAATAAAAATGAGGATTTGTGTAAAATGATTTTGGCAAAGGGAGCAAATATAGATATTATCGATAAACAAGGAAGAACTCCCCTTCATTGTGCAATGATGTATAGAAATTATAAAGCGTGTGAATTTATTTTGATGAGAGAGCCAAATATTGACATTGCTGATAACGAAGGAAAAACTCCGCTACATTATGCAATGATCAATAAAAATGAAATGATTTTTAAAAATGTCCAAAATATTGATTTTCTCGATCACAATAATAAAACTATTCTACACCATGCAGTTATAAATGAGAATGAAAGTTTGTGTTGTATGGTTTTGATGAAGGAGCCAAATATTGACATTGCTGATAACGAAGGAAAAACTCCGCTACATTATGCAGCACAGTGTCGAAATAAGAATTTGTGTGAAATGGTTTTGGAAAAGAGCCCAAATATTGACATTATCGATAAACAAGGAAGAACTCCCCTTCATTGTGCAGTGATATATGAATATATGAAAATGTGTGAATTGATTTTGATGAGAGAGCCAAATATTGACATTGCTGATAACGAAGGAAAAACTGCGCTACATTATGCAGCACAGTGTGGAAATGAGAATTTGTGTAAAATGATTTTGAAAAAGAGCCCAAATATTGACATTATCGATAAACAAGGAAGAACTCCCCTTCATTGTGCAGTGATAAATGAATATATGAAAATGTGTGAATTGATTTTGATGAGAGAGCCAAATATTGACATTGCTGATAACGAAGGAAAAACTCCGCTACATTATGCAGCACAGTGTCGAAATGAGAATTTGTGTGAAATGGTTTTGGAAAAGAGCCCAAATATTGACATTATCGATAAACAAGGAAAAACTCCCCTTCATTGTGCAGTGATATATGAATATGAGAAATCGTGTGAATTTATTTTGATGAGAGAGCCAAATATTGACATTGCTGATAACGAAGGAAAAACTCCGCTACATTATGCAACGATGTGTGAAAATGAGAATTTGTGTAAAATGATTTTGGAAAAAGATCCAAATATCGATATCATTAATAAAAAAGGAAGAATTCTACTTCATTATGCAGGATTAAATATAAATCAGAAAGTTTTTCAATTAATCTTCAATATGTTCCCAAGTGATCGAAAAACCCCAATTTTTCTCGCAGCTTATTATGGCAAATCTCATTATATTAATGATTTATTAAAACATGAAGTTATAAATTTATTTGACTTTTCTGGAAAAACACTGCTTCATTACGCGGCTTATGGATGTAAAGACGATTCTCTAAAAATTCTGATTCAGAAAGGACTAAACATCGATGCAAACGATAAGCTTGGAAGATCTCCTTTGCATTATGCTGCGGAAGGCCGAAATGAAAGTGCCATACAATTTCTCATTCAAGAGGGAATCGACGTGAACTTGACCGATAATGAAGGATGTACACCACTTCTTTTAATCATGAAGAAATATGAACAGATGATACAAGTGATAATTAAAATTACAACCAGTTTCAACGACCTTGACACATTTCAAAAAGATTTTATAAGTAAGAACAAAGTGATTGCTAAAACATATTTTTTGAAATTTTTCGAGGAAAAAGGGGCAGATTTTACTTTATTTCAATTTAATAAATATAAAAGTTATAAAGAAACTGTAGAATCCTTACTGGAGAAAGGGGCTAATCCCAATTTGTCGAACAAATATGGTGAAACCCCACTACACTTGGCAGTTCAATATGCTTCAAGTTATTTTGTAAAGTTGCTTATCTCCAATGGAAGTGATACTAGCGCCAAAAATAACCGTGGAAAATCTCCTCTTGATCTTGCCAATATTCGTCAAAATGCAAAAATCATTCGATGCTTAACAGAAGGCATTAGTGATTACGAGTTTTTGGATAATGATAATTTATATGAGTCTTATCCACATTCATTGTGGTTTCTTTTCAGTAAGATTCATTGCTTAGTGATAAAGTATTTAAACTATGATATATTAACTTGAATACATAGTCATTAATCATTTATTTTTATTAAGATTCATTGAATTTTGTAATTCATTTACATATTTAAGCAATTTATATATTTATACATTTTATTTGTTTGTATTTGGATGTATTCGAGGGGCAACCTGGGGGGGTGTTGGGGTCGAGCCTCGCATTTATTTTAAATATTAATTTTATATACATACAGGGATGTTTTGTATTTGTAGTTGTTTCTTACATATTTATTGAAACTGGCTGTAGGTGCAAGGCATTCCTTATGCTATATTTTATTTGATATTTTTACTTTATCTGTTATTATTAAATGCTATTTTTTATGTTTATGTATGGATGTATTTATGTTTATGTTTAATTGTTATTTTGTTTTTTTTCTTTTTTGTGTTATATTTTTTGACCATTGTGGCGCTTTAGGAATTCCTGTTATGCCACAATGGTCTGTTTAAAATAAATAAATAAATAATTTACATGTTTTTACTCAAAACAAATTATGTACATGCTTTACAGGGGAGCAAAAAACGCTACCCAACTTCTTAAGCACACTTATTGTTTATATAAATATTATACTAGTTTTGGATTTACCCGGCTTCGCTCGGTATTTGTAATATAAACCGCCTAAACATGGCTAATCTAATAGTAAACATTGTATTAAATTTATTTGACTAGTTTTATTTTATTAATTTTATTTGAATATTCATTTGTTTTTTTATTACCACCTAAACCTTACATATTATACTGTAGCGTTGCATAGGGAGACGCCCCGTGGACCGGTGACGTCATGGTGACGCCGACCAATGGTGGAGTCGGGCGTTGTGGCCAATGGCTACACCCGACTCCTTGACCAATGACTGTACTTGTTGACGTGTCATAAACGTGTATGCGCTGAGCGCTCTATGATATAAGAACGGTACGCTCTCGATCGGTGGCATTCGGATCCTGACCTCCACCGGACGAGCAGCAATAAAGAACTGGAACCTGCCTGCGTGTTTTCTTGTACCTCGACCTGACTCCACTTACCTTTGAATACTCTTCAATACATTAAACCTTATGAAGTATTTTTCGAAATTATATGAATATTCCCAACATTGTTGGAAAATGGGCCGATTTGGAATTTTGAAATGTATAGAGGGCCATATAAAAAAAGTATTGGAATCATTTGCATATGTATATTTAGTAATTTCGCATATGAAATTCATACCTAATGTGAATGTATGTGTTGTAAATATATACAAATTCGAAAATAAACATTATTCAATAAAACCTCAAAAATAACTAAAAATATTACATTAACATGAGTTTGGGATTATAAAAATTGAAATATTTGAACTTTTGAAAAACTTCTAGGACATAACGTAAATCCTTAATAAGAAATTGTACAAAATTGTTTTATATAATAAATATGTTTATGTGTATTTTTGTATAATAAATTGTTTAAAACGAGTGAATTTGTTTAATTTTTCGAAGCTTTGGATTGATTTTTGTACATTATAAACTAAAATTATCTACAAATGATAATAATGCTGTAATTAAGAAAATATGTGATTAAATTTTTTTGAATTTTGATTTTTTTCATTTAAAATGTTGAAAATGTTTTTTTTTTCAATGTCAATCACATTCATATTTTAAATAAAACTTTTAACAGCAGAAAGTGTATCATTTTGCCATATTTACAGGACTGTGGAGTCGTTTCAATATTTACCTACTCCGACTCTGACTTTACCTTATGCTTCGACTCCGACTCCAACTCCATCACCGACTTAAACGAAAAAAGTAAGATCGACTTTTCTTGCCTAACCTAACCTAACTTGAAATTGATACAATAATGAAATTGGAATTTTTTTCGTGAAGAGCATACACATAAAATGGGTAAACTACTAAAAACACGAGTAAACTACCACTTTCGGTTGATTGAACTTCACTAAATTTTACATGTCACTTGGTATTAATAGAAATAAATTGACGTTAAAATATCCATTAGCAGAAGATTACTAACTGAATGGGTGCCATAGAGGAGAACAGCATCCGTTAAAATTCCAATAATCTCTGTACTGAGAAGTAAGCTGAATTCTGGTGAGACAACTGAAAAGGTATGAAGGTTTGTAATGTTTGGTCATGAAGTGGTGTCAATCTACATATAGGGACGAATCCAGTAATCTTTCATGGAGGGGATGGTAATCAAAAAAAAAAATACAACCATAGAATAATATGTTTTTTGGTAGGAAACTTATTTCCATTTTAAAGAAACGAGACTCTTACACAAATTGCACATATAAATAAAGGAGGTAAGTAAAAAGAACACATTTATAATATTTATATGTATATATTATAAATAACAATAAAAAATAAAATTAATTTACTTTATTATGGAAGCTTACTTCCTATTTCCATTATTTACAAACGAATTTATAACATCATCAATATTTACATCGAAATCCCTATAAATATTTAAAAACAATAAACCTAACAATCTATCTTGGCCTATTATATTTCTATCGTATTATATGTAAGTCTTCAATCTCTTTAAACACGAGAAACTTCTTGTGTGAATGAACTGTTTCAATATCATAATTTCCCCATTCAATCGATAAATTAAATTTACTTTATCTACATATATAATACATATATCAAAAACATTGGAGAAATGATTGCATATATCATTGATTTTTAATTTTTAATATTTTTTACTAACCTCTTATACAGTTCACATGGTTTTCCTGTAAGTGGTAATTTTTTATATCTCTTATCCGATCGTTTTCATACTTTGCCATATTGCTCATTTTTTTATCTATAGCTTGATAAGTTACTTGGTATTAAAACGTTTAAATATATTATATTAATTAATTTATTTGAGAACCGGTGAACTAAATCCAAAATAACGTAATCTAAAATATGTAGGAATACATATATAGTCTTTTTATAAAAGTCTTTTGGGCCTGAATTCACAATATTGTAACCATTTAATTGATAGAACTTGAATATCTACAATATGTATTAGCTATAGGTTGAAACATTTTTTTAAATTGTAGAAAACTCATTATCACAATTTTTTTTTATCTGTTTTAACATTTCAATTATTGATTAAATTTCGAGCGTATAATACATTTATGGATTTTTTTGAAAAATTTTGTTCAAATGGTAAAAATAAATGAAGAATGGAGACTTCATTTCAAAAAAGTTTTTTTTTTTTAATTAATTTCCCCGCTCACTTTTGGTTCCTACCCATTTTCCCGATTTATAAATATTGACTTATGAACAGACTTCGGCGGCCAAGATGCCGTCTTAAAATAAAATTAGTCCTCTCCATTGTAAGAGAGCAAAAAAAATGGTTGAGAATAGTAATTGAGAATAGGAAACCATTTTTTTAGTCGTCTAGTATCGTCGCTGCCGATGTCAGCTCATGAACATCAACAAATTCTAAAATATCCTAATATCGCTTCTTATTATAAACATAAATCAACACTTTCCTAGCTAAATACAGTCAGTGTACCTGTTTGTTTTTTTTTTTTTGTACACTGATAGCTTTCCCTAACTTCTATTCATGTTGCCGTTCCAGATGGTCATTTGGTTAGATAAAAGAGAAGTGCGAATTCAAAAATTCTGCTATGGGGGGGTAATTACCCCCTTTACCCATCCCCCACCCCCCAGGGATCCGTCCTTGTCTATATATGTAAAGTGACACTTCTTTTTGTAAGTATCGTTCTTCAAACAACCTCTGTCAAAATTTCTATAAGATGCAAGATGCATCCACTAGTCGTTTGACAGATATTTGTACTGATTGCTTCAATTTCAGATTTTTAGCAATTTTTCATTTCGCTACCACTAGCATATATGTATGTACGTATGTACTGATTAGTGCTTCCAATCCCGGAAGGTTTCTTCAGCACCGGGATTGCGGTGCTGGGAATTTCCGATCCCGGGATCCCGGTGCTAGCACCGGGATTTCAAATGTATAACAAAAAAAAGTTCAATTGCATGTTTTCATATTTCAAAAACGTTCAATTGCATTTTGCAAATTTTTACAGTTTTTTGGCTTTTGCGGTCTTTAACTCAAAATTTAGGATTGTTACGCTCTAAGTGAGTATTGGAATCAATAGTCAGATATTTTTCCTATTAATTGTTATATTTCATTGCTTTAGTCCGATCGCTGTACTCTGTGAGGTGGATTACATGCCATCTCGCTTGCACCCAAATATTACGCGTTACAACCATATACACAACGAAAGCATTTAAATTGCAATTACCGCTTGAGTTAGTACGTTTAGATAAAAAAAAAATATAGAGATAGAAAACCAATCCTTATAAACGTGGTGAAATAAGAAATTTGCCAAATAAATGAAAAATAGCACGGAAAAAAAATCCGTAAAAAAAAATATATTTTTGACTTTTAAAATTCGCTAGACAATAATTTAGGAGTATTTTAAAACAATGAAATATAACAATTAATAGGAAAAATATTGATCTATTGATCTGACTATTGATTCCAATACCCACTTTGAGCGTAACAATCCTAAATTTTGAGTTAAAACCCGCAAAAGCCAAAAAACTGTAAAAATTGCGGATTTTTTTAAACGCTCATATCTCGTAAACGATCACCCACCAACAAAAATCAATATCATATTCGAATTCAGTGAGTCAAACTTAGTAAAGATTGGCTAGTCTCCGCTCTGGTATTTTTTTTTGTTGCTCAGTGTTATCATTTGTCGATAGAATTAAAAACACATGAAACTATTTTAATTGTATTTTAATTGTAATTGTAGCGAATCGATTCAAGAGCTGTTCAGGATCTAGGTCCATTTCCCAATGAATGTGTAACAAAGCCAGATTCAATAATCTTCCTTCACTCAATCGATTTATTAACCAGGTTTTTAAGCGTTGTAACGCAGAAAAACTTTTTTCTGCGGAAGCGACGCTGATTGGCAACCTTAATAAAATTCGTAATAAAGATTTACAATTACATGTCTCATAAATATCCATTAATCTATTTGAATTCACATCTATACTATCATTTTGATTCAGAATTTTCGTAAAAAAAATAATAATAAAAAAATCAATCGCCACTAACGTATGTATAAATCGAAAAACTGGAAGAAAAAATAAATAAAATCCAATCTATCGACTAATAGGAAAACTAACACGAAGACGAAGCAGTCTACTGTTTCACCATTGAAATAGTGCTAAAATATTTCCATAGATTTACAAATTCATATATCTCGTTACCAGGGACCCGAACCGTTACATATTTTGTTCCAGTTCGGTAAAAAAATAAATATCAGTTCAGTTTTCGGTTTTAGTTTTTCGGTTCTCTTTATTAAATATTAGCTAATGTAAATACACCCACACCATCTATACCTCTCTTTATACGGTTTTTCGCTATAACTTATAGTGACATACATATTTTTAATATACATACAGACATTCCTGTGTGTTTGTCCATTAATTCCAGGGACCACCAACCAAACCGGAACCGAACTGAAAACCGAAAACCGGAATAACCGTTATTTTTGCCGGAACGAAAACCGAAACCGAACCGATATTTTTTTGTGGTTCGGTAAAATTAATATACATACACCCAGTGGCGGATTATGCACCTCGGAGTCCACAGACGCAATGTAATTTAGAGACCCTCCCCCCCACTAATTATGAAGTGACTATGTTAATTAGTTATTTTTTTGAATTGTGAATTATGGGTGCTTTATAAAAAGTGTGTGTTTTTTATATTTACAATTCTTTATTAAATAATAAAAATATATTTACAAACTTATTAGACGCACGGACATCTCAGCGCACGACAACTCAGCGCACGACAATTCAGCGCAAAATCAATTCTCTTAAAAAGTTTTAAATGGGTTTTCAAAAATAATTACTCTATTGAAATTTTCGACCATATCTAAGATATCAGCCACAAAACCATTTCTTCGCGATTATTTAATATTCTGTTCAAATCTCAAATATTCATTATTTAAAAAAAATATTTTTGGATATATAATTTGAAAGAGTTTGATAGATTTTAAAATTTAAAAATGAAAAAAACTTACCTCAAATTCTTCAAATTAAGATTTGAGAAACAGAATTATCTAAACCCACCGAAATTGACTTCTCCAATGAACATGAGATGCTGAAATAACGGTTTTTTACGTAAATACGCATTTTCATACATACGAGTACAATACTAATTAATAAGTACATGTCAACCGTAGATGTCACTATTAATTGTATATATTTGATTGTACATATGTAGGTGTCGCTATATTAAAAATGGTGCGGGTTGTATCTAAAGTGGTCCAATTATTTTTTATCACACTCTTTATACTTCTCACACAATTTTAACTTCTAGGAATTGAGTTTTATTAAATCCCTACAAACAAACATTAAAGTGTCACATTGGCTTTCACTGATATCGCATTTTTTTTAAATGAAACTAATAAAAACCTTGTAAAAACCCTACAAATAAACATTAAGGTATCACTTTAAACGCTGAATGTAAAAATACTAGTATGGAAACCACCTGTGTGTAATAATAAATGATTCATTAAGAGTTCATTGTATACATTAATTTAACAAATTAACTATTCGATAGGTTGTTTACCAAACCCAGCCAACCAATGATTACGCTTCCAGTTTGCAGTCCAAAACATCCACAGAATTTATTGAAAAGAGCCATCTTCAACTTTCTGAAATCAATTAAACAAAATCATTAGTAAACAAACATCCACTTTCCAATATGTTTGGCATAAGTCATCATTAAAAAACATTAATATTTTAAAGAAAATTATTGTTTGATTATATTTTATAGCTGCCAACTATGATAAAAGCTTATTTATTATGTAAATCAACACTAATGGCGTATATTTTCATTTTTCGTTTTACGTTTTCATTTTTGTATTAACTTCTAGGAATTGAGTTTTATTAAATCCCTACAAACAAACATTAAAGTGTCACATTGGCTTTCACTGATATCGCATTTTTTTTAAATGTAACTAATAAAAACCTTCTAAAAACCCTACAAAAAAACATTAAGGTATCACTTTAAATTTCACTGATATCGTTGCATATTAAAATTAAGTAGTATAGTAATAGCAACGAGATTTAGAAGCATTTACAAAAATTTCAAGACAAACTTGCTAATAGGGCTGAAATTCCTTGAAAGTCTTCCATAGCTCATTGAACTCGGACTGAATCAGTTCAACGATGGGCAAATGGGACGTTATCAACACATCTTCCCAATTTCCACAGGTGGCCTGATTAGTCCAATTCAACGATCCAGTCACTAATACTCCTCTGCGTTGTAGATTAATTTTATATAAAAAATATTTCACGAATGTCACGTGTGGATTGTTACTATATATTTCTCCAATTCGTGACGGACTATCGATAATGCAAAATTTGTGATGCATAAGATTTTTGGAGTTTTTGCTTTTAATTTTGATCCCCTGCTCGTAGAAGCGGCAAATGTGGGAGCTGGTGTAGAAGGCCATGTCGAAGTCGGAGATGATCCTGACGACCACCCCTCGGTCGTGGGCTTTCTTGACGGCCCGAGCCAGAAGATCGGACGTGAAGATGTAGACGCAGATGTCGATGCAGATGCGGGCCTCGTCCAGGAAGTCGACGATCCGCTGCAGGTTGTGGACGCAGCAGTACTTGTTGTAGCACTCATCCCTGACTATACCCTTCATCTCGCACCGGAAGCCCGAGTCGTTGAAGGCCACCAGCACGTTGACGGGGGCTCGCCGCGCCCCCATCTCAGCCCACTTCCACCACACCCCTACCCCGGCCAGCAGGGCTGCGCCCACCACCCCTCCGCCCCACTTGACCCACATTCCACGGCACTGTCACCGCACCAGGACTGCCACAGCTTGCTTCCACTCGCGACGGCCCAAAGGGTGAGGCTGGGGGGCGAGGAGTGGGCGTGTATGTCTGATAAAATCGATAAAGCTTCGTAGGCGGGGTAGGAAGTGTTGACCGTATCCCAGCCTAACGAAACACTGTTGTGCTTGTTTTAAGTTGTTTTATTGTTTGCCTAAATATTGTACAAGTGTATTAGAATATTTGAGGAAGCTTTCTCGAAGCGGCTATTGGCTGTTGACTTGGTGTCGTGATGGCCGCTGGATCTGCAATGTGTCGTTGCTCTGGATCCGGCTATGTTCAGATGTCTCTGGATATGGCAGTGTGTTGCTGGCTCGGCATTCGGCTATGTTCAGCAGGTCTCTGGATGTCGACTGGTCCGCTGCTGTGTGTCGACTCTTGTTGCTGTGGGTCGACTGAAGTTGTTTGGGGTGGACCTCCTTTTATATTGTTTTTGGGGATCCACGTGACTCGTCGCAGGTGGTGTTTATGTGTGCGAGGAATGTGGTTTGTCGATTAGGGTGAACGTTTCTCGAATGTTTGGCGTCGTTCCACTCGATTTAGTTTAATGGATGCAGGTGTTCTTCGACTTGAGATGACGTCATTGAGCGTGAGAAATGTATTCTCCGTCGCAATAGATTTCGATAGTTTCGATTTGCGGTGACGAGATTCCTACAGCTTTGTCTAGTATACCCTTTAAAATTCAAGTACAAATACGTTCCCTTACGGGGTATGGAGCGTAAGGGAATGAAACGACGGGGTGTTGTACACACGATTGTTTATTATGACGGATGAGAAAGAAATCGATCAGTGGCGAGCAATATGGTGGAGTTGATCCCAGCTCGCAGGCCGATGACCGAAACTCGACCATGTCGTAGAGCCGCTACATTACTCCCCTCTAGGGTTGCCAACTTTTTTTGTGACGATTCCTGGACAAATAGCTCAAAATTGAACATCATCATCATCATTATCGGTCAGCCATTACCTTGTTTTCAGAGGAAACTTTTTATGTACGATAAAATTTTAATTTTAATTTTGTTGGGCCGCCTTTATATCATTACATACGTACTTACGCGGCGCAAGCCTCTAAGTAATATATTTAATTACATTAGTTTAAGCCGGGGTCATAATTTTGATTGAAATCCTAATCGTGAAATCCCACACATTTTATATATTTATAGATTGTATTGTCGTACATTTGTTATTGAAATATTGTTTAAATTGCCTTTTTATTTTATTTTATAATTATTTTTTATATATTGTCTTATTTATAATTATTTTTATATTTTTCTTAATATTGTTGCGTAGGAGTGGGTGGAGGATCCAAGTAAAAGGCCAAAGTCGTTTCACAGCATTTATTAATGATTAAGGAGATACACGCACTGGCAGTGCTCAGTCCAGAATGACCTGATAACAACTAAGTACCGCCTTATAAGGGGTAGATCTCTCAGGACTTCTAATCTGTTTACCTATTGTATAGTCACGTATTCGGATATGTATTCCCACGACATTTGGTCCCACGGTATGGGTCGATTCTGAGAACTGCACGGGAATGTTACCGCTGCTAAGTGCATACGGGGGAGATAATCCTCGAACGGTCACACAGTCTCTGGGATTCGTAACAATATTATTTACCAAACATAGAAGAGGCTAGTTTTTAAAAAACTTTTTTTTTACTAGGTTTTTTCTAAAATAAAATTACGCAATCTCTTTTCTGTAGCATTTGTCCCATGAATATTTATTGGCAAATGATTTGAAACAACTCTAATAATAATGGATATTTGTTTTAGGTGATTCATATCGGTCGTTCAATCAAATGCAATTGAAAGATATTTGGAAGCTTTAAATGTCAGGAACTCTTCAGGATCATAACTGATTCAGGATTCACAGATTCACAACACGAAAGCAAAAAAGCGTCACGAGTCTTCAACAGATCAAAGAAGACCAGTCTGAGAAAATGTTTTAGTCCGGACACTTCACTGGTTTGTTTGATATAAATTATAATTACGATGTTTCATTGCATTAATCTTAGGCTACTCGAGTTCACTTATTTATTTTTGCATACACGATATTGACCGAGCAATTATTTTATAAATTTGATCTGATGTTTTGATCTATCTTTTAATTTCAGGAATAGGAAAACAAACAACTGTTGGGTTCTTTCGGCCCTTCTCCACCAAGGTCAAATTGAGTATTTTTACATAAAATAAGTTAAATCTAAATCTTTGTACAGATACAATATTTGAAAACACTATACACACAAATATTTACATATTCATACAATATCTTGTAAGTTTAGATGTCCAATATATGCGCATATGTATGTATATACAATATTGGGCACTATAATTTTGAAGATTTTTTCTTTTATTTAAATTAATTAAGAAGTCGACTTTCCAGCATCCATCCCAGTAAATCAAAAATATTCATAACGGACATTGCATATTTAAATATCACTATATTAAGTGATACATATTAAATTCTTATAGTGTTATTGCTATTGTCATGTCGGCATTGGTATTCATGGTTATTCAAAATAAATTTTATTTTCGTATTCACTGTAATCCGGTGGTGGTTTTTCATCTGAAATAGGTGCCGAAGAAATTTCTTGGAGTTCAGCTCCTTTATTTTGACATTCTAACTTTGACACCTCATTTCTTTGATCTTTTGATAGAAACTAACCACACACAGCCAGAAATACAAGAAAAGTCCTGAAATCACAATTTGATAAATAGCTTGAAAACTATTTATACATTATTCTACGATATTTTACACATACCGTCAATCACCATTAAAATGCTTTCAATCACATCTGGGTAACGAAATGATGAAATAGCTTTTTCCGCCAAATATGCTGCAAATAATAAAATTCCCAAACCAACCGTTAGCAGCCATGGAACCAACATTCGCTTCGTATTCTGAAATAAAAAAGAACACAAATTTGAAAAATAGAAAAGAATATCTTAAAATATTACAATAACAATATTTTGTAAAATTGTAATGATAAATTTAATACAAAACTAAATCAAACCTTGAGAGCTGCATATATGAGTGCTCCCTGTGATAAAAGAGTGAGAATGACAAAGGACAGTTCCCAACTTATTACTAGAATAAATTGATAATAATCATTAGTTGAATTTACACAATCCAATTGCTTATTTTGATTAACGTATAAAAATAGAAAAAGACAAACCATAGATGTTAACATTAGAATAAAAATACGAAAACGTAAACGCTGAATGTAAAAATACTAGTATGGAAACCACCTGTGTGTAATAATAAATGATTCATTAAGAGTTCATTGTATACATTAATTTAAGAAATTAACTATTCGATAGGTTGTTTAACAAACCCAGCCAACCAATGATTACGCTTCCAGTTTGCAGTCCAAAACATCCACAGAATTTATTGAAAAGAGCCATCTTCTACTTTCTGAAATCAATTAAACAAAATCATTAGTAAACAAACATCCACTTTCCAATATGTTTGGCATAAGTCATCATTAAAAAACATTAATATTTTAAAGAATATTATTGTTTGATTATATTTTATAGCTGCCAACTATGATAAAAGCTTATTTATTATGTAAATCAACACTAATGGCGTATATTTTCATTTTTCATTTTTGTAAAAATCTGTTATTGGACTCGGATGTTACATATATTATTTATTTACTATTTGTTTTTTTATACAAATCTATGTACATCCTGTCTGTTGATTTTTCAATTAATAAAATAAAAAAAAATAAAAATAAAATAAAGCCTTTCATTTTGTATTCCATAGTAGATAATAATTCATTAAAGGGATAAAACATTTAAATTTTTTAATGTCAAATATTGTCAACGATTTACTAAATACTTTGAAAATTTTGCTCAACAGTGTTTCTTTTTTTATTAATCACTATTTTATATGGTTATTGTGTTTTAATAGACAGTGATTAATTTCTGCATAACAGTGATAAGCACTTCCGAAGAGTCGATTTTCATTATATTGACTTCTATGACAGTAAAATGGGCACTTTAAATATAGAAATATATATATGTATAATCTGTAGACTCACCACATATGTACATATGTACTTTTATTGAAATACACTAACATAAAAGTTTTTTTTATTTATTTCTGAGCATAATAAATTAAGTTTATTTCCTATCAACATTGTTAAACAATAAGGTTTATAAACCCAACACAATAATTATAACAACAGTTATCTATTGTGATCTTGGAATACACTGGAACAGCAATACATACTTTGTTAAAGATATTTTGGCACTGTTAAGTATAAATAATTTTTTTTTCTTATTTTCCACTTTTCACATATATATTTTTCATATTTTTCACAATGATGTTGAATATATATGTATACATGTTTGTTCTGAATCTGATGTAGTATACATGTTTATTTGCCTTGTTAGTCATATCCAATGAAGTAACACACTCAATACACTTGTTTACAGAGAAGTGCGCATTCATGAGAAAGGAAAGCGACAAAAATAAATGGAGTATGAATTATTTATATGACTTATTAAAAATAGACCATCCCACAATTACCTTAGCACTAAAATTCTGTGCTAAATATTCAACCAGTATTGTACATTACTGCTTCAATCAAATTCCACTCATGCATACCTGAAATTATCTGGCAATTCAGTGAAACTACACCAAATAAACAATAACAGAACAATGTAAACAATGACGAGAAATTGTCGCACTCAATATAATACGCAACTGTACGTATGTTCCGCAACAAGATGACTGATAATATCTAGTGTGTTTCGCTATACCTATAAATACATCTATCGTTTGTCAGAGATTGTCAAACACGTTTAATTTTGCAGTCCAATTCAGATAAAAAAAGGTTTAGGTATTTGTTTAACACTATGAAAATCCTGTTAAATACACTTATATAATAAATTTGAATCTCAATACAATTTGATATTGCATTAAAAACGTCTTCATATCAATATATTATATGAAGACACATGAAATTTGTCACTTACTTATTGTTAATTGTTGCCAAACTGCAAAATTCATAAATAACTCTCTATTTGATATCTTTATGTATTATTTAAAATAATTGAGTAGATTGAAAATCATTCATCAGCTATTGTTTGAGAACGAAAAGATTGCCAAATTGAGTTTGATACAATGGTGATTAATACCGAGAAGTTGAGATTGAATTATTGGTTTATTATTGAAATAAATATTGTGTGGTGGATTTGAAACTTGTATAAAATGTCGATCAACATTTTCTACAGGGTCATCGTTTGTGCTGTTTATGACATATGCAATCTGTCCATATGATAGCCGATGGTAAGCTTGCAATTTTCAAAACAAAAACAAGTTGTTCTATGAAAAATTTTCATTTGTATAAATATATAAATTTATCTTATCATTTCAACAGTAAATAAATAGTTTCCATGGAGATGTTTTCATTTCTTTTCATGAAATTTTCATATATGAGTTCTAATACATAAGTTGAGGCAATTAAAATTGATTATAATAAATACTTAAAAAGACGCGATTAGTTTTTAAAAATATTTATTATATGTACATTCATATCAACAAAATTCCTTCTACAGCTGTAACATCTGGGACCAGATTTCTGACCCATTAAATACAACAAGTGTAATAATACATCCACATGTAACCTCGAAATCTTACAAAATTAATACATAGATTTTTAATGTACAAACGGAATATGTATAACTGATAAAAAACAATAATGCCAGTTGTATTCATAATCACAGACCTATTGATCTCTAGAATGAATTAATTTCTTAATAAATATATAATCAATGGTTCATTTGATTTGTGATTGTATAAACATTTAAAATATTTAATCTCCAATACTAGCATAATAATAATATCAATGAATTATTTTCTATTACTAAGCGAATACTATTGTACATATTATTATAATTTTAACGAAATTACTTTTACTACTTTCATGGATGCAAAAGCAATTAAAATTGCGATTTATTTTGGAAAAACACATTTATGAGATTGAGTTACAAAATTCACCCTAATATGAATCTATCGCCATTATTGAGTAGACCAAACATTCACATATATAGGTTAAAAAAGCAGATACTTATTTGGCCTGCTATTATAGATGAAATTTTGAGGTTAAAGATACATTTAAAAATATAAACTTTGTTAGCTCTTGACCAACTTTACTGAGCGACTTGGTCTGGATATATTATAAAATAGGTTTCATTCAAAATTGCTTACATTCTAAAATAAGAAATATTGAAGCATCACTTATTTTACACCTAAATGCAATATGTATGTGGTGGAGAATCCCGACAGATGACGCTGTTCAGCACCACGATTGGGATGTGGCGGTTTAGGTGAAGACCAAACACGTTTTCAGTCATGTTGTTTATTAAGATGATACGTACGGAGGCTTAGCAACCAACCGCGCGGAGCACAGGTCCAACTGCGACTAACCATTACATCTCTATAACATATTTAATTACATTAGTTTAAGCCGGGATCATAATTTTGATTGAAACCCCAATCTTTGAAATCTTTTTGATTGAAACCCCAATCATTGAAATCATTTTGATTGAAATTTTAATCCCACACATTTGTACATTTGTTGTTGAAATATTGTTTAAATTGCCTTTTTATATTAATAAATTAATTGTATTTAATTTATTATATATTTATTATATTTTAGTACATTATTTGTTTATATACATTTATTTTACTTGTTTACTTTTTTTTTGTATAGTTTTTTTACTAAAGTTTTTTATATACATTTATTTTTTATATTTTAGTTTATTTTTTTTTTATATACATTTATTTTGTTACATGAGTTTTTTTACTAAAGTTTTTTATACATTTACATTTATTATCACACACTTTACACTTCTCACACAATTTTAACTTCTAGGAATTGAGTTTTATTAAATCCCTACAAACAAACATGAAAGTTTCACATTGGTTTTCACTGATATCGCATTTTTTTTAAATGTAACTAATAAAAACCTTGTAAAAACCCTACAAACAAACATTAAGGTATCACTTTAAATTTCACTGATATCGTTGCATATTAAAATTAAGTAGTATAGTAATAGCAACGAGATTTAGAAGCATTTACAAAAATTTCAAGACAAACTTGCTAATAGGGCTGATATTCCTTGAAAGTCTTCCATAGCTCATTGAACTCGGACTGAAACAGTTCAACGATGGGCAAATGGGACGTTATCAACACATCTTCCCAATTTCCACTGGTGGCCTGATTAGTCCAATTCAACAATCCAGTCACTAATACTCCTCTGCGTTGTAGATTAATTTTATATAAAAAATATTTCACGAATGTCACGTGTGAATTGTTACTATATATTTCTCCAATTCGTGACGGACTATCGATAATGCAAAATGTGTGATGCATAAGATTGTTGGATTTTTTGCTTTTAATTTTGATCCCCTGCTCGTAGAAGCGGCATATGTGGGAGCTGGTGTAGTAGGCCATGTCGAAGTCGGAGATGATCCTGACGACCACCCCTCGATCGTGGGCTTTCTTGACGGCCCGAGCCAGAAGATCGGACGTGAAGATGTAGACGCAGATGTCGATGCAGGTGCGGGCCTCGTCCAGGAAGTCGACGATCCGCTGCAGGTTGTGGACGCAGCAGTACTTGTTGTAGCACTCATCCCTGACTTTACCCTCCAGCTCGCACTGGAAGCCCGAGTTGTTGAAGGGCACCAGCACGTTGACGGGGGCTCGCCGCGCCCACATCTCAGCCCACTTCCACCCCACCCCTACCCCGGCCAGCAGGGCTGCGCCCATCACCCCTCCGCCCCACTTGACCCACATTCCACGGCACTGTCACCGCACCAGGACTGCCACAGGTTGCTTCCACTCGCGACGGCCCAAAAGGTGAGGCTGGGGGGCGAGGAGTGGGCGTGTATGTCTGAGAAAATCGATAAAGCTTTGTAGGCGGGGTAGGAAGTGTTGACCGTATCCCAGCCTAACGAAACACTGTTGTGCTTGTTTTAAGTTGTTATATTGTTTGCCTAAATATTGTACAAGTGTATTAGAATATTTGAGGAAGTTTTCTCGAAGCGGCTATTGGTTGTTGACTTGGTGTCGTGATGGCCGCTGGATCTGCAATGTGTCGTTGCTCTGGATCCGGCTATGTTCAGATGTCTCTGGATATGGCAGTGTGTTGCTGGCTCGGCATTCGGCTATGTTCAGAAGGTCTCTGGATGTCGACTGGTCCGCTGCTGTGTGTCGACTCTTGTAGTTGTGGGTCGACTGAAGTTGTTCTTTGTGGCTGCGTTTTAAAGATAATTTATAGGGTAGTGCCACTCCCTTAACCTATCGTTCGAACGTGTTGTATGGGATCGGACTCTCGGTGATGTTTGTGGTGCGGGCTGGCGGCTGCTCGCTTGTGGGGTGTTTGTCGATCTGGAACACTTAGCAAAATTAGTGCATCATCTGTGGGATACTGTCGGGGTTAGTGTGTTAGTGGGTGGTTAACGGGTATGGACCGTTTGGAGGTGGTTGAGTCTGGTTAATTAAATTGGGTGCTATTTTAGCCTATACCTATCTTCAGAATGTCGATGGGTCTTTGATTGGACGTGAGTTTGGTCACACTGAGGGAATTGATCAGGGGATTGTCTATTTTGCCGAGAGACTTGAAGTAGTTCACGGCAAGTTTGTGTACGTGTTTGTCGAGGTAGTCAATGCTTAGGTCATTGTGAATTATAGTGTTTCTTGTGTACCAGTCGTAGTTGCCCGTGGCACGCAAGAATTTGTTTTGAATTGTCTGTAGTCTGAGTATGGATCTGTTGGAGATGGTAGTGTGAGCCCACACGGGGCTCGCGTACGTGATTTGTGGGCGGATGATGGATTTATACAGCAAGCACTTGTTTTTAAGCGAGAGCTTGCTGTTTGGTTTGCATAGTGGGTAAAGCTTTGACGCAACTGCCCTAGCTTTACGCACCGCGTTAGTGATGTGGGGTCTCCAGGCTAATTTGCGGTCGATTATTACCCCCAGGTAGCGGGTAGACGTGGTCCAGTTGACTGGTTTGTCGTTTATAATGACTGGCTTGGCTGGTTTGCACCGTTTTTTACGCCTGGAGAAGAATATTGCCTGACTTTTATCCGGGTTGATTTTCATCAGCCATTTATCGTACCACGCTACCAGTTGGTCCGAGTACTTCTGGAGGGCGAGCGAGACTTCCTTGGGGCCGACGGAGCTCGCTAAGATGGCCGTGTCGTCGGCATACTGTGCGATGTTTGTGTACCTATCAGTGGCGTAACGTGAATTCCAGGCGCCCCCCCGCAAAATATTTTACGGCGCCCCCCCCCCCCCCCCCCATATACACATATTATTTTCTTTTCGGCAAAATAATTTTTCAAAATACATACCTTTTTACGTAGAAAAATCTGTTCTTCTGGACTTCGCATTGGCAAACACTTCGATTATTTCGTTAAAATTCATTTTATTTGTTCTCTCATGTTCAATACTAATCAGCGCTAATCCTTTGAGTCGATGTTGTGACATAGTTGACCTTAAGTAATTTTTAATAAGTTTCAACTTAGAGAACGAGCGCTCAGCAGTGACTACAGTTACCGGAAGCGTGAGGAACAAGATGATTGCGGTGGCGATATCAGGAAATGACGAATTTATAGTGTAAAAATCACAAATGAAGAGCTTCGCCAAATTATGAACACTGTCGATCTTCTCTATTTTTTCTCTCAAGCATGAACGAAAATCAAGCACCTGGTTAGGTAGTGACTTGTCAAAGTCATTGACATATTGGTCGGCTAAAGATTTGGCTTCACGATATAAGTCGTCATCTGATAATTGAATGAGATTTTTACTTTGTAGGAAGACGAACTTTGAAATAATATCGTTAAAAGATGTAAAACGAACCTTCAATTGCATCAAGGCATCGTCTAGTGCCGCATTAAAAATTGTTATTTCAAACTTTTTCAATGAATCTTGGAATTGTGTATCATTACTAAGTTAATCGAAGTGCTTTTTGACAAAAGATTGACGATTCGATGTAATATATGTTTTAAAATGTCTTACAGAAATAATTTTAAAAAGTAAAAGAAAGGATGAACAATCAGAAGCAAAGGGACTAAAAAAGAAAATGGAAAGTTTCGAATTTACATATTCTCCTACTCGTGCTTTTTGATAACATTCTTCAGCCTCTCAACTTTGTATCAAAGCTCCTACAATCAAAAAACGTCGATGTTATCAGTGCTCAGTCGATGATCAAAAATGCATACGACAATCTCAATCGTTTTAGGAATACATTTGAAGAATTTGTAACGATTGCAACAAAATGGGGTTTGGAGCCAAAATTGTGTTTTGGGAAAAGGTCAATTTTTGCGATTTCGCTGTTGATATTTGAGATTAAGATCCGTTCCAAGATCTTACTCAGTGAGGATAGCAAGCTGATGGGTCGGTAACTTGTTGCGAGGGAGGGGTTCGAGTAGGGTTTTCTGATGAGAATGACATTGGCGAGTTTCCATTGACTCGGAAAATAGCAGATTCTGTTGGTGGCATTTAGTATTGCTGTGAGTGCATCGATGGCTTTTTGAGGGAGTTCTTTTAGAGCTTTGTTGGAAATTCCGTCAGGGCCAGGGGCCTTTTTGGCGGCGATAGTTTTGATGATGTTTAGTACTTCAAGCGGCGAAGTGGCGACAATGGGTACTGGGGCTGGGTTTTCGAGGTAGCTGATGACGGAGCTTTCAACCATTTGGCAAAAGTCACTTTGCAGGTTAAAGTTTGAGAGAGAGAATTGGTCCTGGAGACTGTCGGCTACGGCTTCCGCTTTATCGGCGATGGAGTAGACGAACTTATCTCCAACTTTGATCCTGTCGATCCTGTTGCCGTTGCTTCTGAAGATTTTTGACAGTTTCCAGAAACCGTTATGTCCGTCTTCTAACGCTCTGAGTTTGGTATCCCAGTTGTCGTTTCGTAGTTGCCACAAGGCGTTTTTAACGTCTTGTTGAAGTCTGTACATTCGCTGTTTGAGGATTGGGTCCTTGTTCCTTTGGAATGCCTTCCTAGCTCTATTCTTAAGGCGAATAAGATCGCGAATGTCGGGGGGTAAAGCTTGCGGGTGCAGAGGAGAGTGGGGTGTGGTGGTGGTGCTGGCGTCTAGGGCTGACTGTATTTCATCCGTGAGTATGTTAATAGCGGAGTCTATTTCTTGGGTGGTCTGAATTGAGTGGGGGTAAGTGACGGTGTGATGAAGGAGCGTTGAGAATTTCTCCCAAGATATGGTACTTCGGAGGATGGGGTTTATAGTTACGAGGGTGTTGGTGAGTTCTAGTATGACCAGGTGATGGTCGGAAGAAAGATCATTTATTACAGTCAAGGACTGCGCGCCCGGAAAATTTTGAGTTAGAACGATGTCTACGATATCGGGTCTGCCTTTGAAGTTAATGGGGATTCTTGTGGGTCCGTCTGGGGCCGTGACGGAAACTTTTGGGTTTGAAAGTTGGGAATAACTTAAGAGAATTTTCCCATTATTGTTAGTGGCTTGACTGTTCCATCTGGAATGTTTGGCGTTAAGGTCGCCTGCGGCAATGGTGGCTTTGTTAGTGTTGAATATTTTGTCCATGTCTGTGGTGAGTAAGTGTTGTTTTGGTGGGTTTTAAGCTGCGTGGAGGATGAGTGGGGTGCCAGTGTTAGTCCAAACTTCTACCGACGTCAGTTCTATCCCTGTGGTGATCGGCCGCGGGGCCATGTTGTGTTGAATTATGTGTTTGATGAATATGGCAGTGCCGCCGGCGGCTTTGCCTATTCGGTCGTTTCTGTATGTGGTGTAGTTTGGGAAGTGTAGTCGATTGCCAGGTTTGAGCCAAGTTTCGTTTACTAGTGCGATATCAATGGAGTGTTGGAGCAAGAATTGCTCGAATTCGACACGCTTGCTGAGTATGCTGAAAGCGTTCCAGTAAACGATCTTGAGGTAGCAAGTCATTTTTTATGTTGGTGGTTGAGCATGAGCAGGATGGCATTTATCGAGTCAATGGACTGTTCGATTTTGCTCATCCGATTTGAAAGGTCTTGGTTTGGGTTCCAGCTAGTGTTGATGTTGGGTTGTTGGGTGGGAGGGGTTAGGGGAGGGAAATTTGAGTTTTCGTGTCTATATTGCGGTACGTTGGTCTTCGTTGGTTGGGGGTGGGAGGGGTTGGGGTTTCGGGGTTGACGGGAGTTCTTCCTGCTTTTGTTGTTGGGATTTGAAGGGCAGCCTCTGTAGCTGGAAACGTGAGGGCCTCTGCAGCTGGTGCAAGTTGGAGTGGAGGTTGTTGACACACAGTCAGTGGTCAAATGAGGTCCTGCACATTTGATGCACAGGGGGGCGACATGGCAGTTGTAAGAGCCGTGACCAAAGCCTTGGCAGCGGTGGCACTGCGGTACAGTGTCACCACGGCGAAGTGATTCGATGCGAACCAGTTGGCCTAAGATGCTGGAGAGGTTGAACAACTTCTTCCCCTCTTCGTCGCGTGTGGTCTCGACAGTGAACATGGGCATGTCGCGCTTGTCACGTCGTGATTTCATGACGGTGGCTTTATTGGCTTTGTAGCCAAGACTGGCCAACTCGGCGAGGACTTCTGACTCGGAATAGTTGGGGCTAATGCCTCTAATGACTAGTTTGAGCGGTTTGTCTTCCGTTAGAGGGTGGGCATAGAATTAAAAATTTTCATCTTGGAGCACTTTGGTAATTTGGCGGTAATCATCGATGGTGCAAGGTGTGATTTTTACTCTGTTTTCAGAGTAGACGGCTGTGAATTTGTGGTTACGTCGGTCGAGTTTCCTTTGAACTACCTTGTAGTCCGATGGCAACCTTAGAAAGATTGGAGCAACTTTAGGTTTGGGAAGCACATCCGAAACGGTGTTTCTGGATGGGTGAGCGGGGCTTGTGGTCTGGGGGGGTGTACGAATTTGAGCTGTGAGAGGGGTTTGGGGCGTGTTTGCCGACGGTGTGCTGAGGGCCGCTTGTTGGGTGGGTGTGTTGTGAATTGGACGCTTCTGGATATGTTTCCGATTTCGGATGATGCCAACAGGGAAGGAGTAGTCCTCCGGTTGTGGTGCAGGTGTTTGTGTAGGTGCAGGTGTTTGGGTAGGTGTGGGTGATTGTGTAGGTGTGGGTGGTTGTGTGGGTTCAGGTGCGGCTGCTAATGCGGGTGGGGAAGTAACCTCCATTTTGTTAGACTGCACGGAGTCGGAATCGGAGTCGAAGTCGGATTCCGCGAGTGCCGCGTATCTGTTGCTGATGGGTGGGGGCGACTGTAATTGTGTGTGTGTGGTGTTGGGTGGGCTCGTCATTCTACGCTTACCGTTTTTGCGGGGTGACGTCTGGGGGGATGTAGCCATGTCCTTTGTCTTTGTGGTCGTTGTCATCGTCGACTGGGCCTGCGACATGTTTGACGCGAGGTTTCCCAGTTGGGCGGGGTGGGCTGCTTGGTCAGCTGCTCGTTGGGCTGCGTGAGTCGCGATTAACTTTTTGAGGGAAACGTTTTCTTCCCTCATTTCTTGGTTCGCCTTCACGAGTTTTTTAATATCGTGTTCCGTGAATTTATGCGTTTTAGCGCTAGTGTTACTGCCACCACGGCCATCACGCCGCACACTGGCCATCTTGTGGGTGGGTTTGTTTGTTTGTTGTGTCACTGTCACTTGTCACTGTCAATATCACTGTTTTGTTTATTTGGCTGTTGCTAGGACAGCTTCTCATTCCCAGAGGGACGCGTTCGGAGAGTCGAGCGGTAGTTACATCGCGGTTTCGGCGACGCAGCTGTTAACGGCACAGCTGTTTGTAGCGCGGGTAACGACAACGACAGCGCGGCGGGACACGTCCGAGCACTGCGGGCGCTGGGCGCGGTCCTCTGACTGGCTCGACTCACTCACTCCGAGTGACTGAAGTTGTTTGGGGTGGACCTTCTTTTATATTGTTTTTGGGGATCCACGTGACTCGTCGCAGGTGGTGTTTATGTGTGCGAGGAATGTGGTTTGTCGATTAGGGTGGACGTTTCTCGAATATTTGGCGTCGTTCCACTCGATTTAGTTTAATGGATGCAGGTGTTCTTCGACTTCGTGTCGTTCTCCTTGGTTTGTTGGGGTGGAATATGCTCGAATATTTGGCGTCGTTCCACTCGATTTAGTTTAATGGATGCAGGTGTTCTTCGACTTGAGATGACGTCAATGGTTGAGCGTGAGAAATGTATTCTCCGTCGCAATAGATTTCGATAGTTTCGATTTGCGGTGACGAGATTCCTACAGCTTTGTCTAGTATACCCTTTAAAATTCAAGTACAAATACGTTCCCTTACGGGGTATGGAAATGGAATGGAATGAAACGACGGGGTGTTGTACACACGACTGTTTATTATGGCGGATGAAAAATAAATCGATCAGTGGCGAGCAATATGGTCGAGTTGATCCCAGCTCGCAGGCCGATGACCGAAACTCGACCATGTCGTAGAGCCGCTACATTACTCCCCTCTAGAGTTGCCAACTTTTTTTGTGACGATTCCGGGACAAATAGCTCAAAATTGAACATCATCATCATCATTATCGGTCAGCCATTACCTAGTTTTCAGAGGAAACTTTTTATGTACGATAAAATTAAAATTTTAATTTTGTTGGGCCGCCTTTATATCATTACATACGTACTCACGCGGCCCAAGCCTCTAAGTAATATATTTAATTACATTAGTTTAAGCCGGGGTCATAATTTTGATTTAAATCCTAATCGTGAAATCCCACACATTTTATATATTTATAGATTAAATTGTCGTACATTTGTTATTGAAATATTGTTTAAATTGCCTTTTTATTTTATTTTATAATTATTTTTTATATATTGTCTTATTTATAATTATTTTTTATATTTCATAATATTGTTGCGTAGGAGTGGGTGGAGGATCCAAGTAAAAGGCCAAAGTCGTTTCATAGCATTTATTAATGATTAAGGAGATACACGCACTGGCAGTGCTCAGTCCAGAATGACCTGATATCACCTAAGTACCGCCTTATAAGGGGTAGATCTCTCAGGACTTCTAATCTGTTTACCTATTGTATAGTCACGTATTCGGATATGTATTCCCACGACATTTGGTCCCACGGTATGGGTCAGTTCTGAGAATTGCACGGGAATGTTACCGCTGCTAAGTGCATACGGGGGAGATAATCCTCGAACGGTCACACAGTATCTGGGATTCGTAACAATATTATTTACAAAACATAGAAGAGGCTAGTTTTTAAAAAACTTTTTTTTTACTAGGTTTTTTCTAAAATAAAATTACGCAATCTCTTTTCTGTAGCATTTGTCCCATGAATATTTGTTGGCAAATGATTTGAAACAACTTAAATAATAATGGATATTTGTTTTAGGTGATTCATATCGGTCGTACAATCAAATGCAATTGAAAGATATTTGGAAGCTTTAAATGTCAGGAACTCTTCAGGATCATAACTGATTCAGGATTCACAGATTCACAACACGAAAGCAAAAAAGCGTCACGAGTCTTCAACAGATCAAAGAAGACAAGTCTGAGAAAATGTTTTAGTCCGGACACTACACTGGTTTGTTTGATATAAATTATAATTACGATATTTCATTGCATTAATCATAGGCTACTCGAGTTCACTTATTTATTTTTGCATACACGATATTGACCGAGCAATTATTTTATAAATTTGATCTGATGTTTTGATCTCTCTTTTAATTTCAGGAATAGGAAAACAAACAGCTGTTGGGTTCTTTCGGCCCTTCTGTGTCTCGCGCCTTTGAAAATTGGGATCTCTCCAGAAACATTTGTGTGCATTCTTCAGGGAACCATGTTTACCTGCCATAGTTGCTGTTTAACTTATTAGATTAGTAAAATCTTTTATTCTTCATGAACCATAAAAATCTCTAGTATCATTTTTTTATTGTGTAGTGCTTAAAACTTTTTTCGATGAATATTTTAATAAACATTAAATAATGTGTTAATTTTAATTAATTTTGGGTACATATTCAATATTTGTAAATATTATACATAAAAATAAATAAATAAATTATCACAAAATTTTATGAAATCACTTAGATATTTCTCCACCAAGGTCAAATTGAGTATTTTTACATAAAATAAGTTAAATCTAAATCTTTGTACAGATACAATATTTGAAAACACTATACACACAAATATTTACATATTCATACAATATCTTGTAAGTTTAGATGTCCAATATATGTGCACATGTATGTATATACAATATTGGGCACTATAATTTTGAAGATTTTTTCTTTTATTTAAATTAATTAAGAAGTCGACTTTCCAGCATCCATCCCAGCAAAATCAAAAATATTCATAACGTACATTACATATTTAAATATCACTATATTAAGTGATACATATTAAATTCTTATAGTATTATTGCTATTGTCATGTCGGATTGGTATTCATGGTTATTCAAAATAAATTTTATTTTCGTATTCACTGTAATCCGGTGGTGGTTTTTCATCTGAAATAGGTGCCGAAGAAATTTCTTGGAGTTCAGCTCCTTCATTTTGACATTCTAACTTCGACACCTCATTTTCTTTGATCTTTTGATAGAAACTAAACACACACAGCCAGAAATACAAGAAAAGTCCTGAAATCAAAATTTGATAAATAGCTTGAAAACTTTTTATACATTATTCTACGATATTTTACACATACCGTCAATCACCATTAAAGTGGTTTCAATCACATCTGGGTAACGAGATGATGAAATAGCTTTTTCTGCCAAATATGCTGCAAATAATAAAATTCCCAAACCAACCGTTAGCAGTCAAGGAACCAACATTAGCTTCGCATTCTGAAATATAAAAGAACGCGAATTTGAAAAATAGAAAAGAATATCTTAAAATATTACAATAACAATATTTAGTAAAATTGTAATGATAAATTTAATACAAAATTAAATCAAACCTTGAGAGCTGCATATATGAGTGCTCCCTGTGATAAAAGAGTGAGAATGACAAAGGACAGTTCCCAACTTATTACTAGAATAAATTGATAGTAATCATTAGTTGAATTAACACAATCCAATTGCTTATTTTGAGTAATGTATAAAAATAGAAAAAGACAAACCATAGATGTAACCATTAGAATAAAAATACGAAAACGTAAACGCTGAATGTAAAAATACTAGTATGGAAACCACCTGTGTGTAATAATAAATGATTCATTAAGAGTTCATTGTATACATTAATTTAAGAAATTAACTATTCGATAGGATGTTTACCAAACCCAGCCAACCAATGATTACGTTTCCAGTTTGCAGTCCAAAACATCCACAGAATTTATTGAAAAGAGCCATCTTCAACTTTCTGAAATCAATTAAACAAAATCATTAGTAAACAAACATCCACTTTCCAATATGTTCGGCATAAGTCATCATTAAAAAACATTAATATTTTAAAGAAAATTATTGTTTGATTATATTTTGTAGCTGCCAACTATGATAAAAGCTTATTTATTATATAAATCAACACTATATATAGGCGTATAAAGCCTTTCATTTTGTATTCAATAGTAGATAATAATTCATTAAAGGGATAAAACATTTAAATGTTTTATTTTTAATGTCAAATATTGTCAACGATTTACTAAATACATATGATTTGAAAATTTTTCTGAACAGTGTTTCTTTTTTTATTAATCACTATTTTATATGGTTATTGTGTTTTAATAGACAGTGATGAATTTCTGCATAAGAGTGATAAGCACTTCCGAAGAGTCGATTTTCATTTTATTGACTTCTATGTCAGTAAAATGAGCACTTTAAATATAGAAATATATATGTATAATCTGTAGACTCACCACATATGTATGTACTTTTATTGAAATATACTAACATAAAAGATTTTTTTTTTTTATTTCTGAGCATAATAAATTAAGTTTATTTCCTATCAACATTGTTAAACATTAAGGTTTATAAACCCAACACAATAATTATTACAACAGTTATCTATTGTGATCTTGGAATACACTGGAACAGCAATACATACTTTTTTAAAGATATTTTGGCACTGTTAAGTATAAATAATTTTTTTTTCTTATTTTCCACTTTTCACATACATTTTTTTTTATTTATTTTTTTTATTTATTCATATACATATATTTACAGGATATAATGTTTATTTCAAAGTTGGACATGTATTCCTTATCAGATAAGAGTAGCTCTTGTGCCTGATAAGGGAGCTACGATTCTATTATAAATTCTTAAAATCTACTATAATATTTTTTATATAAAAATTACATTAAAATTTTTCAGTGCAAGTTTTTTTTGAAAAAGTGTAACAATACAGCGCAATTCAGAAGGGAGATTATTATAGTTATTTATGGCTTGGAAAATATAATGGTTTTACATTTGTGTTGTTTTAAAATTTGGTGTGATAAATTGGTTTCCATTTCTCATTAGTTTATAAAATTCTTGATATTCTTTGTTATTTTTTTCTTTACACATTTTTATAATGGAAGCTTGCTTAAATATGTCATCGATATTTGGTACTGGAAATAGTTTAAAAAGCGATTTTGTCGAGAAAGTAGAGTTTTTTTTAAGTATTACTTTTATAATAATTTTTTGCGAAACTTTTACTGAATTTAGATTGCTTTTGTAGGATCCTCCCCAACCTAAATTTCCATAGATAAGCAGAGAGTGGACAAGGGCATAATACACATTTTTTATTATTTTCACATTTAAAATATTTCTCAACCTAACAAATATATATATATATATATATATATATATATATATATATATATATATATATATATATACATTTCCTTATTCTCTTTACTAGCTCTGTAATATGGCTTGTCCATTTCATGTTTTGATCAATGATAACACCGAGATATTTAATTTCAGAAGAAGAGTTGATTACAGTACAAACAGGATCATGTAGTTTACAGTTTACATAGTCACATTTTTCATCATGGATTATAATATTAACTTTTTCTATAGGTATTTTTTGTAATGAGAATAATATATATGTTGTTTTTTTTGCATTAAGTGTGAGTAGGTTATTATCAAACCATGATTTTAAAGTATTAATATATTCATTTGCAAGTTTGTTAACTATTTCCCAAGTTTGGCCTTTTACTAATAATACAGTATCATCTGCATAAGAGATTAAATCACCCTTTATTTTCTGTTGGAAAATGTCATTTACATATATTAGAAAAAGTAATCGTCCGAGGACCGCGCCTTGAGGAATGCCAAATATACTTGTAAGTGGTGTACTATATGTTTGATTTAATTTTACAATTTGAGGTCTGTCTGTTAAATAGCTTTCTATCCATTTAAGTTTTATGAGGTCAATGCCATTTTCTTTTAATTTTAATACAAGTTTTTTATGGGAAATGCTGTCAAATGCTTTTTTTAAGTCAATGAAAAGTCCTATACATATATTTGATTTGTCTAAGGTACTCTGGATAATACGTGAAATTTTTGCAATGGCATCTTGGGTACTTTTTCCCTCTGTGAATCCGAATTGATTTTCATTTATGATCGAGTTATTTTTTATAAACAGAGTTAGTCTTTTTTTAGCAATTTTTTCAAAAATTTTCGATATATTTGATAAGAGTGAAATAGGTCTATAATTAGAAATATCCTCTGGGTTACCAGATTTAAATATTGGAATAATTATGGTTTTTTTATATGTATTCGGGAAAATTCCCGTTTTAAAGCTATTGTTTATAATATGAGAGATTGGTGTAGAAACGTAATTTTTAATTATTTTTAGTGTTTTTACGGAGAGACCATCAAAACCCGAAGCAGAGCCACCTCGCATATTTGATATAATTTGTACTATTTCAGACGGATTGGTTGGTTCGAAGAGATCTAGTTTAGTTTCTATGTTCGCAGTTTTTTCAATATAATTTTTTTTTTTTACAGTTATTTTATCAGCTAGATTCTTTCCAACATTTGCAAAGAAATCGTTAAAAGCGTTTGCTCCTTTTTTGGGTTCCTCAGTACAGTTTATTATATTTTTGTTTTGTATTATATTTTTTATGGTATTACTTTTAGTTTTCTGTTTATTTTCCAGAATTTCATTGATTATTATCCAAACTTTCTTACTGTCGTTTTCAGAATCATCAAGTTTGTTTTTATAATATTTTTCTTTGGTATTTTTTATGAGAGAAACTAATTTATTTTTGTATTTTCTAAAATGATTAATTAATTCTATATCTAGTGGTTTTTTTTTTGTTTCTTTGTAAAGCTTTTCTTTATGTCTTATAGATACCACTAGTCCATGTGTTATCCACGGTTTGATTTTACGAAATTTTGCTGAGTTTCTTATTTGAATATGTTTTTTCGAGTCATTAATATACTTTGTTAATCTATTTTCAAATATTTCACAGCACTCGTTAACGTTATCATTTTGGAGAATATCTAACCAAAGTTCAGATGACAATTTATTTATCAAAGATACATTATTAATAACAGATATTTCATTATTAGTATTAGCAGTTTGTTTGTAATGTTGATTTATCGTCTGAGGTGTCATTGAAATATAATGTAGCATAATCATGTAATGGTCGGTAATTGAAGTTTTTATAATTCCCGAGTTTATATTATTTATATCTTTTATATTTGTGAAAATATGATCGATGCACGATGGACGTTGCCCATTTATGTTTCTAGTGTAAGAGTAAATAAACGGTACAAAATTTAATTCCGCCATCATGTTTAGGTAGTTATCTTTGTTCTTCGATGTGTAATCGTGTGATATATTGAAATTTATGTCACCTAAAATGATTGCATTTGCGTTTTTAAATTTTAATAATATTTGTCTTAGTTCTTCTATAAACAAACAGACAGTAGATGATTGCGTTCTATATATAGGGATAATATCATTTTTTTTGTTATAATACTTAATTTGAACATGTAGGCAGTTTGTTCCATTTATATGAATTTCTTCCTCGCATAATATGTCACAATTATTTAATATGAACATAGCAATCCCACTGTTTTTATTTATACGGTTAGTAGTTGATACATAAGTATATCCCGGTATATAGTACGTCACTTCACTATTCGAATGAGTTTCTGTTAACACTATGCATGCCGGCTTCTTGAGATCATTATTAATTGTTGTTAAAAATTCATCTATGTTCCGTTCTATGCTTCTTATGTTCATATGAAGAATTAATGGACTGCAGTTGATGTCGTTTTGTTGGATACAGTATTCTTTGTAGCTGTTATATATTTTTTCTTCAATAATATTTTTTTTATCTAGTTCATTATATATGAAATCCGTCATTTTTATTCGCAGTCAATTCTGACTCTTGATAGTATACCCGCTCACATCGACCAAAACCAACCATCGTCATAACCTTCAGAATGGCAACAATACTACAATAACTAATTGATTTGCAAATGGTTTTCAGCCTTTGAAAAATTGATTTGACTAAATGTAAAATTTTAGATGATTGTTTCACTGGATATTTATTAGATCTCGTTCCGAGTATATAGCTGTGATCGGTGAGGTGTTGTTCTTCCGTACTAAGATCTTCGAGTGTTTCACCCAAACATATAAAAAATGTTTTTCCTTAGCCAGGGCCTTCACCTTTGTCAGCAGCATTTTGTTCGAAACGGTCAGGTGGTCATTTACAAAAATCCTTTTGTCATCGGAATAACCGAGATCCTTAGATGAAAGTGACTTTAAACGCCGTGCTGCTAGCATAAATTCTTCTTTAAGATGATAGTTATGAAAAGAGGCGACAATCGGTTTAGAATTATTATTAATACGGGAAGGAACCCGCGCAACAAAGTTAATTTGATTAGGGGTTATGGGATAATTAATTTTCTTGCTCAGATTAACAATGGTGTCAATCAGATTTTCACTTTTAAAGAGTGGCACCCCTTTGATTTCAATATTATTTCTTCTTGACCATTGTTCCTTCTCATTTAATTTCTGTTCAAGGTGATCAATCTTGTTATGGATAGTTGCTGTCTCAAGGTTTGTCTTTTCTAGAGTATCTAACCTAGACTCTAGTTTATGTATCTTCTGTGTAAAATCATTTATTAAGGAATGGGCCATCTCCAAAGAGTTCTTCAAATCAGAAACATCAGATTTCAGGGATTTGATGTCATCCGACATTGATCTGAGAGGGGCAAGTCCATCTTGATGCCTTGTATTTCAGCAAACAGAAGATCCATCGATACTGGGGTTGGGGAGCTCGACGCTGGGACGCTTCCAGGAGGGGTTGGAATAAGGCCCATCTTGCATGAAGCACACTTCCACTGGAGCTGACGATCCTCTCCGAGTCTATTATAGCCCGCTTTGGTAATACCAGAACAAGGGAAATCAAATTTCAATTTACAGCCACCACATAGAACACCGTCTAAGCCTTCAGAATTACAACGCGCACACTTAAACATTGTGATATTGTGATAAAGCCAATATTCGATAAATAAAATAGAATTTGTAATTGCCAAATTGAGTCTTGATACAATGGTGATTAATACCGAGAAGTTGAGATTGAATTATTGGTTTATTATTGAAATAAATATTGTGTGGTGGATTTGAAACTTGTATAAAATATCAATCAACATTTTCTACAGGGTCATCGTTTGTGCTGTTTATGACATATGCAATCTGTCCATATGATAGCCGATGGTAAGCTTGCAATTTTCAAAACAAAAACAAGTTGTTCTATGAAAAATGTTCATTTGTATAAATATATAAATTTATCTTATCATTTCAACAGTAAATAAATAGTTTCCATGGAGATGTTTTCATTTATTTTCATGAAATTTTCATATATGAGTTCTAATACATAAGTTGACGCAATCAAAATTGATTATAATAAATACTTAAAAAGATGCGATTAGTTTTTGAAAATATTTATTATATGTACATTCATATCAACAAAATTCCTTCTACAGCTGTTACACCTGGGACCAGATTGCTGACCCATTAAATACCATAAGTGTAATAATACATCCACATGTAACCTCGAAATCTTAGAAAATTAATACATAGATTTTTAATGTAAAAACGGCACATGTATAACTGATAAAAAACAATAATGCCAGTTGTATTCATAATCACAGACCTATTGATCTCTAGAATGAATTAATTTCTTAATAAATATATAATCAATGGTTCATTTGATTTGTGATTGTATAAACATTTAAAATATTTAATCTCCAATACTAGCATAATAATAATATCAATGAATTATTTTCTATTACTAAGTGAATACTATTGTACATATAATTTTAATTTTAACGAAATTACTCTTACTACTTTCATGGATGCAAAAACAATTAAAATTGCGATTTATTTTGGAAAAACACATTTATGAGATTGAGTTACAAAATTCATCCTAATATGAATCTATCGCCATTATTGAGTCGACCTAAAATTCACATATATAGGTAAACAAAGCAGATACTTATTTGACCTGCTATCCATAGATGAAATTTTGAGGTTAAAGATAAATATAAAAATATAAACTTTGTTAGCTCTTGACCAACTTTACTGAGCGACTTGGTCTGGATATATTATAAAATAGGTTTCATTCAAAATTGCTTATATTCTAAAATAAGAAATATTGAAGCATCACTTATTTTACACCTAAATGCAATATGTATGTGGTGGAGAATCCCGACTGATGACGCTGTTCAGCACCACGATTGGGACGTGGCGGTTTAGGTGAAGACCAAACACGTTTTCAGCCATGTTGTTTATTAAGATGATACGTACGGAGGCTTAGCAACCAACCGCGCGGAGCACAGGTCCAACTGCGACTAACCGTTACATCTGTACCCCTTTTAGATCATCACATACATACCAAGGCGGCCCATGCCTCTTAGTAATATATTTAATTACATTAGTTTAAGCCGGGATCATAATTTTGATTGAAACCCCAATCTTTGAAATCTTTTTGATTGAAACCCCAATCATTGAAATCATTTTGATTGAAATTTTAATCCCACACATTTGTACATTTGTTGTTGAAATATTGTTTAAATTGCCTTTTATATTAATAAATTAATTGTATTTAATTTATTATATATTTATTTAATTATTTATTATATTTTAGTACATTATTTGTTTATATACATTTATTTTACTTGTTTACTTTTTTTTGTATAGTTTTTTTACTAAAGTTTTTTATATACATTTATTTTTTATATTTTAGTACATTATTTTTTATATACATTTATTTTGTTACATGAGTTTTTTTACTAAAGTTTTTTATACATATACATTTATTATCACACACTTTACACTTCTCACACAATTTTAACTTCTAGGAATTGAGTTTTATTAAATCCCTACAAACAAACATGAAAGTTTCACATTGGTTTTCACTGATATCGCATTTTTTTTAAATGTAACTAATAAAAACCTTGTAAAAACCCTACAAACATCATTAAGGTATCACTAAATTTCACTGATATCGTTGCATATTAAAATTAAGTAGTATAGTAATAGCAACGAGATTTAGAAGCATTTACAAAAATTTCAAGACAAACTTGCTAATAGGGCTGAAATTCCTTGAAAGTCTTCCATAGCTCATTGAACTCGGACTGAAACAGTTCAACGATGGGCAAATGGGACGTTATCAACACATCTTCCCAATTTCCACTGGTGGCCTGATTAGTCCAATTCAACGATCCAGTCACTAATACTCCTCTGCGTTGTAGATTAATTTTATATAAAAAATATTTCACGAATGTCACGTGTGAATTGTTACTATATATTTCTCCAATTCGTGACGGACTATCGATAATGCAAAATGTGTGATGCATAAGATTGTTGGATTTTTTGCTTTTAATTTTGATCCCCTGCTCGTAGAAGCGGCATATGTGGGAGCTGGTGTAGTAGGCCATGTCGAAGTCGGAGATGATCCTGACGACCACCCCTCGATCGTGGGCTTTCTTGACGGCCCGAGCCAGAAGATCGGACGTGAAGATGTAGACGCAGATGTCGATGCAGGTGCGGGCCTCGTCCAGGAAGTCGACGATCCGCTGCAGGTTGTGGACGCAGCAGTACTTGTTGTAGCACTCATCCCTGACTTTACCCTCCAGCTCGCACTGGAAGCCCGAGTTGTTGAAGGGCACCAGCACGTTGACGGGGGCTCGCCGCGCCCACATCTCAGCCCACTTCCACCCCACCCCTACCCCGGCCAGCAGGGCTGCGCCCATCACCCCTCCGCCCCACTTGACCCACATTCCACGGCACTGTCACCGCACCAGGACTGCCACAGGTTGCTTCCACTCGCGACGGCCCAAAAGGTGAGGCTGGGGGGCGAGGAGTGGGCGTGTATGTCTGAGAAAATCGATAAAGCTTTGTAGGCGGGGTAGGAAGTGTTGACCGTATCCCAGCCTAACGAAACACTGTTGTGCTTGTTTTAAGTTGTTATATTGTTTGCCTAAATATTGTACAAGTGTATTAGAATATTTGAGGAAGTTTTCTCGAAGCGGCTATTGGTTGTTGACTTGGTGTCGTGATGGCCGCTGGATCTGCAATGTGTCGTTGCTCTGGATCCGGCTATGTTCAGATGTCTCTGGATATGGCAGTGTGTTGCTGGCTCGGCATTCGGCTATGTTCAGAAGGTCTCTGGATGTCGACTGGTCCGCTGCTGTGTGTCAACTCTTGTAGTTGTGGGTCGACTGAAGTTGTTCTTTGTGGCTGCGTTTTAAAGATAATTTATAGGGTAGTGCCACTCCCTTAACCTATCGTTCGAACGTGTTGTATGGGATCGGACTCTCGGTGATGTTTGTGGTGCGGGCTGGCGGCTGCTCGCTTGTGGGGTGTTTGTCGATCTGGAACACTTAGCAAAATTAGTGCATCATCTGTAGGATACTGTCGGGGTTAGTGTGTTAGTGGGTGGTTAACGGGTATGGACCGTTTGGAGGTGGTTGAGTCTGGTTAATTAAATTGGGTGCTATTTTAGCCTATACCTATCTTCAGAATGTCGATGGGTCTTTGATTGGACGTGAGTTTGGTCACACTGAGGGAATTGATCAGGGGATTGTCTATTTTGCCGAGAGACTTGAAGTAGTTCACGGCAAGTTTGTGTACGTGTTTGTCGAGGTAGTCAATGCTTAGGTCATTGTGAATTATAGTGTTTCTTGTGTACCAGTCGTAGTTGCCCGTGGCACGCAAGAATTTGTTTTGAATTGTCTGTAGTCTGAGTATGGATCTGTTGGAGATGGTAGTGTGAGCCCACACGGGGCTCGCGTACGTGATTTGTGGGCGGATAATGGATTTATACAGCAAGCACTTGTTTTTAAGCGAGAGCTTGCTGTTTGGTTTGCATAGTGGGTAAAGCTTTGACGCAACTGCCCTAGCTTTACGCACCGCGTTAGTGATGTGGGGTCTCCAGGTTAATTTGCGGTCGATTATTACCCCCAGGTAGCGGGTAGACGTGGTCCAGTTGACTGGTTTGTCGTTTATAATGACTGGCTTGGCTGGTTTGCACCGTTTTTTTTTTCGTTCACCGATTTTCATCAGCCATTTATCGTACCACGCTACCAGTTGGTCCGAGTACTTCTGGAGGGCGAGCGAGACTCCCTTGGGGCCGACGGAGCTCGCTAAGATGGCCATGTCGTCGGCATACTGTGCGATGTTTGTGTACCTATGTGTAGGAGTGGGTATGTCGTGTGTGTAAAGGTTGAATAGCGTGGGGCCGAGGATGGAGCCTTGGGGTACCCCAGCGGAGATGCCTCACTGAGTTGATATGCGGTCCTTGAGTTTGACCTGAAATCTCCTTTCTCTTAGGAAGGATGCGATATAACGTATTGAGTGGGGGGTGATGTTGGCGGCAATCATTTTGTAAAGGAGGCCAGAGTGCCAGACTTTATCGAAGGCTTTGGAAATGTCTAGGAAGATTGCTCCAGTAGACATGTTGTGGTCGAAGCCGTCTATAACGGTTTCAACAACTCTGTGAATCTGGTGAACGGCAGAATGTTGGGGTCTGAAGCCAAATTGAGATTTGAGATTAAGATCCGTTCCAGGATCTTACTCAGTGAGGATAGCAAGCTGATGGGTCGGTAACTTGTTGCGAGGGAGGGGTTCGAGTAGGGTTTTCTGATGAGAATGACATTGGCGAGTTTCCATTGACTCGGAAAATAGCAGATTCTGTTGGTGGCATTTAGTATTGCTGTGAGTGCAGCGATGGCTTTTTGAGGGAGTTCTTTTAGAGCTTTGTTGGAAATTCCGTCAGGGCCAGGGGCCTTTTTGGCGGCGATAGTTTTGATGATGTTTAGTACTTCAAGCGGCGAAGTGGCGACAATGGGTACTGGGGCTGGGTTTTCGAGGTAGCTGATGACGGAGATTTCAACCATTTGGCAAAAGTCACTTTGCAGGTTAAAGTTTGAGAGAGAGAATTGGTCCTGGAGACTGTCGGCTAGGGCTTCCGCTTTATCGGCGGTGGAGTAGACGAACTTATCTCCAACTTTGATCCTGTCGATCCTGTTGCCGTTGCTTCTGAAGATTTTTGACAGTTTCCAGAAACCGTTATGTCCGTCTTCTAACGCTCTGAGTTTGGTATCCCAGTTGTCGTTTCGTAGTTGCCACAAGGCGTTTTTAACGTCTTGTTGAAGTCTGTACATTCGCTGTTTGAGGATTGGGTCCTTGTTCCTTTGGAATGCCTTCCTAGCTCTATTCTTAAGGCGAATAAGATCGCGAATGTCGGGGGGTAAAGCTTGCGGGTGCAGAGGAGAGTGGGGTGTGGTGGTGGTGCTGGCGTCTAGGGCTGACTGTATTTCATCCGTGAGTATGTTAATAGCGGAGTCTATTTCTTGGGTGGTCTGAATTGAGTGGGGGTAAGTGACGGTGTGATGAAGGAGCGTTGAGAATTTCTCCCAAGATATGGTACTTCGGAGGATGGGGTTTATAGTTACGAGGGTGTTGGTGAGTTCTAGTATGACCAGGTGATGGTCGGAAGAAAGATCATTTATTACAGTCAAGGACTGCGCGCCCGGAAAATTTTGAGTTAGAACGATGTCTACGATATCGGGTCTGCCTTTGAAGTTAATGGGGATTCTTGTGGGTTCGTCTGGGGCCGTGACGGAAACTTTTGGGTTTGAAAGTTGGGAATAACTTAAGAGAATTTTCCCATTATTGTTAGTGGCTTGACTGTTCCATCTGGAATGTTTGGCGTTAAGGTCGCCTGCGGCAATGGTGGCTTTGTTAGTGTTGAATATTTTGTCCAAGTCTGTGGTGAGTAAGTGTTGTTTTGGTGGGTTGTAAACTGCGTGGAGGATGAGTGGGGTGCCAGTGTTAGTCCAAACTTCTACCGACGTCAGTTCTATCCCTGTGGTGATCGGCCGCGGGGCCATGTTGTGTTGAATTGTGTGTTTGATGAATATGGCAGTGCCGCCGGCGGCTTTGCCTATTCTGTCGTTTCTGTATGTAGTGTAGTTTGGGAAGTGTAGTCGATTGCCAGGTTTGAGCCAAGTTTCGTTTACTAGTGCGATATCAATGGAGTGTTGGAGCAAGAATTGCTCGAATCTGACACGCTTGCTGAGTATGCTGCAAGCGTTCCAGTAAACGATCTTGAGGTAGCAAGTCATTTTTTATATTGGTGGGTGAGCATGAGCAGGATGGCATTTATCGAGTCAATGGACTGTTCGATTTTGCTCATCCGATTTGAAAGGTCTTGGTTTGGGTTCCAGCTAGTGTTGATGTTGGGTTGTTGGGTGGGAGGGGTTAGAGGAGGGAAATTTGAGTTTTCGTGTCTATATTGCGGTACGTTGGTCTTCGTTGGTTGGGGGTGGGAGGGGTTGGGGTTTCGGGGTTGACGGGAGTTCTTCCTGCTTTTGTTGTTGGGATTTGAAGGGCAGCCTCTGTAGCTGGAAACGTGAGGGCCTCTGCAGCTGGTGCAAGTTGGAGTGGAGGTTGTTGACACACAGTCAGTGGTCAAATGGGGTCCTGCACATTTGATGCACAGGGGGGCGACATGGCAGTTGTAGGAGCCGTGACCAAAGCCTTGGCAGCGGTGGCACTGCGGTACAGTGTCACTACGGCGAAGTGATTCGATGCGAACCAGTTGGCCGAAGATGCTGGAGAGGTTGAACAACTTCTTCCCCTCTTCGTCGCGTGTGGTCTCGACAGTGAACATGGGCATATCGCGCTTGCCACGTCGTGATTTCATGACGGTGGCTTTACTGGCTTTGTAGCCAAGACTGGCCAACTCGGCGAGGACTTCTGACTCGGAATAGTTGGGGCTAATGACTCTAATGACTAGTTTGAGCGGTTTGTCTTCCGTTAGAGGGTGGGCATAGAATTGAAATTTTTCATCTTGGAGCACTTTGGTGATTTGGCGGTAATCATCGATGGTGCAAGGTGAGATTTTTACTCTGTTTTCAGAGTAGACGGCTGTGAATTTGTGGTTACGTCAGTCGAGTTTCCTTTGAACTACCTTGTAGTCCGATGGCAACCTTAGAAAGATTGGAGCAACTTTAGGTTTGGGAAGCACATCCGAAACGGTGTTTCTGGATGGGTGAGCGGGGCTTGTGGTCTGGGGGGGTGTACGAATTTGAGCTGTGAGAGGGGTTTGGGGCGTGTTTGCCGACGGTGTGCTGAGGGCCGCTTGTTGGGTGGGTGTGTTGTGAATTGGACGCTTCTGGATATGTTTCCGATTTCGGATGATGCCAACAGGGAAGGAGTAGTCCTCCGGTTGTGGTGCAGGTGTTTGTGTAGGTGCAGGTGTTTGGGTAGGTGTGGGTGATTGTGTAGGTGTGGGTGGTTGTGTGGGTTCAGGTGCGGCTGCTGATGCGGGTGGGGACTTGGCAGCGGAAGTAACCTCCATTTTGTTAGACTGCACGGAGTCGGAATCGGAGTCGAAGTCGGATTCCGCGAGTGCCGCGTATCTGTTGCTGATGGGTGGGGGCGACTGTAATTGTGTGTGTGTGGTGTTGAGTGGGCTCGTCATTCTACGCTTACCGTTTTTGCGGGGTGACGTCTGGGGGGATGTATCCATGTCCTTTGTCTTTGTGGTCGTTGTCGTCGTCGACTGGGCCTGCGACATGTTTGACGCGAGGTTTCCCAGTTGGGCGGAGTGGGCTGCTTGGTCAGCTGCTCGTTGGGCTGCGTGAGTCGCGATTAACTTTTTGAGGGAAACGTTTTCTTCCCTCATTTCTTGGTTCGCCTTCACGAGTTTTTTTATATCGTGTTCCGTGAATTTATGCGTTTTAGCGCTAATGTCACTGCCACCACGGCCATCACGCCGCACACTGGCCATCTTGTGGGTGGGTTTGTTTGTTTGTTGTGTCACTGTCACTTGTCACTTGTCACTGTCACTATCACTGTTTTGTTTATTTGGCTGTTGCTAGGACAGCTTCTCATTCCCAGAGGGACGCGTTCGGAGAGTCGAGCGGTAGTTACATCGCGGTTTCGGCGACGCAGCTGCTAACGGCACAGCTGTTTGTAGCGCGGGTAACGACAACGACAGCGCGGCGGGACACGTCCGAGCACTGCGGGCGCTGGGCGCGGTCCTCTGACTGACTCGACTCACTCACTCCGAGTGACTGAAGTTGTTTGGGGTGGACCTCCTTTTATATTGTTTTTGGGGATCCACGTGACTCGTCGCAGGTGGTGTTTATGTGTGCGAGGAATGTGGTTTGTCGATTAGGGTGGACGTTTCTCGAATGTTTGGCGTCGTTCCACTCGATTTAGTTTAATGGATGCAGGTGTTCTTCGACTTCGTGTCGTTCTGCTTGGTTTGTTGGGGTGGAATATGCTCGAATGTTTGGCGTCGTTCCATTCGATTTAGTTTAATGGATGCAGGTGTTCTTCGACTTGAGATGACGTCAATGGTTGAGCGTGAGAAATGTATTCTCCGTCGCAATAGATTACGATAGTTTCGATTTGCGGTGACGAGATTCCTACAGCTTTGTCTAGTATACCCTTTAAAATTCAAGTACAAATACGTTCCCTTACGGGGTATGGAGCGTAATGGAATGAAACGACGGGGTGTTGTACACACGACTGTTTATTATGGCGGATGAAAAATAAATCGATCAGTGGCGAGCAATATGGTCGAGTTGATCCCAGCTCGCAGGCCGATGACCGAAACTCGACCATGTCGTAGAGCGGCTACATTACTCCCCTCTAGAGTTGCCAACTTATTTTGTGATGATTCCGGGACAAATAGCTCAAAATTGAACATCATCATCATCATTATCGGTCAGCCATTACTTAGTTTTCAGAGGAAACTTTTTATGTACGATAAAATTAAAATTTTAATTTTGTTGGGCCGCCTTTATATCATTACATACGTACTTACGCGGCCCAAGCCTCTAAGTAATATATTTAATTACATTAGTTTAAGCCGGGGTCATAATTAATCGTGAAATCCCACACATTTTATATATTTATAGATTGTATTGTCGTACATTTTTTATTGAAATATTGTTTAAATTGCCTTTTTATTTTATTTTATAATTATTTTTTATATATTGTCTTATTTATAATTATTTTTATATTTTTCTTAATATTGTTGCGTAGGAGTGGGTGGAGGATCCAAGTAAAAGGCCAAAGTCGTTTCACAGCATTTATTAATGATTAAGGAGATACACGCACTGGCAGTGCTCAGTCCAGAATGACCTGATAACAACTAAGTACCGCCTTATAAGGGGTAGATCTCTCAGGACGTCTAATCTGTTTACCTATTGTATAGTCATGTATTCGGATATGTATTCCCACGACATTTGGTCCCACGGTATGGGTCAGTTCTGAAAACTGCACGGGAATGTTATCGCCGCTAGGTGCATACGGGGGAGATAATCCTCGAACGGTCACACAGTCTCTGGGATTCGTAACAATATTATATACAAAACATAGAAAAGGCTAGTTTTTAAAAAACTTTTTTTTTACTAGGTTTTTTCTAAAATAAAATTACGCAATCTCTTTTGTGTAGCATTTGTCCCATGAATATTTATTGGCAAATGATTTGAAACAACTCTAATAATAATGGATATTTGTTTTAAGTGATTCATATCGGTCGTACAATCAAATGCAATTGAAAGATATTTGGAAGCTTTAAATGTCAGGAACTCTTCAGGATCATAACTGATTCAGGATTCACAGATTCACAACACAACACAACGCAAAAAAGCTTCACGAGTCTTCAACAGATCAAAGAAGACAAGTCTGAGAAAATGTTTTAGTCCGGACACTACACTGGTTTGATTGATATAAATTATAATTACGATGTTTCATTGCATTAATCATAGGCTACTCGAGTTCACTTATTTATTTTTGCATACACGATATTGACCGAGCAATCATTTTATAAATTTGATCTGATGTTTTGATCTCTCTTTTAATTTCAGGAATAGGAAAACAAACAGCTGTTGGGTTCTTTCGGCCCTTCTGTGTCTCGCGCCTTTGAAAATTGGGATCTCTCCAGAAACATTTGTGTGCATTCTTCAGGGAACCATGTTAACCTGCCATAGTTGCTGTTTAACTTATTAGATTAGTAAAATCTTTTATTCTTCATGAACCATAAAAATCTCTAGTATCATTTTTTTATTGTGTAGTGCTTAAAACTTTTTTCGATGAATATTTTAATAAACATTAAATAATGTGTTTATTTTAATTAATTTTGAGTACATATTCAATATTTATAAATATTATACATAAAAATAAATAAATAAATTATCACAAAATTTTATGAAATCATATAGATATTTCTCCACCAAGGTCAAATTGAGTATTTTTACATAAAATAAGTTAAATCTAAATCTTTGTACAGATACAATATTTGAAAACACTATACACACAAATATTTACATATTCATACAATATCTTGTAAGTTTAGATGTCCAATATATGCGCATATGTATGTATATACAATATTGGGCACTATAATTTTGAAGATTTTTTCTTTTATTTAAATTAATTAAGAAGTCGACTTTCCAGCATCCATCCCAGTAAATCAAAAATATTCATAACGTACATTGCATATTTAAATATCACTATATTAAGTGATACATATTAAATTCTTATAGTATTATTGCTATTGTCATGTCGGCATTGGTATTCATGGTTATTCAAAATAAATTTTATTTTCGTATTCACTGTAATCCGGTGGTGGTTTTTCATCTGAAATAGGTGCCGAAGAAATTTCTTGGAGTTCAGCTCCTTCATTTTGACATTCTAACTTCGACACCTCATTTTCTTTGATCTTTTGATAGAAACTAAACACACACAGCCAGAAATACAAGAAAAGTCCTGAAATCACAATTTGATAAATAGCTTGAAAACTTTTTATACATTATTTTACTATATTTTACACATACCGTCAATCACCATTAAAATGCTTTCAATCACATCTGGGTAACGAAATGATGAAATAGCTTTTTCTGCCAAATATGCTGCAAATAATAAAATTCCCAAACCAACCGTTAGCAGCCATGGAACCAACATTAACTTCGTATTCTGAAATAAAAAAGAACGCGAATTTGAAAAATAGAAAAGAATATCTTAAAATATTACAATAACAATATTTTGTAAAATTGTAATGATAAATTTAATACAAAATTAAATCAAACCTTGAGAGCTGCATATATGAGTGCTCCCTGTGATAAAAGAGTGAGAATGACAAAGGACAGTTCCCAACTTATTACTAGAATAAATTGATAATAATCATTAGTTGAATTTACACAATCCAATTGCTTATTTTGAGTAATGTATAAAAATAGAAAAAGACAAACCATAGATGTAACCATTAGAATAAAAATACGAAAACGTAAACGCTGAATGTAAAAATACTAGTATGGAAACCACCTGTGTGTAATAATAAATGATTCATTAAGAGTTCATTGTATACATTAATTTAAGAAATTAACTATTCGATACGTTGTTTACCAAACCCAGCCAACCAATGATTACGCTTCCAGTTTGCAGTCCAAAACATCCACAGAATTTATTGAAAAGAGCCATCTTCAACTTTCTGAAATCAATTAAACAAAATCACTAGTAAACAAACATCCACTTTCCAATATGTTTGGCATAAGTCATCATTAAAAAACATTAATATTTTAAAGAAAATTATTGTTTGATTATATTTTATAATTGCCAACTATGATAAAAGCTTATTTATTATGTAAATCAACACTAATGGCGTATATTTTCATTTTTCGTTTTACGTTTTCATTTTTGTAAAAATCTGTTATTGGACTCGGATGTTACATATATTATTTATTTACTATTTGTTTTTTTATACATATCTATGTACATCCTGTCTGTTGATTTTTCAATTAATAAAATAAAAAAAAAATAAAATAAAATAAAGCCTTTCATTTTGTATTCAATAGTAGATAATAATTTATTAAAGGGATAAAATGATTGTAAATGTTTTCCTATTATGCTTTAGATTAACATTAGAATAATATAATACTGTGATTACTAACCAAATTAAATTAAAATTAAAATTGGGAAATTAGAAAATGATCAGTAGATCAGTAGCTATTAAAATAGATATAAGATGTATTGTGAACATAATTTCGTAATAATAAAAAGCATTTAAAAATCAAAATCAAATTAAAGGGATAAAACATTTAAATTTTTTAATGTCAAATATTGTCAACGATTTACTAAATACATATGATTTGAAAATTTTGCTGAACAGTGTTTCTTTTCTTATTAATCACTATTTTATATGGTTATTGTGTTTTAATAGACAGTGATTAATTTCTGCATAAGAGTGATAAGCACTTCCGAAGAGTCGATTTTCATTATATTGACTTCTATGACAGTAAAATGGGCACTTTAAATATAGAAATATATATGTATAATCTGTAGACTCACTTCATATGTATGTACTTTTATTAGATATTATTTTATACACTAACATAAAGGCTTTTTTATTTTTATTTCTGAGCATAATAAATTAAGTTTATTTCCTATCAACATTGTTAAACAATAGCTTTATAAACCCAACACAATAATTATAACAACAGTTATCTATTGTGATCTTGGAATACACTGGAACAGCAATACATACTTTGTTAAAGATATTTTGGCACTGTTAAGTATAAATAATTTTTCTTATTTTCCACTTTTCACATACATATTTTTCATATTTTTTACAATGATGTTGAATATATATGTATACATGTTTGTTCTGAATCTGATGTAGTATACATGTTTATTTGCCTTGTTAGTCATATCCGTTGAAGTAACACACTCAATACACTTGTTTACAGAGAAGTGCGCATTCATGAGAAAGGAAAGCGACAAAAATAAATGGAGTATAAATTATTTATATGACTTATTAAAAATAAACCATCCCACAATTACCTTAGCACTAAAATTCTGTGCTAAATATTCAACCAGTATTGTACATCACTGCTTCAATCAAATTCCACTCATGCATACCTGATATTATCTGGCAATTCAGTGAAACTACACCAAATAAACAATAACAGAACAATGTAAACAATGACGAGGACTTGTCGCACTCAATATAATACGCAACTGTACGTATGTTCCGCAACAAGACGACTGATAATATCTAATGTGTTTCGCTATACCTATAAATACATCTATCGTTTGTCAGAGATCGTCAAACTCGTTTAATTTTGCAGTCCAATTCAGATAAAAAAAAGGTTTAGGTATTTGTTTAACACTATGAAAATCCTGTTAAATACACTTATATAATAAATTTGAATCTCAATACAATCTGATATTGCATTAAAAACGTCTTCATATCAATATATTATATGAAGACACATGAAATTTGTCACTTACTTATTGTTAATTGTTGCCAAACTGCAAAATTCATAAATAACTCTCTATTTGATATGTTTCTGAATTATTTAAAATAATTGAGTAGATTGAAAATCATTGATCAGCTATAGTTTGAGAACGAAAAGATTGCCAAATTGAGTCTTGATACAATGGTGATTAATACCGAGAAGTTGAGATTGAATTACTGGTTTATTATTGAAATAAATATTGTGTGGTGGATTTGAAACATGTATAAAATATCGATCAACATTTTCTACAGGGTCATCGTTTGTGCTGTTTATGACATATGCAATCTGTCCATATGATAGCCGATGGTAAGCTTACAATTTTCAAAACAAAAACAAGTTGTTCTATGAAAAATGTTCATTTGTATAAATATATAAATTTATCTTATCATTTCAACAGTAAATAAATAGTTTCCATGGAGATGTTTTCATTTATTTTCATGAAATTTTCATATATGAGTTCTAATACATAAGTTGACGCAATCAAAATTGATTATAATAAATACTTAAAAAGACGCGATTTGTTTTTAAAAATATTTATTATATGTACATTCATATCAACAAAATTCCTTCTACAGCTGTTACACCTGGGACCAGATTGCTGACCCATTAAATACCACAAGTGTAATAATACATCCACATGTAACCTCGAAATCTTAGAAAATGAAAACACTGTATAAATCTTAGAAAATGAATACATAGATTTTTAATGTACAAACGGCATATGTATAACTGATAAAAAACAATAATGCCAGTTGTATTCATAATCACAGACCTATTGATCTCTAGAATTAATTAATTTCTTAATAAATATATAATCAATGGTTCATTTGATTTGTGATTGTATAAACATTTAAAATATTTAATCTCCAATACTAGCATAATAATAATATCAATGAATTATTTTCTATTACTAAGCGAATACTATTGTACATATAATTATAATTTTAACGAAATTACTCTTACTACTTTCATGGATGCAAAAGCAATTAAAATTGCGATTTATTTTGGAAAAACACATTTATGAGATTGAGTTACAAAATTCATCCTAATATGAATCTATCGCCATTATTGAGTCGACCAAACATTCACATATATATGTAGGTTAACAAAGCAGATACTTATTTGACCTGCTATCTATAGATGAAATTTTGAGGTTAAAGATAAATTAAAAAATATAAACTTTGTTAGCTCTTGACCAACTTTACTGAGCGACTTGGTCTGGATATATTATAAAATAGGTTTCATTCAAAATTGCTTACATTCTAAAATAAGAAATATTGAAGCATCACTTATTTTACACCTAAATGCAATATGTATGTGGTAGAGAATCCCGACAGATGACGCTGTTCAGCACCACTATTGGGATGTGGCGGTTTAGGTGAAGGCCAAACACGTTTTCAGTCATGTTGTTTATTAAGATGATACGTACGGAGGCTTAGCAACCAACCGCGCGGAGCACAGGTCCAACTGCGACTAACCGTTACATCTCTACCCCTTTTAGATCATCACATATATACCAAGGCGGCCCATACCTCTTAGCAATATATTTAATTACATTAGTTTAAGCCGGGATCATAATTTTGATTGAAATCCCAATCTTTGAAATCTTTTTGATTGAAACCCCAATCATTGAAATCATTTTGATTGAAATTTTAATCCCACACATTTGTACATTTGTTGTTGAAATATTGTTTAAATTGCCTTTTTATATTAATAAATTAATTGTATTTAATTTATTATATATTTATTTAATTATTTATTATATTTTAGTACATTATTTGTTTATATACATTTATTTTACTTGTTTACTTTTTTTTATATAGTTTTTTTACTAAAGTTTTTTATATACATTTATTTTTTATATTTTAGTACATTATTTTTTATATACATTTATTTTGTTACATGAGTTTTTTTACTGAAGTTTTTTATACATATACATTTATTATCACTCACATTACACTTCTCACACAATTTTAACTTCTAGGAATTGAGTTTTATTAAATCCCTACAAACAAACATTAAAGTGTCACATTGGCTTTCACTGATATCGCATTTTTTTTAAATGTAACTAATAAAAACCTTGTAAAAACCCTACAAACATCATTAAGGTATCACTAAATTTCACTGATATCGTTGCATATTAAAATTAAGTAGTATAGTAATAGCAACGAGATTTAGAAGCATTTACAAAAATTTCAAGACAAACTTGCTAATAGGGCTGAAATTCCTTGAAAGTCTTCCATAGCTCATTGAACTCGGACTGAAACAGTTCAACGATGGGCAAATGGGACGTTATCAACACATGTTCCCAATTTCCACTGGTGGCCTGATTAGTCCAATTCAACGATCCAGTCATTAATACTCCTCTGTGTTGTAGATTAGTTTTATATAAAAAATATTTCACGAATGTCACGTGTGAATTGTTACTATTTATTTCTCCAATTCGTGAAGGACTATCGATAATGCAAAATTTGTGATGCATAAGATTGTTGGATTTTTTGCTTTTAACTTTGATCCCCTGTTTGTAGAAGTAGGATATGCGGGAGCCGTTGTTGAAGGCCATGTCGAAGTCGGAGATGATCCTGACGACCACCCCTCGGTCGTGGGCTCTCTTGACGGCCCGAGCCAGAAGTTCGGACGTAAAGATGTAGACGCAGATGTCGATGCAGGTGCGGGCCTCGTCCAGGAAGTCGACGATCCGCTGCAGGTTGTGGACGCAGCAGTACTTGTTGTAGCACTCATCCCTGACTATACCCTTCAGCTCGCACCGGAAGCGCGAGTCGTTGAAGGCCACCAGCACGTTGACGGGGGCTCGCCGCGCCCCCATCTCAGCCCACTTCCACCACACCCCTACCCCGGCCAGCAGGGCTGCGCCCACCACCCCTCCGCCCCACATGACCCACATTCCACGGCACTGTCAACGCACCAGGACTGCCACAGGCATGACTCGCAATTGCGCTCTTTGTCCTGCCTGTCCGCTTCCGGGGTTGCTTCCACTCGCGACGGCTCAAAGGGTGAGGCTGGGGGGCGAGGGGGTGGGCGTGTATGTCTGATAAAATCGATAAAGCTTTGTCTAGTATACTTTTTAAAATTCAAGTCCAAATACGTTCCCTTACGGGGTATGGAGCGTAAGGGAATGAAACGACGGGGTGTTGTACACACGAAAGTTTATTATGACAGCTGAAAAAGAAATCGATCAGTGGCGAGCAATATGGTCGAGTTGATCCCAGCTCGCAGGCCGATGACCGAAACTCGACCATGTCGTAGAGCCGCTACATTACTCCCCTCTAGGGTTGCCAACTTTTTTTGTGACGATTCCGGGACAAATAGCTCAAAATTGAACATCATCATCATCATTATCGGTCAGCCATTACCTAGTTTTTAGAGGAAACTTTTTATGTGTGATAAAATTGAGGGCCGAGATATAAAGGGCCGCCTTTATATCATTACATACGTACTTACGCGGCCCAAGCCTCTAAGTAATATATTTAATTACATTAGATTAAGCCGAGGTCATAATTTTGATTGAAATCCAAATCATTGAAATCACTGAAATCCAAATCATTGAAATCCCACACATTTTATATATTTATAGATTATGTATATTGTCGTACATTTGTTATTGAAATATTGTTTAAATTGCCTTTTTATTTTAAATTAATCTGCATAATTTTTCTTCCAACATAATAAAATATTAGAACCAAAAATAGCACCGACAAATATTACAACATGTCTTGTTCACATTTATCTATTTGTTTTATGTAGAGAAATATATTGATCACAAATTGCACGTTCTAAATAATCTGAACAGTATATTTTTAGGTTGGTTCTTTGGAAAGCATTTGTAAGCATCTACCGATATAAAAATAGACTGTTCAAATTATTCAGAATGTATAATTTATGACCAATATATTTTTGTACATAAAACAAATTCATACGAGACGTAATGCTATTTTCACAATCTACATATATTTGTATAATATATAAATATGTATGTATCTTCTAAAGATAATATTTATACACACTGATATACCAAAACGCTCTAAAGATATGAATGCACTATTTTGCCAGTTGCAAAATAATGAACGGCATATATCCACAGAATAGCTTTCAAATTAGTAGTTGTGGTTTAAAAAAAACACCATTTTTAAAACCTTTATTTTTATATGTACATATATTTTACATTATTTGACATTTATAATATAAAAAAAACATCTGACATTTGCTTTTATATAACTTTCATTGTTTTTAAACCTGTATGTATGGTGTGCAATAATGACACTTGCGTGGGATTCCATAAATTCAATTTTGAATTTGTACACATACTATTAATTTTCTAAAAAAGTTGTTTAATTACATATATTACAAACTCTCAGAACTCATAAATATTCATTCTGACATAATAACTTTTATAATTAATCAAATATATGAAGATTTTTATAATTCATCTTCATCATTATATTTAGGCGGTGATATGAAATTGTCAGGTACACATGAAAGACGTTTTTCAGGCTTTGAGCGCTTTTCGTTTTTAATTTTTTGGTAAAGGCTTAGTACACAAAGCCAACAATACAAATTTACTCCTGAAACGTAAACGAATGACATTAATTTTGAACAGTTCCAATATATTAGTTAAAACTAAAAAATATCAATAATTATATAATATAAATATGTACCAGCAATTGACAATCCGAATAGTATAATTAATCCACCATATTCTATCATTTTATCTGTATAAAGTAATTTAATTCCTAAATACAGAGCAACTGCAACAGTCAATAAAATAAACAACCCGACTATTAGTAGCCACGGAATCAACAATGACTTCACCGACTGAAATAAAATAGTAATAATATTTAGATAATTGTTTGTGTCATGCAAACTTTTGAAGTTTGCAAAATGAATGAATCATATATTAAGAGTATGAAACAGGTGTTGTATTAAACCTTGTATGTTCCGTAGATGAGTGCTAAATTTATAAGAATGGCCACAATGGAAACGAATATCAATGAACCCATATGTATCGCTAATTCTAAAAGAAAACATACATTAATAGTTCACATTAACATTCATACTAAGAAAGTGTGGATGATTACCTCTATTGGGAACTTTTGAGTCGCTTTGATGTGACATATAGAAAAAAAAGCTAATTGAAAATATGTATTGTATAATTGCACACACCTGCAGAAAATTTGTTACATGAAATTAAGTCAATTAAATGGTTCAATATAAATATATGTATACAAAAGGAATATTACCAGATCTAACCAACCGATGAATAAAATACCAGCACGTAGTTCAAAGCAGTGACAACATTTCATTAGTAGAGTCATTTTCTATAAATTGTTTTATTTATTTATTTGATTACTGAAAAACAACCTGTAGACGAGAAATTGTTAATTTTTATCATCAATATATGTCATGCAAATGTGTTCAATGAATTGAAATTTCTTTTGAATACATATGCATGTCTATAGTGAATATTAACATTATACTAAAAATATTAGAACTCAAAATCAAAACGTCACATGCTATAAATAATCGAATAATAGAAACTTATAAACACAACTGTCGATGCGCGCTGCCAAATAATGACTACCGTTTTTTAGTGGAGACGCCAGATTTTTAGGGTATTTGATTTACCAATAGAGGGACAGTAAACAGTTTTTTTTATATTAAGTTCGAACGTGATAAAAGAAGAGATGAAACAGTACTTAAAGGATGATTTGAAGAAGCATAAAATTAAGAAAAATGAGAAACTGGGGTTAAGAAATTACATACTATGTATTCTTAGACCTATAATAAGTTGTAGAAACAAAGATAAAAGAGGAAGATAATCGAAACACAACAACTGCTTGAATTATTTATAAATCTATGACGGTTTCAAAATTTTAGCAGCATGAAATAAATTTAGTTGCAAAAATACCTTATTTCCAGGATTCCAGAGCCGGAGTATTTCAAGCAGAGTCTCAGTTGTAAAAAGTCAACCAACTCCTTCTCCGTTTTATTAATTCTTTAATTAATAGTATTACAGTATGGGTCAACTAGAGTCTAATTTTATTGAAGTAAATCCAACAATAAATTTAAATTTAATAATTTCTTTACAAAAATAATGATTTAAAATTACATTATTAATAAAATCGTTAAATTGCAGGTATTTTGATGTTTTGTGGTCAAAACCGATTGTTTCCACTGTCTCTTTTATATACTTTTATACTCATACTTTTTTATTCTAATTTTTCGCATTGATTTGTTTGAGTATGAATTTCATATACACACAATATTAATGTACTTACTTTTTTATTTATACCTATTTCATAACTAAAAATTCGATAAATTGGGTTTTATGTCTATTTTTAATTATTTTTAGATTTCCTTTATTTTTTTTTGTATTCTACTATTCACAATTTTACACGTTGGCAAGAAAAGTCAATCCTATTAAAATCATTCAAGTTGGAGTCGGAGTCGGAATCGGTAAATTTTGATCCGACTCCACAGTCCTGCTTATTATTCTACAATACAATTCAAAATGTTTTGTAATTCATATTTCAATAACTTTAATTCCTTTTAATTTTAAACAAAGCATTATTATTTACTCCCCCGGATATACATAGTTGACGAGCAGACACCCTACAGACAAAACTGTCTTCAATAAATCTGCTAGGGAATTGAAAACCATGATATCGTTCTCCAAAAATGAAACCTTTCGATAGCACTTAGAATCATTATCGGCTTCCAAAACTGAGGACTTCTCATTATGGTGTACGGCAGGGAAGGTACATATGTTGACCGTATCCCGGCCTATCGAAACACATGTTGTGTAGTTTGTAAGAGGATCGTTTATGTTTGTTCAATTGTTACAATGGTTATTGTATGTACGAAGAGGTTGAGCTGCGGAGAAGTGATCTGGTTGAACTCCAGAGGTTCACTCTGATGTTGGGAGCTGGTGCGTCGCTTTATATACATTCTGGCTTGAAGCGTGCCGTGTGCAGATGCTTTGTCTTCGTTTCCAGGACACGTGTTGACCTGTTTTCGAGGCACGTGTCTTCGGTACACGTGTGGTTTATAACTATGGGGTCAGCGCCAAGACGTCGTTCGTTTGAGAATGGGGTCGTGTGCCACGCGTAAACGACTTTTCAGGACATGTGTCGCGGTTGCCTGATGACATCACTGTTGGGTTTCGTTCGTTTTACGATCGAGCGATGAAATTTTTCTTCTGGAATGGTTGAAGGGGACGTTGACCTTGAGCTATGCATGTTTGTACAGGATCGATGATGAGATCACTGGTTTTGATTCGTAATAGCACAAGTCGTCCTAGATACCTACAATGGAAAGCCACAACGTTCTTCAAGAGACCTCAACAACACGAGCCACCTATAAAACATTTTTGATGACAGCAAAAAAGCTGAAATATTTGCAGAATTTCTTGTAAATGCATTTTAACTTCATGCATCCATAGACGATACTATCAAACAGGTGATAGCTGAAATGCTCAACAGAGATTTCTAGATGTGTCTTCCAATAAAGCCAATAGTTCTAAGCGAAATAAAAATGAAAATAAAACAAACAAAAATAAGACAACTGGGGGGAGGGGGGGGGGTGTTTTTCACAGGGGTGTGCTCATGTATAATGCCCTCCGTGAATGCATCAGGTTTGCTAAGACCATGGATGCATTTTTCGAGGTGCGAAGAGACACCTCTGTGAGGGACAGTACATATAAGGTAATTATAAATTTTAGAGTTAAATAATTAAGATGTATTTTTAATTAGCTTCATAGCTAAGATAATATATAAATAAGTAAAAAAAATAGAGGTATAATCAGTGCCGGTTTTAGGGGGGGGGGCTGGGTCGAGCGGCACCCGAGGGCGCCAAATAAGTTAGGGCGCCACTCGATGCGTCAAAGACGCTTTACAATTTAAAATTAGAGCGCCAAAATTCATACAAAATTTTAGATTAGAGCGCTCAAGGCGAAATTTTTTTCTAAGGGTGTTTAGAAAAAATTGCCCCAGGGCGCCATTGGGTGTAAGGCCGGCACTGGGTATAATATAAGTGTACAAATAATACTATTTCATAAGGATAATATAAAAGTTGAGTAATAATGTAAAGTAGCTTTTACTTTCTTTATATAAAAGTTAAATAATTAATATCTCATTTAGACTATTCACTATACAAGGTAATATTTCAATGTACTATAAATATGTAATAATTTGTAATATTATAAAATAATTTGTAATATTACAATGGCAACCGTATTGAAACCAAATATTCACTACAATAAAGACAAAATTGAAATATTATTACCCCGAAAATGATGATCCACGTAAAAGTAACCTCCGGAGTAAAAATATCTATTGATGGAATTCGCAATGAAGACATTTAATGAAGATTAAATCTGACAGGCATCAATAAAAAAACCTGAATTATCTTCTGATGTCACTCCGATGTACAAACACAGAATACAATTGTTTCAATTTTGAATATCAAACTCAGTTATATATGTAGAGCTATTAAATGGTCAGTTGTGTTTTCGATTTTTTAACCGTGTCAATTATGGACAGGAATAATAGAAGATTAAAAACTAATACACAAAATAATAATTGGGAGCAAGCTCCCACACTATATATGTATATCACGTATTAGATCGGATCAAGTCTCGATTATGATGTGGAATGACATCTGCAAGGGAAATGGGACGCTCTTTTATTCCATCTAATTGGGTATGGGAGTAGGCAGTGGCGGACTGGGACTGAAATCAGTGCATGCCAGGAGTCAAAGGGGGCCCCCACCCAGGGTTAAAAAAATTTGTTCCCCCCCCCCCCATATAACAAAATTTTCTTCTTTCCATCACGCTAAAAATCAAGGGCAAAAAATAAATAAAATTTTCAAAAATGGGAATAAACAAATTTAGGTACAAGAAAAATGGCAAAAGCAAAATAGATCCATAAATTACATTGTATATTTCGTTTTAATCCTTGTCATATAATGCATCATAAAATAATGTGGCATAAAAGCGGCTTTTATTTTCGGTAGAAAACAATCAGGGACGTCATTTCAGCTTTTTCTTGGGGGGGCAGGCAAATATTGGTCAAATTGAATTTTTTTTCAAAAAATCTTTTTTATATCGGAATAAAAATGGAAAATATAAAATATGAAAAAATTAAGCTTATTTCTGAAAAAATAATTATAAAAAAATATTATGTAAAAAGCCAAAAAAGCGCCGCAGGCGAAAATTTTTTTCCAAAAATCTTCACATGGTTAACAAAAATCGACCATCAAAATGTATCACTATATCAAAAAATATACGAACATTCGGAAAAATAAACGATACACATCTGTTTTTGAGACAAAATAAAGTAAAGGGGACCTTTCTAACGATTCGCTCCATGGGATGAACAATTTCTAAGAATGTTACTAATGGCATACCACTTAAAAACCAAAATATACTTGCTTCAAAATAATAAAATCTTTTTTTTTCAAAGCACATAGCAGCGATTATTTTATTAGTTACCCAAAAGTAACATATGTACATAAGAAATAAACGCAGCATTCATAGATCCATAGTATCTCATTAATCATTAAATCCATAATATTTTCGAAATTCACACTATTCCTTAATTTAGGGGGGCGAGTGCCCCCCCCCAAATTACGTCCCTGAAAACAAAAAATGCATAATATTTTCAATTAATGTTGATCGAAAATCAGGATTTTGGGGAGGGGGCCCCTATCCTATGTTTCTATATACATGGATTTGTCTAGATTAGGAATAGATTTAATATTCGGAAACTGTTTAAAATTGTGTATTTAAATCTTACTATATCGTCGAAGTATAATCAAATGTTATTTTGAAAGTATGTATGAAGTAAATTTAAATCGCTGGTTGATGATGAATCGTCCTATCAAAATTGTTTTAAGCAATTCAGTTTATATTATTCAGGGAAATTTGTTTATTCCCATTTTTATTTCAGTAGGTAGTTGTTACATAGGTATTGGTATATGCATAATATTGAGGTTGGAAATGGGCCCGGTAAAAGGGCCCACGCAAATGTTGAAACTTACATTTCGAGCCTAATAAAAAAAGTTAACCGATCCTTGGGCTGTTAAAGCAAGCATTAGTTGTTTTTGTATATCGTAAGAAATTTGTTTTGTTGAAATACCCAAACTCTAGGTCCCAAAGTGCAATATCCTATAAATTTTTACACACGTGAAATAGTTAAATTAAAAAGTTATTTAATTTTACTGAGGGCCCATATTTTCTAACGGATAGTGGGGCCCACATGCCATCGGGCATGTACGCTTGTATGGCCAGTCCGCCACTGGGAGTAGGGGTGGTTTACCCCACTGTTTCAGCAGCAGGGGTGTTCGCTACAGGTTTATTTTGCAACCTACTGTAAGCAGGTGGGGTCATTTCAAATCTTTCTGATACCATGGGCTCAACTTCTCCGTCACGACGACCCGTAATCACCGAGTCTTCTTTAAGCTTTTGATAAAAACTGAACACACACAGCCAAATGTAAATGTATATTCCTAGAATTGAATAAAATAATCAACACACAAACTGTTTAAAAACTTAAATTTTAATAAAACACCACGAAATATATTATATTTCGCGTAAATATTATAATACGAAGATTATTTTTTAAGTGAGAATCGTTATTGACGCAACAACGTATGTACATATGTACTAGTGCTTCCAATCCCGGAAGGTTACTTCAGCACCGGGATTGCGGTGCTGGGAAATCCTGGGATCCCGGTGCTAGCACCGAGATTTCAAATGTATAAGAAAAAAAAGTTCAATTGCATGTTTTCATATTTCAAAAACGTTCAATTACATTTTGCAAACTCTCCCGATGTTTCACGCAAAAAATATTCCCATATTGGCGTAATAATTTTGAGAGTTTGGCTACATTCTTTAAATTTTCGGTTCGCATCCATAAATTTCTAAGAAACATCGTTTTGATTCATTGATTCGTTTTTTTACAAATAGTTTGTACCGTCTAGTAATTATTCATCGAAACCATCCACCTAATATAAAAAAAAACTTCAATTACATTTACTTTATGTAAAAAATTCGGATGTGACCAACCTACGACTTTATCTATGTATTTGAGGAATATAAGAAGGATAAAAAACAAAATTCGATAATCGAACATATGTATGTGTACATATGCACATACACGTTCACACATACCGGCTATGAGCATTTTCAATACAAATTGAACACAAATGTAGGAAAACTTATACAAGACTAAAGTTCTACTTCCGGCTTACGACTTCCGACCAAAACCTTATCAACTCTATGTTAGTACAAAAAGAATACAAATATAAATTTTCAGCTAAATATGTTCAGGGCGTGGAAAGAATCGTTGTCACAACATTTTTGACTTTTCCAAGGTGAAAAAATTCCGCTTCCAGTTTATTATATTTAGTGATTTTTTTATTTTCATCACATTGAAACATCAATTATACTTGAATTTTAACGTGAAGAGCACACATGTAAAAGGGGTCGAAAAAAATTCTGGAAGAAAAAATTGAACAACTGGTTGACGGATGCTTACCAACTTTTATACAAACTTGGTAAAATTTCAGTTCAATAAATTAAAGGATTTCTTAGAGAAACTAAAAAACCTTGATTCTCTAAATTAAAAGTACTACTTTCGGTTTAGGAAAAAATATTGGGGTATAATTTTAATAATTTCTATTACAAGTAAGAAATTTCAGTCCGATTTGATGAGTGGTTTGGGAGATAATTTAATTAAAAAACTTAAAAAGAAAGAGGACAAAGTATAAGAGGAGGAACCATTTCCGGTCAACTTAAAAATCTGAAAAAAAATTACGGTGTGTCGATAAAATTTTCAGTAACCAATACTAAGTTTCAGTTCGATAGGACGAACAGTGTTCAAAATACACTGACACAAAATAAACATACAGTCACTCACTCAGAAACACAGACACACACACACACACACACATTTTTTCTAGATCACGAATACGTGATCAGTGGTCGATTGTGAGTTCGAATCAGTCAAAATATGCTTCAAATATCATTGCGGTTGAGCACAATATCTGCGACACAATACAGGCCGTTCATACCATTTAGTGGAAACGGCAAGCCGGCGTCGAAACGGATCCCACCATTGTTCATTATATAATGTTGTTTTATGTTTTTTTCCATATTATTTTGGTAAAAATAATATTTTTAAAGATATTTCTGCCAGCACCGTAATACCGGTATTCAGACTAGCTTCAGCACCGGGATTCACGGTACCAGAAAACACCGGGATCCCGGGATTGGAAGCCTTAGTATGTATGTACATATGTTGACGCTTTGGAATGTAACCCGGTGGGGAATGTGTCCTGATTTCTTATCAGCTAATTTCAGTTAGAGGTTTACTTTTGTACATATTGAGCTTTTTCTCGGTATTATTTCATGCAGCATGTCGATTACACTGAAAAACAAAATAAAATTACCAGAGCGGAGACTAATAAATCCTTACTAACTTTGACTCACTAAATTTGTATATGACAATGAATTTTGTTGACTTTCTCCCATTTAAGAGATATGGGCGTTTAAAAAATTTGCAATTTTTATAGATTTTTGTCTTTAATTCAAAATATAGTACTGCTGTGCCAAAAGCGAGTATTGGAATCAATAGTCAGATAGAAAAAAATGTATTTATGGCGACTTTTTTACTACTTTGAAATATTTATAATTAATTATCTAACGAATTAAGTCAAAAATATACTTTCTTTGTATTTTTTTCCGTAATATTATTGGATAATTTCAATCATTTTTCACTTAATCACGTGTATATGGATTGATTTTTTATATCAATATATTTTGTTTTATCGAGACGTACTAATTTGAGCGGTAAATGATTTTAAATTGAGTAAAAAAAAGTTTTTCATGCGAGGATGCAAGAGCGATATGTAGAATGGAGAGCGCATCACTTCATTTCACTCGCTCACGCTAGCTTTCAAACGATTAGCGCTCCGTCTATAACATTTCATATTGTAATTTGAAATCATTTACCACTTGAATTAGTACGTTCAGATAAAATAAATGGAATTGAAAACCAATACATATAAACATGGTAATGTGAAAAATTAAGAAAATTAGCTAATAATACTACGGAAAAAATATATTTGAATTTAAAAATTAATTATACGTAAAGCAATAAAAAAATTTAATCAATGGAAAAAATCTAACTATTGTTTCGCGCGGTCGGACGTCTTACGTACAACTAAAATCTACAACCACAAATTTCGTCCACCGGGCTACTATTATTCTATAGGTATAATAATGTAACTGTAAGGATTTAGAATTACAAATAATTGTCACAAAATATTCGATTCTCACAAAAATAATGACCCTCGTAATCGTAAAGAATATACGTACCACATACAAAAATACCCATAAATAAAAGACTAAACCCATAGCTTGCCATGTCTTTAATTAAGAAGCATACAATACTTCCAATCAAGATACTCAATGTAATGAAAATAATGCCAAGACCATTATTAACCAACCAAGGAAGCAACATCAGTTTTTTTTTCTGCAACAACACATTCGCATGTTATCGATATTAATGTACATAAATTGACGTTAAAATATCCATTAAAACAAGAACGTATGTATTACTAACTGAATAGACGCCATAGAGGAGAACAGCACCCGTTATAATGTCAATTACTTCTGTAGCGACAACTAAGCTGAATACTGGTGTGAAAGCTGAAAAGGTATGAAAGTTTGAAATTTTTGGTTTGAAAGCCGTGAGTGAGCTGTCGGTGAGCGAAACATCCATGAACGAGATGTGGTGTCACCATGTTTTACACATATTGTACTGTAACGTGACGATTGGACGATCAATGCTCGTCGACCAATGGGTGACCAGCACTCATCGTCCAATCAGCGAAAGAGACAATAAGCACCCACGGCGTTGAGTATAATAAGATTGGCGGATTGTTTTATTTATTTATTCTAAGCTGGCTGTCCGAAATGTGAAGAATAAACTACTACTGCTACTACTCTCCCCTTTCACTGGGGAATAGCGTAGTTCTATGTCAAAAAGTAAACAATACATAAAATCTCGAAAGAGACTTCGTTTGTATGTATGTTTGTTTGGTTCGTAAAATCCGTGACGTTCAATTTAATAAAAAACAAATGAATATAGTGTATGTATGTGAGTATATGTACGTATATGTAGGTGTGTATGTTTACATGTATATACATGTATGTGCATTATTCTTATTTTTTTCTAATTTTATTGTATTTCATTACAATTTGTTTTTATATTTCTTTTACCTTTTTCATTTTGTAAAATGGTCAATTTTTTTACATACCTTTTTTATTCTTGACCGAATATATATGTACATATGTTTTGATAAATAAATAAATAAAATATTGAAATACATTTAAATAAAATAAAACTATTCAAATAAATTTAAATATAATAAAACTATTCAAATAAATTTAAATAAAATAAAAATATTCAAATAAATTTAATCAAATGTTAACTATTAGATTGGCCATGTTTAAGCGGTTTATTTTACAAATACCGAGCGAAGCCGGGTAAAGCCTAGTAAAAAGTAAAAATAAATACCTTCATTGAAAACCTCTTTATTCAGATTGTCCTCGAATTTATAGGTCCTTAAATTTGAATATTCAAAAATAAGACTGGAGAGATTAATAATATTTTCAAACTAAAACAATATGTAAATAAAAAAATTTCATAATTCAATTCATAAATTTAATATTCAAAGATGATGTCTTAATCGGAGCTCACCAAACAAAACCAAATGATACATAAAATTCCGTTCTTCAGGCTAAAGCAGCAACAACACTTGTCCAAGACCACCATTTTATTATCTAAAAAGAAACAACTATGTATACATATGTATGCAGTGGCGGACTGGGACTGAAATCAGTGCATGCCAGGAGTCAAAGGGGGCCCCACCCAGGGTTAAAAAAATTTGTCCCCCCCCCCCATATAACAAAATTTTCTTCTTTCCATCACGCTAAAAATCAAGGGCAAAAAATAAATAAAATTTTCAAAAATGGGAATAAACAAATTTAGGTACAAGAAAAATGGCAAAAGCAAAATAGATCCATAAATTACATTGTATATTTCGTTTTAATCCTTGTCCTAGGTAAATAGAATGCATCATAAAAAAATGCGGCATAAAAGCAGCTTTTACTTTCGGTAGAAAACAATCAGGGACGTCATTTCAGCTTTTTCTTGGGGGGGGGGGGCAGGCGAAGATTGGTCAAATTGAATTTTTTTTCAAAAAATCTTTTTTATATCGGAATAAAAATGGAAAATATACAATATGAAAAAAATAAGCTTATTTTTGAAAAAGTATATATAAAAGTATCTTATGTAAAAAGCCAAAAAAGCGCCGCAGGCGAAAATTTTTTTCCAAAAATCTTCACATGGTCGCAAAATGGTTAACAAAAGTCGACCATCAAAATGTATCACTATATCAAAAAATATACAAACTTTCGGAAAAATAAACGATACACATCTGTTTTTGAGACAAAATAAAGTAAAGGCGACCTTTCTAACGATTCCCTCAATGGGATGAACAATTTCTAAGAATGTTACCCAAGGCATACCACTTAAAAACCAAAATATATTTGCTTCAAAATAATAAAATCTTTTTTTTTCAAAGCACATAGCAGCGATTATTTTATTAGTTACACAAAAGTAACATAATATAAGAAATAAACGCAGCATTCATAGATCCATAGTATCTCATTAATCATTAAATTCATAATATTTTCTAAATTCACCTATTCCTTAATTTAGGGGGGCGAGTGCCCCCCCCAAATTACATCCCTGAAAACAAAAAATGCATAATATTTTCAATTAATGTTAATCGAAAATCGAGATTTTGGGGAGGGGCCCCTATCCTATGTTTCTATATACATGGATGTGTCTAGATTAGGAATAGATTTTATATTCGGAAACTGTTTAAAATTGTGTATTTAAATCTTACTATATCGTCGAAGTATAATCAAATGTTATTTTGAAAGTATGTATGAAGTAAATTTTAATCGCTGGTTGATGATGAATCGTCCTATCAAAATTGTTTTAAGCAATTCAGTTTATATTATTCACGGAAATTTGTTTATTCCCATTTTTATTTCAGTAGGTAGTTGTTACATAGGTTGGAAATATTACATAACCTTGAGGTTGGAAATGGGCCCGGTAAAAGGGCCCACGCAAATGTTGAAACTTACATTTCGAGCCTAATAAAATAAGTTAGCCGATCCTTGGGCTGTATTAGTTGTTTGTGTATATCGTAAGAAATTTGTTTTGTTGAAATACCCAAACTCTAGGTCCCAAAGTGCAATATCCTATAAATTTTTACACACGTGAAATAGTTAAAAAGTTATTTAATTTTACTGAGGGCCCATATTTTCTAACGGATAGTGGGGCCCACATGCCATCGGGCATGTACGCTTGTATGGCCAGTCCGCCACTGTATGTATGTATGTCTGATTAAACTGATTAAAGCTTTGTCTAGTCTATTCTTTAAAATTCATGTCCAGATACGTTCCCTTAAGGCAGGGGTTCCCAACCTTTTTGTACCATAGAGCGCATTCTAAAATAAGGGGAGGACGGCGGGTACCACTTTTTTTTCTAAGGATATTTATAATTGGACAAGGGTAATAAATAATAAGCAAAAATAATTTTAAAATAATAATATTATTTTTCAAATTACATTCACACAAAGAAACGTACATACAAAATGTAATACATAGTAAACAAAAAACACACATACAAAGAAAACATTTTATAAAAAAATATAATATCAATCTGTCAGTGTGATATTTGGCATTGCATTTCATTGGCCAGTGCCTCATAAATGTGAGAGTATGACGATAATCCTGTTAACAAACAATCATAAAGATGCTCATCGGTGAGTCGAAATCTATATCTTGATTTTATTAAATTCATTTTTGAAAACAATGATTCGCATAAATATTAAGAACCGAAAAAACCGATTTAGTTTTTGTATATGCCGCTTTTTTCAAAAATGGGAACTTTTCTCTGTCCACTGTATTCCAGAAGTCCTCTGATGTTAAGAATTTTAGCAAAATATCATTCTTATGGTCCAAAATTTCTAACTCTAGTTCTTCTGCCTTCCCTTGAACAAGATCTGCAATACGTGCGACTATTTCCATTGCATTTATTTGGCAAGTAAAAGGATTGATACAGAAGGAGACAATTGGCTCGATATTTGTAAACTGCAGAAATCGCTCATCAAACTGTTTTTGAAGCACTTGAAGGTGCTTAATAAATAATGACACGTATCATTCATTTTTACCTAGCATTTTCTTCATATGTGGGAAATGCACGAGAGACTTGATCGGCAGATGTGATATCAACAAAACCAATTTTGCTTTAAATGAGTTTACAATCATATCAACAAGTTGGTAATAATCAGATAACTATGTATCTATCAAAAGATATTAATGACGTATGTATGACTTATAGTGTATTTAATTTTATTAAGTGTTGAAAGTCTTAATCTTGTACACCGTAGACCAATCAACCTCTCTTATAAACATGACACACAACCAAAAAAAACCTTATGTACGACGATGAAAATCATTAAAAATAAATTTCACTCAAATTTCTATTAAAAAATCACATTGTTGAATTGTTTAAATTAAAAAATATTTGGAGTTGCAAGTATGTAAATAAAATGATATCAAAATTAATTAAGATTGATTTCGATAAGTTGGCAATTCACGACTATAGTTTACAATCAAAATCCAGGCCAAACCCAGAGTTAAAAATTTGACAGGCATTTCACGGGCCACAAACACACAGTTAGTGGTTACTTTATTTGTCTTGAAGAGTTGGATTGATGATGGTGATGCAGAATAATAAATAATAATACAAACGACGTACCTGACGGATAACACAGTAAAGGGCAATAAGAGGCCTTGTAAAATGCGAGTTTAATAAGGCAAGATTCAATAAGTTCCGAATCTTATCTTTATTATCGAGATCGATAATAAAGATAAAATATTTCACATTTACCGATTTGCTAATTTGGCATCAAAATAATTAAAAAGAGGTTAGTAAAAAAATTATACTAAAAAAATGTATTATAAAAGAAGGCATGAAAAGAAAAAAAAATAAAAGAAAATAATAATATGGAATAGTAATTTAAAATAGTAAAAATAACAATATGTTACAAAGAATTTTATAAAATTCCTATTGTTGCTACCCGGCTTTGCCCGCTGTTTGTGACCAAAAGATAACATACTGATAAAAAAAATTAAAATACTGGACATACCGCAAAAATAATTAAAATACCGACTATAGTTTCCAATCCAAATATTCAAATATTCGATATTCGAATATATTCGGCCTATTTTGAACTATTCGTTATTCGAATATTTGAGAAATTATTCGAATAATATTCGTGAAATTTTTTAATGAAATTTTAATAAAATATTTTACAAATTAAGAATTTTTTTAACATAATACAATATTATTTTTAACTCAAAATGTATAACATAACAGTGTATTGTGTGAAAGACGTATCAGTCGTCGACTCGGAATCATTTTATCACCTCAGTGCAATGGATTCGTGGAACTCGACATTGGAATTCCTCGCTAACTTATTTTACGAAAGAGAACTTATTGCATTGTTTATTTGAAACGGTAACAAAAATACAGTGCGAAGCAGGTTTGCAATTTGTATGGATACGCAGAAATATTTCGTTTCAATTATGTTGTTTTGAATTTCAGTTCTGTTTTGGAGTTCGTAGGGACACGTTATCGATCCAGGTATTTTTTCTCAAGTTAAATGAATTGATTGAACGCGCGTGAACGTTATAAAAGTACGTTTTTCAAATTCCAAAATAATCCAAAGGGTTAAAGTACTGAATAACTTTAAAAAACGAACCGAAGCTTTAGATATTATTCTAAAAACTTTATTAACAATTAAGCCAACGTCAACTGCTACTGAAAGAGTGGTCTCCACAGCAGGAAAAATAAAAACAAAATTAAGGGCGAGATTAAATTTTGAAACATTTAATACATTATTATTTTTAAAATTAAAATAATGTTTATGTATGACGAAATTTTATTATTTAATTTTAATTATTATTTAATTTTTAATTTTATTATTTTGAATTAATATTTCACACTGTTTTCTATTGTTTAAAACTATTCGAATATTTCGAATTTTACTATTGGATATTCGAATAGTTGATGAAGTCCAATAATTGGAAACCCTAAATTACCGACCATCTATGCATATTAAAATACGAACCAACCAATACGAACCATACGAACCGTATGAAACAAATACATAAATAATAAATCAAACACATTTGCCTGTTAGGAAAAACTTCATGCTACATTAGGGCTGCCATACGTCCCCGTTGACAGGGACATGTCCCAGTTTCGAGGTCTGTGTCCCGGTGTCCCAGTCCGAGAGTCATTTGTCCAGTGGCGGCTCGTCCTAATGGGCTGCCGGGCTGCAGCCCCTCCTATAAAATTCTAAGATATATGTTTAATAATACATTTAATATTTTATTTATTAATGATATTTTTTTTATTAGTTGGATGGACGAACTATTGGGGCCTTCGACAGAGTAAATATTACTTACAATATCACCCATATCCAAAAGGGTGATATTGTAAGTAATGTTGACCGTTTCGAAGACCCCACTAACTTGTATGGTGACAGATGAATTAAAATGTTGCTGTACTGGCTGTAAAGTGTTACAGCGCCGCGCTGAACGCTGCGCAGCCCGGAGTTTCGGAACGAGAAAGAGAAAGAGCTATTTGCAAGTGCAGATAGCTCTTTCTCTTTCACTCACTCTGCCGTTTTGGGCTGGAGCCCGTCGGGCTGGGCCGTTTTGGGCTAGAGCTGGAGCGTTCAGTCGGCAGCCTTCGCCTGTTAAACGACATTCATCTGTCAGTTTGTTTAAGATTTCACGCGCTTGATCTTACATTTGATTAGTTGAATCGCACGATCACAGCTTTATTCGTTTTCGTTACTCTTAATTGGTTGTGTACGAGCCCTCATCAAATCTTCGGTGAGTCGTTTTCATTTTGATAACAGCAAACTTTTTTCAAATCTGTTTAACTTTTTCTCGTAATTTTTATTTAAATATATTAAGATTTTTTTTCTTTTAAAAATGGAACAACAAAAGAATTAAGTAAAATATTTACAAAATTTGCACTTTTCGCGACTAGAACTTACCGAAAAAGTCGCTATAAAAGCATTAGGCTGCCTCACGCCCAATTTAATTATTTCACAGCCTGCAACTAGTAGATATTTTAGTTACTCGCGAAAATTTAATCCAGACATTTATAAAAAATACAATTGGTTAACGAGATGTACAGAAAAAAACGCGTTATTTTGTTATCCGTGTCTTTTGTTTGGAGGCGAGTCGCCAGGCGAAGCATCTTGGACGAAAACAGGAGTTATTGACTTAAAACATTTAAACGATAAATTTAAAAACACGAGGGAAGTGTCGAACACTTAAAAAATGTGTGTAATCTCACGATTTTGGGAAGCTTGTCGGCGGGAAATTGATAAGCATAACGAAAACGTCAAAAAAAATCGGGATGTTTTATTTAAAATTATTGATTGCGTTAAATTTTGCGGTAAATTTGAAATGCCAATGAAGGGACACGATGAAACAGATAATTCAAAAAATCCAGGAGTTTTTCGGGGGCTTCTAGAATATTCACAAAATTTCGACGATTCTTTAAATAACATTTTCAAACTTCTTCGGTTTTTAAAGAGACATCAAAAACTATTCAAAATGAACTTTTAGATTGTATTTTGAACGTGTGTAGGGAACAAATAAGTGCTGAAATAAAAAAAGCAACTTATCTAGCTGTTATGGCAGATGAAACAACCGATGTATCGATGCATTGTCAACAGGTTAATGTTTTTCGTTACGAATTAGGGGGTTAAGTTTTTGAAAGGTTTTGGGTTTTTTTTTAATCCGCGTCGCGAAACCAGCAAGAACGAATTCTTTTTAGCAATCTTACTGGAGTACCAGCGTATTTTTCGAAATCTTCATCGCGTTTGGACGCACCCCTTTAATGGGTGGTGAATGTTGCTAGTTTTTTTTTCAATAATACTTAAATCCACATGTAAGTGGTCGTACGCCAAAAATTGTGCTTATTTTGTCCTGTTATGACATGATAGAATAATTATGGTGACATTTTTTAGACATCTTTTCAGTGCAGCCCCGCTACTAAAAATTATCACGAGCCGCCACTGCATTTGTCCCCGTCAATTTCAAAATTTAGACATTTAAAAAAATTATTCAATTATTTTTTAATAACTATCGAACAAGACCTTTTGAACCAAGAAATCTCAGGATGCACTCTCTATACTGTGGTCCTAAAAGGAAAGACGTTTACACGTCAAAAATTGTACCCACTTAATATCTAATATGGACAATGACACTGACAAGTACGAAGCGCGCGCACTTCGTTTACTGTTGCTGATAATATCCGTTTGTTCTGTTTGTTTCTGATCGAAGAGGACTGATATTTTGATGTAAGTTTTTCAATACATAGATATATAATAATTTTCAATAATAGTAAATATCTAGGTAATCAAGCAACCCAGGCATACAATAAACTAAAAAAACACATGGACATTACGACGACACAAGTAGAAGCATTTGAAAAAGACGTAGAGAATTTTTACAACGTTGGAATTAATTATTTGGCAAAGTGGTCAGTTCCACTGGCGAAATATGATGTTTTTTCATGGATGCTTCTCCATGAAGTACCCGAATGGGAACATGTTGAAAAAACTATTGCTTATTTAAGTGAAATGGGAATATTGTTCACGGATTCAATCTATGAGGAAGTAAAGTATATGAAGTCATTTATCGAAAATAAAAAAGCCGAAGAATGGAAAACGAAAGATGTGCATGATAAATGGTTATACTATTTCAAAAAAACTGAAGAGACAGAAAGAAAAGCTAATCTACTGAAAATGTGCCAATACTTGTTCGCCATCCCACCGCACAATGCACATGTTGAACGTGTGTTCTCATTAATTAAAACTCAATGGACAGATGAGCGCAATTCGCTTTCTATTGACACAGTACAAAGCATAATTCAATGTACTTTAAATTATAAAATGTCATGCATTGAATTCTATAATTATATAAAAGGGGAAAAAGAGTTACTTCAAAAAACGAAAACATCGGAAAAATATGATTGGGCAAAGAAGTGCGATGATAATGAAGTCACGGAAATCAGAGAAGAGTGAAGGCGATAGAAGAATAGGCTACTGTACATGAAATACAATGTTAATGTAAGGTTTCATTTAGTTAAATTTATTTGAATCGTCCAATTATCTATATTTATTTATTTTAGCTTTGGTACAGACGCTTCCACAAAAAAAACCTATTATCAATCTTAAAATTTTTCTTTCAATTCAATTTTTGTTTAGTTCCAATTACTTGTTGAAATGTTGTATATTTTTTTATAATACAGCTATGAATATCGATAAAAATGTTTTGTTTTGTTTGTTTTTTTTTTTTTTTTTAGGGGGTTGTCCCCGTCGGTGCTCCGACACTTATGGCAGCCCTATGCTACATGCATACATATATTATTATTTTTAGTTGTTTTTGTATATATATGTTTTGTTTTTGTTATGTCTAATTGATTATTTTGTTTCTTGTCTTTTCTGTTATATTTTTGACCACTGTGGCGCATTAGGAATTCCTGTAATGCTACAACGGTCCAAACTTTAAATAAATAAATAAATAATATAATATTCATACTCAAAATTTCACACAAAATTATTTACGAGTTAACAAGTATATGTATAATCAGTTTATTGAATAAAATCATGTAGTGACAATTTTAAAATATTCCCGATATTTTCGAGATTCTAATAAACGATTTCTCGAGAAACGAGAATCTCGAATTTTGATAATAAAATATTCTCGAGAAATGAGAATCTCGAAATTTCATAATAAAATATTTCAAAATAAAATTAATCGAAATTTCGTGTGAATTCTCGAGAAATCTCGAGACGAGATTGTTTAGAAAGGCTTTCATTCAATTATTAAAATTGATGATTGAATATGATGAAGCCTATAAAACGTAGAACTAGTGAAATACATGAGTTTTCTTGAAAGGATTATATTTCATTGAAAACATTAAAAACAATTCAACAAATTCTTTATTTAGGCTACATAATTCAATTTATTTCGAAGAATAATTAACAGCATTACAAATAATGCTGTTTCATAAGGATAATATAAAATTTTATTAATAATGTAAAGTATCTTTTAGTTTCTTTATATAAAAGTTAAATAACACTGTTCGACAAATGACGACTTTTTTTGGTTCAGAGATGAGATATGACTTTTCTTATAGATCAGTGAATACGAATCTGGTAATAAAAAATGTTGATTGGCTCGAGATTCGGAGATATACAATGTGTTTTTTAAATCGCGCGATTTTTCTATATCTTGGTGTTATTCGGTCGATGTCTCAAAATCTGTCAATTTGCTGTTCAAAATGAATGTTGGAATCTATAGTTGGGTATTTTATTTGTAGTACTTTTCAGCTTTCAAATCTCTCTGAGTAGTCGTCCAGTTCAAATCAAAAGTCAAAAGTACGTATTTTCACTTGGCATTTTTTTTAAATTGTTAATACTATTTTATATTGAGTATTTTCTATTGAAACATGTTTATTGAGATAGTGTGTTCTGGCCACACTATCTTTTGTTTTCGTTTAAAAGGGTTAATTGGAGGTGTGCTGAATTTTAAATCGGTAAAATTGCAAGCTAAAGGCTCTTATATCTTTTTTGTCATTTATCTTTTATATCTGTAATATCGAGTATGGGAGTGCGGATTTTTTTCCCCTCCTCTTTCGGCCAGAGGGGCTCTGGCCGAAAGAGGAGGGGAAAAAAATCCGCACTCGCTACAGGTATATTTTGCAACCTACTGTAAGCAGGTGGGTACATTTCCAATACTTCTTGAACATCTCCATCACGACGATCCGTATTCACACAGTATTCTTTAAGCTTTTGATAAAAACTGAACACACACAGCCAAATGTAAATGTATATTCCTAGAATTGAATAAAACAATCAACACACAAACTGTTTAAAAACTTAAATTTTAATAAAACACCACGAAATATATTATATTTCGCGTAAATATTACAATACGAAGGTCATTTTTTTAAAGTGAGAATCGTTATTGACGCAACAACGTATGTACATACATACATACATATGTTGACGCTTTCGAATGTAACCCGGTAGGGAATATGTCTTGATTTCTTATCAGCTAATTTCAGTTAGAGGTTTACTTTTGTACATATTAAGTTATTTTTCATGCATCTTGTTGATTACAATGAGAAACAAAAAAATGAATGGAGCGGAGACTAATAAGTTTGACTCACTGAATTTGAATATGACAATGGTTTTTGAATGCTTGCTCTCGTTTCAGAGAAATGTTATAATAATAGAAGAGCCCTAACGAATAAATAAATGTTGTCAATATTACGCGGTACGTCTCTATAACTACGCTAAAACGCACGGAATACAATCAGAACAATTTAATTATAAGAAGAAAGGGATAAAAAAAACTAATATGTAAAAAAAAGTTTTTTAAAAACATACCACTTGTATAATTTGTACATATATAAAATTATTATTTTTAATAAAAACACCAATATTTTTTTTTTACTACCGCCATCTATGTATAAAATTAATGACTACCAACTGTCACCGAGATTAAAAATCTTCGGACCTGAAATGCTTCTTATACGATATTTTATCTCTATCGTAATGGCGGAGGCTCCATTTACTTATATTGATGACCAAAATGAGCAATATGGCAAAGTATGAAAATGATCGGATAAGAGGCAAACTTTTTCCTGAATTGTAATCGTAAGTACCAAATAAATGAAAAATAGCACGGAAAAAAAATCCTTAAAAAAATATATATTTTTGACTTTTAAAATTCGCTAGACAATTAATTATAAGTATTTTAAAGCAATGAAATATAACGATTAATAGGAAAAATATCTGACTATTGATTCCAATACTCACTTTGAGCGTAACAATCCTAAATTTTGAGTTAAAGACCGCAAAAGCCAAAAAACTGTAAAAATCGCGGATTTTTTTAAACGCTCATATCTCGTAAACGATCGCCCTCCAACAAAAATCAATATCATATTCGAATTCAGTGGGTCAAACTTAGTAAAGATTGGCTAGTCTCCGCTCTGGTATTTTTTTTTTGTTGCTCAGTGTTATCTAGCAAATTTTTTAAGTCAATAATATACTTTTTCCGATATATTAAGAGTTAATTTGGCTAATTTTTCAATTAGCCACGTTTATAAGGATTGGTTTTTTTATGTCAATACTTTTTGTTTTATCGAAACGTACTAATTCGACCGGTATATGATTTTAAATTGAGTGAAAAAAGTTGTTGTATGGGAGGATGCAAGAGCGATATGAAGAATGAAGATCGCATCACTCCATTTCACTCGCTCATGTTGACTTTCTAACGATGAGCATTCTAGACTATGAGTCTCTAACATTTAATATTGAAATTAAAAATCATTTAGTTCAGATAAAATAAAAAAATATTTAGATTGAAAACCATTCCTCATCAACGTGGTTATGTGAAAAATTAGTAAAAATAAATAACGGAAAATGAAAAAAAAAAATTTTACGTTTAAAATTCACTAAATAATTATACATGTATTAAAACATACCAAAAATTATTTAAAGCAACAGACATTTTTTCAAGATAGTGAAAACGTGATCAGTGATTGATTCCAAGTTCGAATCCGTCAAAATCTCGAGTTCAATTCTCGCGTGATCACAAAACTTCATCTATTGTTACTATGTCCATAGATAAAGTAATTACAATTAAAAGAAAAATATATCTGACTATTGTTTCACACTGTTACAGCTACAAACTCAACATGAATTTCGAGAACTACTAGTATTCTATAATAATATAACGACAAGGATTTAGAGTTACAAATAATTGTCACAAAATATTCGATTCTCACAAAAATAATGACCCTCGTAATCGTAAATAATATACGTACCACATACAAAAATACCCATAAATAAAAGACTAAACCCATAGCTTGCCATGTCTTTAATTAAGAAGCATACAATACTTCCCATCAAGATACTCAATGTAATGAAAATAATGCCAAGACCATTAGTAACCAACCAAGGGAGCAACATCAGCTTTTTTTTCTGCAACAAAACATTTGCATATTATCAATGTTAATGTACATAAATTGACGTCAAAATATCCATTAACAGAAGAATGTATTACTAACTGAATAGGTGCCATATAGGAGAACAGTATCCGTTAAAATGCCAATAATCTCTGTACCGACAAGTAAGCTAAATCCTGGTGAGACAACTGAAAAGGTATGAACGTTTGAAATTTTTGGTCACGGAACGGTGTCATTCTACATAAAGTGACACTTCTATTTGCAAATATCGTTCTTTAAACAACCTCTGTGAAACTTTCAGTAAGATGCAAGATGCAACCACTATCCGTTTGACAGACATTTGAACCGATTGTTTCAATTTCAGATTTTTAGCAATTTTTGGTTTCGCAACCATTAGCAAATATTATATGGTTATCTGACATCTCGCCGACTTTTCGTTCACCAATATCTCGCTCACTGACGATTCGATTACGGGCGGTTTATTCACTCGACTCGCTCACGATAGTTCGTTCACGACCATTGGTACATAGACCTGTCATTCACAACCATTTCTTTCACAGATATTTCATTCACCGATATTTCGTTCACAGACGCTTTGTTCACAAATATAAAATAGCTCGATCGCGGTACTTGTAAGTGAACGATGGAAGGTTGTTCCGCGACGTATACGATAAAAAATAAATTATTCATTTGAAATTAAGAAAATTTTGGAGACGGTTAAGAAGCCCTGACATATAATTCTAATTCTAATTCAATGTAATCTGCAGTTCATACGCTTAAAAAGCATTTTTTTCAATTTAAATAAGAAAATATTGGATACGGTTAAGAACCCCTAACATTTAAACTAATTCAATGACACCTTAATATGATATTCAATGACATTCACTCAAAATGTAATTTTTCAATTTAAATAAGAATATGTTGGATACGGTTGAGAACACCTGTAATTTATACTAATTTAATAACATCTGCGATCTACACGATAAAAAGTATCATATACATCAATAGATCAATAGATATATATATATATATATATATATATATATATATATATATATATATATATATATATATATATATATATATATATATATATATATATATATATATATATGAAACGCAGATTAAGTCAGAACTATGTATTTATTAACACATGTCTTCGGGCTTGTTCTCCAACAAGTGACCATAACAACACGCATCCGGTCTTAGTTTGACCAAGCACACATACGGCTCGGCTAGTTTAAAAATCAATTCTACATTCGGTCATTCCTGACTGTCATTCGCCCTCGGATGACATTCTTCGTCTTTTATATTTTTACAGCATTTCATCTCACATTCTTTTACATTTCATCTTCCACTCTATACAATGTATCATCTTACATTATTTTAAAACATTTCCTCTATCATCCTCAACAATGTTTAATCTTCCATTCCATAAAATCATCTTATATTCTTCTAAACATGCTTTCAATTGTCACAATTACAATTTAAATCACAATTACAATCATCATCACAACTACATTTCAATACACTTATACATCAATCATTTTACAATTTACATAACAATTACAATTATAACAAATTAATCGTTACACATTTCACTACAAATCAATTTTTTCATTTCAACACAATTCAATCTTCAATAAAGTTACACATAAATCATCACAATCAAAGTTACACATAAATCATCACAATTACAATTTAAAATTATTTCAAGCAATACAAAACAGGAAGGTATCACAATTACAATTTAAAATTATTACAAGCAATACAAAACATTAAAATCAATACCTTTACAATGACAAGTTAAATCTTTACATCGGAAACAATCACATTTTAAAACATTACTAGAATTAAATTTCAATACAGTTATCTTATATTCTTCTAAGCATGTAACCACATTAAAACATGATTCAATATACAAAGCACTTCCCAAAAAATACTAGAATAAGCAATAAAACATTACACTTTTCAATCATCAAATTACAAGTAAGGCTTAACTAAAAACCCTCCAGGTATTTCACTTATTCTCTAATTCACAAACGCACACTTCACTTCCATCGGTACAACTTAAATTCTATCCAATGCCTGTGGCGATTCTCCGTGACCGTCCGACGAACTGGCCGTCACCCCACAGATTTTCTGCTAGTAATTTACCATAAATGAAGTCAACACATATTGGTTCTGGCTCACTGATACATCCAGTAAGTGTTTTCTCAATCCATGGTTCTATTTTCTTTTCCATTGAATTAACATCAATCCGACTACGACCAAGCTTGAAAGTGAATAGTGTCCTTCGGTGTTGAAATTTTGACTGGGTCTCTTAATCCTTCTTGTGATTTAGCCATATCTTTCTCTTTGTCTTTATGTTCCTCCTTTTCTTTATTCTCATCTTCAGAATTCTTCAAATGACTATAATCCTTAGATCCTTTTCCAAATTGATCATCGGGTGGTTCATCTGTATTTCAAGATGGTATGTCTCCGTAATCCAAAAGTCTCTTTCTGTCCAAACCATCACTGTTCACACTTCCATCAGCCAGGTTCACACCTGCATCAGCCATGTTCGCATCGTCCTCTTCATTATTGGAAACAATGAGTTCTGCTTGAGCAGAAATCTCTCGTGAAGCCCGTTGCTGCAAAGGTCTTTTGTGACATTTAAATTGTCTTTTACATGTCTGTTGCCACACTTCCTTACGATCCCTCATCTCTTGCTCTTTTTTTCTCCTCGGCAGACTCCGTTCTAAGTTAACCTCCATCAAAACACACGGTTTATTAACAAATTTCACTTTGTTGCCGTCAATGCACATAAGAACGGATTCTGTGATGGGGCTACCCAACAGGGCGGCACACGGGATACTGACTTCTTTTCTTATTTCTTCTTGTATTGTCAAGACAGTCTTTGTTTTGGTGCTGTTACATTGAGCTGATATGTGCCCAAACTCGTTACAATTGAAACAACGAGTTCCTCTCTTCTTAAACCTACAGTCGGCTGCTAAATGAACCCGTCCAGCACAATTGTAGCATCGTGAGCTCTGTCTTTCTCGATTTTCACGGTTTCTCACGGGCCCCGTCACCCTGGGTTCGTCATCCTCTCTAATTTTCTCGCACTGCGTAACTCGCGTCTTCAGCTTCTTAATAGATCCAGCCCCGCTCAGCATCATTTTTTCATACTTGTCAAACCCAAGTCCACCAATTATATACGTGATAATCGCTTCCTCCTCAATAAAGCTACACTTGGCTGCGATCCCTTTCATCCTGTAGATATAGCTTAAGCTATCTTCCGATCTTCCCCTTTTCTCCAATCTTAGCTCCCTGTGCACGTCTGCACTATTCACCTGATGGCCAAACTCTCTGGTCAATCGTTCTTTTAGTATCGCCCACGTGATTATGCCCGTTTCCGAGTCTAAGAAATTTTTGGCAGTCCCCTCACACAGCATCCGCCCATACACCAACTGTTGTGTCTCCGTCCAGCCGAGGATTTGCGCGTTGTCTTCGAGGCGCTCAATCCACACTGCAATAGGGCTATTTCTGCCGTTATATTTCGGCAGACCGAAACCAACCTCCAGATCTCGGAAATTGAACTGTGGTATCTCCCTCGTCGTCGTTGCCACTGGCGTCGTCTTTCTCGTCGTGGATATCATCATCATCGTAGCGTGGCGTGACGTCATCGGCGTCGTCTTTATGCTCGTACGCGTCATCGCGCGTCCTAACCTCAACTGTCAAAACTCCGCGTCGTCGTCTGACCGCTCCTGGCTGTCACTGGAATGTCTTCAGGCATCCCGGACAAAGCCCGCAAATATAGGATCCGGATGTGAAGGATTCCAAGTGAAACGCAGATTAAGTCAGAACTATGTATTTATTAACACATGTCTTCGGGCTTGTTCTCCAACAAGTGACCATAACAACACGCATCCGGTCTCAGTTTGACCAACCACACATACGGCTCGGCTATATATATATATATATATATATATATATATATATATATATATATATATATATATATATATATATATATATATATATATATATATATATATATATATATATATATATATATATATATATATATGTATATATATATAAATATATATATATATATATATATATATATATATATATATATATATATATATATATATATATATATAAATATATATATATATATATATATATATATATATATATATATATATATATATATATATATATATATATATATATATATATATATATATATATATACAATAAAAAGTTACTTTTTCCATTAAAATAGGAAAATTTAGGACTTTTGAACATTTTGTCGCTTGAACGTTATTTTCGTGGACATTTTGCCGTGTGAACATTTTGTCGCGGGTACATTTCGTCAGTGCACTAATTGTCGGGTACATTTTGTCGTTGATCCAATTGTCGTGTAACCGTATAACTCGCATTAAAATTTAGTCCACCATTTTTAGCATAGCTTTTTTTTCGAAATCTCCCAAAATTACACTATTTGATAAATTCGATCCCATCTTTTACCATTTAATGAAACTATCATATAGTTTTTAATGTGACGAAAATGTCACATTAAATATATTTTTTAATTCTTACCGCTATTTTTTGATATACCTAAACGCATTGTAACATTGTGGACTCGTTATTAAATAATTATTTAAAAGGCACAATTTACAACAAAAATTATAGAACTGGAGATGTGAATGTGGTTACCTATAAAATTGGTTTAAAAAGCTGTGGCGGCTCGCTTATACGACATGGTCGAGTTTGGTTGCCTTCCTGCGAGTGGGGACCAACCCGGCTGGGTTCGGAGAGCTGCTACTCACTCTGTCTTCAGCTGTCATATAATAAACACGTGTCGCGGCCCGCGGGTGACAATAAGCGAGCAGACACAACTACCTACCTATCAACTGGAGTCCAGCCACAACGTCGATGACAGGTGCTTTAAAAAAATTATCACGTCGGGGTCACCAGTATGGAGGATGAACGAATGAGACGACTGGCATGTTAATGCACGTGTTTATTATATGACAGCTGAAGACAGAGTTAGTAGCAGCTCTCCGAACCCAGCCGGGTTGGTCCCCACTCGCAGGAAGGCAACCAAACTCGACCATGTCGTATAAGCGAGCCGCCACAAAGCTATTTTTTTTTTCAAGAATTGCCTTTGCGAACGACAGGTCTGTGTACCAACGGCCGTGAACGAACCGTCCGTGTTCGTTGCGTCAGTGAGCGAGATATCCGTGAACGAGATGGAACTGTACGAAGCCGTGAGCGAGTTGTCGTTGAGCGAAACATCCATGAACGAGATGTCGTATCACCATGTTATATACATACATATTGTACTGTAACGTGACGATTGAACGATCAATGCCCGTCAACCAATGGGTGACCAGCACCCATCGTCCAATCAGCGAACGAGACAATAAGCCCTCATGGCGTTGAGTATATTCATAAGACTGGCGGATTGTTTTATTTATTCATTTTAAGATAAAGAATAACCGATATGTGAAGAATAAACTACTACTACTACTACTCTTCCCGTTCGCTGAGGAATAGCATAGTTATACGTCAAAAAGTAAACAATACATAAAATCTCCTTTAATATCTAATATATAATTTCGAAAAAGACTTTATATGTATGTATGTTTGTTTGGTTTTTAAAATCCGTGACGTTCAATTTAATAAAAAAACAAACGAATATCAAATAAATATAAATAAATAAATAAAACTATTCAAATAAATTAAATGAAATGTTTACTATTTAGATTGGCCATGTTTAAGCGGTTTATTTTACAAATAAACCGAGCGAAGCCGGGTAAAACCTAGTAAAAAGTAAAAATAATAAATACCTTCATTGAAAACCTCTTTATTGACTTTGTCCTCGAATTTATATGTCCTTAAATCTGAATATTCAAAAATAAGACTGACTAGATTAATGATACTTCCAATCTAAAATCATATGTAAATAAAATATTTTAATCATTCAATTCATAAATTTTACACTCAAAGATGATGTATTAATCGGAGCTCACCAAACCTAACCAACCGATAATTAAAGTTCCGGTCCGCAGTTCGAAGTAGCAACAGCACTTGCCCAAGACAATCATTTTATTATCTAAAAAGCAAAAACTATGTATGTATGTCTGATTGAATCGATAAAGCTTTGTCTAGTCTATTCATTGAAACTCATGTCCAAATACGTGAAACTCATGTCCAATCTTGCATATGGATTATAAAAAAATAAATTTAAAAAAATATACATTTTATTTCAAGAATTACACTCATAAAATGTTTGCTCTTATTTCTGACTAACTATTTGTGTGAAAAAACTTTTCAATCTTATCAGTGATAAAAAAAAAGCCAATAAATGTGCTAATATACATATTATCGATGCGGTGCAAACGATCGAAAATCGCCAGACAGACTGAACCACAGATTTACGACACGTGTACCTTATGCGTGCGCACTGCTCGCACTTACACTAAGCGAAATCTACCCGAAGTCCCGACATACACCTACCCTGTATACGTTCTGTGCTCCTGATACTTTAGTTCTGAATTTTGCCTTATTAAACTCGCCAGAAAGATCCAACTCAATTTTAATAATTGCATCTGTGCTCATCGAAAGGTTACTCGTCATCTGATGTGCAATCTATCATTCGTGAAGTCGAGAATTGCGTTTAAAGCAGCCATCCAGTTAATCTGTTGTCCAGTCTGTATGGCGCTTGTCGATCGTTTGCACCAAACCCACATATTATGTACGGTTCGGTGATTACTGGTCACAAATTACTCGTCACAAAGTCACTAAAATCTCTATAACGGAACATCTGGCAACCGAAAAGTCCATCATAGTAACGAGAACTTGAGTGCCAAATATTGTGTATTCGCGATTTTCATGACAAAAATTGTCTTTGTGACCACCCCAATGTGACGAATAGTCCAATTACCATTATGTACTACATTTCAATTTTTTTTCAGCCGTCAGTGAAATATTTCTCCTATTTTCATTGGTCTGGTGAGGTTAAATCCTAAAATTAATAAAATTCAATAAAAAAAAAGAAAACATTCATCATATTCTTTATTTTTAAGAAAAATTCACATACATATTCGAGGCCATTATATTTCATTATATAAAAATATGCTAATACAGGTAAGGCCATTTTATAAAGACAATATATAATAACATGTAATTAGAATTAATTTCACTTTCTTTATATAATAATTATTATAATTAAAAATTACATAATTAAACCATTTATTACATAAGGGGAAGATTGGAATTGGAATATATGGTATAAACAAGTTAAAAAATTTTGACAATTGGCAGATATGACAATGCACATTAAATACACATGTAGCATTAAGGCACAAAAATAAGCACACATGTTTTCATATATTTAAACATTTTGCAATTTGCTGTAAGCAGGCGGGGACATGTCTATTCTATTCGTGGCCATAACTCCTGCTTCTTCGTTGTTATGGCGTAAATTCATAATTTCTTCCTCGCTCAATCGCTGATATAAACTGAGTACGCACAGCCAAATGTACAAATATATACCTGGAATTAGATGAAATAATTAAAACAAAAATCTTTCACATAACTCAAAATTAACCCTTCAGTTGCGAGGCATTTTAGCCTGTCCAAGATTGTCGAAAGATCGTTGATTTTTTATAGTACAATCAAGACACAAATCTAGACACCCGACAAATAGTACCCATTTTTATTACATTAGAGCCCTTAATTTTTCGAACATTATGTATGTAGGGTTGGAATTGAACGAAAGGCTGATGCATGGGCTATGGCTGAGAAAGAGTTTGTTATGACTGATTGTGGGGTGAGGGATGAAAGGGACAGAGATCTGACTGCCAGTAGAAGTTAGACCTGTACTCCGAGCGGTCAGTCGTCAAACCACCAAAATCATTCATTTGAAATTAAGAAAATTTTGGAGACGTTTGAGAAGCCCTGACATATAAACTAAAACAATGTCATCCGCAGTTCATACGCTTAAAAAGTAATTTTTTCAATTTAAATATGAAAATATTGGATGCGGTTGAGAACCCCTAATCCGCGATATATACATATATATATACATATATATATATATATATATATATATATATATATATATATATATATATATATATATATATATATATATATATATATATATATATATATATATATATATATATATATATATATATATATATATATATATATATATATATAATATATATATATATATATATATATATATATATATATATATATATATATATATATATATGTGGGTGGAATAGATGACGCTATTCAGGACCACGATGGGATGTGGCGGTGGAATTGAATATATATATATATATATATATATATATATATATATATATTCTTATATATATTCTTATATATATATATATATATATATATATATATATATATATATATATATATATATATATATAAATATATATATATATATATATATAAATATATATATATATATATATATATATATATATATATATATATATATATATATATATATATATATATATATATATATATATATATATATATATATATATATATATATATATATATATATATATATATATATATATATATATATATATATATATATATATATATATATATATATATATATATATATATATATATATATATATATATATATATATATATATATATATATATATATATATATATATATATATATATATATATATATATATATATATATATATATATATATATATATATATATATATATATATATATATATATATATATATATATATATATATATATATATATATATATATATATATATATATATATATATATATATATATATATATATATATATATATATATATATATATATATATATATATATATATATATATATATATATATATATACATATACGTTACTTTTTCCATTAAAATAGGAAAATTTAGGACTTTTGAACATTTTTTCGCTTGAACGTTATTTCCGTGGACATTTTGTCAGATTTTTTCGCGAGTACATTTTGCCAGTGCACCAATTCTCGGGTACATTTTGTCGTTGAACCTTTTGGAAGTGAACCAATTGTCGTGTAACCGTTTAGCTTACAGTATAGGCAATTTTGATTTTGATATATATAATGATGTGGTAAGTGGAAAGTCCAATTACTGAAAAACGCATTTGTCATACACCAATTGTCGGGTACATTTTGTCGTTGAACCTTTTGGAAGTGAACCAATTGTCGTGTAACCATTTGACCATAGATGTTATGTATAATTTCGAATTATGTATATAAATTGATGTGTTTCTTGATCTGTATAGTACACTCGTCGCATTGGAGCGATCTGTAATAACGAGTGTAAATAGATTGATTGAACGCAATTTACAAACTTGTCAATTTTTCACGAAAAATAGGCTAATGATTTTATCAAATCTTTTCACATCCTCTAGTTCTGGTTTAAAAATTACAATTAAGTCTATTCATATTATCCAACACTGCAAGGCAACAGACCGGCACAACAGGAAAGACAATTTAATACTATACAGCAGCGCACGTTCATACACGTTTTAGCTGAGTTCAAGGCAAAATCGGCTTACATATATGTTGCAGAGCGCGATGATATGGCGCAATATTGCAAGCTTGTCACAACACTCGCCACTATGACGTCACTTTGTGCGTGAGTATGTCCAGAGGCCGAAGAAAATCGGTTTTGATTGTTACGTTACAGTGACATGTACTGCTGTATAGTATGAATAGATTTTGTCTGCTACTGCTGTTACACCTACGCCACATCAGAATGAATGTGTTCATATAAAATGTACCGAAGAATACGTTTCGTACTGCTGTTTACGTGCAGTGTTTACCTTGGGAAAACTCATTCAAGGCTATATTATTTTGAAATTCAACATTTCGCAATTACAATGTCATCGACAATACATTCGACAACCTTGGGCTAAATGATATGTTATCATTTGACAGCCAAAGGGTTAAATTAAATAACAAATTATATTTCACATGAAGATTCAAAATGGAAACGTACCGCATGTAAGAACACCCACAGTTAAAAGCAAAGAACCTAATCCTGTCATATTCTCAACGAAGAAGCACGCAATGCCTCCTAAGAAGAAAAACAAAGAAGCAACAGAAATGCCGAGACCTTTAGTAATCAACCATGGAAGTAACATCAACTTTTTATTCTGGAACAAAACATATTTTTATATATATTAAATTTTATATACATTGTATATATAGTACTCTTATGTAAAAGAAAGTATGCATCGCTAACCGAATTGACCGCATATAGGAGAGCAATGTTCATAAGAATACCAATGATCTCGGTACCGATGAAAGAGCTCGACATTGACCGCATAACTGAAAAATGCACACATAAAAAGGTTATTGTGTAAATCAAAAATTAAGTTGACAAAAACGAAATAATGAATACCATGATCGAAAGTTTCTTTGTTGATAGAATCGGGTGGTGTTATACCCATATCCGGAAAATCACAAATTAAATAAACGAGATCAGAAATACTTCCCATCTAAAAAATAAATAAATAGAAATTTATTTAATTCATATCGTGTGTGGTGTATAGATTATTTTATACTTTTGTGTGTGTCTTTGCCGGAGCTTACCAAACCGAGCCAGCCGATAACCAGAGTGCCAGTCCTCAGGCTGAGGCAACAACACCATTTGTCCAAGACGACCATTTTGAATTATCTGAAAGGAAAAATCAAAAATTTTACTTAAAATATTGGACTGTATTATTCCTATTTTTTTTTTTTAATTAAAAATATATATTTTCCCATGATGCCATTACAGGTTGATATTGCCAATTTGATGACAAGCCGTTTCAACAATGAAGTCAGATAAATTGGCAAACTCTGATTAAAAACGATTGACCTGGTGTAACAAATATCCAAGTTTGACCAGCAGCACTACAGACATACTTTCGAATAAATTATTTTCAATCAAGGTCCACCCAGGACTTGAATTTGGGAACCTCTCGGTGGTTGGCATTTACCCGACCACCGAGCTATGCTCCTGGCCATTTATTACTACTGATGCTAATCGGATTAGGCCGAGTAGCATCCCAGAGACTGTGTGACCGTTATAATTGGTTTCAAGGATTATCTGCAGACTAAGTGCAAGTAGGCTAAACAATGGCCACCGAATTGACCGCTATTGGTCCCTTCTCAGAAGTGACCGATAGCGTGGGAATACATATCCGGGACGTCGAAGATGCCCTGAGCGACCTATCCGTTATAAGGCGGTACTTAGGCGATATCAAGACACTCTGGACGGAGCACTGCCAGTGCGTGTATCTCCTTAATCACCAATAAATACTGTGAAACAACTTTGGCCTTTGACTTGGATCCTCCACCCACCCCTACGCAACACTACTATGTAAACAGCCACTTGCAATCATACGATTGGTATATTAAAAATGAACTCTTTAATTGAAAAATAAATACATATTAACTAGCTAAATAAAAAGATTAGGTATATTCATAGTATCACAGCATGTATTCACATATTCACGGCACGCCCAGCACACACCACCCCAAAACCACCCCCTGGAGTGTTATCCCTGTATTTATCCGGGCTCGGATTTTCAAATTTGCACCGGGGCCCGGATTTTCTCTCTACAGCCCTGATCAGGAGAAATACTTTATTATGACATGCATACATATGTCACAGTGAAAATATATTTTCACTGACGTTTCCATGAATTAAAAAAAAATCTTATAATAAACTCTGTAATTTGAGAATAAACTGGTTTGTATATATGTAGGTATATATTTTATTTATTGATCTGTGATAGGAAAGTGTGTTAATTCGTCACGATACGTTTAATTGAGTTGTAGAATAATTTTTGGGTAAAAAAGTAACGTTTTTGTACGCTATTTTAATAATTCAGTAAGCGTAATATCGCGTGAGTGATTTATCTGTGAATGTAATGTCCATGAGCGATTTGTCGTGACACCGTATGTATATATTAGCCAGCAGCATAGCTCGGTCGTTAAGCTTCTGCCTCACACTGAGAGGTGCCGGGTACGATCACATGATCTGACCTCGATTGAAAAGAATTTATCCGAGTATATCTGTAGTGCTGCTGGTTAGACTTGGATATTTATGACTACAGGTCGATCGTTTCCTATCAGAGTTTGCCAATTTTCCCTGATTTCATTGTTGAAACGGTTCCCGATTTGACACCACTATTTGATTAATGTACAATAAATTTTATGTACCATAGATGTCTCTTTAATTTGCGAGTTTTCAGTGTCTCGTAATTCAGCGACTTGTATAATAAAAATGCTGTATTGTTTGTAATTGGCCAGGAAGGCGCATTGGGATTCACCTGTAAGGCTTTCCTGATGTAATAAAAAAAATATATATACACAGGGATTTTTTTTCGCATGTAACGCGGTGGAACGGCGTTCCGGCACCTTTTTTCTCGAATTTTTTAATACTTTTTTAACGAATATTATATATAATATAATTTGAATATATAGTGAGTTTCGGCACCTTTTTTTCAAAAACAAGCCCTGTATATACATATGTATATGTAAATCAGGGATGGATTTGCTTCACGAAAGTAAATATCTCAATCATAATCGAAAGAAGAAATGTCACTACATAAAATTCTTCAATTCATTGTTGAATATAAATGAATGTCTTCATTACCGAATTTATTCTTAGTTATCCGTATTTTATTTATTTTTGTTCATTTTAATTCATAAAACGTGTTATTTTTGTTAGTGGCAACCCATTTGACGTTTGATTTGCCGAGCGGACCCCAATTCTGTCGTGCGAGCTATTTTAGTGAGGGGCACTCTTTTTATTTGCAGGGGGAAATATTTTAGAGATGGTCATCTGCATATTATGTCGTGATAAATACCTAATTTGTTTGGAAACAGGGCTATTTTGCCGGGCCGATAAATAATACTCTGTTACACAGTTTGCGGATTTTTTTCGCAGCACGAGATTGTATATATTTGTATATTTATATCAAAGCATGAATCATCGCTATACTTAACTCGCACTATGCATCGAATTTTTCTATACAACGCTATTTCATACAAATATAATAAAACAAAATTCGTGCGATTGCAACAATTTACATAATACATACTACATACATCGTATAGTTTGCAATTGCAAACATTATTGATCGTTCGTCATACGTGTAATATAATACCGAGGCGTTTAAACGAAACTGTGTGATATGAAATGATTCATATGAAATTGTGAATCATGTTTGCTTCATGGTCCGTACGCACCAAACGAACGACGATTTTGGGCCAACTTTTAAAACCAGTAGCGTACAAAATATCGAAATAAAAATTAAATAAAAAAATTGAAATTAAATATCAAAATTAAGCTAACGAGCGAGATTGAGGTAAAATTAGATCATCGTTGATGTTTTGAATTACAACAATGTTTTGAATTACGACGATATTTTTTTTATTTTTTATTTATTTATTTAACATATAAGCCACAGTGACATTACAGAGATCTCCAACGCGTCGCTGTGGCCGGTCATTCAGTAATAATAACATGATAACAGTAATAATAACTTATAATAATAGCAATATTAACACAACATCATTAAAATCATAAAATAAAGAAAAAACATAGATAAAGTAATAACAATCATTAATATTTATAATAGGCAAAATCAACCACTGGCATTCCTCAACAACCACTCAACCAGATTAGTATATTTTATATTGAAGAGGTCAATTTCACCAGAAATCCTGTTAAGCAGATATATCGCTCTAGATATAGGAGCCGTTGACAACATATTTGTGCGAGCCACAGGAGGAACAAACAAATCACGATTTCTCAAGTCCCTGAATTTACAAGGTGCATTAAACCTAAATTCCTTAAGAACCTGAGGATTGTGTATTATCCCATTCAACAGCTTAAAAAAGTGTCTTCCCAGTAACATATTCCGACGAGACTCCAATGAGTTGAAACCTAACGCCCCTAATAGGAATGCACTAGGATATAGCCAAGGATAATAACCACACTGTTTCAAATAAAGATATCTGAGAAACCGTTTTTGGATTCTCTCAATCTTCAATGAATGAGTTATATGGGTAGGATTCCATATAATAGATGAAAATTCTAGAATACTACGTACTAAAGATTCATAAAGAATTTTAAGCACCAACGTACTCTGGAAAGGTTTGCTAACTCTTAGTAAGAATCCCAGCATTTTTGTTGCACGCAAACAAATATTGTCTATGTGTCGTTTAAATTGAAAATTATTCGAGAACAAGACCCCCAAATCACAATATTCATCTACAAACTTTAATTCAACACCACTTAGGCGATATGGATAAATCAAGCGATTTGAAGATCTTGTCACATTGAGAACACAGCATTTTTGAATGCTAAAAAATAATTTATTATCGACAGACCAACTTGACAGCGCATCCAAGTCCAATTGGAGAAGGGCTGCGTCACTATGAGACTTAACTGTCATAAAAAGCTTAAGGTCATCGGCGAATAAAAGATAGTCTGAATACTTAATTATTTTTGAGATGTCATTAATGTAAATTAAAAAGAATCATGCACAGAGTCGTCAAGGCAGGTTTCCGTTAGTACCAGGATGTCAGCACATTGAATAGCCGAGTTAGAACCTAATTCATCCAGTTTAGATTTAAGGCCTCGTACATTTTGATAGAAAATGCTTATATTATGCATTACAACCAGAGAAATATTATAATTACGAGCGAAAAAAACCTTGTTATTGTTTCTTATAAGTCGTCACGATACACCAATGTGTTTCGCCGTCGATGAAATATTTAACAAAAAAAATGTCGGTGATTTGTCAAAGGGTTTTTTTTTCTTTCGTCGAAATAAAATTAATAATCACACATTATCCGATAAATTTTACCTGTGAGATGGATTTAATTATTTGATTTATTTCGACGAGAGAAACAATTGAAGACATTATCCGATAAAATTTACCTCTGAAATAATTTAATTAATTGATTTATTTCGACGAGAGAAACAATTGAAGACAAAAAAATTTCCTTTGATAAAACCGACAACGTCTCGGGTTGAAACCATCACTCGGTCACCCATACTAACACATGATATATGCTCAGTAACTGCGCATTACGGGGAAGTAAAAATAATAATTCTTTGATTTTTTTTTCGATCTTAGTGCGTATCTACGTAAGTCAAAACATCTTCGACAAACAAAAGTCGAGGATTATCTGTATGTGATTGTTGATGATCTAATTTTAGGTCAATCTCGAAAATTTATTTAAATTGGGCATGTTCTGTTTAAACTTTCAATATTTTATTTTAATTTTAATATATTGATTATAATTTTATTTTGATATTTGAATTTAATTTTAATATAATAATAATATTTTTAATTTTGATATTTAATTTCAATTTTTAAATTTAATTTTTATTTCGATATTTTGTACGCTACTGGTTTTATCCTGCTGGTTAAATCGTTGGACCAAAATCGTCGTTGGTTTGGTCCGTACGCAGCATCATTTGAAGTGGAAGATTGTCGCGGTTAACTTATCAACGGACGCCATATAACCCTTTGAGTGCTGACGTCATTTCCGTTGAAAGCCCGCCACGCTGAAAATTTCGCCAACATTTCCAACTAGAATTATTTACAAATCCAATAGAAATCATGTATAAAAATTGTAGCTAATCCAAACAAACCCTAGATAGCTACCGCCGAGGATTTCGAGTTTTGTAAAGGTGTGTTTAGACCAGAGAAATTTTATATTAATTGAAGTGGCTTTAGGCGTCATATTGTTGTCACAGACAATATAATAATATACATATATAAAAACTGACTGTCGTTAAATATGTATGTATGTATGTTTCGGACGATCAACCAATATGGGGAACCAATCACAGCCGAGTAATCGAGAGTAACGTAGGCTCTGGAGCCACTGGAGTCATCGTGGGCGCGAGGGGCAAAGGCCCCAGGGCGACGGAGGCCCTTGGGGAGAAGTCCCCAGGCCGCTGGAGACGAGATCTTGGTGAACACACGGGGTGAGAAAGAGATGGCCGTATACGTAATGCCTGGAGCGCATCATCGGTTTACGGAAATTTTGTGAACGAGTTGTCGTGTCACCATATTACGTGCGCGTACGCCTATAAATTACCTTGCATTATACTACATATAACTTCGTAGTTTCAATTCGTTTTCGAAACCACCCGTTGAAATCAACGGGCACAACACTAGTCCTAAATAATTCTAGCATCAGTCGTGTTTGATGCTTGGTGCTCGACGTATGTGCGATAAAAACTTCTCTTTTTGTTTATATTACTCGCAAGATGGGCAAGTGTATCGGTAAAAATTGCACAATGCATTAAAAAACACACAATAAACAATCGTAAAGTAAATTGATCCGATTGTATTCCGTGCGTTGTAGGGTATTTATAGAGACGTACCGCATAATATTGACAACAATTATTTATTCGTAAGGGCCCTTCTATTATTATTACATTTATCTGTTTTAGACTCTCTAATACATATATCTTGCAACAATATAGAATAAACAAAAGAAGTCTATTAATTAATGTATTATTCCGAAACCAGTTTCGTCTTCTTCATTGTTGGCAAAGTGTAATGCTATTAAAATTAATAAAAATCGATCGCGTAACTTGTATTGGGAAAATGCCGATATATAATGGTGCGTACGCACCAAGTCAACGAAAGACCCCACGGGTCAACCTTTTGAAACCAGTAGCATACAAAATATCGAAATAAAAATTAAATTAAATATCAAAATTAAAATTATTATTATTATATTAAAATTAAATTCAAATATCGAAATAAAATTATAATTATTATATTAAAATTCAAATTAAATATTGAAAGTTAAAACAGAACATACACAATTTAAATAAATTTTCGAGATTGAGCTAAAATTAGTTCATCAACAATCATAAACAGGTAGTCCTCGACTTACGAAGATACGCACTGTTTTTCAAATTTCAAAAAGTTGGCCTTCGTTGGCTTGGTGCGTACGCACCATTAAATGAGTGATGCTGCTTCCAGTAATCACCTATTCGGTTCAATCTGATCGTTTCCATGTGCAACAATCTAGAATACTCAGACCAAGCCACAATCTAAAATACTCGGCAGTTAGGGATTTACATCAGGTAATTCTGCTACGGTAATAAATTCAGAAATTCCGCTGTAAACGAGTCTTTATAAGCGCAGACAAAGCAATTGCACGGATTACACGACCCATGTTCAATGCATTTTTTTTTTCAATGCTACCTGGAAAGGCTTAGCAGGAAATATTCTTGTTTATACAAAATTACAACGCATTTCAGGCTCATGGACTTATCAGCAAGGGTTAAACAAGGAAAATGTACTATTTGTGTAGGTTAATGTCATATGCTATTAAACGAACTAATCTCGTGTATATTTATTTGCCAATTTTTGCTAAAAACAAATGTGAAAAAACTTTTGGAACAACCTGTACTATGGTAGAAATGATTTTTTTAAAAATAAAATAAACCCGATTTCAAATAATTTTCCCGAATTAAATTAATTTTTAAATTAAATTAAATTAATAATCCGATTAAATTATTTTTTTTTAATATGTATTAGTAATTATATAAATTTTATTTTATATAAATAGTAGGTATATATATTGCATTTTAAAACAGAACAGCTTTGCAGAAATATTTGTACTACATATATATTCGAATATTTTTCCTTATTGCTGCCTGCTAGCAAAATCTCTGTTGTTTTTTAACCCTTTGGCTGCTACGAGGTTTTTCAATGTCCAAGCGAAAAATGCTAACATTTGTAATTATTTTGAAAAAAAAATAAATATAATATTTTTTTTTACATACTTACTTCGCCGAACACTCGTAATTTTTATAATACTTTATATACATTTTTAAGAAGCAGTCGTGAACTCTTGCTCTCTCTTTCTGTCTTGCTTTTACATGCGTGCGTGCGAAAGAGATACCTACATATATACACTAAATAAGTTTTGACGATTCTTTTCCGAGGCTTTATTCTTTTCAATAATCTATTTTTAGATATCGATGTATCCTTACAACATGCGATATATTCGAAACAGGTAGCGGTCTCTCTCTCTTTCTTTCTTGGTTTTAATTGTGTACGTATGAGCGAGACACACAAGGATGCGAAGTTTCTAATAATCAAATAATTTTTCAACATGTGTCATAAACATTTTGTATGCATTTCAGTTGCATTTGATTGATTGCATGAATTCGTGACGTCTCGTGACCTATATAATTGAAAGCGGATTTCTATTGTTTTTTGCCATTTATTTTAACTCTGCAAAATGATTTCGGACAGTGAAAGTGATGAAAGCGAAATAATAGCTCCTCGCCGAGGAACTCGACAAATCAGCAGCTCTACTGATTCTGAAAATGAATTTATCGATAATAATCAATTCCCAAGTAATAACTCCTTATATGACATTGACAACGAACCCGAAATTTACTTTGATGATGAACCCGAAATTGATGAGCTTTTATTTAAAAAATTGATAAATATTTATAAAGCTTGATTGAAAAATAAATATAAATACGTATATAAAAAAAATGTTTCGTGCCACTGATGCGCTGGTGGCTCAAAGAAAGTATTGAAATACGACAATTAATGACGTCAACAACGATCGTCGTAGCAATCTTCGCCGATTTCAAAACAACGATTTATCGTTGTTGTAGCAGTCAAAGGGTTAAGATATATTTTTCCTAATTAGGTAGAACGAAAAGTAGGTTCTTTGTCTACCGGGAAATTCATATACAACTATAATACAATTCCAGAATGCGTTTTTCAGTAATTGGACTTTCCACTTACCACAGCATTATATATGTAAATATATACCAGAAATCAAAATCAAAATTGTCTCTACTGTAAGCTAAACGGTTACGCGACAATTGGTTCACTTCCAAAAGGTTCAACGACAAAATGTACCCGAGAATTGGTGCACTGGCAAAATGTACTCGCGACAAAATGTCCACGGAAATAACGTTCAAGTCCTAAATTTTCCTATTTTAATGGAAAAAGTAACTTTATATTGTATTTTATATATCTATCGCGGTTTTCACTGAATTCGTTTAAATGTTAGGGATTCGGTGACCGGAAAGGTTGCTCGAAAGCGGTACCCGCACGGGAAAATTTGGCTATTGTCGAAACCCACTATGGACAATTCGCCACTACGATCCGCCCAGAAACCGGTTTGAATTCTCGCCCGTCCCCACAAATTCTCGTACGCGCAAGTAGAAAATTTGAGTGAAATACTATTGTCCCAAACGCCCATCCCCACCTATCGCCATATACACACCATTGAAAGTTCAACTGAAATACTTTTCGCACTCGCCGAAATTTTTCCCTAAGGCATACATATATGAACGCGTGAATTTTTGTTTGTTTTCTCGTCACTAGTTTGTGTGGTTTATTTTTATGGTAGGATACTATAATATTAACATATGTACTTACTACTTTTTTATATTTTTTATTCGATTTTACATTCTAGTTGATTTTCAATTTTGTATTTTAAACAACAATTAGCGGTGAAATTAATATCAGCCAAATATCATCGTATCCTGTCCAGTGGCTCGGCATTTGGGGTGTCTGGAAGTAACCAGACTGATTAAAATATATTACATTGGAATTCGATTATTTTTGTTAATATATTACATATATTTGAATAAAAATGGTCAATAACTGCAGTGTTCCCCCACCTCGCATTTTAAAGCTGTATTTTTTTTTGTGCAACTAAACACCGTACCTGGCAACACTGAACCGACTCTCTACTCGTGCGGGTAATCCCTGAAACTCATAACTCCATTAGTCATCGCCTCGTCGGATCCAATTTCGATACTGGATATCGATCGGTTATTGATCGTGCATTCGTTATAAAATTCCAACATACATATGCATTTGTTTACAATTTTTAAAGTAACCAAAAAATCCATAGATGTCAATGGATTAATTAATTAATTGTAAATTTCGTGTTCTTCTGCTTCTGTAAATACAGTGATTTATATAATAAAAATGCTGCATCGTTTGTAATTAATTGTCCAGGAAGGCGCATTGGGGTCTTCCTGTCAAGTACTCCTGGTCAGAGAAATGTTATAATAATAGAAAGGCCTTCACGAATAAATAAAGGTTGTGGATATTTGCAGGTTCTATATCTGCGAATTATTGGCTATTTGCAGGTACTATGTATATCTGCTAATTATTGGCTATTTGCAGGTACTATATCTGCGGAAGGCGCAAAGCCTTCTGCGCATGCGCGTGAATCCGATTATAATTTTTTACATTTAATGTATGCTAGATTTGTTTAATTTTATATTGTATTGTAGATTTATATCATTTAGCTAGTTCGCGGCTTGTATTATACGTTGTATATGATAATAAGTATCTAACAATTGATAATATTAACTAATTTGGATTATATTTTTTACTCTACGTCACTTTACGAGTTCGAACTAAATTTTAAGAGGTTTAAAACAAAATTTTAACAGTAAGCACGCTGACAGTGACAGTTTATACGCATGCGCAGAAAGTTTTGCGCCTGTCGCAGATATAGTACCTGCAAATAGCCACAACCATAAATACATATAGTACCTGCAAATAGCCACAACCATAATTAAATCTGTCAATATTACGCGGTACACTCCTCTCCACAACTAAGCTACAACGCACGGAATACAATCAGATCAATTTAATTATAAAAATGTATCCCATATTGTTTATTGTGGTTTTGAAGGTATTGTGCAATTTTTAACGATGCACTTGCCCATCTTGCGACTAATATAAACAAACAAAGAAGTTTTTTTCGCACATACGTCGAGCACCAAGCATCAAATACGACCGATTCTAAAATTATTTGGGAATGTCTGTGGACAATCGTGACTTGACAACAATATAACGCCTAAAGCCACTTCTATTATTATAACATTTCTCTGTTCCTGGTATATATATATCTATGTACAATAAAATAATACAATAAGAAGAATGCTAATCAGAAATCTACAGAATAATAGGAATGGCATAAACGATGATTAGCCTGAGAAAAATATGGAAAAACCGTCCTACATATGTATAATGAAAAAAAAACGATAATCCGTCATCTCTATCCTCAAAGAGCTTTTAGTTTCAGAAAGACTCTCCAAAAAATGTAGAATAAAAAATAAGTTTTTTAAAAACATACCTCTTCTATAATTTGCATATAAAATTATTATTTTGAATAAAAATACCAATAATTTTATTTTACTACCGCCATCTATGTATAAAATTAATGACTACGAGACGTCACCCAGATTAAAAATTTTCGATCTTGAAACGCTTCTTAAACGATATTTTATCTCTATCGTAATGGCGGAGGATCCATTTACTTATATTGATGACCAAAATGAGCAATATGGCAAAGTATGAAAACGATCGGATAAGAAGCAAGCTTTTTCCTGAATTGTTATCGTAAGTGAAACGTAAAGGAGTTATGTAAAAAAGGATTATTTCCTACTTTGGCCATATTTCTAGGAAGAATGTGGATAGTCCAGAGAAATTGGTAGTCACTGGAATACTAGAAGAAAGGCAAATGACAGGATCGCCTCCCATAAGAAGGTGAAACCAAATTAAATAATCGTCCATAAACGCTACTTTAAACTTGGCACAAGATCGGGGGGGATTGGAAGTGGATCGTCCACTGTATTCCAGATAATAGAAATGACCTTGACGATCAACATTGAGCAAACCAGATTGAAGAAGAATTTGTATACATCATATTTGCAAGCAAAAATATCACATATGTTTGTCGGTTGGTGCCGGGTTGTGTCCTAATTGAACGCAGCTTTAGAAAAAAGATCAAGATTGAACGCAGTTTTAATATAGATATACATATTTAAACAGATAATACCAAAAAAAAATCGATGAGGGGCTTTAAAAACGCATCAGCAACCAAATAGTTAAACAAACAAGACCCGTCTCCGATAAACTGGCGGGTTTGAATAAAACATGACGATTCAAAATCATCCAAGATTGTTTATTATTGCAATAGGCCACGTTTGTCATACACAGAACATCAAAACACATCGAATACGGAGAAACGCAGTGTGAGCAATGAACTGAAAGATAAAAGTATTTTACAAAAACAAGCTTGTTATATCTTATATGTACATACATAAGCACAATATGAAAAAAAAACGCAATATTCTCAATATACAATAAACAAGTTTGCAAGTCCAGCCTTGTCTAGAGATCTATTGCGTATTTAGAAATGGGTAGCACTTATCGGTCCGGCAAAATAGCCCTATTTCATTAAATAATAGACATTATATGCGAATGCCCATCTCTAAAACATTTTGCCCTGCAAATAAAAAAAGAGTGCCCCTCTCTAAAATAGCTCGCACGACAGATTTAGTGTTCGCCCTGCAAATCAAACGTCAAATGTAAATAAGAACAAACAAACAAATCTAATCTTAAATGAATAGGGCCAACCCTAACTTAACCTAACCTAATCTAACCCTTAAATAAATAAGTGTTGGCTGCTAAGATAGTACGATGTGTTTGGATGGATATTACGATGTGTGGACCATGAGAAGAGTGGGAATGGACAGGAACGGAGCGACACGCTAGCATCCAAATGTTAAAAATTATAATTTCACTGAAAGGGGCCAGTGAAATGTATTTCACTGAACTATACCCAGTGAAAATGTAACCGGTTATGATTTCACTGAAACGTCAAATTTTATTTTTGTTACTGGCGACCCGTTTGATGTTTGATTTGCCGGGCGAACGCCGATTCTGTCGTGCGAGCTATTTTAGAAATGTTAATTCGACATTAAATGGCGTTTTGACAAAAATTTTATCCTTTTAAGAAAACATCTAAAATTCACCACCACTATTTAGCAATATTTTTGGTATATTTATATATTATTCTAATATATTTTTTAATATTCTTAACCGCTACATGTGGTTGAAAGCATTATTTTATTATTTTTTCATATCCATATTTCATCAGAATTAAATTTCTATCCGGCTGTGAAGTTGTTAAAAAAAAAACACGACTCTAGATTAGGACTCCGACTCCGAATTTATAAATGTCAAAATTAATTTAACTATAATACAACCTATGTACATATTTTAAGAATTAATCTTAAGTTAATGATTTAATTTAATTTTAAGTTTAATCGGACGATCCCCAAGAAGATGGAGTGACCAGGTCCAGGACCAGGTCGAGAGGGCTGGAGAACCATGACGGGCCGCAGTATAAAAGATATGTAGAAGACAGGAAAGTCACGACTCTCAGACATGAGGAAAGCGACCAAAAAAATAATTTAATTTAATTTAATGTATGTTTATATATATATAATAAAATGTGTTACTTATGTATTATCTAGCTGTAGTATATGTTTATTAAAATAAAAATAAAATTTCATTTAATTTATGATGTTAGTTAAACTTTTTTCGTTTAATATTTTGTATTGATAATTCACAAATAAATATATGAAACAATTAAAATGTACACATTCATTGTAACGGATTTGTCAAATATCGGCCCTCTCCTAAATTCGACCTAAACATGAGAAAACAAAAAGACAAATACAGAAACATTAGATATTGGTGAATCACTCACGCTCGTTACTAATTCAACAAAAATAATAAAAAATAAATAAATATGAAATGGGAGTCGCTCGATTTTTAACGACTCCGACTCCACATCCCGGCTTTCTATACTTTGATTATTGTTTTTTTTTATCAATTTTTACCATAGTGCCATTACAAGTTGTGCATACATATTCAAATATGATCCAAATTCAAATATAAATTAATATATTATACCCAGTTTTGCGATGAAACTTTTCACAATGATAATTTTCAAATTTGATAAATTGTCAAAGGGAACAATTTAAACGTCCATTTTATAAAATAAATTTTGTACATTAACCCTTTGCCCGCGTCACCAAATTTAGCGAACATGCCCTGTACGCGGCTGCTTTTTTTGCTGATTTTGTTATCGCGTTTTCGACTATAAATATAGGTTGTAATATTTTTTTGAATTTTACAACCTATATTTATTTTTTTTGACTACTGCCATCTATTGAATTTGGTAAAGTATACATTTAGTAATATTTTCAACCAAGTTATAAAATTTTAACACAATAGACGGCTCTTATACAGGTTGGAACTTCCAAGACATCTATGCGTGTCTCGCGCGCTGAGGGCATGTTCGCTAGGACATGTATAGTAGTCGTACGCGGTGGAAAGGTTAAAAACAAAATGTGTGCATTTCTAAATGACGGATACAGATTGCATTAGAAAGTTTGCTTTGACCATTGAACAAAATATTCGCTACTTAAAAAGTGGATGAAATGTGCATTAAAATGACAGATGAACTTTAATTCGGCAACGTTGCGAATACAAAATACGGACCAACGTCTGATTAGGTTTTATTTATTTATGGTTTGGTTAGGTTAGGTTAAGTTAGGATTGGTTTTATTTATTTAAGATTACATTTAGCCAGCAGTTTGGCTTAGTGGTAGCGTGTATGTTTAGCACCATGTGATCAGTGGGTTCGATCCGCTATACTGCTGGTTAGATTTACGATTTTGAGGAACCGTTTCATAGTTGAAACGGTTCCTCAAAATCGGCAAAAAATCATCTTTCCTGTTGTCACAAATCTTCTGTATTTATTGTGTGTATAATTTGTAAAAATTATGTACAAAAATCTAAATCCATAGGATTAATTCTGTAATTAATTAATTAATTAATTGTTATTTTGTGTTCTTCAGCTTCTGGAAATACAATGATTCATGTAATAATAAATTGCTACATTGTTTGTAATTAATTGTCCAGGAAGGCGCATTGGGGTCTTCCTGTCAAGCCTTCCTGGTATATATCATAAAATTTCACTATTAGAAACAAAAGTAAACACTTTTGACAGTTGACAATTGTCAATAGCGGAAGACTGCAACGTTGCCACTTTTTGTATCCATTCTAATGCTAAAATCTATTTTTTCATATTTAATCATATTTTTTAATGGTCGATTTATAATGCCAAAACATTTTATTCGATGCACAATACGATATTGTTTAATGCACCGAAAATAATGCAAATTTTTAATGCACAAATATTTTTCTGATTGTGCAGTTAAGCCGTACCCATTGTCAAACCCTGTTAGGAAACGATCGACATGGATATTAAAAATATCCAAATCTAAATAACAGAAATCTGAGCTATCCCTAATGTCTATCACCATTTAATGATAAGACATGTAAAATCTTTGAAATTATGCTTTTTTTATATTATTTCCATATATAATATGTAAGTATGTACCTATACATACGTATGTTCTTCAAAGTAAACAAAGTTTAGACTAGATTGAACAATGGAGTAGTTATTAACCGTTTGCCAGCGGCCGTCTTCTATGGAAGCTTTGCGCGACAAGTCTGTAGCGCGGCTGTCAGAATTTCTGAACTTTGCACGGGTTTTTGAGCCTTATATGCGCCTATTTCAACTGTTTTAAGGTTCAAAATTGGTTGAATATATTACTGAGAGTTGAATGCCATCTATTCAATTTGCTTAAAATTAATATATACCAGTCAAAATTAGTCTTTTGTGGAACCATACTGAAACCTCGTTTATGTGACGTCACGTCTATTGAACAATGGCGACGATACATCTCAATTGTATGAAGAATGATTATTTGACAATGAAGCCAAAACTACGAGATATATGATGTATTTTATTGTTTAAAATAATACTTCATGTGTTAATTAACATATCTGGTTACTTGAGTAAATATTAAAATCTGTATTTAAGGTCGAAAACTCGATTGCCAAATTCGCGAAACATGTGCCGCCGCGTACAGGGTTTGTTCGCTATACAGGTAGTCCTCGACTTACGACGGTTCGCACTTACGACCGAAAAAAAATAATATATTTTTTATTAATTAATTATTTTTCAAAAACTGATTACCTTCTCTTTCGGAAGAAATGAAACATCGCAGTAGTTTTAAGAATTAAGTTATGACTCATTCTTTTGGGATTCGTCACCAGTCGCACGACGGTAACAAACTCATACGGTCGTTACTGTTTGTTACATAGCTGTTCGTTATTGTTTTAGGATGTTTATTTTCTCAATTCCGTGTTGATTAGTGCTCAAATTTTTATTTATAAGAACATTTATAATGTGTGATAAAGAAACGTGATAATGACTGATAAAGAAACTCTTGTTAAAAAAAAGAGAAAGGTGATACAACTTAGAAATGAAACTTGAAGTGATAAAGCAATATGATAGTGGTAAAAAAGTGATGGACTTGGCAAATAATTTGAAATTGTCACATTCAACGGTTTCCACTATTTTAAAAGATAAAGAAAAAAATCGTAAAGCCGTTAAAGGGTCCTTGTCAATCAAATCTAAAATAATAAATAAAAAAAGACTCGGACCCATTCAACAAATGGAAAAATTACTAGTGATTTGGATCGATGACAAGATTGAAAAACGAATTCCATTGCGTCTCTTAAAGCTCATTATTTAATAAAAATTACATTTGCGCAAGGCATTGAAGCAATAGAAGAAGGAAAAACTTTTCAAGAATTTTGGAAAAATTATAATATCCTTCATGCTATAAGAAATATAGATAAGAGATGGACCCTTTAACGGCTTAAGAAGTTACTTCAGCATGTATGTACGGAATATGGAAAAAATTCACCAATCGATTTGAACTCGTTTCTCTTTGCATATACGAAAAAGAAAAAAATGTCGAGGATAATCGTCTACAATTTGACGTAGATAACGAAGACATCAACCAAATTCTTGAAAATGATTCAGAAGATCTAACCAATGCAGAATTATTAGATCTTGAAACTCAAATGGTTGCAGAAGAGGATATTGATGAAAATGAATCAGTCACATCTGCGGAAGCGCTGAAAAAATTTGTATTGAAAGAAATGGCTGCTGCTTTAAATTTAATTAATCAAGGAATACAAATGTTTGAAATGATGGACCCAGACAGTGAAAGATTTTCAAATGTGAACCGCAGGATTCAAGAAAATCTCGCATGCTACCAAGAAATATATAGAGAAAAAAAACAGGATACCGTTCAAATAAAATTAGACACATTTTTCAAAAAAACTCATACGACTGTATCTCAAACTGAAGATGTAGAAATTGATTGTACTTATGTGATAAGTGATGAGGATGTATAAATTATAATTAATAAGTACGGATGATGTAGATGTTTAATTTTTTTTAAATTTAAATATGAATTCATTTGAATTACTTACTGTATTAATAAAAGTAAGTAAAATCACCGAAAAAAAATATAAATATATTCCTCGACTTACGACCGAGGTTCAGGAACGTATCTCCGTCGTAAGTCGAGGAATATCTGTATTTATTGGCAAGGGCAAAGGGTTAAGGAATACAAAAGTCTGTATAGCCTCACTTATTTACTATACTTTGTCCGTTAACACTCTCTCAGATACCTTGCAAGTTTCAATCATATCTCTCACATGTATACTTCAACTCGGATATCTCTTTGTCATACCAGGAATACATCATATCATAATTCTCTGAACGCATTAGATTGAATGCAACTATTTACCAATCAACGTACAAGTTTCTCATTTATACAAAATTCACTTTTGACTTGCCGGATATCCGGCACTGAAGTCGTACATCATTACATTATCAAATACATTTGTATTTAAATAATCTCATTTTATCTCCTCTTCCATATTTTCATACATATCGATAACTATGTCTACTGACACAGTATCTATCGACTTTATCAAATAGGTCATTCGACCAGTGAACTCTATTTGTATTGTTTTTTTTTTTAAAAAAACATTTATGTTTGAAAAAATACTATAATAATTTGTTTCACTAACAATATTGTAGTATCAGATGCACATATAAGAAGTATTTAGATACATTTTTCCATCTAATATGAAGATTACAAGGTTGGCTTTGAAATGTAATGATCAAATACTATGTAAATAATACAGAATTTTGCGGTTTGGCATTTTAATTGCAAATATTATGATATAAATTGTAAATTTATTTTCCTGTGGGTTTAACCATTTTGACCTATGGTAGAGTGTGTTTGTATTATCGCTGACTATTTATATTTTTGTATGAATATACAGAGCCGGGTCAAAAAAATTATCATAATACAGATTAACAATTACTTTTTCTATTGTGAATTTGTGTAAATAATATTATATGCACGTATTATTATACATATACAAATATTTTAAATTAGTTTTTCCTCGGTACAATTCGTCATGGCTTATTTTATGAATCGAAGCATTACTTCACAAATTTATTTATAATACGTACATTAATTTTTCATTGAATCCGTATCAAAATATACATAAGTTGTAAAGTGACGGTACCGTTCTCAGTACGTAACGCAATTTTAGACTGTTTTTCATCAAAATAAGATCCAATCTGTAGGTATTTTTTATAACTTTGATTTTTATCAAAGCTTGAATTTAAAGCTAATTTCTAAACTTTGTAATAAATAGTGGACAGTGGTAGCCCAAGTTGCAAAAAAATTATGTAAGAGATAAGGTTTATTAGCAAATCTAATTTTTTTATATACATATATCGATAGCTTAATGTATGTCCATTTTTGAATTTGTATTTTAAGCTTGTAGATACAGGAATAGTCCAGGTTTTTCCTTTCAAGGTAATTTATGTGATATACATAAATTACTTTAGAAGGAAAAACCTGAATTATTACAGCATCTCCAAGCTTAAAATTAAAAAATGGACATACAATATATATGCACTAAGCCATCGATATGTTGGCAAAAATGATTTAATTCGTAATTGATAAATCAATCATGTCATAATTCATACAAAAAATCTACATAAAAGCAGAGACACGGCATCTTACATTTCAGACTATTTTTTAAATAAAAAATGCGCTGCATGCGATTTTCTTTTACAAAACAGCGTTTTCCTTATACATTTTGTTGAACTTTTACCGACATAATTTATGTATTATAGATAAAAATATTGTTCCACTCTTACCTATATATGTACTTAATGGTTATGGAATTATAATACATAGATAAAAGTGGATCAATATTTTTATCTACACAAATTACAAGTCGGTAAAAATGCAACAATATATTTTTTTTATTGTGCAAAACAGAATTATAAAAAAATTATAAGGAAAACGCTTTGTAAAATAAAAGTCGCAGGCAGCGCATTTTTTATATAAAAAATAGTCAGAAATTTAAGGAGGTACATATATAGGGCTATATTAAATTAAAACTACCTACTTATAGATAGTTAGTTGGCCTACTGAGATAGGTAATCCGCCTAAAAGTCGGATTTGAATATAAATAATAGAAATAGTTTTAATATATGTATATATATATATATATATATATATATATATATATATATATATATATATATATATATACATTTAATTACTTATCAAACAGCAAAGTTTAAAATTATGAAAGTGTGCGGGCGCACAAGTCTGTAGAGCATATGTATGGATGCATATATACAAGCATGTGAATGGACAAAACAAATACAACGGCTTGTGAATTTTTGGCAAAATGTGGTCGTGGTCGCGGTCGCAAAACGTGGTGCGTTCGACCGATCTGTCGACGAAGATGGAGGATACTTCCAACATCCAGAGCACAGGATTGGAATATATGTGATTAGATTGCAATATAAACAGTATATACCTGGCGAACAGTACAGCAACGACACACAACCAACAGCGATCACCCGCCGAATGCGACTCGTGCGCATTTCGCTTCTTCCGACGATTCCGATTACTGGAGGGGGTTCGGGGGAAATCTGGCCGAAAGCGCGCAGCTTACAACCATCTGCGTGGAATATATTTTGTATATTTATTTAGGTAATTAGATTATTAGTCACATTGCGATCGCCCAAGACAATTTTTGCCATGAAAATCACGAATGCTGAATATTTAGCACTCGAGTTGTCGGGGTCTACCTAACGGGACTGAAAGTGAAAAGCCCGAAAAAGTAAATATCGGAAGGCAAAGATCGAAAGATAAAAAAGGGTGCATGGTAAACGGTACTATGTATATTTAATATATATGAGTGCGGTCTCCGCGACGAGCCGGAATGTTAAATTACAGAAAACGCAAATATCGGAAGGCAAAGATCGAAAATCGAAAGATCTTAAGTCGAAAGATCAAAAAAAAAATGGGTGCATCGTAAAAAGTACATACTCACTTAATTTGCGCGAGCAGGATACAACAGGAACAAGAGGAACAGGCTTTTCCTCCCGTATTAAGAGGGCTGGACAGCAGCGCCTTGTCCATACAAACGTACTATACTTCTCCCTTCCTCAATTATGGCACTAGATAAATTATTTTTTACTATGCTATGGATATCCACCATTGGGGTGCATCTATCGTTTTATTTTTTTGATTAATTATTTTTTATAGGTGCTAGGAGCCGCCAAACATCTATAAAATCGCCTCTTTTTTACACCCACGAAACGAGTCCAGCGTGCTTATTTAACGGTCGATTTAAAAATAAATACGCCGATAGATGCACAGAAAGTATCTTTCTCATACCGATGATGATTTTTTTTTTTAAATTGGTACAGTTTTGGAGGAGAAAATAGGAGAATACGAAACCTCGATTTTGTCAATTTAAAATACGTTTTATCTGGTCGAAGGGCAACTGTCGCATTCACTCAATATATATATTGATATATATTGTCGCATTCACTCAATATATACATACACTCAATATATATATCGAAGAAACGAACGGTAACAAAATTAAGGTTTCGGGTGTAGCCCTCTTAATGTGCGCGCGCAGAATACATGAGGAAAAGCCTGTTCCTCTTGTTCCTGTTGTACCCTGCTCGCGCAAATTAAGTGAGTATGTACCGTTTACCATGCACCCTTTTTTTTGATCTTTCGACTTAAGATCTTTCGATTTTCGATCTTTGCCTTCCGATATTTGTGTTTTCTGTAATTTAACATTCTGGCTCGTCACGTAGACCCGTTTTTTTATTTGGAAATCGCCCCCTCCCCCAAAAAAAAAATTGCTGGACCTGCATTTGATTTAATTAGGTTTCAATATGAACATTAAATACCTGGCAAACAGCACAACAACGACACGTAACCAACGACGATCACCTGCCGAATGCGACTCGTACGCATTGGGGCCGTATTTACTTACAATATTTTTCGTATCCAGTTCCTAATAAGCAACCACAGGTTAAATATGTTTTTAATTCTATCGATAAATAGATAATTGGATTATTACGCACATTGCGATCGCCCAAAAGTCAAGTTTTGCCATGAAAATCGCGAATACGGAATACTATGCACTCTAGTTCTCGTTAGTATGGTAGTTATCGTTAGTATGATGGACTATTTGGCTGCCAGATGTTCTGTTATATAGATTTTAGTGACTTTTGGACGAGCGCTTTGTGACCAATAATCACCGAACCATTTATTTAAATCCTTGAGAAGGCGCGACAGGCTTGTCACACGTACTAGCGGATCCAGAAAATGGTCAAGGAGGGGGAAATTTGAAAATAGAAGATTTTGTTTTAAAATAATAATATATAAGGGGCGGCAAAAATAATTTTGCCCAGGGCGGCAAAAAAGCTGGTCTGGGGCCTGACCGAACCGTTTACAACAATGCCGTCGTTTCAGTTACCCTTAAACTCTGACCGCACTATGCGACAACCGAACGTTCCGACACTTCACAACAGTGCGCGACCAAATATTGTTTGTATGGAATTGTATGAGACATGACGCACTGCGCGACAGTCGCATGACGTAGAACGACACCTTGCGTCAAATTTGACTTTTCGACCAACTTTGACGCAAGGTGTCGTTTGCGACGTGACGCAAGTGTCGTTGAGTGGGGGTTGCCTTGCGACAATTAATCTCCTTCTTCATATCGTGACTTTGAAATAGCATGTATCCATAATCTTTTGGTTTTTATCGATTATTCTTCTTCCTCGCATATCAAAGATACTATAATAACGTCCGTTTCGTCAATCTTGCTCCGCGAACGAATGATTGACATAATTTACTGCGTAGTGTCGCATCGCTATCGTTCAAGTGCGGTTTACCTAATATTGTCGCACACTGTTGTGAAGTGTCGGATCGTTCGGTTGTCGCATAGTGCGGTCAGAGCTTTATTGTCCCGGACTTCACCTAACTAAAGGAATGCCGGAATTTGCCCAACCTAAAAGATAAGAAATCACTTACATAGATCACGATACGATCACATTAGTCAGTCATTTATCTAAACCCCGCAAGTGACGGTCAACACATCAGCAGCAGAACAAAGTTAAGAAAAGTGAAATAGTTCTACGTATCTCATTTAAATTCATCATCGTTCCATAACTAAATCTGCAGTTTTCGAATTTATCTACCTATATACATATGTATATCTATAAATGTAACGTTTTCATGAATATTCATCACAATGCCTACGCCAGTGGCTTCAGCAGAAATTAATTTTAGGATATTAAAAATAATTAAACATGATTTGAGATTAACCAGCGGTCAAGAGTGATTATAAAATCTAGGCATATTATCAAAAGAAAGTGAATTATCAAGTAATATAAATTTTGATAAAATAATAACAGACTTTGCTAACGCCAAAGTACATATGTATGTATGTCTTCTTTAGAAAATTCGTTTTTAGTTTTTTATATATTTTATAATTAATATTTAAGTTGTTAATAATGTAATATGTAGGTTACTGCTCTAGACAGATTTATTTTTTGAGATAAAGAAAAAAATATTTGAAACATACATTAATAAAAATTAAAATAAATTGTGTTTTAAGTGGACTAATTCATTTTATAATAATTATATGTATTTATTGCAAAATTCTCAATATGTGACATTTATAATATAAAAAATAATCCTGTTTTTTTTTCTAATTTTATTTCAAAATGTTTGATATATTTCGATAAATATACATTTTTAAAATTAAATACATTCTTTTAATCTAATGACAAAATCTTAAGGGGGCGACGTACATACATATGTATGTACATTACATTAAGTAAATACATATGTATGTAGCATTAAGGCACAAAAATATGCACATATGTTTTCATATATTTAAACATTTTGTAATTTGTAGTAAACAGGCACATGTCTATTCTATTCGTGACCATAATTCATGCTTCTTCTTTGTTACGGCTTAAATTCATCAATTCTTCCTTGCAGAATTGCCGATATAAACTGAGTACGCACAGCCAAATGTACAAATATATACCTGGAATTAGATTAAATAATTAAAACAAAAATCTTTCACATAAAAAATTTCAGTTGCGAGGCATTTTAGCCTGTCCAAGATTGTCGAAAGATCGTTGATTTGTTGTAACACAATCAAGATAAAAATCTAGTGCACGGAAAAGACTACTTCAAACTATTCAGCAGCGTACGTTCAGGCAAGTTTTGGCTGAGTGCAAGGCAAAATCGACTTACATATACATTACAGAGCGCGTCGGTACATCCCAATATTGCAAGCGGCGTATCGTCGAGTCACTATTGTCACAATATGAAGTAAGTACGCGTGCACTCGCCACTATGACGTCACGTTGTGCGTGAATATTTCCAGAGGCCGAAGAAAATCGGTTTGGCTTGATACGTTACTGTGACATGTACCACTGTATAGTATCAATAGATTTTGTCTGCTACTGCTGTTACATCTACGCCACATCAGATATGAATGTACCAAAGAATACTTTTCGTACTGCTGTTTACGTGCAGTTGCCGGTCTGTGCTGTGCCAGTATGAATAGGGAAACTCGTTTATATGCTTAGATTATTTTGAAGTTAACTATTTTGCAATTACAATGTCATCGACAATTCATTCGGCAATCTTGGGCTAAATGATATATTAGCATTTGACAGCCAAAGCGTTACATAAAATAAAAAATTATATTACACATAAATATTCAAAAGGGAAACGTACCGCATATAAGAAAACCCAGAATTAAAAGCAAACCGCCTAAAATTACGAAATTCCTAATGAATAAGCATCCAATGCCTGCTAACAAGAAAATCAAAGAAGCAACAGTAATTCCGAGACCTTTAATAATCAACCATGGAAGCAGCATCAATTTACTATCCTGGAACAAAACATGTATTTATATATATTATTTCGCGGATTATCTCCAGGCTAAGTGCAAGTAGGCTAAACAATGACGACCGAATTGGCTTAGTAACGGCACCCGGTCCCTTCTCAGAACTGACAGCGATAGCGTGGGACTGGGTGCCGTGGGAATGCACATCCGGGTACGTGCCTAAACAATAGGAAAGTAACCGGACGTCGAAGATGTAGGGAGCGACATGTCCTTTATAAACGGGTACTTAGGCGATATCAAGACATTCTGGACGGAGCACTGCCAGGGCGTGTATCTCCCTAATCATCAATAAATGCTGTGACACGACTTTGGCCTTTCATTTGGATCCTCCACCCACCCCTACGCAACAATGTTATATATATATATATATATATATATATATATATATATATATATATATATATATATATATATATATATATATATATATATATATATATATATATATATATATATATATATATATATATATATATATGTATATATATATATGTACTCTTAAATAAAAGAAAGTATGCATTGCTAACCGAATTGACCGCACATAGAAGAGCAAAGTTCATAAGAATACCAATTATCTCGACACCGATGAGACAGCTCGACATTGACCGCATAACTGAAAAATGCACACATAAAAAGTTTATTGTGTAGATCAAAATTTAAGTTGATAAAAACGAAATAATGAATACCCTGATCGAAAGTATCATTGTGGAAAGGAATGAGTTGTAATAAACTTATTAAATACGGAAAATCACAAATAAAATAAACGAGATCACAAATATTTCCCACCTAAAAAATAAATAAATAGATAATTATTTAATTTATGACGTCTATGCATCATTGTTTTACACTTTTGTGCAGTGTCTTTAGGCGGAGCTTACCAAACCGAGCAAGCCGATAAGCAGAGTGCCAATCCTCGGGCTGAGGCAGCAAAACCACTTGTTCAAGACGACCATTCTGAATTATCTGAAAGAAAAATCAAAAATTTTAGTTAAAATATTGGACTCGTCCTATTTTTTTTTTAATTAAAATTTTATATTATCTCGTGATGCCATTAGCCGACTAAAATCTTGCAAAAATCCATAGTGGACCCTGTATAAACGACACTGTGTGATTAGAAAATTCAGATGAAACGGTGCATCCTGTCACGGTCAGCTTATCAACCGATGCCATTTAAACCGGGAAAATATACCACTTGTGTAGGTCAAAACCAAACGATGTTGCTAGTGTCATATGCTATTAATTGATAGCTTTTCACATCCCTAAAATCCCTTTTCACAGATCTTCATAGCTCTGTAAGATGCTAACAAAACCATATTTTCAGGATCCTGAACTATTATAATCCGGATCAATACTATATGTAATTACACTGAGCAACAAAAAAAATACCAGAGCGGAGACTAACCAAGCTTTACTAATTTTGACCCACTGGATTCGAATATGATAATGATTTTTGTTGGTTGGTGATCGTTTACGAGATATGAGCGTTTAAAAAAATGCGCGATTTTTATAGTTTTTTGGCTTTTGCGGTCTTTAACTCAAAATCTAGTATTGCTGTGCTCAAAGTGAGTATTAGAATCAATAGTCAGATGTTTTTCCTGTTGATTGTATACTTATAATTAATTGTCTCGCGAATTTTAAAAGTCAAAAATATATAATACACGGATAAATAATAAAATACACGGATTTCTTTTCCGTGCTATTTTTCATTTATTTGGCAATTTTTTTATTTCACCACGTTTATAAGGATTGGTTTTCTATCTCAATATTTTTCTTTTTTATCTAAACGTACTAACTCAAGCGGTAATTGCAATTTAAATGCTTTCGTTGTGTATACGGTTGTAACGCGAAATGTGTTGGTGCAAGCGAGATGGCATGTAGTCCGACCGCTGTACTCTGTGAGGTGGATTACATGCCGTCTCGCTTGCAAACTCGAGGATATTCGTTGGCGCGCTCGATTAGCTCCATTAGATGGTCCATTGTGCTGAAATTTTCCGTAAACCCTGCCTGTTCTATAGGTATAGATTGGTTTTCACCGAGGATATTCTTCAACCTTTCTGTGATTATCTTTGCGAAGAGCTTGTAAATCGCTGAAAGTAAACTAATGGGTCGGTAGTTCTAGATGTCACTTCTATCTCATTTTTTGTGGATTAAAATTATCGTCGCTTTGTTCCATTCTTCTGTTATGGTTTGGTTCTGCAAAGCCACTGCTTTATAATCTCACTAGTAAAATTATAATTGTGAATTTTTGCCAAGTTGTGGTCCCAATCGCAGAATGTGGTGCGTACGACCGATCTGTCGACGAAGATGGAGGATATTTCCAACATCCAGAGCACTGAATTTGAATATATGTACATATTAGATTCGATTGCAATATAAACAGTATACCTGGAAAGCAGCACAGTGATAGCACGAAACCAACGACGATCACCCACTGAATGCGACTCGTACGCATCTTCGCTTCTTCCAGTGGCGTAGGGATATCGTTAATCCGAAAGAAAAACGTCACAAGTAAAAATAAAGATTTTTGAGTTATTGATTGCATACACTCAGAAAAAAATCATTCTTTTCGCTAGAAAAATGTCATTTGTCTAGTTCTAGTTACGGTTGATACAGGGAAATAAAAAAATGAAAATAGCACAGCTGTGGAGTAAATTTTAGCTGTGGAGTAAATAAAAAGCGGTTGGAGAGAAACGACGGTATTGTTGTAAATACGACTATTTATGACGGACGAGAAGGAAGTCAAGTAGGCGCCACCAACATGGTCGAATCGGGCCCAACTTTGGAAAGAGTGAACTATATTTTTAGAAACTTTTCTTAAACATTTATTATTATAAATTGTACGCAGAGAGCTATTGGTGCCCGGGAAAAACTCTTCGATTGTATGCCCCTACATTTTTTCCAGCTAACTAGAAAATTACTTTCCATAAACTTTGAAACCGTTAGGGAAGTCAAATACCTGGGACACCTGCTGACAGAGGATCGAAAGACAAAGAAAAGCTATTTTTTTAAGGGCAAATATGCTGGCAATACGGTTTTACATTGGAGTGCCAATGTACAGGTTAAGAGACAAATATTTATGTCATTTTGTACCAGCCTCTATACTGGAGAACTATGGACCAGATACAAGCGGGAGACGATGAGGAAGATAAAGGTACAATAAAACAACTGCTACTGTGCTCTCTTCAGGTAGGGTTGCCAGATGATAATTTGATAAAGGAGGGCAGATGGGTCTAAAAAGGAGGATTTTCTGTAAAAAAGGAGGACATTCAGAAATTAAACGAATTTTTTATATTATTTTACTTTATTTTAATCATATTTAACTGAGCTGCCAATTTTGGGAAGAAGTTCTTGGTTTTTTAACAAATCGTTATAAAAATCTTCACATATCATGTTTATGAAGTTGCATTGAGTAAGAATTAAAGATTTAACTGACTGCACACTTAGTCTATTCCTCTATTTGCTCCATTGAGTATTTATCAGTGAAAAAACTCTTTCCATCTTTGCGTTATGTGCGCTTATACAAAAATAAAACTCGCAGATCTTGAGCAGTTCTGAGAAACATTCAATGTTTTTAACACTTTTGAAGTAGATTGTCCACTGCTCGTGCAACTTCAAATCATAATATGCTTCTACTTTATCTGATTTTGATTTAAGAAATGAAATCAAGTTACAAAATTGATCGTGTAGCTTAACATCGTCAATCTCTACACCTCTGATGCTCAAGAACTCAATGCATGAAACTAAATCATCATAAATAAGTCCCGTCCAATTTTTATCAAAAAGGAGGACTTACAGTAGGTAAGGGAGGACGGGAGGACAAAACATGGAAAAGGAGGACATGTCCTCCTTTTGGATACCATCTGGCAACCCTATCTTCAGGCTACCTAGGGGCTGCAGCACGTCGCAAATGTTTGTGGAAGGGCATGTGCCTCACTTTGAGGCCATTCTCAGGATGATAGCGGCCTCTCTACGTCTTCGCATATTTTTATCATCTAATTGTCTTCTTGCCGCTGCATCTTCTCATTTGAATTCTTCACTGTATGTTCGATGGATGGAACTACTCCACCGACCGCCTTAAATAGACATTAAATTGATTAATTAATTATTATTATTTATATATTTATTCATGTATTTTTCAATAATATTATATTTATTATCTATATGGGCGTTGGAAATTGCACTATTCTCCCTATCGTCTAAAATAAAAGTTATTATTATTATATAATATGTTAAAATAAAGTGCAAATTTCAATAGAATTCTCTTAAGATGCAGCAATAAAGAGAATAAAAAAGTAATCAAATAGAAATAGTAATCTAAAATAAAATTTTTATTCCGGTTGGACAAATGTAAATGCAATTTTTTTAGCATAATATTTACATGAATGTATATAAGCTATGAATAACTAAACAAAAATAATAATTGTTAGTATTTATTCGTTTTTAATACGATGCAAATGGAGAAGTATAATTACCGAAGTTTTTTATATTGAAAAATGCATTATCCTTGCCTTCAAGGAAGCAAAGTCATCAATAATTCTAAATCTAAATCATAAAATTGTGTTACTTTGCTCTCAATTAAAAATATTTAGTCTATCCTAAGCAATTGAAGATCTTAAATAACTTTTGACCATTTAAAGTTACTGAAATATATCTCAGCTGTTGCGGCGCGGCGGTAACTGGAATATTCTATCTCCTATCTTCATATATTTATAATTTGCTGTTGAATTAAATCTATCAATTATTTAAAGAGCATTCAAAAGCGGTAACGATATCTTTGCATTTATTATTTCACTTAAAAATTCGGGAATCTGTTGCATTCATTTAAAATTTGTATTCAAAATACAAATTTGTGCTGACGATTTTGTAGCCTTTATTGACCTAACTTTGAAATATTAATTTGACCAAAAAAAAACCAGAAATACGCTACCTCAAAATCATCAAAATGGTGATTGAAAATTGCAGTAAAACCTCAATTATCCAGACGGCACCAAGTTACAAAAATAATATCGTTAGGAAAATCTGCTAGTATATTGTAATGTGGATTTACTATGATCATAATGTATGAAATAATTTTAACGAGTATTAATAATCATTTACACATGTTTTACGCATTTAATATATTTATGTGTGTATGCACATTATTACACATTGAAATATGTCATTTATAAATATCATTTGATATTCTTATTTTACATTGTTAGTATTGGATTTTCCGTTTGTGGTTTAATATCCTCCGGTTTGTTATCTATTGATATTTTGTACATTCATAGTAACATTTATTATTTATTATTTTTTACACAGATATTATTGATTAACCTATTACACATATTACATTTAAAGTATAAATTTAAAATTATCATATATTATATAAGATTAAAATATGCATATATTTAATATTTCAAATACCGAGGGCAGTTTAAAATTAATTATGTAAAATATACATATTTTTCAAGGTTTAAGCTTTTCAGATGATACAATGTCCTTAAAAATATATATCTCTATTAAAAATACATTAACTTAAATGATTACACAACTAATAATAAGAACTAGATTAATTTACATTATATAATAGATATTTTATGTACAAAAATAACTGTATACATTTATATTTACAAGATATTCTCCATAGAGTATAAAAATGAGTTTCAATAAATTGGCGACATCTATACAAATTCGCCTTTTTTCTTTCGGCCGCATATTAAAACAGTTGTAAAAGTAATCCCTATTAGCAAGCCAACACCGATTAAAACCCATTTTACTATTTCTAAAATTAGCAAAACGCTAAATAGACTATCATTTAAATAATCAACAAATTCATCAGGCAATTCGATACCCTGAAAAAAAAAATGACATGAGTTTTTAAATGTCTCATAACTAAAAACTACTTTACTGAAATTGTTTTCTTGGCAGGAATTTGTATTTACAGCAAACATTTTCAATATAGTATTTTATTATCATTAAAATTATATTTACCTCATCCACCCATAGAAACGGAAGTAAAGTGTTGCTTGTTAGCTTTGAAGTTGTACTAATGTGTCTCAGATTTCTTAAAAACATATTAAATTGTGCTCTTTTTCCACCACGTAATGGTGTACCAGTATTCTAAAATTTTTAATTTTTATATAATACCATAATTAAGAAAGGAAATAAACAATTGAAACCAAAAATATACTAACCGGTTCTATATCCAAGAAAATCTGATGTAAATCTTCATCTGGTGAAAGACCGGTGACTCCTGTTTGGTAATCTTCATCCGCGTACAGAAAATGTGGGTAAGATAGAACGATATGTGAATCTTGAATTATAAAATATATACATAAAAACTAATGAATTTGGTTTTTTGCTTTCAGAACTATTTCAGTTATATGTAGATATGTTTATTTATACCAAGGCATGAAAATAGCTCAATAGTTCCTTTCTTGAGACAACCGTTTGGCTGTGTATTTCCAATGGTGGTATTCAAACAGAAGCACATATTCTCATTTTCTTCTGAAGGAGCTGCAAACATTTCCTCACCGGAGACGTATCGAAAGCCTTGAATACCTTTGTACGATATATCCTCTTTATAACGGGTCCTCACTGATCTGAAACAAATGTTTAAAAATATCTTATTTAATTTAAGCATTTCCAGCACACTTAATGATCATTCAAATACTAGTACGAGTTTATTTAGAGGCTTTAAACTATGTGTATATACTCAAATATTGATAAAGATAGTATTTCATTTAGAATTTGTATAGCCGAATTGCTCGGGGAGTGAAATTTGGAACACAAGATGTAAAAAAACAAAACTTTTTAAAGTACTATAAGGTAATTGGAATATTATAAAATAGTATACCAAATTTGGTAGATCTAAATAATTAAAAACTGTAGGTTTGCATATCAGATCAAGCCTAACCAGCCGTCACATTTTCAATATAATGAAAAGATATAGTAATAAACCGCTCCTGATACGTCCTTCCTGAGACATTTAGCTATAATATAATTGGCACAGGGAAGAATAAATAAAGAGATAAATGAAATTACAATGGAGTGTATTTAATTCATTGCATTGAATTGAATGCATTCAGAAAATTATCGAAGTATACTTGATGCAACGAGAAGAGAGACTGGAAGCGAAGTACGTATTGGAGCGAATGAAGTGATGCAGCATTTTTATTATACAAGTCGTTGAATTATGAGTCACTGAAAACTCGCAAATTAACGAGACATCTATGAATTGTACATAAATTTGATCGTACATTAATCGTACTCAAATAGTGGTGACATTGTAGATAGGAAGGATTTTAGCCAATTTTAATCGGGAACCGTTTCAACAATGAAATCAGATAAATCGGCAAACTCTGATAGGAAACGATCGACCTGGAGTCACAAATATCCAAGTCTGACCAGCAGCACTACAGATATACTCAGAAAAATTCTTTTCAATCGAGGTTAGCTCATTGGATCGAACCCGGCGCCTCTCGGTGCTAAGCAGAAGCTTTACGACCGAGCTATGCTGTTGGCTAATGTAAATGTGTGGTGGTGTTTAGAACGAGGAAGAATGGAAACATATCGGAGAGGCTTTCATCCGACAGTGGATAATGAGCAGCTGCAAATTATGATTATAACTGATGGTCTTAGCCACTAACCTGCATATGTCAGAGTTGAAAATGTCAAGAGTTTTCGCTTTGTCCACGAACGGTGAATATATGGTGGAGTCGGTGCCATTAATCATATTGCACGTTGAATTTGCATCAGGCCACAAACCAAGAGTGGATGAACCTTCCCACTCCATGATCCTTCCTAACTCTTGTATCTCCCTGGTACCGTCTTGCACCAAGTATCTACCATCGTGAGACATATTTTTCTAAACCAAAAAATAGCTAGATTATTAACGGACGATTTCAATGAAAAGTTTCAAACAAACAATACATGTATTTGTACGTACATGATTAAACATGGATATGTAGATGGAACCATCTACGTCTATTCTCATAGTTTTGGTTTTTTCTGCCAAAATTTTGTCACAGGGAATCTTAGGGCTTCCACCTTCGCAAATTTTTATACCTTTGAACAGCAAATTCTCAATCGTTGTTGATATAACAATATCTATATTGTTCATAAAAATGTTTTTTAGAAACAAACTAAGACCCAACAATTCAGCACTCCCTTTGGTGGCGGCTACTTGAAGGATTGCCTGGAAATTTGTTGGTTTTTTTAATCACCATCTGGTTATATAAACACATAATATATGATTTCATTTTTATGGAAAGTAAATATAATACATTAAATGGCACATTGAGAACTTCGATTGGGTCAGTTTCCTTCAATGGGTCTGATTTTTCCTCGTCAAATTCATATCGTTCATATTGATGATATCCCAGAGTACCATTTTCATCAGTAATGTTAACTTTATATCTATATTGCCTGTAAATCAGTAGACAAACTTCAAATTTCAACCCTTTCTGTTTTCTAAACTGTTTTCCGAAATTTAAAATATTTTTATATTACAAAATTTCATTGTTCTTTACAAAAGTAAAGAATGGTTTAAATTTGCTTCATTCCTAAACTAAAAAAAAAAACAACACCCAGTTTATTCATCATACTTATATATGTAAGGTCCAACTTCTGTAAGGTTCGGCTTTCCTCCGGCAATGACTTCTGGCCCATTTGTAATATTGAAGATGTATACTTTAAAGTCCACAGGAAACGGAACCTCTTCCCATCGTTCAAAAGCCTCAGATCCTTTCTCTAATACGACGCTCTGAAATCATTTGATTTTTTCTTAGATATAATTTCATTTTTCACAGCAATTCATCATCGCTGGGAACACGCCACTTTTTAATTAACAATTGGATAAGATTTTGAATATTTTCTTATAATACCTATTAATGTAATTGATAAAGTGTGCGATAGCGATAAAATTAATTAAAAAACCTTACATTGTATCATGTTTTTTATAATAAGAAAATAACATGTCACATGAAAAGATATTGTTGATTTAAAGCAGTTTGTAATTTGCATGTAAATATAAATCTGAGATACGATATCTTAATTCATAACAAATAAAATTCCTATACATACTATACTTACGAGAAGGATAATAATTTGTAATCACTAAGATAAATTATCATGAAAGGATTATAAACAGTTGGTGAACATACCATTAGAGATGTGTAAGAATTGTAAATAGGTTTTTGAGCTCTTTTTCCTATTATGCTGTACATTAACATTAGAATAATATAATACTATGATTACTAACAAAATTAAATTAAAATTGTAAAATAGAAAATGATCAGTAGATCAGTAGCTATTAAAATAGATATAAGATGTATTGTGAACATAATTTACTAACAATAAAAAACATTTAAAAATCAAAATTACATATGTAGAATGTGTTGGAAATAATAAGACGATTGGTAACATGAAAATGATCACTTTCATTGAGAAGTTAAATAAAAACAGCCCATGTACATGGAATAGCATTATAAAAGAAAGTCATATTTTCATTTCATAAATCACTTTCTTGCAAAATTTACACTTTTTCGACATTTATGAAAATAAATCATGAAATTCTCGAATGTTTTGGTTCCACCAAGAAAAATTCAACGAATTTCAAAGATATTATGCTGATATAAAGTGATGGATAATGTGTTGAACTCATATGAGGTACATTATCTTCCATAAAATGACTTTGTGACATAATGCTACCTTATACAATATGCTTTTACTTAGCAATTGAATAATAACCACTATTAATCTCTATGCGTTTGTAGAAACCGATTCGATTATTTTATTATATGTATTTAGTGCCAAGCCTTGATGCTACCTCTTGAATATATCACAATTTAACGAAAAATATAGACTTTTTTCAATTTAATTAGTATCACAAGATATGTATAGATGTCACTGTGCAGAAACCAAAATTAATTTCGAGTCATAGCTTTAATCAAACTGCTCATTTTCGAGATGCATACAAATATTTCGACTATTTCTGACCCAACCTATACAAAAGAGTGGTCCTCACTTTGATTTTTCAATAATAACAAGTCTGTTCGTGAAAGTATATTTCTTTAAATTTATTTTCGGGGTGTAGGAAAAATATGAAAAATTATATCTCAAATTTGAAATTATATCTCTTATATATCTTAAAATTATATCTCATATTATATTATATGTATATCTTAAAATTATATCTCTAATGGGTGTAGAAATACATCATATATGGTTTATTTGAAACAAGCAAGTTATTTTGAAATACCTACATATATATGGAGTAATACATTTTAAAGTCGACAAGTTCTTTTAAAAGTTATTAAAAATGTTAAAAACAAACCTTAACGATGTTCTTTTCTACGAGGACTGGAAATACTGCCCATCCCAAGACAATGCCCAGAACTGCCAGAACCAGGCCCAAGATTAGTAAAACGATTTTGCAAATGTTACCCATTTTTATGTATAAGAGAACGTTCCACAACTAGGACCGAAGCTGTAATGAAGCAATAATGTTATTTTGACTGATTATGTACTATCATCAATTATTATTAATCTTTTTGTTTGTTGTATTCTTCTATTAATACATATGTATATTAACGATAGAGATTTAGATATATGTATAGTTAATCAATCGCAATTCGTAAAACGTAATACACAAATACATACATACAGTACAGATTATATGGTAGAATAATAAATAAATACATTTCGTATTATATGTAATAGTCGTTTCGATTCGACATATGTATGTATGTACGTCACGGTTAAAACACTGCCAACGAAATGTATGAATATAATACGAACATAATCAAGAAAAAACTTCTATATACATACATAAACTGTTTGCTAATTTTTCTATTGGTGTTTTATTTTGTTTACTAATGGTTTTATTCGGCTTCGGTCGGTATTTGTAATATAAACCGCTTAAACATGGCTAAAATAATAGTAAACATTTTATTAAATTTATTTGAATACTTTTATTTTATTTAAATTTATTTTAATATTCATTTGTTCGATGACGTCACGAATTTACGAACCAACAATAGTTACATACATACATACATAGTTACATACAAAGTCTCTTTCGAAATTATATGTATATTAGAGAAGAAGATTGTTTATATGTATGTAAGTAGGTAGGTAGTTTTTACCATTTTTTTTTCATATTAAGCGATTAAATATAAATATTTAATTAAACGTGCTATTTTAGTATAAGGTCTACCTTCACATATCTACTTTAGTATGCGATCTATCTTCACTTTTTTACTTTAATATGCGATTTCACTGTCTCAGTTCTCGCGTGTGACACTGAAACTGAATAATACCGACCCTAACAACCTAATCTTAAATGAATAGGGCCAACCTTAACTTAACCTAACCTATCCTGACCCTTAAATAAATAGGTGCTGGCTGCTAAGGTATCTTTTTATTTTATCAATATTTTCACAAAAAAACATACGGATAGGTTAGGTTAAGTTAAGGTTGGCCTTATTCATTTAAGATTTGGTTAAGAGATACATATGTATCTGCTGACGATATTTTGATAGAAATGCTTCGACAACATTATGAGGCAGCAGGAAAAAACAAAATTTGTGATAAAAATTTCGTTGCTACGATACAAATAAAAAAAATTCGGGTGTGACCAACCCATGACTTTATCTGTGTATTATCTATGTATAAGAAGGTTACAAAACAAAATTCGATATTGAACTAATAACTATGATAGCGATACAAATTGAGCGCAAATATATGGAAACTTGCACAACACAAAAGTTCTACTTCCGGTTGTCGGTTTTTTTCAAATTTTTTTTATTATTTAAAATCAGTATAATTATTATACACAATAAATATCAAGACGCTTAAAATAATTTAAAAGGTCAAAATAAAATAATTAAAAAATAATGAAATATTGTTTAAAAAAAAAATACTACTTCCGGTTTACAAATTCTGACCAAAACGTTACCAAATCTAAGTTAGTACATAAACAACACAAATATAAATTTTCAGCTTAATACGTTTAGGGGTGTGGACAGGATCCAGGCGACAACATTTTTGACCTTTCTAGGAGATAAAAATCCCACTTCCGGTTTATTAAATTTTGTGATTTTTTTTTATTTTCATCACACTAATAGAAGAATTATACTTGATTTTTTTCGTGAAGATCACACGTGTATAAAGGGTCGAAAAAAATAGTGGAAGAAAAATCGAACAGGAGTAAACTGCCACTTCCGGTTGAGGGATGCTTACTAAATTTTTTACATAACTTGGTATTACGCTTAAACTTCTAGATATGAAATTTAAGTTCAATAAACCAAAATTTTTCTGAGAAAAACATAAAAAAACCTCTATTCTCTAGAGTAAAAGTACTACTTCCGGTTTAGATAAAAATATTTAAAAAATATAAGGTTATAAAATTATTATTTCTATTACATGTAAAAAAGATTTAATCCGATTAAGTTAGCGGCTTGGGAGATAATCGTATTCAAAAACTTAAAAAAAGAGGACACCTATAAAAGGGAGGTACCATTTCCGGTCAACTTAAAAATTCGAAAAAAATTTACGTCGTGTCGATAAGAATTTCAGTTACCGATACTAAGTTTCGGTTCGATAGGACTAACGGTGTTCAAAAAATCCTCAAAATACACGGACACACAGACACACACACACACATTTTTTTCTAGATCATGAAAACGTGATCAGTAATCGATTCTGAGTTCGAATCAGTCACAATTTCGAGTTCGAATTTTCGCATGATCACAAAACTTCATCTATTGTTACTACGTATGTACATAGATAAAGTAAAAATAGTCGATCGCTTGCTAAGGTAGACCGCATACTAAAGTAGTACCAAATTAAATATATTTAAAAGGTATTTGAAAAATATACGACCGCGTGCGGATCATTTTTTCATTTCATTTCATTTCATTTCATTTCATTTTTTTTTATTAATAGCTTAATATGCCATAACTAGAGACACGTATTTTGGTAATTTTGTTATTAATGTTTAATTGATGCTGAAATTCGGAATAGATGCTAAATTCGTAAAATATGCGAATAGATGCTAAAATAACAAACAAAAGTGAAATTTGCATAAAATTTATAAAATTAATAGACAATTTAGAAGGTTCTTCCTATCCCTTTGCCCATTTATTATGTGAAGAAATTGAGGGGATAAAACAGAGCTTGCAGTTTACCATAGACGGTGTTTTTCCTGTCGAAACCAAGCAACTGCTTTTGTCTACTACTGTAAATAAAAGAAGACAGTTGGAGCTGTGTATCTAAAAGATGCTCAAAAAAGCGTCTTAAAACTAGACTCGCACTCAAGACCAAATGATATAAATCTATTCTTCCAAACATTGAGTAAACTATTCAATCCATCTGTAGCAGGTGCAAAATCTAATATTAATGTTAAAGAAAGAGTTTTGTTTTTTTGAAACCTGCCATTGTTTAATGTATTAACAGAGGCTCAATGTTTAAAAGGATATCAGCACTTTTTTAGACAATTAATAGAGAATATAAAAAGTGAATCCACGCCGGATATATTGCTATTGTTGATGACAGCAAAAATTAAATATGAAGAGTTTGGTTGTGCAGCTCTAAAATCTATTTGGTGTCCCGTCAATAGTATGGATGCTGAAAGGTATTTTACTAAATACAATATAATTGTTACCGATCGTCGCACGAATCTCAAAAAATAATCTGTAGAAATATGCTCCATGTTGAGTTTTAATAAATTTTAATTGGTATTATATTTTTATATTCATATTTTTGTTCTTTGTATTTTTATATTCATGTTTTTTTCATTGTAATTTTAATTCCAAAACATTTTTGATTTTTTCTATTATTTTTTAATTGTTGTGTTGTCTTTAAATTGTATATATGCATCTAATTTTATTAAAATTCATCGAGATTTTTTATTATTTGTAATTAAACATTTTTAATTAATGCCCTAAGACGCTAAAATGCAAAATAAAAATGCTAAAATTGAAAAAAATAGATGCCCAAAATACGTGTGTCTAGCCATAACCTATGCGATGATATTTCATCGGGCATAACACTAGTAGAATAATAAAAATGAAGTCACTTGCGCGGTCTTATATTGAAAAATTTATATTTAAACGATAAAAACAATTGAATATTACTTGAAATTTTAAAATGAATATACAAATGGAGGCCATTACAGTATAATATATACATTTCAAATTCGACTTTGACATGATTTCTGAACTTCATACATAAATGTGCATAAACTTTTCAACTTCTATCAAATTTTTATTGCGGACAAATAGACATACATATTATATATCTTTATATATGTAATACATACATAGGAGATGAATGAATCATAGGGATTTCACACCCTTGAAATATATTATTACCATTACATTACCTCAGACCTCAGTAACTAAAAAAATATCAAAGCCCATTGGTCTACACATGCATTATTAATAAAAAAAGGCTAAGGGGCATCCGCCCCTAGAAATATTAAAATCGGAATTAAACTGCATGCGACACGGATGTCAATCAGTTTAAACATATGACAAATGTTGAAGCTTTCTGACAATCGTCATGATGTATACAAAAGCTCTTAATGAATACCCACAATTAATATTTAAAAGCTCTAGCTACCCCAAGAGAAGGTAATAAATGCAATCATTTGTCACACTGTTTTTTTTGTCACATTTGTTTAATTTATTTACTTTATCTATGTATGTACGTAGTGACAATAGATGGAGTTTTGTGATCATACGAAAATTAGAACTCGAGATTTTGAATGATTCGAACTCAGAATCGATTACTGATCATGTTTTCATGATCTAGAAAAAATGTGTGTGTGTCTGTGTATTTTGGGATTTTTTGAACATCGTTAGTCCTATCGAACTGAAACTTAGTATCGGTTACTAAAACTCTTATCGATATGACGTAAATTTTTTTCAAATTTTTAAGTTGACCGGAAATGGTACCTCCCGTTATAGGTGTCCTCTTTTTTTAAGATTTTAAATTCAATTATCTCCCAAACCGCTAACTGAATCGGACTGAAATTTTTTTACATGTAATAGAAATAATAATCTTTATTACTTTATATATTTTAAATATTTTTATCTGAACCGGAAGTAGTACTTTTACTCTAGAGAATCGAGGTTTTTTATGTTTTAATCAGAAGCCTTTTGGTTTATTGAACTGAAATTTCATATATATATAAGTTTAAGCTTAATACCAAGTTATATATAAAATTTGGTAAGCATCCGTCAACTGGAAGTGGCAGTTCACTCTTGTTCGATTTTGCATCCACTATTTTTCTCGACCCCTTAAATATGTGTTCTTCACGAAAAAAATCAAGTATAATTTTTGTATCAATGTGATGAAAATTAAAAAAAATCATTAGATTTTTACCTAGTAAAATGAAGAGCATACAGCTCTTCATTTTACTAGGTAAACATTTTTTAAATCTGTATTAAGTATGTATGTAATAAAAATAAAACCACACACACACACACACACACACAGGAAGACATTGTGATTTAAGAGCTTTGAACCAAATCGATCATCTGAATTTTATTTGATGCAAATTTAAATTCATACAATTCCTCGGGGAACGTGGCCAAATGGGGAATATTGATCGTAAAATCGAATTTACGAGCGCAAATATTTCGCAAAATTTTCTATGCAAATCGCTCATTTCCCATATCGTAAATTAGCAATGCACTCTGTTCGCATTGTGTGCAGATATATATATATATATATATGTATGGTAAAGTGCAACAATTGAAATTAAACTGTTTCGAAGTAATGCTCAAACTCACCCCCCCTAAAGTTTATATTATAATTGCATAACAATTGGTCACTCTGACCATTGAATTGGAGTGCGCTCGTGCAACGAAGGCACACAAAATATATAAATTTATTAGAGCGGTCTCGAATATTAGCCCCAATCGATTTGGTTTTCCCGTACTCGGGTACATATGTATATAACGAGCTCGTTTTTTGGAGATATACATATGCATATGCAAAAAGCTACAAATAACGAATTTTTTTTTTGTTTCAGAGACGAGATATAACTTTTCTTATAGATCTATGCCTAGTAAACACGAATCTGGTAATAAAAAATGTTAATTGGCTCGAGATTCGGAGATACATGTGTTTTTTAAATCGCGCGATTTTTCTGTATCTTGGTGTTTTTCGGTCGATGTCTCAAAATATGTCAATTTTCTGTTCAAAATGAATATTGAAATCTATAGTCGGGTATTTTATATTTCATTTTTAGTACTTTTCAGCTTTCAAATCTCTCTAAATAGTAGTCCAGTTTAAATCAAAAGTCAAAAATACGTATTTTCATTTCGGATTTTTTTCCACTGTTAATACTATTTCATATTGAGTATTTTCTATTGAAAAATGTTTATTAGGATAGTGTTCTGGCCACACTATTTTTTGATTTCGTTTAAAAGGGTTAATTGGAAGTGCTAAAAGCCGGTACTAGTATTTACTTGTATTTACACGAATCTGAATTGAATTAATAGTGATAATATATTAAATTGTCTTTATATGAGAATTAAATAAAATTTCACTTAGAAAAATCATATTTCGACTATTCTTGTGGATAGTCGAAATAAACGAATATGTACTTAAGGTATATGTACTTAAATTGAGGCGCACTAAAATTCACTATTAAGTTTTGCTCGATGAATTGGGAAGAGAAACATCTACATACATACATAGCTTCCACAGTGGAAGAATTCAGTGGCAGGGGTTGTCATTCATACAGTGTTTTCAACTCATGTTTTGTGTTTAATCATTATGTATTATGATGATATTTGGTACTTATATGCAAAAGTTTGATTAAAGGTATCACCTTTGGCAACTTGTAGTGACAACATTGGTTTGTATATGTTACAGTGAAATTATAGTTCAAGTGAAAATATATTTTCACTGACGTTTCAGTGAAATCATAACCAGTTACATTTTCGGGGTTGGTTTTATTAATTTAAGATTGTTAGGGTTGCTATTATTTAAGGGTTAGGATAGGTTAGGCTAAGTAAGGGTTGGCCCTATTCACTTAAGATTGGGTTAAATTTATAGAGTTAAACGTTGTAAATTCATTGTTTGATACACTTTCACTGCTTGAATTGGTGGAAATATACTTTTACTAGTGATAATATGGAAATAATGGATAAATAAATAAAAATTTAGACAATTTTTTTTTTGTGTCAATGTTTTATAAAAATATTAAAATACTGTATGTTTCTGTATTTAATAAATAAATAAATACATATCTTCTTCCATTAGTATAATGTGATTGTGTCAGAGAAATGTAAATTTTTCTGGATTGTGTGGAATTCGCATGAAGCAAATTACTTTCTAGTGATTGGAAAATTGGAAAAAACATTTCTTCGTTTCCTATATAGAAAAGAGCATGAGTATTAGCCATATTTCTACCCTACTCTCAGCCTTTTAGGCATACTTGGGTATAAATACCTTGAACTTGGGAGAAACTTCTCATTCATTCGTTTTGTTCTCCAGCTTCTACGTGGTAGTACTAATGCCCATCGTTGCTGAAACATTTGGGACTTTATGTACCTAATAATTATGCGTGTAATATATTATCATTTGATGGTTGTACCTCCTGCTCGCACAGTTCTTTATCGGATGGCTCCTATTTCAAGAGCTATCCGACTTTGTAATGAAATCGTTGCTGCTGAACCTGAATGTGATATTTTCCACCTCAGTGAGGGTAGATTATTTTAACCTATTTAATGTCTGGTAGTCTGCGCTCATCATTATTTTTATAATTGGATGTGATGTATGAGTGGAATTTTGAAGTTTTGTATTTATGGCTAGTTCTTATATTATGTATATTGGTGCTGGCTGTAGATGCATGACATTATCTACTATGTATTCTGTTTATTTGATATTTTACTTAATCTCATATTATTATAATGCTATTGATTTTTATGTGTATGTTTATCTCTCCCTGTTATATTTTCGACCATTGTGGCGCATAAGGGATTCCTGTGATGCCACAATGGTCCAAACTTAAATAAAATAAAATAAATATTGGTTATATAAAAACCAATGTTCGTTATGTATGTACATATAAATGCAATTTTCAATTTAGAATCATAAAATTTGATATAAATGTAATGGTAGTCTAATATATATGATAGTTGATCAAATAGGAAATATTACTATATAATAATAAAAATATATTTTTTAATTAAAAGCATTTATTATTTATTCAAATTAAAAAAAAATCAAACTATAAATGTTTGGAAAAACTTAACTTTATAAAACGTTGAAAAAAAATTCTTGACTTTATAGTGGCGTTTCAGAAGTTTTCTCTCCTGATTCACCAGACGCTTCAGTCGATGGTCCAGCAGGCTTTTCTTCTGGTTTTTCTTCTGGTTTTTCTTTTGGTTTTTCTTCTGGTTCTTTGATAGGATCAGGTATTGGCTCAATCAATTTGAGTTCTTTACTTATATTGCTTTCGCAGGACACGAGTTTCTTTGCTTCCTCAAACAGCTCCTTGTCCTTTTCGTCAGCCTTCAACTTCAACCTGAACACCTTCCTCACAATTTGATAAATGAATATCTTATCATCGCCCACCAGCTCCAACATGGAGTACTCGTGTACCACATTAATTAAATCCTTCAAATCTTCTTCATTGTTATCGACAAGCGGCAAAAACGTATCTTTGGGTACGTTGTCGTCTCCGATAAAGGCCATCAAATAAATCAACTTGACTGCTAAATCACCGTTCTTTTCCTTCCTTTGGATATCTTCTATAGTTGGGTCAAACGTCATCATAATATGTCTACTGTACAACACGCGATTCATATTAGACTCTTTATAAGCTAAAACTTTCAATGGTTCCTTCTCGTGTTCTTCCAACATCTGATTCATCGTGAAGCTGACATCGTGGTCCACATTCCTCATTAACCTGCATCTCCTGTTTATGTACGTGATCATTTGATAGATGACCAAAGGAAAGTAATCGAAGCGTTTGCCGATTTCTTCTGAGAGTCTAGCTTGCCTCCTATTCAGTCTCAGGTCGACATTCCTTATGATGACTTCTCTGCTTTCCTTTTCAAAGTAAGGACCCAGTCTCATGATGTGACCGTTCCCGATCTGATTCCAAGTTCGCTTTCGAGATGTGATTAATATATTTGGCTGGGTGCGTTTGATGAAATCATCAGGCAGATACTTTTCTTGGTGGCCTTCTATCTTATCGAAGATGAACGGTTCTGCGTCATCAAATACTAAAAGGCATTTCGTTCCATTATAATAGTCTACCACGGCTCTCATGATTTCGTCGACAGTCTTGGACTTTTCTTGATCTGCAGTGAAAGCACACATGCCATTTCTCGCCAAACCCCGAAATTGCTCTATTATTTTCACAGGATCCTTTCCATATATCCATATTATATTGTCGCCGATAAACCTTCCGTATTGTTTTATGTACATGTTGACTAATTGGCTTTTGCCTATACCTCCTATACCAGTGATGACGACTAGTTTGTTTTCTTCAAAGCATTTTCTAATTTCTCTCAACTGATTATCCCTGCCGACGAGATAATGTAATGGTTCCACTGAAGGAAACCAGTTAGTTACATTTATCCTCTTCTCCTTGAGAATGTCTCTTATCTCTTGACTGGTTGTGATGTCTTCCTTTGCATCAGACCTCAGCCAGTCACGTAGATGCTTCATCCTATCCTTAAAAATTACTTTCTCTATTCCTCTTTCCTTCACTATTTCAAGGTCCGAAGTGCTCATTATCCAAGTGCAATATTTGATTATTTTGTAATCATCAGGCATGTTAGCGGAGATTAGAAACTCATCGAGGAATTGATCCAACTCCTTGTCGTCGATATGTCCTCTCACTCCCAAGTGTGGAGATTTATTTGTTCCGAAATTTTCTTCCAGAATGAACTTCATGTTTGATTTGAATATCTTTTCGAGGTCCAAACTCTCATTCCGTTCTTGCATTTCGATGATTATATAATCACGGAAGGGCTTGATGTCTATCGGCAGCGGGTTCTCTTTGTGTCTGTTCTGTATGAAGTCTTCTCTAAACTTCGACTTTTCAACATCGATGACATAGTCTTTCAAAAACACACTATTCACGTCGTTCTTTACTTCTTTCTTTTCGAACAAGCATTTCACGAGCCTACGAGCCAAGACCCTCTGGAAACAAGCCCTCACTTTGGGCTTGATTTTGGACAGCTGTCGTTTATCGATCTTGTAGTTTTGGCTAAAGTCTTTCACGTCGAATACCCAGTCAGCTTTTGGATCTACCTTGAATATCCCTTCCCAGGAGCTCTCAGACTCAACGCGAGAATTGGTGCACAAGACGTACTCGTTAAAGTCCAAAATTCTCTTCTTCTCCCGATAATCGATGAAACATCTGGCTAAACTAAGCATCGTTAGTTGGTTTGTGAATAATGACTCGCTATTAACTGTTTCGTCTTTTTTTGATGTACTCAATTGCATGTTTATGTATCGCTTCTGTTGCTCACCATTTTCGTTCGTCCTGTATATAAATAAGTCTGTGATTTCACTGTGCATGGAATCTATGCCTGGTCTGACTTCATATCCGTCGTAAACTGCCCTTTGCAATATAACAAAAACTGCTCTCAGAGGAAACTCCATCTTCACTATTTTATCTCTTTCCTTATCATCAATTTTTCCAATGTATTTGTTGTCCTTTTCGACGTATCCGTCTAACGAATTAATGATCATATTCATGTATGAGTCAAAATATCCTGCAATAAAAATAGTAATCAATGAAGTGATTTATTTAATAAAATACTTAAAATATAATGTGGTTTAAATGCAAAATTAAATTCATATTATAGAAAAAAATACAAAAAAAAAAAAAATAACCAAAGTTTTCTCGTTCTATTTCCTTTCTATGTTTATCTCGTCTTTCCCATGGATCTGGAGGATCTGGTATATGTGGATGTTGAAGATTTCTGAAGTCACTGAAATTTAAAATTATCCCCATAGATACATAGATATAAAATTGAATAAAAACTACAAATTAATATTAATACTAGACAGGAAAGATTATTTTTCCAATGTTTTATCATGGAATTGGTTGAAGAATACTTTCTTTTCTATTTGATGTACATATACATATATATAAATATACATATGTATGTATGTATGCTTATGCAATGTATATATAATAATTTTGGAAAACTTTTTGAACTTAATGATCCTCAATCTTTTTTTACTTCTAAGGTAATGGATAAATGAAAAAAAAAAGATCCTTAGCAACCTTTATAATTAAAGGTCATATATTATCAAAGGTATATTAATAGAGTAAATCAAAGGCAGTTTTTTTTAAAGCAGACCATGTTTTATATTTTTACTACGTATTTTGATTAATGTTGCTATAATTTTCGGAACCTGGTCTAAAACCAATACATTTTTATTTCTACTTTTTCGCTTCTTCAGCAATCCATTAATTACAAAAATATCTTCTCATCCACACTTCGAAATGCAAAATTTTCTACAACTAAGAAATAGCGCAATTAAAAACTGTCAGAACGATCATAAAAGAGTACATATAAATATCTTTAAATTTGTAAAAGAAAACTCTTATCGATTAATTGGTATTATCAATTGATAAACCATGTGAGATATACTAAATATATATCCCAGTAGATATAATAAAAATGCACACACAACCGCTTTAAATGGCGTTCAAATAAATTTATAGTATGACCTGGCCATGATGATGTAATGAGTAGAGCCCGGAATTTGAAGGGGCTGTTTATTGTTCAAAGATTGTAAATGCATTGTTAAAGGTTTGCCGAACCTTTTTTACAAAGGATTTACAACAATGGAACAATAGGCGGCACGTTTCCGGCCCCTTCAGATTCCGACCTCTAGTAACGAGGTAACTTGTTAAGTCACTACGGCAAAGTACGAAAACATGTAAAATAAAATCTAGTATACGGACAACTTATAAAATATAGGACGTTGGTTTAAAAAATTATAGATTAGAACATCTTTGTATTTTTCAAAGACTTGAGACCTCACCTCATTAGCATTGTATTCCTCATTGCAAAAGGAAAATGTCTCCTGGAATGTCTAAGCTCACTAGGTTCACCCATTTTCTTCTAGGTTCTTCTTTTTCTTCTTCTAAATGATCTTCTTCTTCAAAAAACAACCGCTGTAGTCAAATTTCGACGCTACAGTAAGCGACTCCAATGTGCTTATCGATTTATAAATTCAATAAGATATAAGCTGATAAGATAAACTATCTATTGCACCATAAGTTGGTAAATTTTCTAGAATGTTATATTTATTTTGCTGGCAACATTTTGAATTATCATTATAGGTATAATTTAATTGTTTGAACTTTGCAATAATTGCATGCATATAAAATTATTTGGCCTGTTCTATTAGAAATTTTGGAAGGAGGTTGGTATTCAAATAAAATTACTATTTTTTATGTAGTAGGTATTCATATGATATAATCATATATGATATTGCTATTCTGTGTGTCTGTGAGTAAGACTGTGTGTGTATCTATGTGCGATAACGCTCGTCGTACTATAAGGGCGAAAACACACACGGCAGGACGTGGTACGTGGTTTTTTTTTAGATACTTTTAAACGTGCAAAAAAAATGGGCATCCCTTGAATAAATTCATGGGATGCCCAGTACATACCGTCCAAAAAAAAAGACCCCCCCTGGGTGTGTCCGGTCAAATTATATCCTTGTATTTATCCTTGCTTGACAGTGATCGATAACGGTTTTAAGAAATGTAGGAGAACTTGTCGACGTTCCACATACCACATCCCGCGCTGTGTGTTTTCACCCTAATAGTCGTTTCGATACGACATATGTATGTACGTCACAGCTTAAATACTGCTAACAAAACGTACAAATATAATAACAGATCAAGAAAAAACTTCTTTACGTACTGTTTGCTACCAATGTTTCCTCTAGCAATAGAGGAAACATCAGAGCCATCCATTGAAAATTTATTTAATTAATTAATTAATTTTTCTATTTGTGTTTTATATTGTGTATACATATGTAGATAGATTTTACTATTTTTTTTTCATATTAAATAAATCAATATATTAAAAAAGTATTTGAAAAAGTACGACCGCGTGCGGATCGAATACAGGTCCGATACAATTCTTTTATTTTTTTTTTTATTTAATAACTTAATATGTCATAACCAGTCTCCAGCGTTGTGATGCGCCAGCGCCGAAATAAATGGGAACCTTTTTATTTTCTCTCTAGAGAATAAAAAAAAAGGTTAACAATTGAAATTGACAAAAGAAACCCATTTTTTTCGGCGCTGGCGCATCACAGCGCCTATGTCTAGTCATTACCAATACGATGATATTTCATCGGGTACAACACTATAGGTAGTATATTAATAGTAGCATACATGTGAAGTGCATAATAAAGAGAGCAGGAACGTTTTGCCTTCCTTCTACAATTACATATGTACTTATGTACATACATACATATAAAAAAAACCACTGCATATTTCATAAAATGGGCAAATATTTTGACAATTTCATGAATTTGGTATAAAATCAGATATCTACATGTGTACCACTCACGTCTTATTTTATGCGATAGATGCATTCGATGGGATACCGCATAAAAAAAGACTTGGCTTACGTAGAAAAATTAGGAATGCGTTCCATAATTTTGATTATAGAGTTTGGAATCTCCTTACCTAATTATCGCTCGGGTTATTCGGCCCGAATTTGCACAAAACAAGGCCGGTTGGACTTACCTTCTACCTTCTTCAACACTGACACGGACACATGACAACGTCTCCTTGCGACAAAACACGGAACACACCGGATATTGTACGTAACGTACCTAAACAACAAAAATAAAAACGGTGCAACATTATGATGATATCGTCCCAAATTATTTTTTTTTAGAATTTGCATTAAATATTATATAAACCGCATAACTTCAATTCCGCAAAAGAAGAGACCTGAGTATACATATGTATAACCAACCGCGTAGACTAATGATTAGCACATACAGGTCACGGGTTCGAGTCCCACTTGAGTCCCGCTGCTGGCCAGACCTTGATGGAAGATGGCAAAATATCATCAGGCCACTGGCCATTGTGTCGAATACTCCAGTTTCGATTTTTGCATCGCTTCGTGTACGATCGCTGTAAAACATGTCGAAATAAAGGTTATGTTTTCGCGCCGTTATCATTTAACATGCGAAGTTTGGCCGAAAGTCGGCGAATGACCAACCTGTTCGCCACGCACGATTATCGATTAATTAAAGCATGTCCCGAGGTTTTAAACTATTTATATATCGAAATATATTGATTTTATCACAATATTCTTCACTCATACACCAACCAGTAACGTAGACGAGTGGTTAGCATATATACATTCAAATGTAGTGGTCACGCGTTCGAGTCCCACTGGTTGCTGCTGGCCGGACCTTGGTTTGTGACTCCAGGTCGATCGTTTTTTATCAGAGTTTGCCAATTTTTTTAGTTTTTCATTGAAATGGTTCTTGTAAAATTGAAGTCGCCTTCCTATCTCTCTTGCTAATCTTAAGTTATTCAGCGTCTTGAGATTCACCAATTTGATTATAAAATTCTGCACAAATTTCTACATAGATGTCACTGTGGATGTTTGTATGAATTCGCATAGCATAAAATGCTTATGTATATTGATTGTATTGATTGATAGCTAAAATATATATAAATAAATAAATAGATCTGTAAAGGCGAGTGTTCATGCTATATTAAATAAAAAAATTCGGGTGTGACCAACCCATGACTTTATCTATGTATTTGATGAATATAAGAAGGTTACAAAACAAAATTCGATATTGAACTGATGACTATGATAGCGATACAAATTGAGCGCAAATGTATGGAAACTTGCACAAAACAAAAGATCTACTTCCGGTTGTCAGATTTTGTTCAAATTTTTTTCATTACTAAAAATCACTATCAGTATTATACTCATTAAATATCAAGAAAATAAAAATAATTTTAAAGGTCAAAATAAAATAATGAAATATTGTTTTTAAAAAAAATACTACTTCCGGTTTACAAATTCTGACCAAAACCCTACCAGCTCTAAGTTAGTACATAAAGGATAGAAATATAAATTTTCAGCTTAATACGTTCAGGGGTGCGGACAGAGTAGTGGGCACAACATTTTTGACCTTTCCACGAGGAAAAAATCCCACTTCCGGTTCATTAAATTAAGTAATTTTTTTTTTAGTTTTACTTAAAATCACTATTTTTATTATACACATTAAATATCAAGAAGCTTAAAACAATTTAAAAGGTCAAAATAAAATAATGAAAAAATAATGAAATATTGTTTTAAAAAAAAATACTACTTCCGGCTTACGAATTCTGACCAAAACCCTACCAGCTCTAAGTTAGGACACAAAGGATAGAAATATAAATTTTCAGCTTTATACGTTCAGGGGTGCGGACAGAGTAGTGGGCACAACATTTTTGACTTTTCTACGAGGAAAAAAATCCCACTTCCGGTTCATTAAATTAAGTAATTTTTTTTTAGTTTTACTAAAAATCACTATTTTTATTATACACATTAAATATCAAGAAGCTTAAAACAATTTAAAAGGTCAAAATAAAATAATGAAAAAATAATGAAATATTGTTTTTAAAAAAAATACTACTTCCGGTTTACGAATTCTGACCAATACCCTACCAGCTCTAAGTTAGTACACAAAGAATAGAAATATAAATTTTCAGCTTAATATGTTCAGGGGTGCGGACAGAGTAGTGGGCACAACATTTTTGACCTTTCCACGAGGAAAAAAATCCCACTTCCGGTTCATTAAATTAAGTATTTTTTTTTTTATTTTAACTTAAAATCACTATTTTTATTATACACAATAAATATCAAGAAGCTTAAAACAATTTAAAAGGTCAAAATAAAATAATGAAAAAATAATGAAATATTGTTTTAAAAAAAAATACTACTTCCGGTTTACGAATTCTGACCAGAACCCTACCAGCTCTAAGTTAGTAAACAAAGGATAGAAATATAAATTTTCAGCTTAATACGTTCAGGGGTGCGGACAGAGTAGTGGGCACAACATTTTTGACCTTTCCACGAGGAAAAAAATCCCACTTCCGGTTCATTAAATTAAGTAATTTTTTTTTTATTTTAACTTAAAATCACTATTTTAATTATACACATTAAATATCAAGAAGCTTAAAACAATTTTAAAGGTCAAAATAAAATAATGAAAAAATAATGAAATATTGTTTTTAAAAAAAATACTACTTCCGGTTTACGAATTCTGACCAAAACCCTACCAGCTCTAAGTTAGTACATAAAGGATAGAAATATAAATTTTCAGCTTAATACGTTCAGGGGTGTGGACAGAGTAGTGGGCACAACATTTTCAACCTTTCTAAGTGAAAAAAATCCCACTTCCGGTTTATAAAATTTAATGATTTTTTTTTATTTTCATCAAATTGCAACAAGAATTATACTTGAATTTTTTTGTGACGAACACACATGTTTAAGGGGTCGAAAAAAATAGTGGAAGAAAAATCGAACAAGAGTAAACTGCTACTTCCGGTTGACGGATGCTAACTAAATTTTATAATTAACTTGGTATTAAACTTAAACTTCTAGATATGAAATTTCAGTTCAATAAACCAAAAGGTTTCTGAAAAAAACATAAAAAACTTCGATTCTCTAGAGTAAAAGTACTGCTTCCGGTTCAGATAGAAATATTTTAAAAATATGAAGTTATAAAAATTATTATTTGTATTATATTTAAAAAAAATTTATTCCGATTCAATTAGTGGTTTGGGAGATAATTGAATTCAAAAACTTAAAAAAAGAGGACACCTTTAAGGCGAGGTACCATTTCCGGTCAACTTAAAAATTTGAAAAAAATTTACGTCGTGTCGATAAGAATTTCAGTAACCGATACTAAGTTTCAGTTCGATAGGACTAACGGTGTTAAAAATATCCCCAAAATACACACCCACACAGACACACACACACACACACACACACACACACACACATTTTTTCTAGATCATGAAAACGTGATCAGTGATCGATTCTGAGTTCGAATCAGTCAAAATCTCGAGTTCGAATTTTCGCATGATCACAAAACTTCATCTATTGTTACTACGTACATAGATAAAGTAAAAATATATAAAAGATGAAACCGTCCGTTCGTGAAGGATAAAATATAAATAGCTTTTTATATGTCTGTAATAATAATAATATATGTATATAAAATATATAACGCTGTTTGTCTGTCGTGCTTGGGAGCAGTGAATTCATACATCACATGGTTGCGCACTAATGTTGTTCTTTTTCCGATTACGCTGGATTTTTTTTTGTTCGACGTTTTGAATTCATATAAAATATATCGACTACTTCAAAACTATACCACGTCTATATTTTTGATTGATACCAAAACTGTATGATTGAAAGATATCAACTCAAGTGAAGATATCAACGGGCAAAACTCTAGTGAATATATGTATGTATATTGTAATTCGTAATACCGGGATAGCACGAACGCACTCTGGGTCACTGTGGGTAAAACCCACACCGACAAACAAATACACGATTTATATTGTATTTGCATTATAATGTTAACATCTGCATTAAATTGCCAAACTGTGGAATGTTGTGCTATCTATGTAGTGTTTGATCCTAAGACCTAAATCCGCTATCTTCACAAGCTCATACATATTAGATAAAAAAATGTACCTAAATAACTATTGTACACCTTATTTCCTTGCATTTGGACAGATTATCGAGTATCTACATATATATTTACATACATGTGTCAGCAAATTAAAAATTTGGTTACTAAAAATTTCTTAATATCATAGTCAAAATGAGTTTTAATCAACATACAAGAGTTTATTTGCATTTTTTAGGCAAGAATTTAAATGAACAGTTTTTTTTAATAAATGCAGTAACTTTTAAGAAAATTATATAAGTCATAATAGTGAACTATAATACATAGTGAACGGTCAGTAAATCGTGTATTGTTTTAAGTATTTTTGACAGGCTATAGTCAAGCAGGCAGTAAAAGATAATATAAATGATCATTTGCATATTTAAATTTTTATTTTAATACACAAATACCACAGTGTCTTTACATGTAATCACTAATATGTATGACACATGTGGTCAGATAATAATCAAATAACTATATTATATAAACATACATACATGAAAAATATATAAAAATATATTTAATTTTATTTTACACACATTCACAAGCTACCCAAAAAAAATGAAGAAGAAAATTAAAATTATATACTAACCAAATAAATACAGGCCTTAATTTTATATATGTATTAAAAATGGCAACCATTGAATTAAAATAATTAGATTTATATATAATATATAATATAAGTATTTAAATATACGTATCTATAATACATACATATGTGTTTTAAGCCATGTGTTCACTCCAGTTCGTTCATGAACATACTGCATAGTTTGTTCGTACACAAAACTATTGATTTCAGTTAAAGTGCTAACAGCCAAAAGTTTTTTTTTTAATAGACTAAACAGGTGTTGCATCAAACTTTTAGCGGTCAAAACTTTTGAGATGTCAAAACGCCAATTATTTAAAGGGAAAATCCTATGGACACCACATTATAAAATTACTACAATTCTCGTTTCGGCTAATATTATTAATATTGCTAACCAGGGTACACATACATATATAGAAGACAGAAAATGGAGAATAGGTTCTGTGAATACTTAAACTTCTACCTTATATGTAGTATTTGCATGAACAAACTAGTTCGTTTGTCAATTTGTTCTATTGTGTACAATATAACTGGCTGGATTGGTTCGTGTATGAACAAACTAGCATGTTCATTAACGAATGAAATTTACACATGTTATTACATATGTATATACCTATACATTACTTTTCCTTATTCTACATATATCCATTAAAGAATATATACAGATAGATAAAGTGGAAAATAGACTGAGACTTACACAAAAATACTGAAAATGGAGATGTCTCTAATATATTTGTGTATATGAAATATGTATATGACATCTAGTTTGTCATTGTAAAAGTGTAAAGGGAGATTCTTCAAACCGATTGATCATCGCAAAAAGTGCAAGTGCATCGTGCAAACAAAAGTGTGCCAATTTTGAACCAGGAAACGAACAGAATTCAATCATAAACCCATCGATTACAACTGTCATACGCGGCTTGTTTTCATTGTTATTATTTATTACGAATCGCGATCGATTTTACATCAGCAGTAGGGTTAGACGAGTGAAATGCGATTGATTGCAAATCGATGATTAATCATGACAGTATCTGTGGACATACCTTTTCGATCCATGTAAAAATTGTTATAAAATTAAAAAACGACAAATAAATATTGTCGTTTGTTCCTCATTTAATGATTAGTATTATCGGCTAATAAATATTCGATATGCCAAATGAAGACGTCAGACCCGTGTAATTATTGACAGCATAATTAGTTAATTATTGACAGTTAATTAAATTTAGTTAATTATTGACAACTTTTATAGTGATCATTCATTTTAAATAGGCGTGTATTAAATTGAACAGTAATTTATTCAGCTTTTGATCAGTAAAAGCAGCTAAATTGTCAGTAAATATTTCGAAATTATCAGTGAGTATTCTATATGATCAGTCGTCATATACTCAGTTATTAAACTCAATGATCAGTTATTAAACTAAATGATCTGTTGTTAAACTAAATGATCAGATAATAAAATGAAACGAAATCATTTAGTTTAAAATGAGAAATATCTTATAAGATGAGAAAATTAAAATTTGACCAAAATAAATACCGACATAATCGTAAATGAATAGGGCTAATCCTAACTTAACCTAACCTAACCTAACCCACAAATAAATAAGTGTTAATTTACTACTCGTTTATTATATTCTACTGATAATTTAGAATAAATTACTGATCAAGTTTATAATTTATTCATTTTTTTACTGACCACATCTGGAATTATAAACTGACCGAATAATTCGTTGCCTTTTGAATACCTATACTAACCAAATAAACGCAAGCCTTTTTATAATGAATGCTTTATTTACAGATACAAAATTATGCTACTTATGTATATGTAGTTTGTGCATTCATATGCAATTCTGGTTTCTAAAACTTATTTGTCACCCCTGCTATATACATACGTATTGCATATTTATGCTATTATGATGTGTGGTGGCGAAAGATAATATGCAAACGATCTTCAAACACCCCAACACTGACCAAATGGTCCCCTAGCATCAATACCAGTTTTTTTTTCTTACTTTTTCATTATTCGAAAAGTGCTTTTTGATTGAATTATCTCGATGCAATCAAAACATTAGCTGCGACTCTGCATAATGATATGCAAGTGACCACCGACTGCCCTTTCACAATGATAATATTTTCTTTATGACTCAAACTCGTATTGATCTGGTGGTGAATATCGCATCAGATATGCCTTATATGAAATTTAAAGCTTTGTTACAAAATAAAACCAACTACTTTCCATAGTTTACACAATTCACTGTCCCAGTTGTTAGTTAAGAGATATACCTATAGTTACCCTAAATGCAATTAAATCATTAAGTTCTTATTAGAGCTTGTCGAATGGAACCAGCTAACGACCAGTACATGACTTTTTCGAATCACCATTGATTTGTAATGCGATTAATTCGATTCGAAAATGGTGGACCAATAAATCAACGGGAGGCGATCGACGGGCCATCTGTTGCCGCTCTTTTAAACTAGAGTGAGACTTTCAGTATCTATCAACCTATGCGTAGCTAAATATTAATGATACATTTCATTTAAATTAATACTAAATTAAAAAAAAAGCGTTATTCTTAACACTTTGCCCGCGGATGACCGCTGCAGAAGTCATGCTAAAAACACCAGCAGCGAGAACGGCGTGATTCATGACTTTATCTATGTATTTGAGAAATATAAGAAGGTTACAAAACAAAATTCGATATTGAACCGTACAGACAGATTATGAAATACTAATAACTATGACAGCGATACAAATTGAGCGGAAATGTATGGAAACTTGCACAAGACAAAAGTTCTACTTCCGGTTGTCGGATTTTGTTCAATTTTTTTTAATACTGAAAATAACTATCAGTATTATACAAATTAAATATCAAGAAAATAAAAATAGTTTAAAAGGTCAAAATAAAATAATGAAATATTGTTTTAAAAAAAATACTTCTTCCGGTCTACAAATTGTGACCTAAACCTTATCATCTCTAAATTAATACATAAATAATACTTTTTTTTTTCAGCTTGATACGTTCAGGAGTGTGGACAGAATCGAGACGACAACATTTTTGGCCTTTCTTAGAGGAAAAAATCCCACTTCCGGTTTATTAAATCTAATGATTTTTTTTAATTTTCATCGCAAATATTCAAAAATTATACTTGAATTTTATCATTAAGATAGTGCATGTTATAGTGGTCGAAAAATATTGTGGAAGAAAAATCAAACAGGAGTTAAGTGCCACTTCCGGTTTAGGGATGCTTACCAAATTTTATACGTAACTTGTTATCGCGCTTAAACTTATAGATATGAAATTTCAGTTCAATAAAACAAAACATTTCTGAGAAAAACATAAAAAACCTCGATTCTCTAGAGTAAAAGTATTACTTCCGGTTTACAAATTGTGACCTAAGCCTTATCAGCTCTAAATTAATACATAAATAATACAAATATAAATTTTCAGCTTGATACTTTCAGGAGTGTGGACATAATCGAGAAGACAACATTTTTGACCGTTCTTAGAGGAAAATATCCCACTTCCGGTTTATTAAATCTAATGATTTTTTTTAATTTTCATCCCAAATATTCAAAAATTATACCTATATTTTTTTCGTGAAGAACACATGTTTAAGGGGTCGAAAAAAATAGTGGAAGAAAAATCGAACAACAGTAAACTGCCACTTCCAGTTGATGGATGTTACCAAATTTTATACATAACTTGGCATTAGGCTTAAACTTGTAGATATGAAATTTCAGTTCAATAAACCAAAAGGTTTCTGAGAAAAACTATACTAAACCGATACTAAGTTTCAGTTAGATAGGACTAACGGTGTTCAAAAAATCCCCAAAATACACGGACAAACACACACACAGACACATAGCCACACACACATTTTTTCTAGATCATGAAAACGTGATCAGTAATCGGTTTTGATTCAGTCAAAATCTCGAGTTCGAATTTTCGCATGATCACAAAACTTCATAGATGCAGTAAAAAACGTATTTGGTGTCAGTTGAAATATTTAGTCATTTTAATAAATAGACGTTGATTATTTCTGCAGTTTGTTAGTGGCCCCCATACCACCGATTGAAATACACTGGCTTTGAGAGTATTTAAAACCGGGAAATTCAAAAAATTTCGCACGCGATTATAATACATATTACCGGTTTTGAAAAGCGTACCAACAATGCAAACAATCGATATATGTACATAGTTGTATATTTGTCGCTGCGACTCGTTTGCGCATTGTTCAGATTCGGACCTTTATACCGGAAACGTGTTCGAGGCGCTAATTATCGGGATTAGTCGCGAAAACCAGACGCGAACAAGGGGAGCAAAATGTCGTCAGGCCACTGGCCATTGTGTAGAATATTCCATATTTATTACCCCAGTTTCTATTTTTGCATCGCTCCGCTGTAAAACATGTCGAAAGAAAGGTTATGTCTTCGCGCCGTTATCATTTGACATAAGAAATTGGCCGAAAGCCAGCGAATGACGAACCTGTTCGCCACGCACGATTATCGATTAATTACAGCGTGCACTAAGGTTTTAAACTATTTCTAATGCAATTCCGAGACAAGTAGTCCGAAATATATTGATGTAATCACAATATTCTCCACTCATACACCAACCAGCAGCGTAGACTAGTGGTTAGCATGTATACTTTCAAATGATACATCGAGATTAAAACGACATCCGTCGTTTGCTTCTATAGACTGCCTTTAATACCAATTAACCAATTAACTGCAAATTAATACCAAAAGCGTTTAACGATTCTAAAGTTGCTCATTTTATAGTATTATCAACGATTGTAGTAACCATAAAAATCAAAAAATATTTCCGCTTGTAAATCAATATTTATCCAAAACAGGAATAAATTTAAAATTATTAAAATTGGGGGTTTAAGGGGGGGGGGAACTTCAGAACTTTCAGATTCAACTTTATAAACAATAAAGGATTTGAAAATAGATTTAAAAAAATGCATTGGATTTGGGGGCGACAATGCTAATGTTAATTTTGGTGGGCGACAAAGAAATGGAAGTAATAATGTGTACAATAAATTGAAAATATAAATTGGAGCAGACATTGAAGGAATCGGATGCCCTGCTTACATTTTATATAAAACAGCTGGCCAATTATTATGTGACATTGATCAAATATTTAGTTACTTTGCAATTTACACCGTCAGAACAGAAATACTAAAAGAGTTCTGTGATTTTGCTAATATTGAATTGAAAAATCTACTCTCATAGAACCTACATACTACCTGCAATAGAACGCGCTCTAAAGCTAGCACTTTTCATTTAAATAAATTAAAAATAGATGGAAAAAAAAGTACAGAAATTCTAAATATTATCACTTCGATTGAAAATACATCTATAGAAAAGTCAAAGATTTGATTTTTGGAAGGGGGGGGGGGGTGTCCCAGTTTGACTTGCATGAAATCTGACAACTCTACACATTAATAAAAGTCTCTATAAATGTACTAACTCAATATCAATACGATTGTCAAATTACGCCTTCTTGAGGTGGTAGCATTGTATTGATGTATTTATTCAGTTGGTTGGTAAAAATCTCGGTCCTGCCTCAAGATTGTGGAATTGATTTCCACCCAGCCCACTTCCCGATTATCGATTGTAATTTTCTTGGAAAAGCGTTTCCCTTTTTTGGGTCTGGAAACGAGGGCAGTGTACCGGGGGAAATTCGTGCACGCGTCGTGACGTCACGCCAAGCACGCGACCATTGTTCGCGTGCCACGTGTCACGGCCTTTATCTCGCGCGAGACGTAGCACGAAAGCTTATATTTAAGTATTTGCTCACCAGTCCATTTTAGTCCACTTGCAATAACGTCACTCACGACGACTATGTCCTTCTAGGCATCTTAATAATTATTTATCTATGTGTCCAAAAAATGTTTAAAAGATTCAACCAAGATTATCGCAAGAAAATCTGAAGATTTGGATGGTTGATATCTTCTGTCGGTACGGTGTATGACATACAGATGGTTTCATAAGTACGCATAGTTATACAGAATGTAGGTATATCTTTGATAAATGTAATAAAAATGAGTCTACATAGAAAATAAATAATTTTTAACCTCAACGAAGGTTTATACGGCCTAAATCTCCAAAGATAAAAAAATCTAAGCCGATTTTCAAACAGTTGTACGATCTTTAGAGTGAATTTGATTAAATTAAAAAATAAAAATTCGTCTGCGACACATTTTTTTTAATATAACGTTTTGGAGGTTACTTATATTTTGATTTTTAAATGCTTTTTATTATTACTTAATTATGTTCACAATACATCTTATTTTATAGATACTGATCGACTGATCATTTTCTATTTGTTACAATTTTAATTTAATTTTGTTAGTAATCATAGTATTTACTTATTTATAAACAGAGAGAAACTACAGCTAAAATATAAATTGTAAAATAAATAGTTAAACATAAGCCAATTAAAAGTTTCTTCAGATAGCATGAAAAATGAAAAATGGAACTTTCTATGAAGGATTAGCCAATCAAAAAAGAAAAAAAAATAATAACAATAAAAAAAGAAAAATAATGAAAAATTTGTAAATTATATTAGAAAGTAATAGTAGATTATGGTGAGTAACAGTATTATATTATTCTAATGTTAATGTACTGCATAATAGGAAAAAGAGCTCAAAAACCTATTTACAATTCTTATAAATGCTCATAATACATCTGATACATAATATTATTCAAAGATTTTTAAATTCTTTTTATAATTACTAAATTACATATGTTCACAATATATCTTATATCTATTTTAATAGCTATTGATCTACTGATCATTTTATATTTTATAGTTTTAATAAAATTTTGTTAGTAATTATAGTATTATATTATTCTAATGTTAATGTACAGCATAATAGGAAAAACAGCTCAAAAACCCATTTACAATTCTTATAAACGCTCATAATACATCTGATACATAATATTAATCAAAGATTTTTAAATTCTTTTTATAATTACTAAATTATGTTCACAATACATCTTATATCTATTTTAATAGCTACTGATCTACTGATCATTTTCTATTTTACAATTTTAATTTAATTTTGTTAGTAATCATAGTATTATATTATTCTAATGTTAATGTACAGCATAAAAGGAAAAAGAGCTCAAAAACCTATTTACAATTCTTATAAATGCTCATAATACATCTGATACATAATATTATTCAAAGATTTTTAAATTCTTTTTATAATTACTAAATTATGTTCACAATACATATTATATCTATTTTAATAGCTACTGATCTACTGATCATTTTCTATTTTACAATTTTAATTTAATTTTGTTAGTAATCATAATATTATATTATTCGAATCTTAATGTACAGCATAATAGAAAAAAGAACTCAAAAACCTATTTACAATTCTTATAAATGCTCATAATACATCTAATACATAATATTAATTAAAGACTCTCTAAATCAGGTTACTTATATGTATTTTAAATAAAATATGTATAAGCGGGTAACATTCGGTGAATAGTTCAGATCGCATTTTAAATAATAATCGGCATGTGACGTTGTTGCAACTGTGCATTTCGGGTGCACTCAAACAAATTACAATATATTCGTTCGGTCCCGTTCAAGTTTGATGTCTGACGTAATAAAGTATTAGTTTTCAATGTAATTTCGGTTGGTAGACACCCACGCTTGGTGATTAAATTCGGCGTATTTATTCCCTTTGATATATCTTCGGTCCTGCAACCAGGATCGAACTGGAACACAAAAAAATACAATTAGGTATCAAAACATCACATATTAATCTAATAAAGGTATTAAAATGCATGCGTAGAAATAATTTTATGTATAATATGTAATATCAAGATAATTACCCATTCATGTTGGAACGAATCCAAAGAAAATTTCTCCATTTACTATATCTATGTATGTATGAAGACCAATCTGTTCCTTGGTGCCTTGATGTCTTAAGAGCTTTGTGAAATCTAAATTTTGTCTTCCCATCAGAGCTAAAAAAAATATACTACAATAGTTGACTCTCCCCACCCCCCCTCCCCCTAAAACCGTTCGATTCCTCAACATGCAACATTATTGAGATATCTTCAATGTCAGTTATGATGAGGTGGTCGGGTAGACATTTTTTTTATTACTATTGTTATTTTTTTAATACTTTATATAAATTTTTTTAACAGTTTTTATTTGTAAATATGTATTTAACTATTGTATTTAACGCATTGAGTCATCGTATGAAGCAGATTTTTGCCCAAGTCGACCCGGGATCGAAATTCCTGGGAATTTCACGTTCTTTAAATGTTGTTATAAAGGCGAATTTATATCACATGCTGAAACTATTATGAAGCGAGTGTATCCTTCTTGTATTGAAATGCTGATAATTTAAAAAATATATTTTCACTTTTAACAATAAAACCAACTTTGACCGAAACTGAAAGAGGTTTTGCCATTGCTGGAAATATTTGCAACAAATCGAGGCTTTCAATAGATATATTGCCAATTTTTTTTTACATATTTTGTAAATAAAAAAATAAAATAAATTGAAACAAAAATGTTTACATCATATGTATGTATAATCGGTTCCGAGTTCCGTCCCGTGTCCCGGGAATTGAAAAATTCCCGAAAATCAGAAACCCTACTATGAAGTCACTATTATATAGTGACTTCATAGTAGAGTATAGTATAGTGACTAGTGACTATACTATAGATTTTTACAAAAAACTGGCTGAATGCCAGAATAAGGCATGCAATACCCGTTCCTGTTCCTGTTCCAGTTCCCGTTCCCGTTCCCATTCCCGTTTGGATGGTTGGTCCCAAGTGATGGTTGTAGCTCAACTCGTGTCTCTTCAAAGCAGTGTCATCATAAACCAACTGGTAACGTGGTTACCAACAAACACATTACCTTGACTACACAATGGCGCTTCAAACTTTTGCATCAGTAAAATCGTAATTACGAATATTATTATTAAGAGGTTTTTTTTCACAGTAAGCTTCCCGGACATGCATACAACAAATCCTGAAAGTTCCATCGTAATCGGTTGAGTGGCTTAGGAGCCTATACGAGACAGACAGACAAACAGACATTCAATTTTATATGTATAGAAAAATATAATAAATAAAATAATAATATTAACGTTTTATTATTAAACTGCAGATGCTTTTTAGCGATTATAATTAAATATTCCAAAAATATATTTTAATATATACATATATATTTTAATACGGATCTGCATTTAATACGAACAAAGGCACAGCCAGTCTTATGTAAAATGTAATAATAAAAAAAAGTTGTAAGCCGGTCACGTGCCCCATAAAATGGGCACTCTGTTTGTTCTCTAGAAATGGTGTTTACCCATTAAAGTTATGGATTTTTCAAAAACATCAGGAATCAAACACAAAAATAATGCATCAATAACCATGCTCTACTATTTCTATGTATTTTAATTCTTTTAATAAAAAAATCCCCTAATTTTATGTACTTATATAAAAAAAATCATATTTATAATTGAAAAATGTATCTGTTATTAAGGCAATATATAGTACACATATCTTCTAGTTTTGCATTTTATTTGGTCGTAGTGAAAGTCGACACTTTCCCACGAAAGAGTCAGAGTCACCCCTAACCTCCCCCAATCGAACGGCACGCGACTCACACAATTAGTACAGTCGTGATCGCTCGAGCGTATTCACACTATGTACAAGGCACGTGAATAATAAAAGTTTTTTACTATTTGCATAATACAATTCCTCAAAATGTTATCGAGATGTATAAATATAATATGATCTGATCATTGGAATCGTAGGCCAGAAGTTTACTATTCGAATCAGGTTAAAGCAAAGTGTAGATGCGGGTCAAAGCATTTGTTCAAATTTTTTTTGAAGTTTTGGGTTATGATATATGTACATATGTAAGTACATACATACATATATGAGATTTTGTTGTAATCAATAAATTAAAAAAAAATTGTTCATTTCATTAGCCTTGTTTAAGATTCATGTTTAAGGTTCATATTTTCTGCTTCTCCTTGAAGTAAGCCCCTCACTATTTACATTCAAATCGCAAAAAAAATCAGTTTTTAAAATTGTTGTAAAAGAGTTAGAATTACACTGTATTTTAAAATGTATTTATGAAATTTTGATACATTATTTAGTGTTTGTTATTAGGCGGTTACTCAAAAACCTTAATTTAACCTTAAGAGGGCTTTGTCCATACAAACGTATTACACTCCTCCCTTCCTCAATTACGGCACTAGAGAAATTATTTTTTAATATGCTATGGATATCCACCTTAAGCATGTTTCTATTTTTTTTATTTTTTTGATTAGTTATTTTTTATAGGAGCTAGGAGCCACCAAACATTTATAAAATCGCCTCGTTTTTACACCCACGAAAAGAGTCCAGCGTGCTAATTTAACGGTTGATTTTTAAAAAAATACGAAGACAAAAACATAGAAAATATCTTTCACATAACGATGATGAAATTTTTTTTTAAATTGGTCCACTACTAGCTGAACCCGGCATGCGTTACAATGGCACAATAACACATGCAATTCTCGTTCCCGTACCCGTTTCTCGATTTTACCCTAACAACTCGGGTGGCGACGCGAACACACTTGAAATTATTACGTTGCAATGCCACACATTCCCGTTTTCCCATTCCCGCTCCCGTTTTTGGGCGATTTTTTTTACAGAAACCATCGCGGGCATGCATACAATAACTCATGTAAGTTTCATCGCAATCGGTTGAATGGTATGTTAATGCGTAATTTAATTTGAGTATTAAGTATTAATTTGAAACTGAAGCATTCACTTATCGAGAACGGGAATTGGATGCGTTATTGGGGCATTAAAACGCATGCCGGGTTCAGCTAGTTCAATATGCAAATGAATTATTATAAATGAAAATAAATGCGATTTATTAAATCGTTCGAATTGATGATTGACGATCCCACAGCCCTGGTATTCACAGATCAAATATACCGAAACTACTCTTCCATTAAGTCTTATCTACTTCAGATGATAAAAATTCGGCACATTGAAGAATATACTATACATAAAGTCCTAGTTGTAGATGTTTTAGATAATACGTAGCCGAAGTACATTTTTTTTTCAATGTATTTATATATACGTATACACATATGCATTATACTCACATATACATATCAAACACATAGGACGCATACATATTTTTTCCCCGAAAAATTGACAAGCAATAAGTTTATCTGTGTTCAAACAGAGCAGTGTGTAAACAATGGTTTGCGGTACCCGTGTGAAACTGCTGTGAACCGTTTTCGGAAGGGAACGAGCCAAAGTTCCCTCGGGTCCCTCAATTCCCTTCAATCCCACGCACTTGAACGGTCATGGCCGATGTTGACCATCATCCCCCCACCCGTTCGGGAACCTCGTAAAGGAAGAGGGCTAAAAGTACCAAATCAAACATACTTTCAGAGCTGATAATATCGATTCTTCTTCTTTAACTATCATATGTATGTATGTACATAAGTGCTTGATTTTTAACATAGCTGCTTTAACATTTGTGACAACTTTTCTTGTGAAATGTTGATCACCGCCTTGTATTACCAATATTTGTAGTAAGTCAATCTATTGCTCATTTCAATGATTTTTACAATACAAATACATATGTATATTAGATAATGGTGACGTAAATTTGTTTAATTTTCATAAGAAATCTGAATTTCGGTCGTACATATGTAGTTATAGATTTAAACACAAAGAACAAATCTATGTACATACTTGTCTTCTAGTGATTTTTACTCTATATATAAATTAGCCAGCAGTATGGCTCAGTGGTAGCGTGTATGTTTTTAGCACCGCTATATTGCTGGTTAGACTTGGATATTTGTGAGTCCAATTTGATAGTTTCTTATCAGAGTTTGCCAATTTTATCTGATCATTGTTGAAACGGTTCCTCAAAATTGGAAAAAAAATCATCCTACCTGCTGGCACAAATCTTCTGTATTTAATCTATGTACAATTTATAAAAATTATGTACAAATCTAAATCCATAGATGTTTCAATGGATTAATTAATTAATTGATTGTTAACGTCGTGTTCTTCAGCTTCTCGAAATACAGTGATTTATTTATTTATTTATTTATATAGCAAACTGCTAATGATTGTATCACAAAATAACAACTAAAATTATAACTACAAAAAAATACCATTAGTAGCTGAAACATAAAATTATAATGCCAAACATTGCATTTATTATCTAATACAATTACATCATCTTCCACAAAGGTATCCATTAGCACCCTTCAAGAAAGCACCAATGTTATTAGTAAAGCCCGGACCCAGAGGGTGCCGCGTATTGTTCAAATGTTGTAAATGCATTGTTAAAGGTTTGCCGAACCTTTTTACAAAGGATTTACAACAATGGAACAATGAGCGGCACCTTGGCTATCCTACCTCTAGTTATTAGCACTTCTAATTAGAGGTAGGATAGTCACAGTGCTATCCATTGTTCCATTGGTGTAAATCCTTTGTAAAAAAGGTTCGGCAAACCTTTAACAATGCATTTACAACCTTTGAACAATACGCGGCACCTTCTGGGTCCGGTGACTACTTCTAATGCTCTCAGGGAGGGCATTATACATAGATTTGAACACCTCTGTGAAAAACACCTCCTGCAGTTTTAGCTTTCTTAACTCTACCTATAATTAATTTATTCCTATTTCTAGTTTTATAATTATGTATATCTCTATTCCTAACTATATGATAATTAAAATATTTATGTAATATAAACGCTGCATTGTTTTTAATCAATTGTATAGGAAGGCGCATTGGGGTCTTCTTGTCAAGCCTGCCTGGTATATATCTATGTAAAAATAAAAATAAAAAATAATCATCAACCTTGAGATTTTGACTGGTTTGTACTTAACATCGACCATTGATCAAGATTTTATTGTTTTTACAAAAGTGTGTGTGTGTGTATTATTTTAATTAAAATGTGTACACAAATCCAAACTTCCAATATATATATGTATCGTATGAAATCGATTCCATTATGAAAATTTCCCCTCAAGTTCTGGCCAATAATAATGGCACAAACATTAATTCAATTATATTTCTATTTTGTTTGCCACACTCCAGTCATAATCGGAAGGGGGACGGATCCTGCAGCCGAGATGAAAGCAAGGGGGTGCCTATGGCGATACGGTTCACGGGGGTGGTGGTGGATTTGGACGATCATTTCCTGACTCCACATTGCTATGGTTGGACGTCTCCTGCAGCACCATCAGACCTCATCTAAAATGTTGAAAAACATAGCCGCGGAAGTTCGCAGGAGATGCTGCAAGGTAAAAATCTTACGACCCAAAACTTTTCGTATAAAATAAAACACAAATCAATAGAACTTTATTTACAGATTTTGAAAAGGCTCAACCTTTTAAGAGACGACAGATCGAACAGCACCCAAAAGATCAACAGAGTAGAACCACTGCTTTCAGTGCCAAATGATTTGAAAGCATCACAGCTTCCATCCACTCCTCCGTTTCCCACAACTGGTGACACTGGCTCAATTTATGAAAACGTCTGCTATGACTCGGCGTATGATTCGGACGACTTTGATGATGAAGAGTCGAGAAGTGTTACAAATGAGACTGCATTGTACGGAGAACGATTTGACAATGTGTGGAATCAAACGATTGAATCATTGGTGGTTTTAGCATGTATTAATGGACATCATCCTGTTTAAATTGTCCATATTTACTTGTGCGTAATTTTTAAATTGCGTAAGTGGATGGTCTTATTGTATCTATTGTAATATAAACAGATATTTATTTTAATATAGTGCTTTCTAGTCAACTGTATTTTTTTTTTACTACCAAGTTTCACTAACTTATCCATCTACCCACAAAATTTCCTCACCCCACCCACCTTACGTCAATACTGACTTTTCACACTTGCTTTGGTTTAATTCGAGCGCTTCTTTCTTCAGCTAACTCTAGTCATACCTTTCACCCATGTGTTTCGATTTCTGTCTCTTCTACAATGCCTAATTTTTAATGCAAAAGTAATAATATTTCACCCAAATGTACTTCATCTCAATTTCATTTGTCTATTTATCCCCCTTTCTTTGTTGTTGGACATGTTGATGACTTCTGCTAGTTTAACCACTTCGATCCCAAGCGGACAGGGGTATCCTATGTCCTATATACTTTTTATTCGATAATTATTTTTTTAATTCGGTTTTATCAGTTTTAAAAAACACGTCATAAACATTAAATATATACATATATGTATGTAATGACAAGCAGCGATAGTTTTAACTTGAGGTATTCAAGTGGTTATCTATTTTAGATCCGTCATATGACGGGATGAAAACCAGACTGGTACAAGTGACATTTTTTAAAAAAAGCTGGTTTAAGTGCTACAATAATAGCATTTCATTTTATTTGATATTATTTTAGCACTTCAACCAGATTTTTTTAAAAATGTCACTTGTACCAGTCTGGTTTTCAGCCCGTCATATTTAATGTGCATCATTATTTTTGTGTTTTTTCTAATTATCTTACTTAATTGCTTAATTTGAATCTAATTATTATTATTAGTTTATTGTTGTTATAAATATAATCTAGGTTATTATTTTTATTATTATTTTATTTATTGAAAAATCAACAGACAGGATGTACATAGATATGTATAAAAAAACAAATAGTAAATAAATAATATATGTAACATCCGAGTCCAATAACAGATTTGTACAAAAATGAAAAGATATATATATAAGGAAAACAAATTAAAAAGTAAAGAATAAAGGCATGACAAAATATGTAGAACATTGCATAATTAAACTATAGTATTAAAATATTGGGAAAAGGTTATAAAATAGAATATAAAAAGAAATTGAAATTTACAAATACAAATGAAAATTATCTTACCACTATCATTGGTATTATTATATTGTTATTTTTTCTTTTTAATGTTTAAATTTTTCTTTTTCTCTCACCTACCTACATACATGCGAAAATTTTTAAATTGGTTTATCTTCTAATAATTATTTTTTGTTATCAATTTTTTAATAAATAAAACTGTAAATTTTCCTAACAAAATAAATAAATCACAATCAACTATTTTATTTTTATCTTAACTTTTATATATAAAATAAAAAGCGATGCAGAATGCTTTATATGTACAGCTTTAATATTGCCAAAGTTACAAACCACATATGTATGTAGTTTCAAACCTACACAGTACTCCGAATAATCATATTAAACTAGCAAAGGTACCCGGCATCACCCGGCCAAAAATCTTTAAAAAAATACATTTAAAAGAAACGAGTGAATGTTTCAACTAAAATACAAAGCATCACTAATCATAAATACATAGATATCAAAAAAAATCTAATGTCAAATTTTGATTTCATTTAATTCATTTGTTAAATTTTTATTTTAAAAGAAAATAATCTCTTTTGTTTTGAATATGATGGCGCTGCACGCGGCGACAGTAGCAAGTTTTTGGCCGGATATGCGGAAGCAATGCGTGCGAGAGGGACGCGCATACTGACATATGGCAACGGCAATGAGTGCGAGCGAGACGAAAGCCGTGGGAACAGGTCTTTGGGCGCAGTCCCAGCAGTCACACACCTTTGCCGAAAGGGGAGACTACACTATGATACATAAATATATCGAATAAAACATATGCCTCAAACACACATGCATATAGCATTTGCGAATTATAATCGACACTGCATACGTACATATGTCATATGAGAGCGGGGTGGGAACAATTAGACGATTAGTATCTTCAAAATTAGCACTTGATATTATTAGTAGTAACACGAGGCACTATATAACGGTTCGGTGATTACTGGTCACAAAATCACTAAAACCTCTATAACTATCATACTAACTATAAATCTCATCTGGCAGCCGAAAAGTCCATCATACTAACGATAATTATCATACTAACGAGAACTTGTGTGTCAAATATTGCGTATTCGCGATTTTAATGGCACAAATTGTGTTTGTGACCGCCGCAATGTGACTAATAATCACTATAAAAAGTGAGCACGGTTTGAAAAACTGAGCATTGCTTTGTGACGTAGTACGAACAATCAGTGTGATGCCAGTTGACAGACATCAGTGTGTGTGTGTGTGACGAAATAAGCCTTTTATATTTGACTAGTGGCCTGTGTGCAAATATGTACTTGTGCACTCCATTTGATCGGCCGACATAAACAAAATAATAAATTTAAAACACTAAAAATAATTAAATTTTAAATATTGTTATTATATTAGTGTTGTAGCCGATGAAATATTATCGCATGGGTGTTGGCATATTAAGTCTATATATATATAAAATTGAATGTCTGTTTGGCTGTTTGTCTGTCTGTCTGTCTGTCTGTCTCGTATAGGCTCCTAAACTACTCAACCGATTACGGTTGAACTTTCAGGATTTGTTGTATGCATGTCCGGGAAGCTTACTGTGAAAAAAAATTTACTGACGTGAAAGTTTGAGCGCCATTGTATAGTCAAAGAAATGTATTCGTTGGTAACCACGTTACCAGTTGGTTTATGACGACACGGCTTTGAAGAGAAGTTAGTTGAGCTCCAACCATCACCTGAAATGGGAACGGGGATTGCGTGCGTTATTGTGGCATTGCAACGCATGCTAGTTATTAAATAATAAAAAAAATTAAAAGAAATGTGACGATTCTGTGTTCGATCCACACGCGGTTGAATTTTTTTCAAATACCCTTTAAATATATTTATATGTAATTGTTTAATATTTAAAAAAATGGTAAGAACTACCTACCTACCTACATATAAACAATATAAAACACCAATAGAAAATTAATTAATTAAATAAATTTTCAATAGATGGCTTTAAATGCGCAGAGACTAATTTTCCAAGAGAAAACATTGGTAGCAAACAGTATATATAGAAGTTTTTTCTTTCATAATTATATTCTTACTATTGGCAGTGGTTAAGCTGTGATGTACATATGTGTGTCGAATTGAAACTAATATTATAGTAAGGCGAGCGTTATCTTAGATACACAGATACACAGACAGAATAGCGATAGTATATATATATATATAATGCCGCGTTTCTTTCCACGATTCTAAGGTTAAAAAGAGAGACGGAGCATGGTTACTGAGTACTTCGTACAGTAACATGCGTAAAGCCTACACTATGTCACGTCTCTTTCCACGATATACGATTCTAAAGGGAGAAAAAGAGACGGAGCATGGTGTTAACAGCAAGTACTTCGTACACACGCACACACACACGCATTAGACAATTATTATATACGATATTAATATTGTTATAATTAAAGGTTCACCAATTGTCAACCATTTTTTACAAAGTTTATACTATGCTCTCTTGCTTTGTACAGTAATGGAGAGGTCTATTGCTAATTGACGAGCATCCACCTAATGCCTTTCTCTGGTTATAATTTGATAACATCTTCACTAAAATATCGGAAGAACCTAAGAAAGTAATAAATTGATTAGTTACATAAAAGTTAACTGGATGTCAGTCATTTTCTGAAGATTATATCACGTAGAACCTAAATAATTGATATATTGTTGGATATTGTCAATCCTTTTGTTCAGCAAAATCTCTGAAAGTCTTCTAATTGTGTCTACTATATCTGTGTAATGTTAACTTATAATCTTTGTTAAATCCCAGTTTTAAAATTGTGAGTATGTATTAAATTTTGTAATAAAAAGTAAATATTAAATAGATTTATTTAAATTTCGATTCATATTGGCAGATTCTACCCAGCGTAAAATGGGTGGACTGTGGAGTGTGTGCTTGGCAATATATAAAATAAATTTGAAAATCGATGGATATATTGATGGTGCGCAATGTTTTTGAGCATACAGTATCGATACATTCATGATAATGACAGGTCACACGCTCAAATCGCCACTGCATGTATTACGACCAGTATGAGTCCTGTTTACATAACCTATCTAAATATTAATATCAATTTTATGATTCTTTGTTAAATAAAACAACAAATTTAATTTATGTATAAATATTTAATTGTATTCAACACACAATCTTATCATTTAAAAAAATACATAGTAAATGGATATTTTCGTAAAAATTTTGTGTCCTTTCAAACCTTGACTAAGAATTCAGCTCACTCATTTTAATTAAGATAAAAAATTTCAATCTCGTATTTACAACAATAATGTACAAAATATATTTTATTTGTGTATAAATTAAATTTAATCTTATATGTACAACAATAAATTCTTAAAGCTCAGTGCAGACTCATTCGATTAAAGCTTTCATTGATACCCAACAACAATGGTTTGCAATCAATATTAATTATTCTACAGTATAATAATTATTGAGATCCATTCATTTGAACGTACTACAGTCGATTGTTTCACAACCTTAGTTTTGTCTTAAGTCTTTGGTAAATTAATTTAGAGGTAGGATTTGGATTTATAACGCTAAGGTTGCTAGGTGGTCTTTTGTCAGTAGGCCAATTCGGCACCCCATGGTCTGTACGGCTTTGAGCCGCTTTGAGCATATTGGTGATGGGGTGGTGGTGGTGCAGAATGGTGATACGTCGATGGTGGATAGTTGGCTGTGCTGGTGGTGGGTAATGGTGCTGGGGGTGGCGCTGACGATACTGAACCTTCAGAATATCCATGGTGATCGTGTATAGGAGCATGTGGAGCTGGAGGTGCACTAAGTGGAGCATGTGCGTGAGGATAGGGTTGGGTGCTGGGCACTTGAGGATATGTGGGATAAGCGTGAGGATAAGAAGGAGCACTGCATGATTTCGATGCCAATTCCCTTTGTGCTGCAAAACATTGCAGGTGACTCATGAGCCGTAGACGAAGAGGATCTTGGATGTCCAATCCTTCACAGCTGACGAGGTAACGAGCTACTTCCGAAGCGCATTCTCTAAATCCTATGCTATGGTAGTCCATAGCGTATCGTTGAGGATCATATGCGAAGGAATCCACACCTGTTAACAAAAAAAAAACAACGTTTAAGATTTTATAAAAAGTTTAGGCTTTAAATCAAGCAAGGAAAAATTGGCGTATTGGAGGGGTCATCTTTTATTTGACGTAAGTCTTTGAGGGGAGAAATTGCGACTGTGCTGCGGTCCACCGGAATCAGGAAATTCTGGATATCTACTTCCACAAAGGAAGGGGAGGGAGCTTTGTTTAAAATCGAACTTTCAATGGAATAATACGCGTATTGTAAAAGCAACCCCACCTGGTGCGACCAGTCTTCAAAGGTGAATCACCGTGAGGGTTAGTCAGAGCAAAGTTCAAAATATCGATTTTAGGTTGACGATCACAAAAATTTTATGGTTTCACATATTTCAAAAGTAAGTTACGATTTGCAAAGACATTCGATACGTGTGACTAATTGTTTGTTCAGTTGACCTTTCTGTCAAGTTCAAATTAACGTTAAACGACTCCGCTTAAAGTGTAATACGATAGTTTACGGAGAACTAAGTAAATCAGCTCTTGTGTTTATAAAGGGTTCATTGTTATTTGTCATCTAAAAAATCATCACGTGAAGCCACATATTGAATTGTCCCGATTATATTTTTAACTCTTTTATTAGATTTTGTAAAAAAAATATAATTTAATGGACATATCATATACATACATTGCCCAAAATCTTTGTAAATCGATTTTTTTCTAATTTTTAGAGTGTGGTCTGCGTATAATTGCGTATTTAAATAAAGCGAATCGAAACAAGCGAGTCAATTCCTCCCCTTTTGCGTGTTAAGCCAAGCAGAAATAATAAGGGTGCAAAGCGTGGGAATGCATGTGAATCACATTCAAAGTTGCGAGGGGTGGCACAAGGGTGGCTCACCTGCAAATTCGCTAATGGGCTACAAGTGTCATCATTGCATCGAAAACATTGAAAACTTATAAAATTATATAAAAACTGCTGCCTGGGTGAAGCCGGCCGCTTTAAACCAAAAACATTATCTTAATACTTAAACATTATTTTATGTTTAATTATGCATTGTCCTATTTAGTTGTATTTTAGTTTTTATTCTTTTCTTTCTCATTTGTTTGTCTATATGTATTTTGTAAAAATCTATAATTGGGCTCAGATGTTATTTTGTTATATATGTATGTATATTCTTTGTTTTTATGAATTTCTACAACTGAGGCCTGTTGATTTTTCAATAAATAAATAAATACAAAATAAGATAATTTTATTCAATATAAAAAAAAGGTTCAGTATTCCTATGTACTCGTGTGAATATGTATAAACTCGAAGAAAGCAACGATACTAATAATTCGATAACAAATGCAAGCGAATATGAAACGTATGTAAATTGGATAAGAGTTAAAATGGCATGCATCGTAATTAATAGTTTGTTAACAAGCAGGCGAATACGACACTTACTGCATTAGTGGTAAGGTCTAAAATTGCGTAATGAGTTGATTTCAAAGCGATGAATCGAATCGAACGGGAACGTTCATGTGAAAATTTCCGCGCCATTTTGATTGATTGTCAATTAAATGAAAACAATAACAATTTTAAGTTTTCGTTATTTTAAAAATGTCATCGATCACATTAAGCGGCGCTTATGCCTTTCGCGATGATGTGAACGAGCGTGGGAAAACAATCATCGAACAAAAAGCGAATGGAATTAATACCCTGCGAGTGGGCGAATAAAACCCCTTTGCGACCACCCCTAACATATCCTCTGGCATATGCTCCATACACATAAATAATGCCAGAGCGGGTGGTGAATGGATTAAACGATATCGAAAATTATCGCGAGGGGGAGTCGGTTCCCATGATGGCAGAATAAGCGCCAGATACAGAGGGAGCTGGAACTTGCCTAAATTTAAAATTTGTACCACATCCAGCTTCCGGATAGGAAGGGTCCAGATCTCGGGCCTCCTTTTGCACGGTCGGTTTCCTTCTGTGGGATTCGGATCGGTTTCGGATTACCACGCGCGTTCAAATCCGTCGGTCACGGGATCCGCGCGCGCAAAGGGTTAAAAATGACCACCAAACTACGTGACCATCATATTTATGGCGGGTGCATTTAGTTATTGTGGGATTTCGGATCGGTTTCGGATCCCAAGCCGATAATTTAGTGATATAATAAATTGTACGACGCGGCTACTGTTGTGGAGATGAGGCAAGTCATCGTAGATTCACTGATTCATAAGAGATTCGTGATGATTACCAATTAAATGTATTAAATCTCAAGATGGGCTGGTCATGGAAGAGTTATCATTCCCATAATAAATGGACACGGTTGTTAATTGGTCTTCAAGGATGTATATGTATATGTACATACATATTACACAAACCAGAGCAAATTATTTTTCAATGAAAAGTTATCTATCATTTTTTATATATAAAATGCTCTGCAGACACATTTTTTTATAACAAAAACACTGAACAATAAAACTAATTACCGAAATGTAGACTTATTAATCGTTACTAAGTTTGACCCACTGAATTTTAATATCACAATGATTTTTGTTGGTCTTGGTGCAATTTTTACAGATTATTAGATTGTGCAGTATTTAATTCAAAATTTAGTATTGCTGTGCCATAATTACAGTATTGCAATCAATAGTCAGATGTTCACAGACTGACTGTGATTTTTATTGCTTTGAAATATGAATATTGAATTATTTATCGAATTTTAAAAGTTTTTTACGTATTATGATGAGCTAATTCATTTACTAAAATCATTTACCGCTAAAATTAGACCATTTCGATAAAAAGAAAATACGGACATAAAATAACCAATCCTTATAGACGTAAAGTAATAATTTAGTGAAATTAGCTCATAATATTACGGGAAAAAATGTGTTAAAAAAAAGTATATTTTTTACTTTTAAAATCCGTTAGATAATTAATTATAAGTATTTCAAAGCAATAAAAATCAAAATCAATAGAAAAAATATCCGACTATTTATTCCAATACTCACTTTTGACACATCAATATTAGATTTTGAATTACAGACTACAATAGTCAAAAAACTGCCCATTTTTTAAACGCTCATATCTCTGAAACGAAAGCAAGCCAACATAAATCAGTCACCATTCCGGTAATTATTATATTTTTGTTTCTCAGTGTTATTGTTATAAAAAAATGTATCTACGGAGCACTTTGAATATATATAAAATGATACTTAACTTTTCATTGAAAAATAATTTACTGCTTGAATTGGAGACAGTTGGTTACATCAGTTAAATAGCGGTGCATATTTAAACTCAAAAATACCATAGTTTAACGGAAACGAACTGAGGTTAATTCGCGTAGGGTTGAGGGCAAAAAGCGTGACTTTCAAAGACCGGAAGTTAAAAAATCTTACAACGGTTATATTATACCTCTACAATCAACACAAAAATGTAAATATAAAAAAGCGAAAACGGAAAGTGTGTCAAGTTTTTTACACCGAAAAGAAATTTTAAAATCGCATCAACATTGTGATCTAAACCCTACAAAAATGAAACTTCTGTAGATAAAATCAATATAAACACCAAGTATGAAACTATTAACGGTGGGAGGAGAGGGGAGAGGGGTGCCTCCCAAACGTCCCACTAATTTCATGCAATGTTTCAGTCTTATTCAATGTATTAACTCCATACATTCCGTATTGAATTATTACTTAAAAAAAGCGCATATTTTGGTATGCGGTTTTTTCTTTCACCGAAAAAGAATACATCAATTAAAAGTATATAGGAAATGGAGTTGTTTTAAAACAGTAATCGTGTTTAACGAATTAATGGCCGTTCCATATGGAAGTAGAAACACCTGATACCAGCAGGATATGTGGTGTTTCAAGCAGGTAGGTCCAATCGCGAATAGTCAACAGGTGTGCAGACCCTACCGACAACAGGGTCAGGAAGTCGTTATGGTCCTCAAAAGTCATTAAGTATGCCGACTATCTCAAACTATCACTATAATAGCTTAGATTCTCAGAAGAAAGTTCGCATAATATCAATTTTAGAAATTGAATTCGAATCATATACACACGTGTAAAGCACTCGTTACTGGAAAGGTGATTAAATAGCAAATAATTCCAAGTAAGTCTGATATGTGTAATATACAAAACGTTGCAGAGGAAAGTACTGTTGAATTTAAGGCATGTATATTGAGATTTAATTGACTCGCATGCGCCATAACAATTGGAACGGACTATACTTTCCGTACAAAACCGCAGACGATTCACACAGGTAGACGGTTTTTGTATGTTTTTTTTGTTCGGTTATCAAATAGACATTGTTAATTTCTTGTATTCATTGAGAAGAAGGGAAGGATGATGCTCAGCGTGTGTTCAAAAAGAAGAAGGTGAGATTATCTGCGTATATGTGGAGAAGGAAAAAAAATGGTGACCATCTGACACGTTCCGATCCTGGGAAAAAGGGTCAGTAGGATGAAAGTGGTTAGAAAATGAAAGGACTACTTCCTGTGTGTATGTCGGTTAAGGATGTATCCGTTTTTAAAAGAAAGCGTGGCCAAATGTCTATCGATTAGACACGGTAATGTTTCATAGTCAATAATAATTTACAATTTGTTCGCAGTGCGGCAATTATACCTGACGCATACAAAAGCTGTTTAAAAATCAAACAAGCTCTACAAACACTAAACATATTTAAAAAATGAAAAGCACATATGTTGCCCGTCTGATAACAATCGAATATGATATAATATGGTGCATTTAAAAAGAAGTAACGGCTGTTTGTTAAAAATTCGCGTAACGGTTTCATCACTTCCTCATACGAAAAGCGAAAACGATCCTTATAAAACCCCGAAAACTGTTATCTTTTATGCACTTTATTTTTTTTGCGTCCCGGCCCAAAAAAACCGCTCATTGTATTGTAATATTACGATTGTGCGGGGTTTTTTCGTTCAAAAGTGAAATCCTGTTATTTCCCGTCTATTCACAAATTGACAGGTTGCGATTTTTTTTTTTAAATGAACTTGTGCGTACCTTTTGCGTGGAGCATTTTCAGATGGTCGACAGTTAGCTGGAGGATTTCCGCTTTCTCTAATTTGGCTGATCCTTGTTTTTCCAAGGCTGAAGGAACTAGTCTTTTCAGCTCCGTCAAGGAAGTGTTGATTCTGTCGCGTCGTTTCTTCTCGATGACTCCTCGTCGCTTCTTTCTGGACATCATCTGACAGGAGTCTGCATCTCCTGGAGAAGTACATCTGTAATAAAAATTGGATTGCTTTAAATCAAACAGTATTTAATAAATTCATTACAAAGAAACAATTTAACAGGTCCTCTATAGTTCGTTATATCCAAAGAGGTTATGGATTCGTACTTTTTGAGTCGGAGTTGCTATAAATCAAACGAACTCGACTCCGATACAAATATTAACTGATCAAAATCCAACGTATGTATGTAACATATATATTCGTGCATTTATCTGAAACGATATACTTCTGTCTTTTTACTTTCTTCATGTTTAGGTCAAATTGAAAACAAGGCCGAAATTTGACAACCTAATCTTAAATGAATAGGACCAACCCTAACTTAACATAACCTGACCCTTAAATAAATAAGTGTTGGCAAATTTACTGATCGATTATTATATTCTACTGATCATTTAGAATAAGTTACTGATAAACTGACCAAATAATTTGTTGCCAATTAAAATCTGACAAAACGGTGGCGGAAAGTCAAACCTATAACGCTACTGACCACTAAACGTCAAGATGTCTAAAAATAACGAACATTCAGAAGTGTTTATTACGATTATTTTTTCACCTTCGAACATCGATCAGAATCGATTTAAATTTCTATCGGTGACCAAACCGTGTAAAATGACAAAGTTTCAAACCGATCGGAAGAATGAGGGTATTTCGCCTGAATCATTTCAAACATACATAGAATAAAACAGATTACATTACTAACAAACTAACCAGTAGATTCTATGATAGAATCACTAATAACTTGTGAAGAGTCTCGGTGATTACAATAAAATGTCTATACCCTTCAGGTATAACACACAGATTACCAAAACACAACCTGCTTTAGATCGTCGACTTTAGAGAGTCTTTAATTAATATTATGTATTAGATGTATTATGAGCATTTATAAGAATTGTAAATAGGTTTTTGAGCTCTTTTTCCTATTATGCTGTACATTAACATTAGAATAATATAATACTAACAAAATTTAATTAATTTGTAAAATAGAAAATGATCAGCGGATCAGTAGCTATTAAAATAGACATAAGATTAGGGTTGCCAGCCGTCCCGATTAATCGGGATTATCACCGGTTTTGAGCTTCGTGTCCCAGTGTCCCGAACGAACCTTTCGGGACGCCCAAAAGTCCCAGTTTTAAAAAAATTCTATTATGCACAAATTAATCAATTTACATAGATAGGCATATTTAGTTCAATTTTGACCAAAATGACGGTTGACACTATCTTGCCCCGAGTCCTTCAGGTGTATTGTGAACATAATTTAGTAATAATAAAAATCATATTAGCCTTGTAAAACCTGACCTAAACCGAAGTTGTATCGGTGGAAAGGCAAGATTTGAAACGAACGGTGGTTTGTTGAAATTTCACTGAAAGTTTTCACGTTATAAAATTTTCCGAGGAAAAGCTCACTCACTGTTCTTTGCCAGACTCTTCGGAGAAGATGTCGTCTCCATCGTCGCTTTCAGACAGGGTCCTCTTGTTGGGGGTGCGCCTGTTGTGCTGTTGGGTGGGCGGGGGCCACGCCGCGGAGTAGCCCCAGTGAAGGGGGCCCGGGGGCGGCGCCGCATCGTGAGGCGCTCCACCCCCGTGGTGTCCTGGCTGCGTCTGGTAGTCCAGTGTGGCGGACCACGGTTCTGCCACGGGTTTGAAAGCCACTTTATTTGGTGGGAGTTTGGTGTGGTGTTATGGGAGTGTGCTGGTCGCGTGCGTGCGCAATGTAGGAGTAGCGCGAGCGCACTGCTCTCGTGTAGAGCGTATGTACGATCGCGTGGCGAGCCGCGTGTCTCACGCGGAGTGGGGGATCATCAGCCGCGTGCCACGACGTGTGCATTCAATTGCCACCCCCTCCATTTTCCGCCGGTGATGCTCTCGGAAAATCGCTGAAAATTTCCCGATATTTCTTCTAAGGGTTGGGCAGATTTGGGTTGTTTTCTTGGAAGAGGGAATTAACTCTCTTCCTTAAGAAGACTGAACCGCAGCGCCTTGTCCATACAAACGTATTAGACTTATGGTGCGTACGCACCAAGCCAAAGAACGGCCCACAGGCCAACTTTTAAAACCAGTAGCGTACAAAATATCGAAATAAAAATTAAATTTAAAAATTGAAATTAAATATCAAAATTAAAACTATTATTATTATATTAAAATTAAATTCAAGTATCAAAATAAAATTATAATCATTATATTAAAATTAAAATTAAATATTGAAAGTTAAAACAGAACATGCACAATTTAAATAAATTTTCGAGATTGACCTAAAATTAGATCATCAACAATCACATACAGGTAATCCTCGACTTTTGTTTGTCAAAGATGGTTTGACTTTGAAGATACGCACTAAGATCGAAAAAATCGTTTTTTTTTTATCGATCATCCACGTGGAAATACAGTAACATCTCATGACGACTTTAACAATATTTTTTTTCGCTCGTAAACAGAGAAATTATAATATTTCTCTGGTTTTAAATGCGCATCGTCGTAATTAAAAACATTGTTGTAATTCAAAACATCAACGATGATTTAATTTTAGCTCAATCTCGCTCTTTAGCTAGATTTTGATATTTAATTTCAATTTTAAAATTTAATTTTTATTTCGATATTTTGTACGCTACTGCTGGTTAAAAAGTTGGCCCAAAATCGTCGTTGGTTTAGTCCGTAAGCACCATTATATTTATATTATGATTAAAGAGAGGACCAACTTTTAATAGTTCATTGTTCATTGTTCGCCGTGCTTTGTTCATTTTTATGATGAACCTTTTTTATGGTCTCTAGCTTTGTAGTTTGCCCTGAAAATAGACCCAAAACGCCCTGTTTCCTGGAAAAAGCACGCTTCTGGTCCTACCTCTAATTTCGATATACCGGTATCGATCACTATCAAGCAAGGATAAACACTACTATACAATTTCAATTGTTTCAATTTCAATGAAACAGCTCAAATGTTTCGTTTTGAAAAGACGGTACCAGGTATGGTACCATGATCGCTAGAGGTCGGAATCTGAAGGGGCCGGAAACGTGCCGCCTATTGTTCCATTGTTGTAAATCCTTTGTAAAAAAGGTTCGGCAAACCTTTAACAATGCATTTACAATCTTTGAACAATAAACAGCCCCTTCAGATTCCGGGCACTAATGATCGCTATATTTTTTCTATATGTTAAAAATTATCTAAAATAAACCCACGTTCCACATCCCGCGCTGTGTGATTTCGCCCTTAGACTTCTCCCTTCCTCAGTTATGGCACTAAAGAAATTATTTTTTAATATGCTATTTATATCCACAATAGGCATGTTTGATTTTTTTTTATTTTTTTGATTAATCAAAAAATTAAATAAATCAAAAATCACTTCACGACACCTCCGGCGCGGGAGGGCGAAGCCCCGGGGCGCCGGAGGTTTCGGGGGGGGGGCGGGGGGCGAAGCCCCAGGGCACAGACGCACACACATTCATTTATAATTTCGGACTGCTAAGTTTATAATGTGCCACTTTTATCACGATTAATATTACGTGCGCGTGCGCCTATAAATTACCTTACATTATACTACATATATCTTTATTTTTATTCGTGTTTCAATTCCTTTTCGAAACCACCCGTTGAAATCAACGGCCACAACACTATGTAATAACGTTTTTATAACGTGTTTTTTAGAACTGATAAAACCGAAATAAAAAATTAATTATCGATTAGAAAGTATTTTTACATACACATTAGTGAGTGTCCGTGTGAGTATTTTTACATATATGTATGTGTATGTATATATATGTATGTGTTTATGTATGTATGTGTATAGGTATACGTATGTGTATTTTATATATTTGTGTATGTATGTTCCTGTGTATGTATGTGTATTTGTGTGTACGTGTATATACCTATATTTGTTTATATACATATATATATATATATATATATATATACATACATAGTTTATGTTTATGTAATTGTTATTGGCTAGGAAGGCGCATTGGGTTAACGTGTTAGGCCTTCCCGGTATAAACAAAATAAAAAGGTTTTGTTTCTTTTTTTCAATTGAATTTTATTCATGGGTACATGGTTAGCAACATTGACGCCTTGAAGTAAAGCTGAAACGTCACTATGGCATACATAATTATAATTAAATAAAAAAATACTAACAATTAGTAAGTTTTGCAAAATGCACATACATACATATATATATTCAATATAAAAAACACATTGTTTAATCAACAACTTCAAATGTCAAATTATTTTTATTTAGATTTTCAATCAGAGAGGTCTTGGCGAAGGCGGCTCCCGGTGCTATAACTCCACCTCTGAAAATATTAAGTTTATTAATTAATTTATGGAAAAATTTAAATCAGAATTATAAATATGTATTATTATGTACATACTTTCCAGGCATTTTGTCAGCTTCTTTCAAAATCGTGATTCCAGAATATATTAAAGCCGTCACCGTAGATCCATACGCAGGATTGGTACCGGAAACCTGTACAAATTAAACATCCAATCATTCAACGTAGCAAAAAGTGTAAACATATTTTAATAATGAAATAACATACTCTAACTGTCATTGATTTCGTAGTTGGTTTTCCGTTCACATCTACTTCTTTTTCATCCCATCCTTGTCCATAAAGTGACAAAGTGAACTTGGTATTATTCATGCACTCTTCTGTAGGACCCTCGTGCGAAACAAAACCCAAAGAGAACAATCTAGGGTGCTTCAGCAACAGTTTTCTGCCAAATCCGAATTGAGCCATCACTGCAATATTAGCGAATACGAACAAAACCACCAACAAGGTGAACAACGATGGAAAAGCAATGTAAGCAGACATTTGAACTGGACGTTTCTCTTCTGTTTCGTACAAATATCTCTGAGATCGATAAACCACTGAACCATCAGGTCCCGGGAAAGGCAAACACCATTTGTTTACGATGTTGCTTTTATGAATAATATACCTGGAAATTTAAATACACAATATAATAGATAATACTATAATGTATACAATATAATGAATGTATATCAGGGTAGCGAGCCCTTGCCTAATTTTCAAGTGGCTGAATTTTCTTTTCGGGAAAAAAAAATTTAAAGAAAATCGGAAACAAAGGAACGAACGTTGGAAAAGAACGTAAAAATTTTATAAAATATAGAATGAAAAAAGAAAAAGTTATAGACGTTTAAAGAATTGAAATCTGACATGGTGAAAAGTGAGAATAGTCACCGCCATCTATGTATAAAACTAAAGACTACATAGACGTCACCCAGATTTCAAATTTGCCAACTTCAAACACGTCTTAAACGATATTTTATCTCTATCGTAATGGCGGAGGATCCGTTTACTTATATTGATGACCAAAATGAGCAATATGGCTCAAGTATGAAAACGATCGGATAAAAGGTAAATTGTAAAAGAATTGTAATCGTAAGAGAAACCTAAAGGAGGCTTGTAATAAAAATGGGACAGTCCCAGCCATAATGGGATATATAGTCACCCTAATTAGGTACCTATTATTTAAATTTTAATTCAAAATTATTTTTAAAAAGTCTTTTTTATATTGTAAGTTCATTTTTACAAAGCTTTAAAACTTTGTTCAAACATTTTCAATGCTTCTTTTTCTGGTTTCATGACAAAAGTTTCACATACTTTTAGCCAACGACAAATGATCCAACGTACAAAAGATCTAATTGAAAAAAGCTCCACCTGACCATTGGTTCACACGCCATTAGATCCAATGATATAACAATTACACAATAATTGATTTTTTTACGAAAGAGCGATAAAGAAATCAATGAATCGTGGGTGACGTTAATTTTAATATTGTGCTTTCGCAGATTATGTATGTAAGTAAGATAATAAAATCAAATTTATCATGAGAGTGCAGATTTATTTTTCACATACAATTTGAAACTCATTTTATTTATTTTATTTTTCACATATGTATAAGTAACGTTGTATGCATATTTTTTTAAATAATTAAAGGATTTAATTATATTTGGGTCAACGGTCGGCTGGATTTTTTGTCGTGGACATTTTTTTTGTTGAAAATTACAAAAAAATAGTTAGAAATTTATCAAAAGATTCGCCACCGCTGTATCGTGTTATTACTAATTAGTCAGATTTAGTACCTGGATTTTAATTTCGGAAGCATTTGCGGTAATTTTTGCGGATATAATTGCCGGCGTAATGATCCCATGTTCTTCTCTTCGGCTATTCCATACACCAAAGATTCCCATGTACCGAAATTTAAAGAAACATCTCCAAATTTATAGTATTCAGAATCAACGGAATTCTCCAAATAAGTTTCAGCAGAGTTCAACTGGCCTTTAAACTTTTGTTGCAAAAATATGACTCCCATATCGGCAGGAATACTGTCAAATCCGCAAGCACTGACTATATAAATCCCGGCTTTTTCTGCGGCTTCATTATAGTGCAATTGTATTTTTTCCATATACTAAAATTATTTACATTTAAAATTAGTACGTACATTATTTTGAATACCAAAAATGTGTTGTAATTACCGCTGTGTCACGACAAAAGATCCACGGATATTTTTTCAAACGACTTTACGTCCATGACAACAAATTTTGCTGAACAAAGCACTAGAAGACCATGGATCCACACGCTTTTAGCTTCAACGAGATAACGGCCTAATGACATAGATCAATGGTCAGATAGAGGCTTAGTCTACTGGATCTTTTGTCGGCTGGATCATTTGTTGTGAGCGTTTAGCCGTCGGACTAAGAGTCTGTGGAGCTTTTGTCGTGGAACCACTTACAGCAGGTTCTCCGCTGACGTCTACATGATTGGTGCTTGTTTCAATACAGGCTTGGATTAAAGCCTCGCCATAAATGTGATATGGGCCGCAGCAGTTGACGACCACAGTTGCTTGTTTTGTCATGTCTTTTAGAGAATCTGCGTCACTTACGTCGGCGATCAAAATTTTTATTTTTGTTAGGTCGTCACCTGAAACGATACAATTGGAAAGATTCTACGCACTTTTGACATAATTGCGCAATGATTTTAAACTTACCAGTTTTATCCTGTAAGTCTTTGATGATTTTTTCCAATTTTGATTGAGAACGTCCAGCGATAGCCCAACTTAACGTCCTATCGTTTTTCGCTAATCTGTGTACTTCTTCTACAGCGTGCTTTCCTGTGAAGCCACTTGCACCGAATATAACAATTCCAAACCGGTCTGTCATCTCTGAGGATTATTACTTTTCAACGGCTTCAACTGCAAATTAATTTGCTCGAATACTAAAATATTAAAAATATATGTTAAAAAAATATATATGAAATATAAAAATTATAGTCCCGGCCTAAATGACAATCTTAGAGCAATACTTTTATATTTATTTTATTTTATTACACTCGTCATTACAGATCGCTCCAATGCGACGAGTATACGAGAACGGTCAGACAACGTATACAGTACGTTCAATAAACATCGAATACAATAATTAATCAAGTACATAAATAATAATCATAGAGACATCTATGGATTATTTTTAGATTTTGTGCACAATTATTATTACAATTTTTATACACATAATAAACACGAAATTATAGAGACATCTATAGATTTCAGATTTCTGTGCATAATTTCTAGGAATTATACACACAGATTTTTGTGACAACAGGAAATGATCTATTACCAATTTTCAGGAACCGTTTTAACAATGATCAGATAAAATTGACAAACTCTGATAGAGAAACGATCGATTTGGAGTCACAAAACCCCCAAATCTAACCAGTAGTTTGACGAGTCGAACCATCGATTGCAGTGGTGCTAAATATGTATATACGCCACCATTGAGCCAAACTGCTGGCTACAGTATACATATTTTAAATGAACCAAATACAATATGTGTATACTAGAAGATATAATAATAAAAATAATAACTTTTTATTCCTGGCGATAGGGAGAATAGTGCAATCCCCAACCCCCATATAAAAAATATATAGATAATAATATTATTGAAAAATAATAATAATAAATAATAATAATTTATATCGAGAGCCAAACTTCGCAAGTTGGCAAAATTTCAATACGGTCATAAGAGCGAAATCACACAGAATGGTATGGGACGTCTTTGGTTTCCCATTGTGCACGTGTAGAATGAATATACATACATATTTGAGAGGTCGCACGTGTATGCATATCCATAATTTCTTCAAAAATGGGATCCACTGTTATCGATCACTGTAAAGCAAGGATAAAATATCACCGAAAACACTCCAGGGGGTGATTTCTGGGACTGTGTACGATGAATATGGGGTAAGAATGATGCGTTTTTGTCGTATGTTTAAAAGTACCTAGAAAAAACACACGTGCAACGTCCCGCTCTGTGTGTTTTCGACCTAAGATTTATGGAAATTATGTAGTATATATTAAAATAGTTAAACTAATAAAAACCTTATAAAAAGCAACTCTGATATAATAATAATGTTTAAAATTTTTATATATATTACAGTGAAGATGCAGATGCAGAGGCACTTGTAAAAGTCAGGGCAGCCGATTGGGTAGACTGCGATGATGTTAATGACGATGCAGTGTCCGGTGTTGGACTCTCAAACCACGAAGCATGTCGATCGTACAAGGTGATCAACAAGTATTAACAAGTACAATGTACATTTTTACGTATTTCATAAATAGGGTTGTCTAATTTTTATATTGATCATATTCTGTCAGAAGTTATACATATTTCGTTTCAGAATTTTTTGTAGTCACGATTCCAATTGGTTGAAAGCCTCTAGGACAGTGCTACTCAAACTTTTTCAGCTGGCGGACCAGTATATATTTTTCAGTAATTCTTACGGACCAGCATCATATTTTAAAATAAAAAGGTTATATATGTATGTATATGGTTGAAAACTTGTAAACAAATAAAAATAAAATAAAATCTAAGTAGTAAAATTTATCTTATTGAATTCAAAGAAATACAATATTTATATACTTAGACAAAGATAAAAAATGAAAATACAAAAAAAACTAGACATACATATGAGCTTGTTTGTTATTAGATAACTTATCCAGTCGTGGTTTAATCGAAGACAATGCCACACGTAATCATAAATATCCACACTATTACGATGTTTTGTTTTAATTATACTCATGATTGATAAACCAGTCTCGCAAAGGTAATTTGATGCAAATTGTAAAAGAGTTTCCACTGCTAGTTCATGAATATATGGGAATTCTACTTTTAATTTGATCCAAAAGCCTGCAAGTGAAGTTGTGGTCTCAAAACTTTTTTTTAATTCTCATTACATGGCAACAATGGATTTCGTATCCATCCTTTTCCCTTTTGTGGATCGTCATCTGGTGGAAAATAAAAATCGAATCGCTCTGATAAATTTGTCAAATGACAACTGATTATATCGCGCAAAGATGTCATATTAAGCTCCTCTCCTCCTTCGTAAATAATATAAGCTGAATTGTGAAACGTGTCATAGCAATCTTTTGAAACACGAATCTTCCATGTTTTTAGTTTTCGTTTCAACCCATCTGTATTGTCTGCCATTGTGAAACAGGATGATATTCTTCCTTGCATGGATAAGTTAAGGTCAATCAAAATGCAAGAAATATCTGTCAAATAAGCTAGCTTGGCTATCCAGTCTGTATTTTGAAATAGTTCTGATATAAGCTATTGTTTTATTTTTTTAATTACGTCTTTCTCCGCGGATCAGTAATGGGCCGCGGACCATAGTTTGAGTAGAACTGCTCTAGGATAAGCGATTCCTGTCTATTCGCTTATTTTCCTCACTAATACAAACAGCTGTCAACTATTGTTCCACATATGAAACTTTATTTTTATCTGAATAAGGGAAGCTTTAGGAAGCTAAGGGAGACTTTGTCAAATGAAAGACATTTGTGATTTAGTGATAAATTTCATACATTCATGTTTTTAACTCAACCAGAAGTAGTATTTTGAGTTTTTGAAGTGAAGTTTTTCTTTTTTTTCTCCGAAACCTTTCAATATATTGCATTGAAATTTCATATCTATAAGTTTCAGTTTACTATCAATTAACATAATAAATTAAGTGAAGAAAGTGACGTTTACTCCTGTTCGCTTTTTCTTCTATTTTTTCGACCCATTATATATATATGCTCTTCATGAGAAAATTACCGTATAATTCTTGTATTAATATCGTTTAAATTACAAAAAAATAATACATATAATAAACCTGAATGTGGGATTGTTATCCATTAGAAAAGTCGAAAATGTTGTTACCACATGATTTATTCCACACTACTGAACGTATCGAGCCAAAAATTTAGAATTGTATTCTTTATTTAGAAAATTGATAAGGTTTTATGTAAAACACTATCTGAACCCGGCATGCGTTGCAATACTATGTACAATAACGTATTTCCGTTCCCGTTCCCGTTCCCGTTCCCATACCCGTTCCCGTTCCCATTTGTCGGAAAAATACAGGCAGTGAATACATTTGAAATTATTGCATTGCAATGACCGTTTTCCCGTTTCTGTTCCCGTTTTTGGGCGTTTTTTTTACAATAATCTTCCCGGACATGCAAACTTAGGTTTAGGAGCCTATATGAGAGACACAGACATTCAATTTTATATATGTACATATAAATATAAAGATTCGAAGATGTTTTAATGTAAAACTTTGTTTTTTATGTAAAACGATTTTATTTAATTTTTTATGTAAAACAATATTTTATTATTTTATTTTGACTTTTTGAATTATTTCTATCTTGATATTTTATTATTACAATATTTATAGTGATGTTAAATAAAAATAATACGACAGCCGTAAAAATAAGTTTTGTTTTATTGAAAAACCAAAATGTGTGAGTTTCTCTACATTAGTGCTCAAAAGTTTATCGGGATTGTAAATTGTTGTATACATGCATTGTTTTTGTATATATTTGTATACATGCATTGTTTTTGACAGCCCTAGGTGACGATGCACGGAAACCAGTGGATCTGGTCAAGGTCACATGCGTGTATGCGGTTTTTTTTATTAACAATTTTATCAAGATCGGCGCCTAGCAATTTTGGGGCCCGAGGCAAGAATAAAGTGCCCCCCCCCCCCCTCTTAAAAATCATAATGTTTTTATTACTAAATATCACCATAGGAATTATAAACACAGCTTCAAGAAGATAGAAATAACATAAAAGGTCAAAATAAAATAATAAAATATTCACTCTTTTAGTTTACAGATTTTAACCAAAATTTCATCAACTGTGAGATAGTTCATAAAAAATACAAATATAAATTTTCAGCTCGATACGTTCAGTGGTGTGGAAAAGTCGTGTGGTAACAACATTTTTGACTTTAAGTCCCACTTATGGTTTATCGAATTTGTTAATACTTTTTCGTTCCCATTCAATTGATATAAGAAGTATACTGTAATTTTCTCCAGAAGAACACACACATGTAAAAGGCCAAAAAAATAATGAAGGAAATGGGATCAAGAGTAACTTTACTTTTGATTAATGGATGTTCTCCAAATGTACCCAACATTAACAGAATCTTATTAATATGAAATTTCAGTTAAATAATTTAGAGATAAACTTAAAAAACCACCAAAATCAAAAGTAAAAGTAATACTTTTTTATATTTCCGACTGAGACGAAATATAAAAAAATCGATTCTGTAACATCTATCATGTCTGTTATATGTGCCTTTGTAATTAAAAGGGGCACAAGTCCACTTTTCTTAATTTTGAGAAATATCTCGCAAAACATAAAATACAATGTTTTGCATTTGACAATACATAAAAATACTAGTTGCCTGTAATACGTATATTATACTTTTCCAAGATTCTGCACGTATCGAATTAAAAGTGATAGCAATTTTTACATACCTCCTTTGCATTTCACATGGTTTTCGTGTTAGTGGTCATTTATAAAAATTACAGTAACTGAAACTTAATTTTAGTTTAATTGAATTAACGTTCTTCAAATAAACTACACAGACACAAACACACCACGAAAACGTAATCAGTGATTGATTCTGAGCTCAAATCAGTCATAATCTGGGGGTCGAATTTTCTTTTAATAAATGCGGTTTAATTATCATTATTCTAAATTGATTTTTGTATTATCTTCACTTATATGTATGTAAATATATGAAGAGGATTGGTATTGCACTACCCTTGATGTAGTCGGGAATAAAATTGTATTATTATTATTAAACGCGAAATCGGAATCAAAGTCGCTCGATTTTTAATGATTTCAAATCTGAACTCACACAGTCCTGAATATAACCGAAAATATTATTATATATTTTTCTGTTATTCTGTTATTAATTTATTTGATGAAATGCACAAGAAATGGTGTGAGCTTTCGTACTAGAATTTTTTGTGCACAATCGTTATTGCGTTCTTATTTTGAATTTGCATTTTTCTGTGCGGTTTTGTCATAGAATCTATACGTCTATTGCATTTATGTTTCTTCTCATATTCAAGATATGCTATTTATTGAATCCAATCCATACCACTTAATCTGGAAGTCAATCCATGTACACAGGCACACATTTAACTAAAAACATTATCATTTTGTAGAGTACAGAAGAAAGTATGTACAATCTTTACATAAATTGTCATGATAATTCAATATTGTTATCGTCAATCTGAATACAATATTTGGAAGTTTTTAAATTCAGGTACCTAATGAGGTGTTGCTGTTTGAAGGTCGTCACATCCGACCCTTACAGGAAGTGGATGTAGGCCACCGGATGTAAAACGCACGGTACCGTTCTAGGACCACAGTTAATGCTCCAGAGATCAGTTTCTACAAAAGGACACGCTATGGAAATCAGCAAAGGTCGAAATTTTGCCTCCAGATATATGTGTGAAATCCACATGAAGCAAATTACTCTCTTATGATCGAAAAAGTGCAAAAAGCATTTCTTCGTTTTGTCTATAAGAAAGAGTTTGGGTACTACCCATATCTCTATCCTACTCCTTTCCTTTTGGGCATGCTTGGATATAATTCCCTTGAACTTCGGAGAAATTTCACATTAATTCGTTTCGTTCTCCAACTACTGCGTGGTAATACGTCATGCCCGTTGTTGCTGGAGCAGTTGGGACTTTATGTCCCTAATAACTATGTGCGTGGTAGACATCATCATTTGATGGCTGTACCTCCTGCCCGCACAGTTCTTTTTGAATGGCTCTTATTTCAAGAGCTATTCGACTTCTTAATGAAATCGTTGCTGCCGAGACTGAATGTGATATTTTCCACCTTAGTGAGCGTAAATTGTCGGATTTTACTCTAACCCATTTATCTGGTAGTCTGCGCTCATCATTGTTTTCATGATTGATTGTGATTTATGAGTGGAATTTTGATCTACTCACTTCCATTTTGGCCTCACAGGGATGTTTTGTATTTGCAGTTGGTTCTTATTTATTGGAACTGGCTGTAGGTGCAAGGCATTGCTTATGTTATATTTTATATTTGATATTTTTACGTATCTGCTATTATAATTGCTATTGTTTCTTATGATTATGTATAAATGTATTTTTGTTTGTGTATATATGTACGTATGTTTATATTTATTTTTTATTCTCTTTTTTTTCTTTTATAAGACATTCCCTTCTTTGTTGTTTTTTTTATAATTTGTAATTATTATTATTATTATTAATTGTTTGTGTATATATATATATATATATATATGTATATGTTTTGTTTTTGTTACGTCTAATTTCTTTAGTTATTATTTTGTTTCTTTTCTTTTCTGTTATATTTTTGACCATTGTGGCAATTCCTGTAATGTTACAATGGTCCAAACTTTAAATAAATAAATAACTTCATCTGATCTACAAAGCTTCTTATCAAAGTTCACAAAAATCACACAATAAGATGTGTGTATGTACATACATATATGAAGCTCAAAGGACCTGCATAGGTAGTGGTTTTTATTTTTCGATGATCACCCCTTTAAGTTTTTTTGTCAACTTTTTCCCTTTCTATTAAAATAAGGGTGCACAATACGTGTGCAACTGCTTTTTTTTCATTGAACCAACTCGCGAAGATCCTTCGACTTCCGCATTTAACCCTTTCGCTCCTCCTGCGTGTCTCGCTTTTTGTTCCCTTTCCCTTCAAACGGAACGTCAGCCGGAAACGGAACCTGCTCCAAACACCGATTCGAATAAAAGACGGTTTCGAATTAATATTTACTACACAAATAAACCATAAAAGACTCATATCTGAATGCTTAGATTCACTGTCAAAATTTAACGGATTTTTTTTTTCAGAAAACTTAAAGTACTGGGCGTTGTCTGGAGCGGATAATTTTCAGATCGATCACAATTGTGGGGTCTCATATAATTTTTAATCAATACATTATAATTTGGGTTTTATTTTGACTTTTACTTACATATTTATCTATACTTTTTTATTTAACGTTTTTTGCAACTATAGGTACATATTTACATACATACATTCAACTACTTTTGATTCAGCAATATATGTATTTTCCATTGTAATTTATTTGCCTATATGTAAGTGAATTATATACGTTTTAAAGTGATTTGATTCACTGAACTGGAAAGCCTTATTACAATAATTTACTATTTACTATGCTCGTTTTTGATAGAAGCATGAATAATAAATTAAAACAAGTTATGTGTAATATAATCCAAATATTTATTCAAATAGTGTTTATTATAAAATCAAATGTCATTAAATTTTGTATGAAATGAACATTCTAAATTAAATTTTAATTCATAAATTTATATTTCATAAAAAATTGTCACAATTTTTTGACAAAAGATCAAACGACGGAATCATATGGTATAAGGATTGCAATTGCTTCACTTCTTTTTTTGTTGGGATTTGGCAAAGCTTTCCAGCTGTCGTTTTTGTCGTCATATTCCCAAACATTGTCGAGTTTAATTTCTCCATCATATCCACCTTTAAATAAAAATAAAATACATTAAAATGGTTTAAAATAGTCATATTCCGATTTTGTCGTTTGTATCAGTTTAATTTTGAAGGTTATGTAGAGCAAAGGTTTAAATTTAAGAGAAGACAATGATTTTTTATTATCGAAAACTAATAATAAGCTATGTACGTTGCCTATTTTAACTACTGATTCGTTTGCCTTATGGTTAATCCAAAATATGTGGTACACTTTGAGTAGACATCAGCGAGATAAGAACTCTTTTTATATCTTCATATTACGCTCAGCTAGTAGTTTTAAGTATTCAAAGTTTCTACATCTACTAACAAAACAACCTTCGCAACTGAGAGTTCCAATCTAGAGTCGAATGAATCTTCTTCCAGAAGCTGGAAACCCTCTGACAGATCTTCCTGCATCAAATATGCGTAATCATAAAAAAAAACAAATTTGAATTCACTTGGTTTTAGTAAAATTTCCTCTAGGAATCGCTGGAAAGAGGTTAATGGGTTGTGGGAAGTGTTTTGCGTGTCTGTGATCGTCTATGTGCTCCTTGCGTGTCCGTGTTTTCCGTGCGCGTTGTGCTTTTATTTGGACATGACTTTATATATGTAATACATCATTGAAAACTAAACTCACATCAATTTCAAAATAACAAAAACACAGTGTGGCACTTGCCACACCTATAGTTCTAAAAAAAAAACTCACCCATGAATAGCAGCTTGTTTCGAAAATAGGAAAAGCTATGATATCGTACAGGCATTGGTAGTTTGCAATAAGATTGCCACATATTCGCAACTGGGTCGAAAACTTCGACACTATTTAAAACAGTCTTTGTTTGTAAATCGTGACCACCACCAACATAAAGCCTTCCTTTGAATGTTACGCTCTGAAATCAGTAATATCAAAATTTACATTCAGAGTAATCTGCAGTAGGTAATCATTAATTATTAAATTTAATATACATATGTATATTCACCGAATGACTTTGCCTGCCATGAATCATCGGAGCACGATAAGCCCATGAATTGGACTCTACTGAGTACATTTGAACTTCATTAGTGGTTATATATTTTCCGTTTTTCATTGCTTTCCCTCCTGTCACGTAAATTCTGTCGCCGATGACAGAAGCTTGATGGAAATATACAGCCTGCAATAATGGAGCTACGTTCGCATCCCAGTTCTTTGTCTTCATTGTCCATCTATTGGAAATCAATTTTTATTACAATATGAAATGAAAAGGGTCATTCATGGGGGTGATTTGCATAAATAAATCTGCGAAAATTTTTGTGATCGAGAGTTTTATCGAGAGGCAAATCTAGTGGATATCGTCAAATGCAATGTTGTGATCAAGTTGACAACAATTTTTGACCGGCATTCAAATAAACGTTCGGTCCTCAGTTGACAGAAAAGACAAATGTCTACCACCAATAAATCGCTCGAACCATCGACCGATTTGTCGATAGACAAATTGCAACGTCAATTAGTTACATGATATGTATAGTTCGATCTGCAGAAATACAATATAGCAATAAGATATTAATCTTAATTCAAGAACACCTTTCCACCGATGACAGAGGACCTTTAAGACCATAGCCTCCTATAGCGTATACATCAGTGGACGAATCGAAACAAAGTGTCACTGCCGATAAGTTGTAGCGGCTTTCATTTAATGGCTTCAATGACTGTTTCTGACCATCTTTCAAATCAACATAGTCCACCTGAGTACAATTAGATTTATACTAAGCAATCACATAAAATATTTTACAATTTCATTGAAACATTACGGAAGAAACTGCTCCAGATTTCCATCCACCGATGATCATGATCCAATCGTCAATGATAGCAGATGCATACGACTCTCTATCAAAATTAAAATCTCTCGATAAGGTCCATTTGTTTCCATCATATATGTCAATGGTGTTTCCTGTCTAAAAATGCAACCATATTATATAAAGGCTAAGCGTCAATATGCATGCGCGTACACTTTCATTTCAGTGTACGAATGAGTACACCAGGCCAGTAGTATCAAATAAAATAAATTGATTATAAAATAAAAATGCCTGTATTATAATACTTACATCTGTATCCTCCCCTCCGATTAGTGCAATTTTCACCTTTCGTTGGCGAGGAAGACTCTCTTTTTGGTTTAAACACATATTTGATTGGAGCGCTTGTTTAAAAATCGTATTACACTCTGGATACGAAGAAACGAAATCCGCTACTTCCGAGACCAAAAACTGTAAAAATTACATGTATAGATATTTTCAGAAGAAATTTTGATATTTCATTCGACTAATAACACTGAGCAACAACAAAATACCAGAGCGGAGACTAACCAATATTTACTAAGTTTGACCCACCGAGTTAGTAGATTTAGATAAAAAAAATATATTAAAATTAAAAATTAAAAATTAAATTAAATTAAATTAAAAAACCAATCCTTATGAATGTGATGAAATAAAAAAAACTGGCCAAATAAACTCAACTTAACAAGGAGAACAAATCCGTAAAAAAATATATATTTTTGACTTTTAAAATTCGCTAGACAATTAATTATTTTAAGACAATAAAAAATCAAAATCAATAGAAAAAACATTTGACTATTTATTCCAATACTCACTTTGAACACAATAAAACTAGATTTTGAGTTAAAGACCGCAAAAGCCAAAAAACTGTAAAAATCGCGCATTTTTTTAAACGCTCATATCTCGTAAACGATCACTAACCAAAAAAATTATTATCATATTCGAATTCAGTGGGTCAAACTTAGTAAAGATAGGTTAGTCTCCGCTCTGGTAATTTTTTTTGTTGCTCAGTGTAATCTGTAAATAAATACCTTCGTCGAGAGCAACGAAAGCTTTACACTACTGAATAGCTCAGCCAATCCACTTCTACGGTTCGCTTTATCCGAATTCACCCACAATTTCACAGACTCAAAGATGTCTTCTTCCGATTCTGTGTTTGTATCTTCGGACTTCAGGATCTCGGACAGGACGGAGACTGGCAAACTGAGGAAGTCTGAGGTTTTGTGCCACTGAAACAAAAGTGATATGGTTAAAGCTGGTCCAAATTGAGATACAATGCGCACACGGAGACCTTGATGTGTCTCAACATATGCGAGTAATTGCAAAAGTTTTTATGAGATCAACACTCACAGTTTTAAAGTTTGAAATGGTCAACTCCATCGCCTTTTCTTTCGACGTTGGGTCATCTGACAGCGTCAAAACCTCTAGACAATTTTTTTTGTCGATTGTTTTGTATCGAGGGGAAATATTTTTGATTTCCAACTTGTCGGCTAGCTTGCGGAAATTTTCGAAGTGCTTTTCATCGATTTCTGAAAGTACATTTAAGGTATAATATTAAGTGAATAAATTCATTTTTTTTTATAATTTTTCCAGAATGACATTAAAGAGTTGCTTCAGGGCGTCATTATATTAGAAAAAATATATTTACCAACCGGTACAACAGAACACGGCGTCATTTTAACAGCTTAAAAAACTTGAAACCAAACAAGTAATACAAAGTTTGTATGCTAAATAAATATTAAAATATACTACCATTATCCGGGCTACCGGTGGAGAGGTGTCAACCGGCTAATCCAAACAATTTGTTTTTAGTTTGATTTAAACTATTATTTTACAGTTCGGATTATTGGTTTGACAACTCTCCATCATCATCTCGCCCGGATAGTGGTAGAATACTCTAATATTTATTTATTTATTTTGCACACAAATTTTATTTTCTTGTTTGGTTTTAATTTTTACTTTATTTTTAATGCGACCAAATGTCGGCACGATTTTTCTCGATACCTCCACAAAGAGATCAGCATATTTTAGATTATAAAAATCCAAGCTAACAACAATCTGATACCCCTCGTGATTGTTTACGCAGCCATCAAATAGGTACGTGTCGATGGAAAAGAGCACAAACCGTGGAATTAAACTTTTATAATATTTTAATGAAACTGCTTACTTATTTTACCCGTGTAGCAATACTTTAGCATTGCCTCGATGACTGGGTACTCGAAATCGGAAAAAGTAGCACTCAATTTGTATTCATTTTTCGTGAAGTAGTCACTGCATGCCGACAGGACTACCATGTGTGCGAAAAAGCTGCAAAATGATCATTAGAACTGACATTTTGAATTTGAATTATTTTTGAAATGGAACAAAGATACCTCCGGGTGCGAACAGAGAAAAATACATCAGTGTACTTTCGATCTATCATTGCATCGTACAAATAGTCGAGTCGGTTTCTTGTAAAGTCTGGATTAGCCTTTATTTCGATCATCGTACTTGCAATCTTTTCTCAAAAGCCTTATACTAAAAGTCAAATATAAAAATTACACGTCGAACATACACAGTGCAATACAATAAAGCTGCAATTGATAAAATCAACATAAAACTAATCCAATTTCTTTTACATCATAACTTCTTCTGAATGTGTAAAATAAAATTGGAAATAACAGACCAAACACACACTTTAATTTTTATTTTCAAAAATGTATGTAATCAATGATAACACTGTTCGACGCGAAAAATGGTTCAGAGACGAGATATGACTTTTATTATAGATCTTAGCCCAGTAAACATGAATCTGGTAATAAAAAATGTTGATTGACTCGAGATTCGGAGATATATGTGGTTTTAAATCACCCGATTTTTCTATATCTTGGTGTTGTTCCGTCGATGTCTCAAAATATGTCAATTTCCTGTTCAAAATGAATATTGTTATCTATAGTCGGGTATTTTATCTTTCATTTGTAGTACTTTTCAGCTTTCAAATCTCTCTAAATAGTCGTCCAGTTCAAATCAAAAGTCAAAAGTACGTATTTTCGATTGGGATTTTTTCCCACTGTTAATATTACTTTATATTGAGTATTTTCTATTGAAAAATGTTTATTGGGATAGTGTTCTGGCCACATTATTTTTTGTTTTCGTTTAAAAGGGTTAATTGGAAGTATGCTGAATTTTAAATCGGTAAAATTGGGGGCTAAAAGCTCGAACTAGTATTTACTCGTATTTACACGAATCTGAATTGAATTAATAGGTATAATATATTAAATTGTTTTTATATGAGAATTAAATAAAATTCCACTTAGAAAAATTATATTTCGACTATTCTTGTGGAATAATAACAAAAATTCTCTTAATAACTGGCTTACCTCGATAAAATAAATCTTTGGATGAATTTTTGTTATATCGAGCAAATAAACGTTTTTTATTGCCAGATTCGTGTTTACTGGGCATATGTAGATCTATAAGAAAAGTCATATCTGTCTCTGAACCAAAAAAAAGTCGTCATTTGTCGAACAGTGTAAGTGGACATGGGAGAGTCCCAAAGAAATCGATTTCAAAATCGGAATGAAATCGATTCCGGATTTACAATAAAATAAAATTGTAAAATAGAAAATGATCAGTAGATCAGTGACTATTAAAAAATATACAAAATGCATTGTGAGTATTATTTAGTAATAATAAAAGACAACAAATTAAATGGTCTGAATTTAAATCACCTATTGGTCAGAATATTATTACCATTTTGGTCAGAATAATGTTATTCATGGTCAGAATTATATTATTCTTGGTCAGAATAAAAATTTTAAGTAGTAAGCAAAAAACGAGAGTAAACTGCCACTTTCGGTTGACGGATGCTTACCAAATTTATACATTACTTGGTATTAAGCTTAAACTTCTAGATATGAAATTTCAGTTAAATAAACCAAAAGGTTTCTGAGAATTCTGAGAATAAATTTTAAGAAAATAATAATAATTTATAAGGTCAAAATTAAATAATGAAATATTGTTTTAAAAAAAAATACTACTTCCGTTTTACGAATTCTGACCAAAACCTTATAAGCTCTAAGTTAGTACATAAAGAATACAAATATAATTTTTCAGCTTGATACGTTCAGGGGTGTGGAAAGAATCGAAGTCACAATATTTTTGACTTTCCCACGGAAAAAATCCCACCTCTGGTTTTTTAAATTTAGTAATTTTTTTTTATTTTCATCACATTGATACAAGAATTATGCTTGAATTTTATCGTGAAGAGCGCGCATGTTAAAGGGGTCGAAAAAAATTGTGGAAGAAAAATCAAACAAGAGTAAAGTGCCACTTCCGGTTGAGGGATACTTACCAAATTTTATACATAACTTGTTATTGCGCTTAAACTTATAGATATGAAATTTCAGTTCAATAAAACATAAAAAACCTCGATTCTCTAGAGTAAAAGTACTACTTCCGGTTCAGATAAAAATATTTAAAAAAATTAAGGTTATAAAAATTATTGTTTCTATTACATGTAAAAAAAATTCAGTCTGATTCAGTTAGCGGTTAGGGAGATAATCGAATTCAAAAACATAAAAAAGGGGACACCTATGTACATACATAAGAGGAGGTACCATTTCCGGTCAACTTAAAAATTTACGTCGTGTCAATAAGAATTTCAGTAACCAATACTAAGTTTCAGTTCGATAGGACAACGGTGTTCAAAAAATCCCCAAAATACACAGACACACACACGCACACAGACACATTTTTTCTAGATCATGAAAACGTGATCAGTGATCGATTCCGAGTTCAGATCAGTCAAAATCTCGAGTTCGAATTTTCACATGATCACAAAACTTCATCTATGTATTGTTACTACGTACATAGATAAAATAAAAAGTCGATGATATTTAGTATGTCGAAAAATTGACAACAACTTGGTGGAAAGAGTCGATCATTTCAGATATCTTGGGTGCTATCTGGATGAAAGGTGTGAAAGTAACCAGTGGCGGCTCGTCCTAATGGGCTGCCGGGCTGCAGCCCCTCCTATAAATTTCTAAGATATATATTTAATAATACATTTAATATTTTATTTATTAATGATATTTTTTTTATTAGTTGGATGGACTTAACTATTGGGGCCTTCGACAGAGTAAATATTACTTACAATATCACCCATATCCAAAAGGGTGATATTGTAAGTAATGTTGACCGTTTCGAAGACCCCACTAACTTGTATGGTGACAGATGAATTAAAATGTTGCTGTACTGGCTGTAGAGTGTTACAGCGCCGAGCTGAACGCTGCCCAGCCCGGAGTTTCGGAACGAGAAAGAGAAAGAGCTATTTGCAACTGCAGATAGCTCTTTCTCTTTCACTCACTCTTCCGTTTTGGGCTGGACAGTCGGCAGCCTTCGCCTGTTAAACGACATTCATCTGTCAGTTTGTTTAAGATTTCGCGCGCTTGATCTTACGTCATTTGATTAGTTGAATCGCACGATCACAGCTTTATTCGTTTTCGTTACTCTTAATTGGTTGCGTACGAGCCCTCATCAAATCTTCGGTGAGTCGTTTTCATTTTGATAACAGCAAACTTTTTTCAAATCTGTTTAACTTTTTCTCGTAATTTTTATTTAAATATATTAAGATTTTTTTTCTTTTAAAAATGGAAGAACAAAAGAATTCAGTAAAATATTTACAAAATTTGCACTTTTCGCGACTAGAACTTACCGAAAAAGTCGCTATAAAAGCATTAGGCTGCCTCACGCCCAATTTAATTATTTCACAGCCTGCAACTAGTAGATCTTTTAGTTACTCGCGAAAATTTAATCCAGACATTTATAAAAAATACAATTGGTTAACGAGATGTACAGAAAAAAACGCGTTATTTTGTAATCCGTGTCTTTTGTTTGAAGGCGAGTCGCCAGGCGAAGCATCTTGGACGAAAACAGGAGTTATTGACTTAAAACATTTAAACGATTAATTTAAAAACACGAGGGAAGTGTCGAACACTTAAAAAATGTGTGTAATCTCACGATTTTGGGAAGCTTGTCGGCGGGAAATAGATAAGCATAACGAAAACGTCAAAAAAAAATCGGGATGTTTTATTTAAAATTATTGATTGCGTTAAATTTTGCGGTAAATTTGAAATGCCAATGAGGGGACACGATGAAACAGATAATTAAAAAAATCCAGGAGTTTTTCGGGGGCTTCTAGAATATTCACAAAATTTCGACGATTCTTTAAAAAAACATTTTCAAACTTCTTCGGTTTTTAAAGGGACATCAAAAACTATTCAAAATGAACTTTTAGATTGTATTTTGAACGTGTGTAGGGAACAAATAAGTGCTGAAATAAAAAAAAGCAACTTATCTAGCTGTTATGGCAGATGAAACAACCGATGTATCGATGCATTGTCAACAGGTTAATGTTTTTCGTTACGAATTAGGGGGTTAAGTTTTTGAAAGGTTTTGGGGTTTTTTTTAATCCGCGTCGCGAAACCATCAAGAACGAATTTTTTTTAGCAATCTTACTGGAGTACCAGCGTATTTTTCGAAATCTTCATCGCGTTTGGACGCACCCCTTTAATGGGTGGTGAATTTTGCTAGTTTTTTTTTCAATAATACTTAAATCCACATGTAAGTGGTCGTACGCCAAAAATTGTGCTTATTTTGTCCTGTTATGACATGATAGAATAATTATGGTGACATTTTTTAGACATCTTTTCAGTGCAGCCCCGCCACTAAAAATTATCACGAGCCGCCACTGAAAGTAACCAGTAAATTCGCGTTAGAGTGGAGCAATTAAGGGTAGCGTTGCATTAGGAGGAGAGAGCACAGGAAGAAGAATAATAAAGCTAGACTTATGTACCTATCGAACAAAGTTCTAGCGATGACTGAAGTATCTAATGAATATTGTTTTCCTTTTGTGCTATTTATCACAATAGATAAGAAGATCTTAACCGTAAATTTCCGACCGCGATTTGCAAGTGAGAGTGACGTGCGCTATTTTCACCACAAAAAACTGTTTAAGAAAACATAATTTAAATTTATAGAAAACAAATATTATCGACTCGGACTTCGCATTTTTCACTAAATAGTTTGCAGGGAGTTCTCAGTTTGTAGGAAATGACGTTTACGGGGAATACCGGGGTGCTTCGAATGCATGTCTGAACACTCGGCTACCTGCCTTTAAAAGGACTGACCCTCTCGGCTGTTTCATGTAGACCTCCAATACAGGTTGCCCAAATACATAGAAGTATTAAACTTCTATGTACATATCAATTTATGGATCTTATTCGCCAAAGAATTTGCCGAATCCGTGAACTGGGCAACGTGCTTGCATTTTTCACGCATTCGGCAATTCTCTTGCCGAATGCGAAAAAAATGTGTACAAAAAATACGAGTTAAGATTAAGATACATATATGTATATTAAGATACATATATGAAAAAAAAAACAGAACGATATTTTTATCGGCGATCAAAATAAATTCATTAATAATATCCATGCATGAAAAAGTATATTTTCAACATTTAAAATTCGGTAGATATTTGGTTATAAGTATTGTAAAGCAATAAATATCACAATAAATGAAAAAAAAACATTCGACTATTGATTGCTATCCTTACTTTTAGCCCAGCAATATAATTGAATTAAAGACTGCAAAAGTCTAAAATCTTTAAAAATTTCCCATTTTTTAAACGTTAATATATCTTAAACGTGGACAAAAGAAGTTCTTGAATGGTACCCGAGAGAATGCAAAAGGGTAAAAGGAAGACCGCAAGGAAGATGGGTGAACGAAATTAGGAAAATGTGCGGGGTGAGATGGATGAGTGTTGCGCAAAACAGAGACGGGTGGAAGCGTGTTGGAGAGGCCTTCATCCAGCAGTGGATGGCGAGTGGCTGTAAATGATATCTTAAACAAGGGAATGCCAACAGACATCATTGTCATATTCGAATCACGTGGGTCAAATTTACATACATAGGAAAGATTGATAAGTTTCCGCACGGGTAATTTTTGTGGTTCGGGGATTACTGGTCACAAAACAATGGTCATAAAGTCACTAAAATCTCTATAACGGAACATCTGGCAGCCGAAAATTCCATCATACTAACGAGAACTTGAGTGCCAAATATTGCGTATTCGAGATTTTCATGGCAAAAATTGTCTTTGTGACCACCACAATGTGACTTTTAATCCAATTACCAATTTTTCGTTGTTGCTCAGTGTAATTAATATATATATTTTCGACCATTGTGGCGCATTAGTAGAGACACGTATTATGGGCATCTATTTTTGTCAATTTTAGCATCTATTTTTATGAAGAGTTTAATTTTAAATAATAAAAAATTTCGATGAATTTTAATAAAATTTATATGCATATATACAATTTAAAGACAACACAACAATTAAAAAATAATAGAAAAAATCAAAAATGTTTTGGAATTAAAATTACAATGAAAAAAACATGAATATAAAAATACAAAGACAGAAAATATTAATATAAAAATATAATACCAATTAAAATTTATTAAAACTCAACATGGAGCATATTTCTACAGATTATTTTTTGAGATTCGTGCGACGATCGGTAACAATTATATTGTATTTACTAAAATACCTTACAGCATCCACACTATTGACGGGACACCAAATAGATTTTAGAGCTGCACAACCAAACTCTTCATATTTAATTTTTGCTGTCATCAACAATAGCAATATATCCGGCGTGGATTCACTTTTTATATTCTCTATTAATTGTCCAAAAAAGTGCTGATATCTTTTTAAACATTGAGCCTCTGTTAATACATTAAACAATGGCAGGTTTCTAAAAAACAAAACTGTTTCTTTAACATTAATATTAGATTTTGTACCTGCCACAGATGGATTGAATAGTTTACCCAATGTTTGGAGGAATAGATTTGTCTCATTTGGTCTTGAGTGCGAGTCTAATTTTGGGACGCTTTTTTGAGCAGCCTTTTGGATACACAGCTCCAACTGTCTTCTTTTGTTTGCAGTAGTAGGCAAAAGCAGTTGCTTGGTTTCGGCAGGAAAAACACCGTCTATGGTAAACTGCAAGCTCTGTTTTATCCCCTCAATTTCTTCACATAATAAATGGGCAAAGGGATAGGAAGACCCTTCTAAATTGTCTATTGATTTTATTATTTTTTTGCAAATTTCACTTTTGTTTGTTATTTTAGCATCTATTTGCATATTTTACGAATTTAGCATCTATTAGCATATATTCCGAATTTTAGCATCAATTAAGCATTAATAGCAAAATGCCCAAAATAAGTGTCTTTACGCATTAGGAACTTCTGTAACGCCACAATGGTCCAAAGTAAATAAATATTTCGCAATACAAATGTTCTATTCTATGTACATATGCTACATGCATACGTAAAATTCACAATGCAAACATTCGATTTTTTGCTGGTGTTATCCTAAATTTAATTAAGCCAAACATCCACCTGTTTCAAGCCCTTCGTCGAAAGAGTGAGCCATCGATGAAACCCCAACTGAGTTCCGGCAAGCGTGGGAAGCGGAATCTAACCCCAAACCCACCACGGAATAACGAGGGGAGGGCAACATTTACCCACTCGATGGTAATGCACATTTTTAAGCAACATCAAACTGGGGGAGTATCGAAACAGACGCGACAAAAGATTGACCCATTCACCCCCCCCTTATCGGTCACGAGATTCGCACGATTAGTCCTTATCTAGGAACTGCCATGTTACGTGGGAACCGAATATTTGGGTCACGAGCCCGATCTACCGTATAATGAACCAAGCTCCGTGTTTTTTTGCACGTGTGTACCTTCCATTGTTGGGGTTGTTTGTCCGTAAATAGGAATCAAGTGCTGTGTATAGAGGTGTATACAATGTGGATCCTTTTGACAAGATCGAATCCTAAACGAAAAGGATCAGGTAGATTGTTAGATGTCCTGGATCTCCCACGCCTTCTTGATCTCTTATCTGTTGGCCACTTTTTAATGTCTCATACTGGGTGCTTAGAAAAACGAACTACATACATATATTTATATCAACATCAGTAGGACTGTGCTAAGCTCAAGAGCTTTTACTGTTGAGATTTCTAGTTTTCAGGGCAAATTTTGAAGCGTTGGTTATTAAATTAAAGAGAACTGGAAGAAATAAAATGCTCACTCTTGGATCATTTTGACAGAAAGGATTTCATCTGTCGGTTGGCTTAAAAAATATTTCTCATCATACGATTGATCTTTACATTCAAGGTCGTGAAATCATCATTATGGATGGTATTAAATTATACCAATTTTATTGGCTAACTTTACTACATACATATCATTAGAATCTCTGCTTTAGATAATATAATATCAACTCTTTACCTCAAAATCCAATTCTAAATTTTAAAAAGAATTTTCTGTGCATTCGTTGATATATTCTTGATTTCTTAAATACGTATGTATATCATCGGTGTTCAAAAAATAAAGAAAAAATAGATGTGCTATACCTATTGATCTGATTGAGTACAAAGTATCGAAAGTGCGTGAGAAAAGTTTTCGTCCATCTACAGGTGTCCTGTCAGGTTTTATTCAAAACGATTCTTTACATATTCTTGTAAAGGATTGTTGAAGGATTCAATGCCTGCGCACACATTTTTTTCCATTCAGGAAAGAAAGAGCAAAAAATCAACGATACATACTTTCATTTTCTCACTAGAGTTTATGTTGCGAGCTTTTGTGTATATTTTAGTCTCTTTTTTGAGTATAAAAAAAATATATATTATCTTCATTTGAATGAATGTCGCATACGAATTGTGGGATTTTAATCTTAAATTATTAAATTATACATAAATATGTATATATGCAAGAATGTTTTTACTTTTAAATATATTTTATCATATTATTATGATTAACTTTTTATTATTTGACTATTGGATTTTTTTAGTGGGATTACATATATAACTTACTTAAATTTTAATATTTACTTAAAAAAACTATAATGTTAGAATGTCGGACGTAACATAGTTTCTTTATTTGAATATATAACCACAAAAACTGCTCGAGATATACATATGTATATTTTTTTCAAATATCTTTCTTCAATACAAAATATGTTTGAACGTTTGAAATTTTAATTATTTTTATATCTAAAAAATATATTATTATGTATTATATAGTCTTCATTGTAGGCCAATGTGGTGCATTAGGTTCTTCATTGTAGGCCAATGGTGCAAAACTATAAATAAATATTTGAATACAATTTTCTGTCAAATATTAAATTTTAGGGAGAGGGGAGTTAAAATGTACAAAGCCCCCTCTTCAATATACTTCTACCTATCTATGGTCAGTAAAATATACGAATCAATACAGTATAACACATTTTTCCGTCATTATATGCTACTAAATTAGCTAAATTTCAAAAGTTGTATAAATAAATCTGTAAATTTAAACTACATAACCGTATAGCAGTTAACGATTTAAAAAAGCTTTTATATACATTACATAGATGTCTCTTTAAAATAGATATTTACTAGGTTTTTTTAAATAAAAATTATATTTTTATATAATGTGTATTATAATCAGGGTTTTTTTTTTTTGATAAAAAGGTGCCGGAACTCACTTCTTGTCCAGTTTTTTTATTGGAAAAGATAAAAAAAAATTAAAATTAGCAATTCATTAACCAAACAAAGTTTCATCTTGAGGTTGCATTTTCTCAAGATCACAACACTTACACATACCGATGATACATATTACATATATAAATAAGAATACCGATTTTTCCGATTTTCGGTTTTCAGTTCGGTTCCGGTTCGGGTCCATGGTTTGAACTACACAACTGTAAAGCAGTTTATAATTTCAATAAGAGATATAAAAAAGTCCTCTTAATAATTGTAATAATAACTGAAACGTAAAAAAAGTTTGTAAAAAAAGCTTTTATATAAATTACATAGATGTCTCTTAAAAAATGGTATTCAAAATAAAAATTATATTTAAATGTGTATCATATTATGTATAATTAAAAAGCTTGAAAATTAAAACATAATAATTAGCACTTCATTAACCAACACGAAGTTCCATCTTGTGGTTGAATTTTCTCACAATCACAATACTTCATCCGATGATAGTTCATATAAATATAAATAGGGCTGCCAGACGTCCCGGTATTCCGGGATTTTCCCGGTTTCAAGCCTCTGATCCCGGCGTCCCGAAAGGACCTTTCGGGACAGCCAAACGTCCCGGTTTTCGATAGCTGCTTATTGACCTCTAATTGTTCAGAAATAGTAACCCCCCGCAGTTAGGAAACTGCAAAAAAATGCACGAATCTCAATCTAACCTTAGATCCACATCCATAGTTAAATAAAAAAGCAAGAAAAGCGATATTGAGAAAATCATTTTTTTTCAATTTTCATATGTAATTAATTTCATAAGTAATTAAATAAACCGGAAAAAAATAAAGGAAACACCAGAGAAATGTTATAATAATAGAAACGCCATTACGAATAAATATTACAAAGTACGTCTTAACTACGCTAAAACGCAAGTAAAAAAATCAGGGTCATCACATAATCACTACAGAAATTAACGTTTTATTTTGATATAGATTTATTTACAATTTGAGTATATGGTGGTGTTGGGTGTTGGTGGCCAATCAGTTTCTTTTCTCAGTTGTTGAATTATTTTTATCCACTTTTTTGTAATCCTCTGTCCTTGGGAACTCTTAAATTAACGCGTAATGTATAGTTTCAACAAGAATATGTATAATATAAAATGAACGATGTTTATATTAATTAAACTCAAATAATTGGTTATTAATATAATTGAGTATTCGGCGCCACCAAGAGCAATCTATTAGCCGAGTTTGCAAGATTAATTGAAATAAAAATAAAATATATTTTTTTATAAATTAGTTTGATTAAAAATCAGAGAAATGTTATAATAATAGAAGCGCCATTTCGAATAAATAAATTGTTTCAATATTACGCAGTACGTCTCCATAACTACGCTAAAACGCACGGAACACAATCAGGGTCATCACAGATTCTCTATAGAAATTAAAGTTTTATTTCGGTGGTGTTTCTTTTCTCAGTTGGCGTATTATTTTTATGCACTTTTTTGTATTTATCTGTCCTTGGAAACTCTTAAATTAACGTGTAATATATAGTTTCAACAAAAATATGTATAATATAAAATAAACGATGTTTATATTAATTAAACTTAAATTGGTTATTAATATACATAATTGAGTATTCGGCGCCACCAAGAGAAATATTTTTACATTTATTTAAAAATATTTTTTACATTTTTCTGGTGCCACCCCTGAAATGTTATGTAGAATGCGGGCGATCGCCATGGCACTTTTAAAAACTGTCAAACTACGATGTTATTTGAATAATATGTTACTTAAATGATCAATTTACTTATAAAAATGTATCCCATGTTGTTTATTGTTTGTTTTTGAATGCATTGTGCAATTTTTAACGATGCACTTGCCCAGAGAAGTTTTTATGGACATACGACGACCAGCAAGCATCAAATACGACTGATGCTAAAATTATTTAGGATTATCTGTGGACTATCGTCACTTGATAACAATATAACGCCTAAAGCCACTTTTATTATTATGAAATTTCTCTGGTCGACACCCAATATTAAATTCTATAAATTTCAAATATATAATAAACCTCGAACATACAGCGCCATCTAGTACAAGCTGGAGAAAGCTTTCGTCGATAAAGCAGACTCCTACGCACCGACCGTCTATGAATGGAGTGTCAGCTCCCCCAGTACTAGTTTGGTCTTTGAGGCGTTTGGTTCGTTCGACGTTTCACATTCGTGTTGACATATTTACATATAAAAACACACCAAATCGTCAATTAAAATTCGCGCGTGCAGTGGCGTCCCAACACGCTCAGATTCATCACTTATTTTCCATTTGAAAATGTGTCCTTTTTCGTCCTGTTGGGCCAAGGTGCGTCGCTGAAATTCCCGGGATCGGAGCTGAAACCGCGACCGCGTCCTGAAAATGGTAATTGTTGCGATCGGAATTCGTACGAAGATTAAATAAATCGATCGCCATTATGTATGTATGTATGTACGTTACGCCACTGGCTAGGGAGAGGGGAGATACACTAGGACATGCGGGGGGGGAGTCGGAGTAACGTATGACCTGGAAATGGAGCCCTCTATTATGTAAACATAAACTATATACACACATTATTTACGAGTTATTGTGGGGAATGGTGTGAGCAATCAATGGAGAGGGACTCATCTGTGAAACATTGGTTTTGGGTCTACTGACCAATAAAAAATACTTACATATATTGTTTATAGACTTGTCAAGTTTTCTATATGATATTTCCTATATCATATTGGCGATGCGGTGCAAACGATCGACAAGCGCCAGACAGACTGAACCACAGATGAACTGGATGGCTGCTTTAAACGCAATTCTCGACTTCACGAATGATAGATTGCACATCAGATGACGAGTAACCTTTCGATGTGCACAGATGCAATTATTAAAATTGAGTTGGATCTTTCTGGCGAGTTTAATAAGGCAAAATTCGGAACTAAAGTATCAGAAGCACGGAACGTATACAGGGTAGGTATGTCGGGACTTCGGGTAGATTTCGCTTAGTGTAAGTGCGAGCAGTGCGCACGCATAAGGTACACGTGTCGTTAATCTGTGGTTCAGTCTGTCTGGCGCTTGTCGATCGTTTGCACCAAACCCCATATTGAGTATGGTGACACGACAACTCGTTCACAGATTTTCCGTAAACTGATGATGCGCTCCATGCATTTCATATACGGCCATCGCTTTCTCACCCCGTCTGTTCACCATGATCTCGTTTACTCTGCCATTACGTATGCAGCCATCTCTTTCACAGACCGTCTGTTATCAGTGAACCCATGGTTATCAAACGGAGAAATTCGTATTTTGAAAACCGTATCATGTATCCGAAGTACTCCATCTTTCTCCGCTTGATGACAGAAACAAGTTCTCAGCCTCTCTCTCTATCATGCCGAGGACAGCTTCATTTGATATTTTTTTGGTCTATGGGATCTTCAGCCTGTAGATCCACATCTCAAAAGCTTCTATGCGGCTGATCATCCTCGTCTTCAGAGTCCATGTTTCACATCCATGTAGTAACACTGTCCAGACGTAGCTCTTCGCGAATCTCAAACGCGCACGAAGATTGCGATGGCCTTCATGCTTGAGTTGATGAAATGTAATATGTATGGTTGAATGAAAATAGTATGTTACAGTTTGTATTGGAACATGTACCCGGCGTTGCCCAAATCAAAATGATAGTGGTCACTATTTAGCTTTGTTTCCTTTAGGGCGGTTTCAGACTAGCGTATTTTTCTGCGCGTATACCGTCGTTTCGGCATACGCGCTTACACGCGCGCTACATTTCGCGCTTCAAAAGATCGGACTCGCGTACACGGGCTTATTCCGGCGTTTTTGCTCGAACCGGTAGTGGTGATTTAGTATCAACATGGATAATACGAGCTTATAAGCGCGTCTACGCTCGTACGAGTTGCGCGTATGGAAAACGACGCGCCTATACGCGCCTACATGCACTTCAAAAAACGAGATTATACGCGCGTATAAAACGCTATTCTGAAACCGCCCTTACTGTATAAGAAAACGGTTGCAAGATTCAACTGTCAAACTTTTCAAATAAATAAACGGTATATATTTATAGTGTCTCGACTTTTTTCCCCGCTTTCCGCCTTTCGCTTGCATTAATTAAAGGCTCTCGTTAAAAGTTTCGAATTGGGGCTTTTTAATTGATAGGTAAAGTTCGCAACTTTGCAGATTTGATAAGGCGTCAAGTTACATCCCCCTCTTCTCCATGTTCTTTCTCGAATTTGTAATTCAAATTAAAAGGATATTCTGTTGTTTCGAGTCAGATTGGAAAATTTTCCCCATTTGGATTAATTTGTTTTTTTTTTTTCAGTATGCTGGATATGAAAATGAAGCATAGTGTGATCTGATCTTTTCCAAATATGAGGGTCGAGGCATCTGAGAAAATGACGACGCCGATTGAAGAAATGATCGACGAGAAAGTCAAGGTGAGTTTACTCAGTTTACGTCTAGATCGTTCTGCTTGTTTCTATTTCTTTTATTATGTCACATAAAATGGCCGATGAAATGAATGAAGCGAAGGAAAAGAGAGCAGAAAAAGTGCGCAGTAGAAATTGATTTTAGAAATTGCGAGATTCAAATACAAAAGTGTGAGAACGAGAACTGCGTCTGCTCCAAGTAACAAACATTGCTTAACCCTTTTCGCTCGTAATAAATTTCAAATTTTAATATGTTTAATTATAATTTAACTTTACCGGCTGATTTATACTATTTATAACAGAGAAATTTTATAGCAATAGAAGTGGCTTTAGGCGGTATATTGTTGTCAAGTGACGATTGTCCACAGACATTCCTAATTAATTTTAGAATCAGTCGTATTTGATGCTTGATGGTCGACGTACATATGTCCGATAAAAACTTCTATGGGCAAGTGCATCGTTAAAAATTGCACAATGCATTCAAAAACACACAATAAACAACATGGGATACATTTTTATAAGTAAATTGATCATTTAAGTAACATATTGCTCAATTAAAATCGTAGTTTGACAGTTTTTAAAAGTGTCATGGCGATCGCCCGCATTCTACATAACATTTCAGGGGTGGCACCAGAGAAATGTAAAAAAATATTTTAAATAAATGTAAAAACATTTCTCTTAGTGGCGCCGAATACTCTATTATATTAATAACCAATTTAAGTTTAATTAATATAAACATCGTTTATTTTATATTATACATATTTTTGTTGAAGCTATACATTACACGTTAATTTAAGAGTTTCCAAGGACAGATAAATACAAAAAAGTGCATAAAAATAATACGCCAACTGAGAAAAGAAACACCACCGAAATAAAACTTTAATTTCTATAGAGAATCTGTGATGATCTGTGAATCTGTGATGTTAAAAATTATTTTAAATAAATGCATAAACATTTCTCTTGGTGGTGCCGAATACTCAATTATATTAATAACCAATTATTTAAGTTTAATTAATATAAACATCGTTCATTTAATACATATTTTTGTTGAAACTATACCACCACCAAATTAAAATTTAATTTCTTTAGGGAATATTTGATGACTCTGATTGTATTCCGTGCGTTTTAGCGTAGTTATGGAGACGTACCGCGTAATATTGAAACAATTTATTTATTCGAAAAGGCGCTTTTATTATTATAACATTTCTCTGATTTTTAATCAGAGGCACGCTAATTTATAAAAAAAATATTTTATTTTATTTTTATATCAATTAATCATGCAAACTCGCCTAATAGATTGCTCCAAAGCGGTGAGTGTCCTAAACAGATTGAGAGTCGATTACGTAGATTAAATACATAATTATTACATACATACACATGTAAATCGAAACAACACCTGACATCTATGATCAGACATTACAAACATCGTAAAAAATACGTCAATAACATTTTTAATGTAACAATACGAATTTTTACATTCAATAACACTGTTCGACAAATGACGACTTTTTTTTTGGTTCAGAGACGAGATATGACTTTTCTTATAGAATTATGCCCAGTGAACACGAATCTGGTAGTAAAAAATGTTGATTGGCTCGAGATTCGGAGATATATGCGTTTTATAAATCGCGCGATTTTTCGATATCTTGGTATTGTTCGGTCGATGTCTCAAAATCTGTCAATTTCCTGTTAAAAATGAATATTGGAATCTATAGTCGGGTATTTTATCTTCCATTTGTAGTACTTTTCAGCTTTCAAATTTCTCTAAGTAGTCATCCAGTTCAAATCAAAAGTCAAAAGTACGTATTTTCACTTGATATTTTTTCCCACCGTTAATACTATTTTATATTGAGTTTTTTCTATTGAAACATGTTTATTGAAATAGTGTTCTGACCACACTATTTTTTGTTTTCGTTTAAAAGGGTTAATTGGAAGTGTACTGAACTTTAAATCGGTAAAATTGCGAGCAAAAAGCTCGTACTAGTGTTTACTCGTATTTACGCGAATCTGAATTGAATTAATAGGGATAATATATTAAATTATCTTTATATGAGAATTAAATAAAATTCCACTTAGAAAAATCATATTTCGACTATTCTTTTGGATTAATAACAAAAATTCTATTGATAATTGGCTTACCTCGATAAAATAAACGACTGGCCAACAAAGAGACTAGTGGTAATCGAATCCGTGACACCTTGCACGAAAGAATACAACACCACGTATGATGAGTCATCATACACAAATATGTCAATCTATTATGAATACATATAATATGTGTACATATGTACATGTGAAAACTTTTGAAGATACTCTTCTTCGAACAGTGGCCCATTGAGCTGTTATTCTTCCCATGGGCTTTCTCGAACATTCGAATTATTTTCATTTTGATTGAACATATTGAATAAGGATAATATATATTTTATTTCTGACTAGCTGAACCCGGCATGCGTTGCAATGCCCGTTCACGTTTCGCGATGTGTTTCGATTCGGAAACGATAAAAACAGGATTGAAGAGTGTGTGAGAGAATTTCCACTTTTAACGATTCAAGTAATTCGATCCGTTTCGCAAACGGAAATCCGAAGAATCGCATCTCGTTCGGAAATTCAATCGAATCTGGAAAATCGGACGCGCAGTGGTCGCCCCACGCGCAGCTCGTTTGCCAAAAGCCAATTTTTTTATATCATAAATTATAATACTTAGCGTATCACTACGGATTTGTTTTAAGTGGTTATTTGTATTTATTTTGAGTCGAGTGGGTTGAAATGGAAGGATCCCATAAACATACCATATGCTTCGCATTCTGATCGCACACATTCTCCGGCTAATTAGTATGCGTGTGGTTTTTATGGCATTCCATGGCGTAAGACCGACACAATCGTACGATTGATTCAACGCCACCGAAACAGTTAAGTGGCGGGTTTGATTTTGTCTTGTCAAAGTATCCTTTTTGCATCCTGAAAATGGTAAAAGAGTCAAAAGAATGCCATATATGGCAGTAGATTTTGAAACAGGATATGCGGTCAGGAAAAAATACAATCGATATATGTATGTATGTACTGTCCGTTTTTGAACTTCTTCGGATACGATTTGCTACGAGACCATCACGTTGATGGTAACGAAAAGTGCGTGCTCTGTCTCTGTCTGACATAATTTTGGCAAAAATCGTAGTGCGCATGCGCAGAAGAAGCGTCTCAACTAGGACACACAGAGTTAGTTTTGCACATTGACCAGCGGCGTGGATTAGTGGTAAGCATATTATGCTTTCGAGCAGAGTGGTCACGGGTTCGAGTCCCATTAGAGTCCTGCTGCTGGCCAGACTTTAGTTTGTGCCTCCAGGTCTATCTTTTCTTGTTATGTAGAGTTTGCCAATTTTTCTGATTTCCGTTGAAATGCTTCCTGTAAAATTGGCATCTCCTTTCCTATCTCTCTTGCTAATCTCAAGTTATTAAGCATCTTGAAGTTCGCCAATTTGATATTTATTAATAAAATGCTGGAAAAATTTCTCCATAGATGTCAATGTGTATGAATTCGCGTTGTATAAAATTCTTATGTGTGTATATTGATTGTATTGTATCTTTATAAGTGCACTCGTTGCCTTGGAGCGATCTGTAAAGGCGAGTGTTCATGTTCTATGAAATAAAATAAAATAAAATAGAATGTAAAAAAATGATAGCACGCCTGATCTATGCTCTGGCGATCCAGACCAAAACTCACCCCCTGGAATTTTTTCGGTGATATTTTATCTTTGTATTGCAATAGTGGCAAGTTTGAACAATATAGAGTCCTTTGAAATGTGATGTTACCGGGGGGATGTTAGAGATCTCATAAAAGGAGCTTGCGAGGAACGAAACTGTCTTCTAGCTTCTTAATAAAAAGAGATAGCTATTGGTTATTCGTTGCCCCAATTATCTACATACATATTTACCTTCTACAACGATAATAGAGGGAAAAAATAGAAAGCAAACGGTGGATTGGGAGAGAGAAGCTCTTTTGGCTCCAGAACATCAGGTCGCAGATAGGGCAGAATTAGCACGGGCCATAAACAATGTCTGCCCATGGTAGTCGCCTACGTCCAAATATGGATTTCGCATTAGAAGAATAAGAAGAAGATTGGCATAGGTTTGATAGTGATCGATAACGGTGATTCCCATATTTGAAGGAATGTAGTAGAAACTCGTCGAAATAATAAGATCGTACGAATGAACAATGACATGAGGATTAGGGTTTCTGGAGCCGGACTCGACCCGGCCGGGTAATGACTTAAAACCCGGATTCGGGATCCGTCGGGTTTTCAGAAACCCTAATGAGGATACGCCCATAACAGTTTGAGTCTATTTAGGCATGCCGTGCAGTATGATTCAGTACATTTTGGATTCAAACGCGCAGTCATAATCGGCTATTGTTACTTGATGAATTGTGAATAAACATTAGTTAATAAACTAATGACGAATTTTTGAATTTTTGACCATACGATCGTCAAAGGAGTATGAGATATCGCGAGGGCGTCGATAAAACACATCAGTGATTAAACAGTGCGTTTTCGTGTGATAGGAGATACATAGAATCGTGTGAATAAATTATAACATAAAACATACATATGTATATATGAAATATATTATGTTTGTTACTATATTTATCACAATTCAATCTCTATTCATTTTTTCCCAATGTTTCGGTCGATTGCGCCATAGTCGAAATGAAAAGCGATCGATTGCGCAAAAATAAATGGAATGGCGCAACACGTGGCGTATGAATATACTTACTACGTAGTACATATGTATAAATGTAAATATGACTGAAAATATCCACGATATCGTTTATGAGTTATATTATGTACATATGTATACAAAAGCAACCAAATGTGCACGGAAATATACCCATGAAGTTCTATTCATACTATCCAGCACTGCAAGGCAACTTCCCGGCACAGCAGTGCACGGAAAAGACTAATTATTCACACTATACATACAGCAGCGCACATTCAGACAAGTGTCGGCCGAGTGCAAGGCAAAATCGGCTTACATATCCATCGCAGAGTGCAACATACGGCGTAATATTGCTTGCGTCGTATCGTCGAGTTAATATTGTCGCAATATAACGTTTCCGAAAACATACATATGCACATTTTATCCATTCACATGCGCACTGTAGTTAGTACGCGTGCACTCGCTACTATGGCGACACTTTGTGCGTGAATATTTCCACAATATTTCCTCGCTACGTTACGTTGACATGTACTGCTGTATAGTATGAATAGATTGTGTCGGCTGCTGCTGTTGCGTCTACGCCACTTACACATTACGGAACATATTAATGTATCAAAGAAGACCTGCAGTTGCCGGTATGTGCTGTGTCAATATGAATAGACGCTTATATGTATGTATGTACATATGTGAAGTAATAAAACAAATGGAATGAAACTTTCAGTCGTTTGGATGTTTAATCGTTGCCATTTGAATCGGAGAGAGCGATTTAATTTCAGCGAACTTTGCTAGAATTTACGCTCAAGTTAATGGTAATAAATTATTTAGTTGTTTTTTTTTCCTCTCGAGAAGGATTGTGGAGTTTACCTTTTCTGAATCTCGAATCTATGTATGATTGTTTCGATTAAAATTTTGGCTTCGATTCTGACTTTTGACTTCTATTCAATTTATGCTTATGACTAGACGTCAAAGTTCGAAAATCGAAATAGTCCCCTGTTTTAAAAGTCACAGAACGCCACTGATGTATGTACATAGATCTGCATGTCCCTATTTTTACTTTATCTATGTACGTAGTAACAATAAACGAAAATTCGAACTGGAGATTTTGACTGATTCGAACTCGATCACTGATTTTTCATGATCTAGAAAAAATGTGTGTGTCTGTGTATTTTGGGGATTTTTTGAACACCGTTAGTCCCATCTTAGTATCAGTTACTGAAATTCTTATCGACACGACGTAAATTTTTTTCAAATTTTTAAGTTGACCGGAAATGGTACCTCCCCTATAGGTGTCCTCTTTTTTTTTAAGTTTTTGAATTGAATTATCTCCCAAACCGCTAACTTATTCGGACTGAATTTTTTTTATTTTAATTCGAGTTTCTGATTCCTTTCAGACCCCTCCATCTCTTAAATAACCAAAATCTAAAACTTGGCTAAATCAACCGTGTCTCAGCGTTAACCCGCTCCCCTCCCGTCTATTCACGCGTAATAATTCACGTTCGGTCGTTAAGCCTTCGTTGAGACTTTCGCACGACAAAGTTTATTATGAATTTCGCACGTCTCGTTATGAAATTATTATTTCTGAATTATTTTACGGACGCTTCATCCGCGCTAACCCTTTCCCGACCGCCTTCGAATTTTCGTCGTATTTTACGACACACGTCCCCCGACTAGCGCGCGGGCGATGATCGTTACGGCCACCCACCCCTTTCTGAATAATAATTTTATGAAAGTCATTCCAATTTTTCGAGGGGAGTCAAATACATTACGCCCATCGTATAATATATACATACATACATACATACATGTGTATAATATGTATGTGTTACAGTGAAATTATAATTTCACTAGTGAGGTTCCAAATTGAAGGACCATATGAGCTCCTTTACGTGCCTAATATATTTTGAAATTATGGAAGAAGCTCATTTATCTGACGTACAAGCTCTACTATTAATAATTGAATGATTGTCCGACAAATCATTCAGAAGATTAAATTTTGAAGACAAACAAGATGTAGGATATTAAGAGAGGTGGGCTACTTAGGATATTTTAGCACAAAAATAAAAAAAAATATATATATACTCATCACTTCAAGGCAGTTATTATATTTCAAAAATTAAAAAAATATATTTTTTATCTATACCTAGTCTTTTGTATATACCTAGAGATTTTGACTGATTCGAACTCAGAATCGATTACTTTTTCATGGTCTAGAAAAAATGTGTGTCTGTATATTTTGGGGATTTTTTGAACACCATTAGTCATATCGAACTGAAACTTATCAGTTACTAAAATTCTTATCGACAAGACGTAAATTTTTTTCAAATTTTTAAGTTGACTGGAAATGGTTCCTCCCCTTATAAGTGTCCTCTTTTTTTAAGTTTTTGAATTCAATTATCTCCCAAACCGCTAACTGAATCGGACTTAAATTTTTTTTACATGTAATAGAAATAATAATTTTTATAACTTCATATTTTTTAAATATTTTTATCTGAACCGGAAGTAGTACTTTTACTCTAGAGAATCGAGGTTTGTTATATTTTTCTCAGAAACCTTTTGATTTATTGAACTGAAATTTCATATCTATAAGTTTAAGCGTAATAACAAGTTATGTATAAAATTTTGTAAGCATCCCTCAACCGGAAGTGGCAGTTTACTCTTGTTCGATTTTTCTTCCACTATTTTTTTCGACCGACCCCTTTAACATGCGCGCTCTTCACGATAAAATTCAAGTATAATTCTTGTATCAATGTGATGAAAATAAAAAAAAAATCATTAAATTGAATAAACCGGAAGTGGGATTTTTTCTTCTTAGAAAGGTCAAAAATGTTGTGCCCACTACTCTGTCCACACCCCTGAACGTATCAAGCTGAAAATTTATATTTGTAATCTTTATGTATTAACTTAGAGCTGATAAGGTTTTGGTCAGAATTCGTACACTGGAAGTAGTATTTTTTTTTTAATATTTCATTATTTTTTTTGACCTTTTAAATTATTTTAATCTTCTTGATTTTTATTGTGTATAATACTGTTATTGATTTTAATTAATTTAAAAAATTTGAACAAAATCCGATAATCGGATGTAGAACTTTTGTCTCGTGCAAGTTTCCATACATTTGCGCTCAATTTGTATCGTAAATGCTGTCATAGTTATTAGTACTTCATAATCTGTCTGTAGGGTTCAATATCGAATTTCGTTTTGTAACCTTCTTATATTCCTCAAACACATATGTAGATAAAGTCAGGGGTTGGTTACATCCGAATTTTTTTTTGTTGCTCATAGAAATATACGCCTATTCCCTAAGAAAGTTTAGATATACACATTTTTATTTTTGATCTTTCATAGAAAATTGAAATTTATAATTGTTAGTTTTGAGGAAAAAAACATTAATTAAAGAAAACCTTAAAAAGCCGATTGATCAAACCAAAAAAGTCGGTTTTCGGTTTTATGGAAAATTGTGAAAAAGCCGGTTTTTCGGTTTCGGTTTAAGTCGGCTTGGAAGCCCTAGCAACAGTACACAAGGACTCCACTAACATTGAGTAATTAATACCCCCCGTTATATACTTTCAAGGGGGGGCCCCTTGAAAGTATATAACGGATTTCACTTTGAAATGATCGCTCTGTATAAGAGTTTGATATTGTGATATAATGTGTACGTCTTTTGTGGATGTGTGTCAATAATGAACACAATGAAACAATTCAAGCGTGAAAAATCCACAATCGCAAAACGGGAATCCTTTGAATTTCAATGTGTTTGCTCGGAATTTGCGTAAAATTCGCGCTTCTCTCCTGTATTTTGTAATATTATGTTGTTTGTGCGAGCGATCGAACTTTCGACGATCCCCTTTGATATTGCGAAACTTTGGTTTTGATTAATATTTTGTTGAAAGTGTCTGCTCGATGAATTTACGGGGAAATTAATATTATAATATATTTTAAATGTATTAGAAAGAGACAGCATAATATTTTACAACCAACAGCGTAGACTAATGGTTAGCATATTATGCTTTCGAACAGAGTGGTCGAGGTTCGATTCCCACTAGTAGCTGTTGGCCAGATCTTGGTTTATGACTCCAAGTCGATCGTTTCCTATCAGAGTTTGCCAATTTTATTGATTTTAATTGAAACGGTTCCTGTAAATTGGCATCTCCTTTCCAATCTCTCTTGCAAATCCCAAGTTATTCAGCGTCTTTGGGTTCCTCAATTTATGTATGCTAGCAGTATGGCTTAATGGAAGCGGGTATGCTTAGCACCAAGTGATCAGTGGGTTCGATCCGCCATACTGCTGGTTAGATTTGGGGATGTTTGTGACTCCAAATCGATCGTTTCTTATCAGAGTTTGCCAATTTTATCTGATCATTGTTGAAACGGTTCCTCAAAATTGGAAAAACCTCATCTTTCCTATTGTCACAAATCTTCTATATTTATTGTGTGTATAATTTGTAAAAATTATGTACAAAATCTAAATCCATAGATGTTTCAATGGATTAATTCTGTAATTAATTAATTCATGTTCTTCAGCTTCTGGAAATACAGTATTGTTGCGTAGGGGTGGGTGGAGGATCCAAGTAAAAGGCCAACAGTCGTTTCACAGCATTTATTGATGATTAAGGAGATACACGCAGTGTCACGGCTAAGTCCAGAATGAATTATATCGCCTACGTACCGCTTTATAAAGGGTCGATCTCTCAGGACGCCTAATCTGTTTACCTGTTGTATAGTCACGTATTCGGATATGTATTTCCAAGACATTGGGTCTTCCCGTACCGATTCTGAGAAATAACTAATAACGGTCATTGTTTAGCCTAAATGCACTTAGAGTCCAGATATAATCTTTGGAAGTAAGTGCATGCATTTAGTTAATCCGATAACAGATATCCGTTGGTCTAAGTGCAATTCGCTCAATCCGTGGCGTACGTAACAGTATCATTGTGTAATAATAAAATGCTGCATTTTTTGTAATTAATTGTCCAGGAAGGCGCATTGGGTCGTCCTGTCAAGCCTTATATATATCTACATATGTAAAAATAAAATAAAATAATAAAATGCTGCACAAATTTCTCCATTACATATACATGTCACTGTTTGTATGAATTCGCATTCTATAAAATGCTTGTATTATTTGTATTTTTATTTTGGATCTGTATTAGTACACTCGTCGCCTTGGAGCGATCTGTAAAGGCGAGTGTACATGTTCGATTGAAATAAAAATATTTGTAGTACGTACATATTTTGTATTTTATCTACAAATATAGAGCGTTTAATATTTTAATCTATAAAGTGGTTCCAGACAATTCCCTTTAAGGTCCGTTTTTGAATTTTGGTTGCGATCGCGCTACTAATAACACTGTTCGACACGAAAAATGGTTCTTTTAATATAAATAACTTTTCTTATAGAGCTATGCCCAGTGAACACGAATCTGGTAATAAAAAGTGTTGATTGGCTCGAGATTCGGAGATATATGTGTTTTTTAATTCGCGCGATTTTTCTATATCTTGGTGTTGTTCGGTCGATTTCTCAAAGTCTGTTAATTTCCTGTTCAAAATGAATATTGGAATCTATAGTCGGGTATTTTATCTTTCATTTGTAGTACTTTTCAGCTTTCAAATCTCTCTAAGTAGTCGTCCAGTTCAAATCAAAAGTCATAATCACGTATTTTCACTTGGGATTTTTTCCCACTGTTAATACTATATTATATTGAGTATTACCCCGCATTTGGGTCTCCCTGTCAAGCCTTCCTGGTATATATCTACGTAAAAATAAAATATAATCGATCGATAATGTAATGGTGCCTGTTTGTGTGTACATAATTTTATTAGTAGACATAAACTGATTTAACTCGGCGACTAAAAGCACCAAACGAGGTCACCGCTTTACAGCTGCGTTTTCCGAAAGAGAATAATGAATTCGTTCGACGACCAAACGTTCGGTTATGATGATGATTGTAAACGAACGACTTCCGTCATCATTATCATCATCATCATCGGCATAATGATCGCGAAAGAGCCTCTGTGCGAAAATTGACAAGCGCTGAATGCAAAGCCGCAAATACGTATGTACGTCTGTCTGTCTGTCTGAAAAATGCGCACAGTTCGTCGTATAGACTTGAGTGGAGAAAAGGGGAGGGGGTGGAAATAATGTTCGTTTCGGAAAGTTTGCCCATTTGGTCGGGGAACCCGCAGTTGTTGCGGAACAGATATATTGCTTCTTCTCCTTCCCATCCCCTAACACTTTGCCACCCCTGTCTCAATCCGCTTCAAAGCTGGAGGAGCGGTTTGCCGATAACGTTCGTGACATAGTGAGATTAGAAGTAGTTCGTCTCAATCCGCCACAAATGCGAACAAACTTTGAGAAAACAGTGGCGTGAGATATCAGTGGCGTGCTGTGACTTTTCAACCAGAGGATGCTGTCCAAAACACGATCAGTTTATTTTTTTACAAACGACTTTTTAGTTTCACTTGCGATTACAATTCTGAAAAAAATTTGCCTCTTATTCGATCGTTTTTATACTTTGCCATATTGCTCATTTTAGTCATCAATATAAGTAAATGTATCCTCCGCCATTACGATGGTGAAAAAATATCGTATTAGACGCGTTTGAAAATTCTCCTACGAATAAGTGCCTGACGTTTATCCAGCGATTGTTTAGACCAGTGCTACTCAAACATTTTCAGCTGGCGGACCAGTATATATTTTTCAGTAATTCTCACGGACCAACATCATATTTTAAAATAAAATCGTTATATATGTATATGGTTGAAAACTTGTAAACAAATAAAAATAAAATAAAATCTAAGTAGTAAAATTTATTTTATTGAATTCAAAAAAGTAGTAAATATGTATATACTCAGACAAATATAAAAAATGAAAATACAAAAAAAACTAATGAGACATACATACAGTCGCGGTTTCGGAAACCGGAACACCATAGAAAAATGTGATTTTGCGTGAAATTTCAGTGATCTTAAATAAAATAAACAACCAGTCATTAAAATGGTAGATTATATCATAGTGATTTATTTTAACGACAATCGTTAAGAAAAGAAACAACAACAAAAATGGTAGGGAGAATTTTAGTCCGAGCCGGTTTTTATGAGCAAACGCAGTCCCCACAGTTGAATGAAATTTTGAATTAAAAAAACACAGTTGAGCGTAAACTTTTAATTTTATTAGTCACGTGGTATTATTTACAAATTATAAAATCTTAATTCATATTTTGTTGCGGCTCCTTTTAATTTTATGACGGCTTTTATACGGTTAGGCATAGAATCTATTAAGTTTCTTAAAATGTCGATGGGGAAGTCTTCATACCATACTTTTTCAATGGTCTCTTTTAATGATTGATGGCTAGACACATTTGTTTTACTAATCCTATATTTAATAGCCATCCATAAATTTTCAATTGGGTTTAAATCGGGACTATTCCCAGGCCATGTTAATGTCTTTACACCCAATTCTTGCAAATAAACCGGAACCTAAAAATAAGTAACAAAAATATTTCAGTTTTTTGATAGAAATATTATTAATTACATTCAATATTATTAAATAAAATTAATACTCACTAATTTAGCTCGATGACAAGGGGCAGAGTCATCTTCAGAATATGACATCTTCAGAATTTGAAAGATGGTTTTCCATTGATGGGATAAAACTTTCTTCTAGAATTTTTTTATATGCTATTCCGTTAATGGAACCTTTCAAAAACTGTATTCGACCAATTCCATAATAAGAAAAACATCCCCAAACCATGTGGCTTGGGGGATGCTTCACTGTCTCAGGGTACATTTTTGGTCTTTCTCCAACTTTTCTTCGAATACACGGAAAACCATCGGAGCTGAAGAGGTTAAATTTCGACTCATCAGAAAATATGACTTGTCGCTAATCCGATGTCGTCCAATTTTCGTGATATTTCGACCACTCTAATCGGTTTTTCATCATTTTCTTCGTAAGTAATGGTTTTTTCGCAGGTTTCCGAGTGTGCAGTCCAGCTTCTCTGAGTCGTTTTCTTAAGGTTACATCACTAATTTCAATTGAAAATTGATCCGAAATCTCTTTTCTTATTTCTACAGCAGTTTTGAATCGTTGCCGTAAAGATAATAGAGTTATCAGGCGATCTTGTCTCTCGGATGTGCATCTTTTCGGTCCTGTCCCCTTCTTACGACCAAAAGTTCTAGAATCCTTTTTTTTTTATTATTCTTGACACAGTAGATACAGAACGTCCCGTTTGTTGAGAAATTGATCGCAATGAATGTCCAGAGTCTGCCAAAGCCGCGATTTTTATATTCTCCTCCAATGATAGTTGAATGTATTGTTGCATGGTATTTTTATTTTCAACGATTTCGATCCGTACACCTCGAAAACTCACACTAAGCTGAACTCAAATCGTAGAAAACAATCATATTTAAAAGACCCGATCGTTAAAAACCACACACCTAAAGGGACAATATTTTTATTGCCCAAAAATCGTTAAATCATCAATAAAGTGTTCCGGTTTCCGAAACCGCGACGGTATGAGCTTGTTTGTTATTAGTAGTCACCGGACCCAGAAGGTGCCGCGTATTGTTCAAAGGTTGTAAATGCATTGTTAAAGGTTTGCCGAACCTTTTTTACAAAAGATTTACAACAATGGAACAATGGATATTTTAGATTGTGGCTTGGTATTTAGATTGTGAGCATGACATTTTAACAACAATGAAGAAGATGGAACTAGTTTTGGAAAAATACATTCATTAATAGACCTTTTGGTTATTTTATATTGTTGCAAGATACATATGTATATTAGAGTCTAAACACACGTTTACAAAACTCGAAATCCTCAGCGGTAGTTATCTAGGGTTTGTTTGGATTAGCTACAATTTTTATACCTGCTTTCTATTGGATTCTAAATAAATCTAGTTGGAAATGTTGGCAAAGTTTTCAACTAAAAAGACGTCAGCACTCAAAGGGTTAATCGAATTCAGTTTCACAGCAATGTACAAGGATCAAGTTCTACACATACACCTATGTATATATTTTCCATATTTATATGTGAATTTACGTTTACGTAACTGCGTATAAGTATGTTTTTCAGTCGTACGACATCCATATGATAAATTTCACTTATATTGTATTCCATTTAACACGCCAAACTGAGGAATATGCAGAGACGTACTTTAAAAGTAGAACTTTAACGCGTCAAAGTTCATCCAAGTGGCATTTAATCCGTTCGGGAGTTGAAGCACTTCCGAAGACGTCATCCATGCAAGAGAGACTCTCGGAAGAACTTTTGTAACGTTTTCACGAGTAGTCTGAAGCGGAAAATTTTCACTCGATTGTACGCCTTTCACAATCCTACTGAGATTTTTTCTAGTAAACCGAGTAATACTCAACATTTATTCGGCACGTACAGAGTGTTTCGCCATTAACCCTAATGCGACCTCCACACTCGTTACGACCCCACTAACCCTTCACCGCGAAACGACTCGCGTGGTCTACTTTTTACCACCTCGAAATTCTGGGATTTTTGTGTCATTATGCTCTGAATTTGTATAGCAAAAGCTCTCAACGATATGGCACTTGACCTCATATTGTTCTATGGCAATGAAATAGCCCTTGACCTCTATTGTATGTATAATACTATAGTTTGAAAACATGTAAACAAAGAACTATCAGTGCTCTTACATAATATAAGATAAAATGCCTTGATAGGCAAATGTTTGAATTCATTCAGCTATATATAAATCGTATCATAGTAACGATATGTGATAAGATACGTAGAAATATTTGGTGATATTGTTATGTGTGGAATGATAAAGCTATGTGTGATAATACAATCGATTGATATGATGAAGTTGTTCATTAATAAGTGTGGATTGTAAGGTCCTAAATTATATATCGTATTATAATCTTATCAATTTTGATAACGATTAATTAGATTAGATTAATCAATATTTTACTGATAAAATGCATTTTATTTTGCTCAACAATTGAAGCATCCAACAGGTCCTGTGGCGCAACGGATAACGCGTCTGACTACGGATCAGAAGATTCCAGGTTCGAATCCTGGCAGGATCGATTCTTTTTTTGTAATATTAAGTTTCCTCGGTTACTGCTGTTACGTCTACGCCACGTACATATGTACGTATTACTGAATTAGGGTTTAAAATAACCGCGCGAATTAAAGACGGCTTTCGGTTTTTTGACGAATTAAAAACCGGTTAACCGGTTTTCACCGACTTCAGATAACATTGTTCGACAAATGACGACTTTTTTTTGGTTCAGAGACGAGATATGACTTTTCTTATAGATCTATCCCCAGTGAACACGAATCTGGTAGTAAAATATGTTGATTGGGTCGAGATTCGGAGATATACATATGTATGTGTTTGTTAAATCGCGCGATTTGTGTTGTTCGGTCGATGTCTCAAAATCTGTCAATTTTCTGTTCAAAATGAATATTGCAATCTATAGTCGGGTATTTTATCTTTTATTTGTAGTTCTTTTCAGCTTTCAAATCTCTCTTAAGTAGTCGTCCAGTTCATATCAAAAGTCAAAAGTATTTTTTCTCACTGTAAATACTATTTTATATTGAAACATGTTTATTAGGATATGAACGTATGGATGTCTCTTTCGCACGCATATATTTTGCCGCGCGTACTGCTCGCACTTATGGTGCGTACGCACCAAGCCAACGAACGGCCCACAGGCCAACTTTTAAAACCAGTAGCGTACAAAATATCGAAATAAAAATTAAATTTAAAAATTTAAATTAAATATAAAAATTAAAACTATTATTATTATATTAAAATTAAATTCAAGTATCAAAATAAAATTATAATCATTATATTAAAATTAAAATTAAATATTGAAAGTTAAAACAGAACATGCACAATTTAAATAAATTTTCGAGATTGACCTAAAATTAGATCATCAACAATCACATACAGGTAATCCTCGACTTTTGTTTGTCGAAGATGTTTTGACTTACGAAGATACGCACTAAGATCGAAAAAAATCAAAGAATTATTATTTTTACTTCCCCGTATTGCGCAGTTACTGAGAATATATCATGTATTAGTATGGGTGATCCAACGATTTTTGCTAACCCGGGGTGTTGTCGGTCACATCAAACGGATTTTTTTATTCTTCAATTGTTTCTCTCGTCGAAATAAATCAAGTAATTAAATCATTTCAGAGGTAAAATTTATCGGATAATGTGTGATTATTAATTTTATTTCGACGAAAGAAAAAAAACCCTTTGACAAATCACCGACATCCGACACCGCGTTTTTTTATGAATTGTTTTTTTTTTATCGATCATGCAAGTGGAAATACAGTAACATCTCGTGACGACTTTAACAATATTTTTTTTCGCTCGTACGCAGAGAAATTATAATATTTCTCTGGTTTTAAATGCGGTATCGTCATAATTAAAAATATTGTTGTAATTCAAAACATCAACGATGATCTAATTTTAGCTCAATCTCGCTCTTTAGCTTGATTTTGATATTTAATTTCAATTTTAAAATTTAATTTTTATTTCGATATTTTGTACGCTACTGCTGGTTAAAAAGTTGGCCCAAAATCGTCGTTGGTTTAGTCCGTAAGAACCATTATTCGAACTCTATGTCAGATTCCCAATATACCCATCCACTCGTCTTGTGATCCCCATACTTTTGTCTCGAATTTTGACTTTTTAAACTTGCCAGAAAGATCAAACTCAATTTTAATAATTGCCAATCATCAATGCACATCGGAATGTCATCTGCGCGACCCAATGAATATCTCGTCTTTCGTACATGCTTAAATTCAAACAGTCGCGAATTTCGTCGAGACGAAAAATACCGAAATCGAAATGAGCATCCAGCAGGGTGTTTTGCAGCGATATGTAGCAACCCTTAATTTTAGAATCCCAGTGCATAGTATACAGAATGTAGGTAAATTACTGTTGATGTTATATTTAGAGACTCGGCAGTCAGGACGTACCACTTCGTTGTTGGATTTGAGAACCACGTATTATTCCAGAACTAGATCTGTCTGTGGTGAGGTTTTCCTCGTCTCGGCTGTTATTGCCGTCGGTTGAGTCTCGTTGAATATTTCATAAATGCACAATTCTGTACGTACAAGTCTGAAACCACACATCCTCCCCACCTGCTGCAACCTGAAATTTTGATTCAGACCGCATCCCAGCATCTGCGTCATTATTAATAAAAGGGGCCTGAAAACGAAGAGCAGACGCCGCTGAAATACATACGTATGCTACATTTGTACGTCTGTTTGATATGGTAATGGACGCCCGTACGATTTATGGCACTGCTGAGGAATTTACAGAGACATTCCTGTGGGAAAAATCGAATTTTCATAATATATTTATGTCAATGCTCGCGTACCAGTCGCGTTCCGATTTTCCATATATTATACATATGTACCTACAGATGTGATATATATTTACCCATGAGGTTAACCCTTTGGTTGACGAGGCATTTTGTAGGTTCCTTTATTAATTGCCACATTTAAAAATCTTAACGCACAATAAAAAATTCGGATGTGACCAACCCATTTTATTACTGGTAAATTATAAGTTATTAAATAAAAATAAATTAAAAGAAATGTGTCGTCGTCATGTGTTCGATCCCCACGCGGTCGAATTTTTTTCAAATACATTTTGAATATATTTAATTTTATATTTATATTTAATTGTTTAATATGAAAAAAGGTAAAAACTCCCTATGTATATATAAACAACATAAAACACCGATACAAAAATTAATTAAATAAATGAATTTTCAATAGGGCAGTAAATTCTCTGCCAAGCGGAAACATTAGCCAGCATTTTGGGTTAGTGGCAGCGTATATATTTATCACCACTGAGGTCAAAGGTTCGAGTCCTCGCCACTGCTGGTTAGATTTGGGGGTTTTGTGACTCCAAATCGATCGTTTCTCTATCAGAGTTTGCCAATTTTATCTGATCATTGCTGAAACGGTTCCTGAAAATTGGTATTAGATATAATCCTGTTGTCACAAAATCTGCCTGTGTATAATTTGTAATAATTATACACAGTAATCTGAAATCTATAGATATCTCTATAGACATCTCTATAATTTCGTATTTATTATATGTTTAAAATTAAATTTAATCCATAGATGTCTCTATGATTATTATTTCTGATTAATTGTTATATGCTATATATTCTGATTGTATATGTATGTATTACTGTATTTCTGATTTCTGATTGTTTATGTATTATGTATTTCGTTAACGTACACCCGTCGCATTGGAGCAAATCTGTAATGGCGAGTGTATATTGATTTGTAACAATAAAATAAAAATAAAATTAGTAGCGATCAGTATATATTTATAAGTTTTTTTTTTTGTTATTGTATTCCTATATATGTACGTTTTGGCAGTAGTTTGGCTGTGACGTGAATATGCATTGCGAGCAGTATGGCTCAATGGTAGCGTGTATGTTTAATATCTTAATAACCTTAAAATCTACTTTTTTGATTCATAAATATAAATTGTATATAATCTTATCAATTCTGATAACGACAGCCTTATCTTATCAATTTTCGTTGATAAAATGATTTTTATTTTACTATCGAATAGAAGTGATCAATAGGTCCTGTGGCGCAACGGATAACGCGTCTGACTACGGATCAGAAGATTCCAGGTTCGAATCCTGGCAGGATCGATTATTTTTTCGCAAAATTTACTACGACTTTTGCGCTTGTCATCCACTCTAATTCGGTCGATACCTCTTGAAGTACATACATACAGGTCTTAATATGTACATATTATTTTATTTGTATATATGTAAATTTATTGTACTTGCCGAAGTATTGTGGAAAGAATCAGATACTAAAATGGAAATATGCGGACCTCTCCACTAGAGCAGAGCATCGCAATGTGAATGACCACTGGGCACCACTTCGATCTAACACGTGCGAGTGAGATCGCGTGTGAGGGAGAAAACTGATGTTTTTGTCACCTATGTATGTACGGACTAGCTAGCGACTGCCGATGAAGTACATATGTATGTACGTAGCTGACAAACTCTACAATTCGTAAACAATGTGTGCCGCGAATATCAAGAGGTTGCGTAGCTCTGCTCTAGGGGGTCAAATGTCGCACGCGACTGTGAGACTGCTTCGATTTTAGTCAGTTTGAGGATAAGCCGTTACATTGGTACTACACTTTGAGAACCACTCTAAAATGAAAGCCAAGTAGAACGTTCGCGGTCAAATGACACATCAGACAACACCGCACAGTACACACGATGTTCGAGCTTTATTTGTCCCCCCCACCCCCAACCCTCCCATACTGTATATATGTACATATGTATCATAAACGTGTACAGAAACCCGAAAACAAAGCACCCCGCGCACGACGGCACATAAACGAAACGGGAAAATCATTAGGCGACATGCGAGACAGCAATAAAGCTCGCCGGTACAAATTGGTTAATTTTGCGTCATCCGCACGAGCGACGCCATCGGCGCTAAATGTACCACAAATTACTCACATATCATAAAACTCTTCAAAGATTGTGTACGACATGTACATACATATGTATATCCATCCCGTATATAAAATCAGTAGTCGCAAGACTTGTGTCGTCGCATCGATCCAAGGAAATATAAATTATTATATAGCGTAGAGATTAGGTTATTGGCGCTCGTCAGCCATTTTGTTTTACTAACGCTGATCACCTGATATCAACCAATAAGGTCTCGCGACCCATCGACCAATGATGTTTCTGTACCGAGAGTACACGCTGTGTATAAATATAAACGTGCTTCTTTCGGAGCTGGATCGTCGACGGAACAGCAATAAACTACCTCCATTAGCCAGCAGTATGGCTCAGTGGTAGCGTGTATGTTTAGCACTAAGTGATTATTTGGTTCGAGCCCGCTTTTTCATCATTGTTGAACCACTTCCTTAAAATTGGTAAAAAAATCTTCCTACCTGTTGTCACAAATCTTCTGTATTATGTATGTACAATTTGTAAAAATGTATGTACAAGTCTAAAATCCATAGATGTCTCAATGGATTAATTTTTTAATTAATTTTTAATTTCGTGTTCTTCAGCTTTTCAAAATATGTACAGTAATTTATGTAATTAAAAATGCGGAATTATTTGTAATTAATTGTCCAGTAAGGCTTATTAGCATGCGACGTTTAGTGATAGACATGTTCATAGTGATTGCATAAATACCGTAATTTTTGATACAAGTATTATCGAAATAAAAAAGAGCGATACCGTTATTACCCGTAATTTCGGTATTATTTTTTAAATAATTAATTTTTAGTAAAAAAAAACATTGCTTTCGATATCCCGAGCACCGCTTCCATGTTTATTAAAAAAAAATATGCCAAACCCAAACAATCAAATACAGGATATTCGGGTACAAAATTGTAAAGTAGGTACGTCCCAGGTATAAAGTATTATAATGCGTGTTTTTTTTAGTGAGTTAGTTTTTTTTTTTGCAATTTTGACTTAGGCTTATCAGATACCCAATCATCGCTCACTGGAGATGCAAACGAAGAGTCAAACGGCAGCTGGGGAATTAATTGTTGTAGAAAGACAAATTATATATTTTTTTCCATACACTAATTAGAAAATTAGGCCATGTAGTGTCATAATTTGAAACATTTTCTTATTTCAATTAAAATTGAAATGGTTTGCGAACTTGAGACACATTATAAGGGGGCCGCGATACCGAAAATGTTGCCGAATATTGTATTTAACGATATGTATCAGAAAACAGTAAAAATTAAAACAATTTTACAGACAAAGATATAATTGCGTATGTCGTTTTTGTGGTTTCTAGCTATGGAGATATCGTTTTCGACAAATTTGAAAAAATCGATATTTATTTTTTTATTACCAGTATTAACAAAGGCTTATATTTAGGTTAAATACCGATTTGCTTTTTCGACCTTTTCACTTTCGGTCCCGTGAGATAGACCCACAATATCCTTAGACTTTGTTTCAAAAAAATCGATCCTGCCAGGATTCGAACCTGGAATCTTCTGATCCGTAGTCAGACGCGTTATCCGTTGCGCCACAGGACCTACAATCCATCACAAATCGATTCTAAAATATATATTTCATATCACCTTATCAATTCTGATAAAATTATCTTATCTAATGAATTTATAATTGATAAGATGCCATTTATTTTACCAATTCATTAAATAAATCAGCAGGTCCTGTGGCGCAACGGATAACGCGTCTGACTACGGATCAGAAGATTCCAGGTTCGAATCCTGGCAGGATCGATACTTTTTTTGCAAAAAAAAATCAATTGATATTGTGCACTACCTCCACTGCAATACTATCGAAACAAATAATACTGACGGGCAAATTGAGTATAAAAAAATATTTTTTTGTATCCTTATATTATATAAATCTTCGCCGAGTATAGATATTTTGTCAACTGAGGCAAAAGGAAAAATTTGCACCCCTATCTAGTTTTTTTCCACTAAGTATAATATTAAGCAAAAATAGGATATTACACATCGTTTAATACTTAAGGGGGAGGGTCAAATCTTAAATTAATTTGGGGAGGGGGGGGGGGTGATAAGTGACTTAAATTTTAAAACAATTATAATATGTAAAACATGGTTAACAATTTTTAAGATTAGAATATCAAAAGTAAAACATTATCATTATTCAATATGCTTGAAAAAAAAATGTTTGAAAAACCTTGGTGTAGAATATGAGCTCAATGGGCCACTGTTCGGAGAAGAGTATCTTCAAAAGTCTTCACATGATTGTATTATACATATGTTCATAATAGATTTACATCTTCGTTTGTGATGAGTCAGGGTTTCCCAAATTAATCATCACAAATAATGTATATTCAGTCTAAACTAAAATTTAAAAAAATAGTTTTTAGAGCTTTAATAAAAAAATAGCTAATACATAACTAGAAGGCCTGAAAAAACTTTTTAAAGCTTTCTTGTATTTTATCTACGAAAATGAAATAGATAAATTTACGAACTTCAAATGTACTATTTTCAACCTGCTGAATTATTCAGCGCCATTTCCATCGTTCTTACCCGCCCTGATATAAATATTAATATATAATTAACCCACTTATGACGCGTTGTATTGGTTCAGCAAATAGGCTTATGAATTGTAAAAAAAATAGAAAATGTAAGAGGGCGTTATATTTATTCTGTAGGTATCATATTTTTATTCAATTTCGTTATTTTTCTTTTAGCTTTTTTCCGTTTGCTTGTGGAAGGAATATAGCTAGGGTTGTCAGGCGTCCCGATTAATCGGGATTGTCACCAGTTATAAGTCTCGTATCCCAGTGTCCCGAACAAACCTCTCGGGACGCCCAAATGTCTCGGTTTACTACTTTTTAACTTACTACTATTTGTCTCTGTGTTATACTTTCTGGAAAACTGTTCGTAGAAGGGAGACGAAAAATGTGTATCAGGAATCAATCAATTTATTTTGAATCGATAATTTTCTCACACTCAAAATGTTTCATCACACGCAGACGCGGAATAGACACCGTCAGAACAGAAAGACTAAAATATTTCTGTGATTTTGCCAATATTGAATATAAAAATCTAGTCTCAAATTCAAAAACTTGGTGGCTATCATTATTACCTGCAATAGAACGCACTCTAAAGCTATTTGAAGCTTTAAAAGCTTTTTTCTTAACTGAAGAAAAAGCACCAAAAACCGTATTAGATTTTTTTTCTAATCCTCTCAGTGAAGTATATACATATTTGGTTTCTTCATTGTAATTGAGGCACTTTTCATTTACATATATTAAAAATAGAAAGGAAAAAAAATCAATTATAGATATTCGAAATATTATCACTTCGACTGAAAATATATCTATAGAAAAGTCAAAGATCTGATTTTGTTTTTGGGGGGGGGGGGGGAGGGTTTGACTTGTATGAAATCTGACAACCATAGAAGTATAATGCATAGAATCGCTCTCAGCCTCCAAAAATGTTGCTAAAAAAACTCTGCGCGGCAGAGTTTGTTCGTTGTTTGCTCATTTTTTGCTAAACTTCGTCTCTGTCTCTCTTGTTTCTCTTCTGACTTTCCGTCTCTCTCTTCGATGGCTCGTTTTTAGACGGTACTTTTGTTAACAATGACCATTCTATGCATTCTACTTCTATGCTGACAACCCTAAATATAGCACGATATAAGAATTTTGACTGTGGATTTGAAAGAAAAATTCCACGTTGGAAAGTATTTATACATATACATATATTTATTTGTTCATTTAACAACAGATTTCTGGAAATTTTAAATTTTAGACAGAAGCTTTTAAATAAAAATTTTAGTATATGTATGTGATTTACTACGAACCGAAAACAAATCAATGATCGATTGAGGCTCGTTTACACCGGCCTCCAATTCCGGTACACGTCCGGGGCTTTTATGTATGTACATCGCCCTAATGGACTTGGTCGATTGCTCACACGGACCACTTCATCTTCGTGAAAACCCCAAAAGGGCGATTTTATTTTTTTTTCTTGAGAAAATCGCGTCTAAACGCATTAACGCGCGGCCACCCGATACCCATTCGAGACCCGTCAATAATAATAACACTGGAGTTTGTTCTCCGCTCGTTCAAGTTTCGAGACCCTACCCTCCCACCCACCCACCCCCTGCTCGGTTTTGCTCGGTTCGATCGATGTCGTGAAAAATTTTACACGTAACTATCCCGCTCAGGTATGCGCATACGAACCCTTAACTTCAGTTTCGGAACAGTTAATAGGTTAAATGTCGGCGAAACTTATCGGTACCTCGACACTGTGTGTTACAAGTCTACTAACCGTAACCGTGAGATACTCGTGTTTAAGGTTTAACGTGTCGTTCAATATATTGTGTGACGCATAGTGGAACGTACGTACATATGTATGTACTCTGGAAATAAAGTCTGGTAGTCAAATTGAAACTGGAGATATTTATGTCTATTTATGCGCTAGTGGATTTGTGGGGGTAGCGGTGCAGGGCGTGTGATATGTAGCAATGCGTGTTCGCCTTAAGCACTTTAAAATTTTTATAAAAGCTAGATAAGAATCTATTACCCAAATATTTTAATAATCACATAGTTAGGAATAGATATAGACATAATTATAAAACTAGAAATAGGAATAAATTAATTATGGGCAGAGTTAAGAAAGCAAAAACTGCAGGAGGTGTTTTCCACATAGGTGTTCAAATATATAATACCCTTCCCGAAAGCATTAGAGGTGCTAGTAACATTGGTGCTTTCTTGAGGGGTGTTTAGTTTAAAATTGTTAATTGTTAAATAATTCATTATCAATTTGCTATTTAATTAATAAAGGCATACATGCTATGGGATAATCTAATATATAATTTGGAAAGAGACTTTGTATATATGTATGTATGTATGTAACCTTCGTTCGTTGGGTCGTAGACGACACGATCGATTATTTTTACTTTATCTATGTACGTAGTAACAATAGATGAAGTTTTATGATCATGCGAAAATTCGAATTCGAGATTTTGACTGATTCGAACTCAGAATCGATTACTGATCACGTTTTCATGATCTAGAAAAAATGTGTGTGTCTGTGTATTTTGGGGATTTTTTGAACACTGTTAGTCCTATCGAACGGAAACTTAGTATCAGTTACTGAAATTCTTATCGACATGACGTAAATTTTTTTCAAATTTTTAAGTTGACCGGAAATGGTACCTCCCCTTATATGTAGGTGTCCTCTTTTTTTTAAGTTTTTGAATTCAATTATCTCCCAAACCGCCAACTAAATCGGATTAATTTTTCTTTACATGTAATAGAATTAATAATCTTATATTTTTTAAATATTTTTATCTGAACCGGAAGTAGTAGTTTTACTCTAGAGAATCGAGGTTTTTTATGTATTTCTCAGAATCCTTTTGGTTTATTGAACTGAAATTTCATATCTAGAAGCTTAAGTGTAATAGCAAGTTATGGATAAAATTTAGTAACCATCCCTCAACCGGAAGTGGCAGTTTACTCTTGTTCGATTTTTCTTCCACTATTTTTTTCGACATGTGTGATCTTCACAAAAAAATTCAAGTATAATTCTTGTTTTTTTCGATTCATAGGCGCCGATTCAATTTTTTTCGATTCAAAGGATTTGAAGTCCCCGGGGGTGAAAGCGCCGAGGGCGAAGCCGCCTTCGCGCCGGGGGCGCAATCGCCGGATTCTGGTATACATATAATTTCGAAAGAGACAGTATATATTTTTGTTTGTTCGTGACAGTTAATTTAATAAAAAAAACAAATGAGTATTCAAATAAATTTATATAAAATAAAACTATTCAAATAAATTTAATAAAATTTAGTATTAGATTATTCATGTTTAAGCGGTTTAACGAAGCCGGGTAAAACCACTAGTACAATATATTTTACACGCCGGAATTGGTCTATATGCATATACATATGTATGTAGTTTTGTATATATGTATTTTTTTTATTTATTACATTTTATACCAGGAAGGCGTTACAGGTAAACCCCAATGCGCCTTCCTGGCCAATTACAATACAGTATTATTATTTATTATACAAGTCGCTGGATTACGAGACACTGAATTAAACTCGCAATTTAACGAGACATCTATGAATTGTACATAAATTTTATTGTATATTAAACATACTCAAATAGTGGTGACATAGTAGGTAGGAAGGATTTTAGCCAATTTTTAATCGGGAACCGTTTCAACAATGAAATCAGAGAAAATTGGCAAACTCTGATAGGAAACGATCGACCTGGAGTCACAAATATCCAGGTCTGATCAGCAGCACTACAGATATACTAATAAAATTATTTTCAATCGAGGTCAGCTCATGGGATCGAACCCGGCGCCTCTCGGTGTTAGGCAGAAACTTAACGACCGAGCTATGCCGCTGGCTAATGTAATAAAATAAATAATGTAAAATAAAATATACTAATTAAAATTGTAATCAGACTATGGATAGGGATGTAATCAGTTATAAATATATAACATACATATCTAATCACAGATAATATGCTATTTATGTGCTACATGGTAATTATTTCATTTTTTTGTCTGGATTTAACTTCTGGTTAATATTGTATAATATATGTACATATGTATATATGTACATACATACATATGTATGTACATACACACACACATATAATACATACAGCGTGAGTTAGCACCGCAATACTTTCCATTTGGACCGTTTGTTCCCCAGGTGGTGGGACAGTTACGCCCAGCATCCCCTTCAATTATGGAACAGTACCTGATGGGTAGCATCCCTCCCCAATTCCACCCCCTCTCCTTCCCGAATCCGGGATACGATAATGCTCCAGTGTAATCGCGTCATTTGCCTATCGCCATGCTTTTTGCCAGTTGTTTCTTTTTTTTTTGTTACCTGTGCCAAGACTCTTCGGGTATTTATGCGATCGTATCTTACAGGAAAATACGGCAGCTCGGAGGCTACTCTTTTACGATGTTTGTCTCTTTATTGTATAGGGGTGATCCATATATCAAAGAGCGAGTGTATGAGTGTACGAGTTATTATATGTATGTATGTACATATGTATTTTTATATTAAAAAAACTCGTACATACATATGTAGAAACGGCGTACAAAGATGATACAATATATAGATATTTCGGGTCTACGTGACGAGACAGAATGTTAAATTACAGAAAACACAAATATCGGAAGGCAAAGATCGAAAATCGAAAGATCTTAAGTCGAAAGATCAAAAAAAAATGGTGCATGGTAAACGGTACATACTCACTTAATTTGCGCGAGCAGGATACAACAGGAACAAGAGGAACATGCTTTTCCTCCCGTATTCTGCGCGCGCACATTAATACGGGAGGAAAAGCCTGTTCCTCTTGTTCCTGTTGTATCCTGCTCGCGCAAATTAAGTGAGTATGTACGTGAGTGTGTACCGTTTACCATGCACCATTTTTTTTTTATCTTTCGACTTAAAATCTTTCGATTTTCGATCTTTGCCTTCCGATATTTGCGTTTTCTGTAATTTAACATTCTGTCTCGTCACGGAGACCGAGATATTTCATATGTACATATATTTACAAAGATGTTTTCTTTAGGGGTTTGTTTTTCGAATTGGCAACACTTTTTCCAGCAATAGCCAATTTTACAGCTGACAGCTGATTTGTACTTAGTTTGGTTTTCCATTTTACCATAGACTTACGCCAGAAAACAACGCTTGCAAATTGTGCAAATTTATTTTGAAAATCGTGGTTCAGTTCGCGAGACTTCGCAAGACATGAATTGGTCTCCAAAATCATGTGATTTGACACCTTTGGATTATTTTGTGCTGGGATATGTGAAGTCGCTAATATACGCCGATAAACCAGAGACGATGGACGACATGGAAGCCTTCGCCGCGTTATTGCCGTTGAAAATTGGACTTGCGTTTTATTCGAACCAATCGCAGCGCCCATTTGCTCGATATCTAATAAAGCTAATAACATGGCCATTACTACGATTGTATGTGTTTATTTCATTTCATGCCAGTAGCATATGTATCAGGGGTGGTTGGGTTTATGCTAAGTACTGAGAGGCGCCGGGTTTGATCCCATGAGCTGACTTCGATTGAAAGGAATTTATTCCGAGTATAATCTTTAATGCTGCTGGTCAGACTTGAATATTTGGGACACAAAATCGATCGTTTCCCATTAAAGTTTGCCAATTTATTTGACTTCCTTGTTGAAACGTTTCCTCCATCAAATTGTCAAAAAACATCCTAGCCACGATGTCACCACTATTTGAATATGATTTATGTACAAGTTTAAATTCATAAATGTCTCGTTGATTTAGATTTTTTCAGCGATTTATGTAATAAAAAAATGCTGCAATGTTTGTTCGGGGTTTTACCTTTTAAGCTTTCCTGGTATATATTTATCTCTAAAATAATCTATTATTTATTTATTTATATATATTATCTTAGCTATCAAGCAAAATTTACTCAATTATAATTATACATTTACTTAATTATAAGTAAATTTATAATTAACTTATATGTACTGTCCGTCACAGAGGTGTCTCTTTGCACCTCGCAAGAATGCATTCATGGTCTTAGCAGACCTGATGCACTCAGGGAGGGCATTATACATGAGCACACCCCTGTGAAAAACACCCCTAGCTGTCTTATTTTTTCTTACTCTACTTACAACTAGTTTGTCCTTATTTCTAGTATAAATCTCAACTAAAAAGATTGTTTGTCTCTATTCCTTATTTTATAATCATCAAAGTACTTAGGCAATAACTTATGATCTAACTTATAAACAAAAGACAATGTACTAATATTTAGGAAGAAAAAATATATATGTATATAAGAGATAATAAGAGCCTATAATGCAAATTTTATAAGATATACTGTAAAAATGGTGTTATTGGCGTTTAAACAATTAAAATCTGACCAAACGAATGGGAAGCGGAAAGTCGAACAAACAAGTCTACTGGCTATTGACAGTGGGTGAGCTGTCACCTCCAAATTTTTTTGATTTTTAAACGTGTTTATTACGATTATATATTACCATCGACTTAGCGGACCCTATAGAAATCTCCAAAATGGCAAAGTTTCAATGCAATGGGAAGAATGTAGGAAGTTTGTCAGACCAATTGGCGAAGTGAAACTAATAACCAGTAGCGTGGTCTGGTGGTGAATGTTGAATTATCTCGTACTTTATGTTACGAGTTCGATTCCCGCTAAGTCTCGCTATTGGCCAGACCTTGATTTGTCAAGGTCGATCGTTTCTTATCAGAATTTGCCAATTTTTCTGATTTTAATTGAAACGATTCCTGTAAAATTGGCGTTTCCTTCCCAATTTTCTGTTGCGAACCTTTAGCTATTGTTATATCTTAGGTTTCGCCATATTGCTCACCATAGATGTCTCTGTGGTTGTTTATCGAATATAAAATTCGTATTGTTACATGAAAGTTATTCATCGTTATTTATCGTATTAATACGATATTTGTAATATCTGACTATAGATGTCAGATATTGATTAGATTTACATGTATCTATGTAATAATTATGTGGACCAGGAAGGCGCATTTGGGGTTTACCTGTTAAGTCTTCCTGGTATATATGTATGTAAAAATAAATAAAAGACTTGTAAAAAAATACAGTATACAAGATGTGTATGAGAAACCGTCCATGTTAAAAATAACATCTTAATTCAAAATGTGTTATTTGAAACAGTTTATATGTATATAAAAAAAATTAGAACCGAGCGATAAATTCGGTCGGTTTTATTAAACGTCTGAAATTATTCATTCAAACCGTCTACATAAATGGCGTTTTTTTCCCCCAGTAAAAAGTAAATTTCAAACACGAAACGTCTCGAGACGCACAATGTGCATGCGATGCAATTTGAAAACTGTGACGTTAGATTATATCTGATCGATCACGATTTTCACTCGGGGGGGTTTCGGAATGCGGAGGGTTGGATAGTGGGTGAGGTGGGGTGGGGTTGTTTGGCTTATTCGAGCCTGTGCCTATGATGTGAATAATAACATTGTGGCTTATGAAAGTGCTCGTTTTTATTGTGCTCTATCACGCGAACTGTTCCTACATACTATACATATCTATGATATAATATATGTCTCGATTATTACATTTAGCCGTGTCATTGGAACTCTCGTGCGAATATTTTATTTTGTTTCTTCGAACATGTACATAATATATACATTAATATACATAAGCATTTATACAAACATCCACAGTGACATCTATGGAGAGACTATTGCAGTATTTTTATAATCAAATTGGCGAACCTCAAGACGCTGAATAACTTGGCATTAGCAAGAGAGATATGCTATTTTTTTTATTACTAGCCTCTTATTAGCTCGCTTTCGATTTTTCGTCTGACAAAATTTGGGTTCTTATCCACACTCTTCCGATCGTTTTCAAACCATTTTTGCCATTATACTCGGTTTGGTCATCAATATATGTGGAAATCAAGTCCGCCATTACGATGGTGAAAAATAATCGTAATAGACACGTTTGAAAATACTTCATTATCGTTCTCGGTGACGTCTATTATCCACATTGCCATATTTAGACACAGTCTTCCGATCGTTTTTTTCCCTTTTCGCCACCCTCTCGCTATTTCAGATTTTAATTGTTTAACCGCTTAGACGTCCAGCCGACGCGCTGAGCGTGTAATAGATACGGCTGTTTGCGCCTTAAGGCGCTTTGGGCAGCTAAGCGGTTAAACGCCTACAACTTTTTCTTTTTTCACTCTATATTTTATAAAATTTGCATTATAGGCTCTCTTTATCTCTCTTATATATTTTTACTTCACAGGTTATATAATTATTGTCAAAATGAATGTTAAATAGCGTGGTGTTTCGGCCAAAAGTCGAATGACGTTTATATCTGTCATTTCTATGCGCGTGCCGACAGATCCGCCGAAATGACAGATCCTAATCAGGTTACTTCATACAGGTGTACATATAATTAGTTATATTAAATTAAATATCATCAAGTACGATGGTCTTTTTGAACAGTACGGTTTTTTTTAGTTATAATTACAATAACTGTTTCAATTAAAATCAGAATTGGCAAATTCGGATATAAATGAAAATAAAATAAATAAACAAATAATTTTTGTATATAAATTTTGATATTCAGTATAAAAAATCGGATGTGACCAACCTTCAACTTTATCTATGTATTTGAGGAATATTAGAAGGATAAAAAACAAAATGTGATAATCACATACATATGTACACGTTCACACATACCGGCTATGAGAGCACTTTCAAAACTTATACAAGACAAAAGTTCAACTTCCGGTAGTCGGATTTTTTTTTTAAATTATCACTTAATATCACTATAAATATTATACAAAATAAATATCAAGAGGATAAAAATAATTTAAAAGGTCGAAATAAAATAATGAAATACTATTTTAAAAAAAATTAGTACTAGTAAAATTAGTAATTCTGACCAAAACCTTATTCAACTCTAAGTTAGTACATAAAGAATACAAATATCAATTTTCAGCTTAATACGTTAAGAGGGCTGTACACCCAAAACCTTAATTTTGTTGCCGTTCCTTTCTTCGATATATATGTACATATATTGAGTGAATGTATATATTGAGTGAATACGACAATATATATCAATATATATGTATATATATATATATATATATATATATATATATATATATATATATATATATATATATATATATATATATATATATATATATATATATATATTGAGTGAATGCTACAGTTGCGCTTCGACCAGATAAAACGTATTTTAAATTGACAAAATCGAGGTTTCGTATTCTCCAAATTAAAAAAAAATTTCATCATCGGTATGAGAAATATATTTTATGTGCAACTATGCGCGTATTTTTTTTTAAATCGACCGTTAAATAAGCACGCTGGACTCTTTTCGTTGGTGTAAAAAAGAGGCGATTTTATTGATATTTGGCGGCTCCTAGCTCCTATAAAAAATAACTAATCAAAAAAATAAAACCATAGATGCAACCCAATGGTGGGATATCCATAGCATATTAAAAAATAATTTCTCTAGTGCCGTAATTGAGGAAGGGAGAAGTCTAATACGTTTGTATGGAAAAGGCGCTGGTGTCCAGCCCTCTTAAGGGGTGTTGAAAGAATCGTGGTCACAACATTTTTGACTTTTCTCAGAGAATAAAATCCCACTTGCGGTTTGATAAATTTAGTGATTTTTTATATTTTCATTACATTGATACTGCCACTTCTGGTTGGCGGATGTTACCGAATTTTATACGTAACTTTTAGATATAAAATTTCAGCTCAACAAACCAAAGGGTTTCTGAGAAAAACATAAAAAACCTCACTTCTCTAGAGTAAAAGTACTACTTCCGGTTTAGGAAAAAATATTGGGGTATAAGTTCTTTTTAGTGAATTACATTTAAAAGTGTAAAATCAGTTCCTTGAATTTAATTTAAATTCTAATTTGTTGAAATTTCATTAAATTCATATATTATTTTTTAATTAAATTCATGTATTATTCATATTTCTTTTTATTTTAATTAAATTTAAATCACGTAATTCCTTTCTATTACCAGTTGACTTTAAACGGGCAAAATACTAGAAGATATGTTCATATATGTACATATATTTTTGTATGTATGTGTAATTGAGTATGCAATTTGCTTTTTCGAAAAATTCCATCCCACTTCGTATATCAGATTATTTTCAAAATCATAAAAAAATCCACATTTTTGTTGCTTTCGCCGAAGCACGTTCGTTATTTATGACGCTGGCTTCAAATAAGATTGTCTTACGTGTCAATTTGCGGAATGGTTCACCATCTCTGGCGTTGATATATGGATTATAAAGACTCTCCCTCATATTTACAGTGCTCAAGATAATATATGTATGTATATTAGGTGCATGGGAGTAGAACAAAAGAAATACGCATTAATTCGATGTGAAAATGTAATTTAATTTTTTTCTTTAATATAAATGTAAATTAGTTTGTTTGCATTAGAATGTAAAGCTAGCACGTTTTGAATATTGTATTTTATTTAAATTTTATATGCTATGAAAAATCCATTAAATTTTGCGGTACTCAAATACTCAAATAGTTGGGATGTTTGAATCGTTCGACATTTTTGAACGACCGAAGATTATTTCGGCTATGGTACATGGTGCAAGCGGATAGCACGCGAAACATTCGACTTAATACGAGCTACCCACTTGACTTAATTATAAAACAGCGATTCATTCGTAACATATAAGAAGGATTTTTATTAGTGTTAAATAATAATAATAACTTTTATTCCAGACAATACGGAGAATAGTGCAATCTCCAACGCCCATATAAATAATATTAGGGATACCGAAAAGTAATCAAAAAATCAATCAATCTTCAACGATAATTCCTCTTTGGTTTCACGAGGATCTGATTCCACCATTGACGTCAGGATATCATCATCTAATTTTTGAGCTCTTCTTTTCGTGCAATCTCCTTGATGTCCCTATTCCTATTTTTAAATTCTTTATACCACTGATGACTAGCCACCAGACCCAGAAGGTGCCGCGTATTGTTCAAAGGTTGTAAATGCATTGTTAAAGGTTTGACGAACCTTTTTTTACAAAGGATTTACAAAATGGAACAATGGATAGCACTGTGACTATCCTACCTCTACTGATGACACTTCTTAAGTTTTAGAATAGCCCCCAAGTATCGTTGATTGTTTTCACTGCTTCGTTTGCTTTCATTACTTGGTCTAACATAAACAGCATAAAATGACGCAAGTGCCCTTCCTCTATTATTGGTCTCAAAACCATTCCTCAGGTAGAAATTCTTCTTTTTTAACAGAAACAATAACTTCAACATAATAACAAAAATAAAGTGTTTTCTGGACCGTATCTCAACACAAACTGACTGAAAGAGCTCGTTGAAAAGTTTTGATTACTTTTCGGTCCCCCTAATATATCTAATATATAATTTCGAAAGAGACTTTGTATATATGCATATATGTAACATTGATTGGTTGGTTGGAAACAACACATTCGATTTTTTTTTTTTCGATTCAAAGAATTCGAAGGCCCAGGGGGGACGCTGGGGGCGAAGGCGCCGCCGCATTCTGGTATACATATAATTTCGAAAGAGACTTACGTATATATGTTTGTTTGTTCGTGACACTCAATTTAATAAAAAAAACACATGAACATTCAAATAAATTCATATAAAATAAAACTTTTCAAATAAATTTAATAAAATGTTTACTATCAGCTTAGTCATCTTTAAGCGGTTTATATTACAAATACCGAGCGAAGCCGGGTAAAACCACTAGTACCTAATAAATACAATATTATTGAAAAATAATAAAAAAAAAAACATAAATAAATATATAAATAATAATAATTAATTAATTAATCAATTTAATGTATATTTAAGGTGGTCGGTATTTCCATCGATCAAACATACAGTGAAGAATGCAAATGAGAAGATGTAGCAGCAAGAAGACAATTAGACGATAAAAATATACAATGACGTAGAGAGGCCGCTCTCATCCTGAGAATGGCCTCAGAGTGAGGCACATGCCCTTCCACAAACATTTGCGACGCGCTGCAGCCCCTAGGTAGCCTGAATAGAGCACGGTAGCAGTTGTTATATCGTACCTTTATCTTCCTCATCGTCTCCCGCTTGTATCAGGTCCACAGTTCTCCAGTATAGAGGCTAGTACAAAAGGACATAAATAATTGTTTCTTAACCTCTACACTGGAGTGGTAAAACCGTCTTGCCAGCATATTTGCCCTTACACAAATAGCTCTTTCGATGTCACGGTCATAAGCATTTCTTCGTTTTCTTTATAAGAAAGAGTATGGGTACTACCCATATCTCTATCCTACTCCTTTCCTTTTGGGCATGCTTGGGTATAATTCCCTTGAACTTCGGAGAAACTTCTCGTTAATTCGTTTCGTTCTCCAGCTATTGCGTGGTAATACGTCATGCCCGTTGTTGCTGGAACAGTTGGGACTTTATGTCCCTAATAATTATGTGCGTGGTAGACATCATCATTTGAAGGTTGTACCTGCTGCTCGCACACTTCTTTTTCGAATGGCTCCTATTCCAAGAGCTATTCGACTTCTTAATGAAATCGTTGCTGCCGTCCCTGAATGTGATATTTTCCACCTTGGGGAGCGTAGATTATCGGATGTTATTTTAACATATTTATCTGGTAACCTGCGCTCATCATTACTTTCTTAATTTGAATGTGATGAATGAGTGGAATCTTAATCTACTCTCTTCAATTTGGGCCTCGCTGTGATTTTATTTTTTATTCATATTTTGTTGATTTATTTTACTTTTTCTTTCTCCTTTGTACATTTTATGTACTATTTTATTTGTATTAATATTTTCCTTTTGTTACTTTTTATTATCTTTTAATTCTGCTTTCTAATTTTTCTGTTTTTTTACTTGTATTATCTTTGTTAAATGTAGGCCATTTTGGCGCATTAGGTTCTTCCTGTAATGCCACAATGGTCCAAAACTATTAATAAATAAATAAATCAGAGAGATCCTCCGTCAGCAGGTGTCCCAGGAACTTCCCTAACGGTTTAAGATTACGTCCATCTAAAATAATGTTGAGGACGAAACGAGGACCTCGACCGTATCGGAAAATCAATACCATGGATTTACTCGTATTATACTGCATATTATGTTCTGCAGCATAACGCGAGCAAACTTCCAGGAGGCGATTCAGAGCTGACGGAGAAGGCGCCAAGATCACCATGTCATCTGCATAGCTGATGTGGTTACTGCATTTTCCTCCAATGTGGCAACCAACTCCAATTTGTTGAAGGCGATAGGAAAGTTCATCCATGTACAAGTTGAGTAAGCCAGGAGACATCGACCCACCCTGTCTAAACCCGCACTTCAAAGAAGCGGGATCAGAGTAGGGATTCCCCCAGCGTACATGGTTGAACTGATTCCGTTGCGAGGATGCCAAAAAAAGAACTCACGATTTGATTTGGTTTGGACCAAAGTAGATCATGATTCACTCGATCGAAGACCTTGGATAAGTCTAGAAAACAGGCATCTGCAGAAGTAAAGAAATCTTCAATTTTAGCAAAATTTTTACGTACACCTGCGAACATCACCTGGAAAATTTGATGGAATGCCTTGTGTGTTCATGTTCGTCGGTGCGCGCCTTGCGTGTCCGTGTTCGTTCGTGCGCACCTAATTTGGAACCGTCTTTACATAACATATATATATTTTTAAATATATCTTCATATTTAGACACCGATTGTCTAGCTTTCACGCAGATTAAAAACGTTAAAGTTTGAGAAGCAGCGCGTCGAACCATTACGTAATGACCGTCGTACACGCTACGTATGTAAGATTTTCTCCACGTAAAAATACGCTCGTTTCACATCGCGTTCCTTATAATAATACTTTTGGCGTTTGTCATGCCTCTTTTTTTCACCGTTATTTTTTCAGACGTGAAAGTAACGTCTTTAGAGGATTCGTTGGGCAAAAAATTCAAATTATTCTCTCGGGAATTATTATTCGAACATTTTTTATTTATTCTATTATTCAAACAGGTAAACAATTTTAGACTTTTTTTCACACAAACGACACGTTTCTTTGCAAAGGGAGAGATAGAAAGAAACTGGTGTCAAGTGTTTCGTTGTTTTTTTTTTAAAATGATGTAATTCCCAACGGATTTCATTGAAGATCACTTTGGAAGGTCAATTTTTATCTTTTTTCTAAGTTGTTATTAGAATAGATAGATATCGTGTCTCTTTATTTGACAGCTCTACTGCGCGATTGAAGGGCTAGTAAAAGGTCATAAATCAATACTGGAATTATATAAAATATTTTTATATAACCATACATTACTATATACATATAATACTTGGGAACGTCTGTCGAAATGTTTGACGTTTACGACTTATTCCCAAACTGTTTTCGAGTGATTGATGCGTCGTGCGTTTTGACTGTGAATTAGTTTAGTATTACATATATACATACATACACATGTACACGTGGAAAATTTGACAGGGGAATATGTTTTGATGCCTGTTTCATTTTAAAATATTCAGTTATCAAATTCGGTCATATTATATGGCACCCAGATTTTCCCAGTCTATTTTCGAATGAATTTCGTGATCTATTATATAATTTTCAAATAAATATTAAATAGATGAAAATTCGTGTTTCCTGCTGAATAATTGAGCATGCTGTCTCTTTCTAATATTTAGTTTTATTATGTATGTGTATTTATAACTTATTCATTGCGCACGCTATTGTAGCTGTAAGTATTATATTTGAAGAAAATTTAATTATTATCTGTTTGGCCGGTCTCGAATTATGAGTTATCAGTTTAATATAATATTATACTAGTGCTGTGCCCGATGAAATATCATCGTATGGGTTACGGCATATTAAGATATTAATTTAAAAAAAAATTAAAAGAAATGTGTCGGTCCAATGTTCGGTCCGCAAGCGGTCGTATTTTTTTCAAATATACTTATATTTAATTGTTTAATATGAACAATAATACATATAAACAATATAAAACACCAATAGAAAAATTAATTAATTACTTAGATACATTTTTAATACATAGCGCTAAATGCTCAGCCCTTTATATGTATTGTCCTAGAGGAAAAATTGGTAACAAACAGTATACATAGAAGTTTTTTCTTCATTTTTTATTACTTCCCTATTATATCCGTACGTTTTGTTGGCATTTTTTTAGCTGCGACGTATATGTGTCGAATTGAAACGACTATTATAGTACGCGTTATCGCACACAAACAGATTTTAGTTAGTTTATATTTTATGAAAAAAAGTCCACCACCAATTTTATGTCAAATCTATGAACATATTTACACACCAGGAAAACAGTTTAGGTTTGTGAGGTAATTAGTTATCAAGGAGAAGAGAGAGGGAGAACAGATTATATACAATATTATTCGAAGTTATTCTATTCTTATACTACATTATGTAGATGGAAAACTTCCTTACGCATAATCTTAGAAACAAATAATACTCGAAGAACAGAGAAGTGGGAGCAACATTTCGTAACGCGTTCACCGCTTTAAGCCAATTCACTCTACCGTGCGTTAAGATATTTTACTTCAAAAACATTTAAACTTTTCATTTTTTACTATATGTACGCAGTGTCATAGATTAGTGGTTCTTAAATGTTATATTCTCAAAATGTGAAATTCATTTTTTTCAATTTATATTTTCCCATGATACCATTTCAAGTTGCCCCTGAGCGTCACATGTTATTAAACTTGTACATATATAAAATTGGAATCATATTCAAATAGTTGGTAGGTTTGGTGAGGAACCGTTGCAACAATAAAATCAGATGAATTGGCAAACTCTGATAGGAAACGATCGACAGAGTCACAAATATCACAAAGTCTGACCAGCAGCACTGCAGACATACTTCCGAATAAACTCTTTTCAATCGAGGACAGCCCAGGGCTCAAACCTGGGAACCACCGATCTATACTGCTGGCTTATATGTGACAAATGGAATACATTTTTTGCGAATTTATATATTATACTTTGAAAAGTTTCAGATGTGCGTTCTTTTGGAACGAATCCAGGAGTACGTGTGTGTGTGAAGATGCACACATTTGCGAAAACTCGTTTTTCAGAGGACGAATTGCCAAAATCGCGTAATAAATGTGCGCTCGTCTAGCAATGATAAATGGTTGGAGTTGTTGGCGCGCTTTTCCTCAGCCTCGGGAAAATCTCCGTTTTTCCTTTGACCCTTTTCCACGCTTTCGCAACTGACCCAGGTGCTTTTGTCTGATTGTGCGGATTAAAGCCTCTTTTGCAATTCGACGACGGGCTTTCGTCGGTCTCGTCTCATCTTAAGCTTGATACGAAATTGATAATACACTGTATGTATGTGCGAAATACATACATATGTATGTATGTATGTACATTAATTGTGAATTGGATTATATTAAATATATTTTGAAATACCTTTTAAAATCGAATTTAATACTGTAGCTTGGACGTGTAGAGGGGTTTCCGAGAACGAAGTGAAAGACGCATAAAAAAGTAGTCGAGGTAGTTTATTTTTCTTGATCCGTCGGCCTGTCAGCTCTGAATGAAGCACGGAACAAAACTGCCGAATATTCATATCCATTGGGTAATCTCCGTGCAGAGATATCATTGGTCGATTAGTCGCGAGATCTTATTGGCTGTTGTATACAGCTTGTTCATATGCTAAGGCCTTTTTTGGCGCGAACGCGAGATGAGGTAATCAGAGCTAGTAAACCAGTGGTCTACGAGCTTCAATCACCTAAACTCTACATTATAATATATTTAAAATCTTTTTTAATGAACCACAATCTAATCAACATAAAAAAATAGGAAATTTAATTTAATTTAAATTTGTTTTTGATCAATTTTAATGAAATCAATGACTAATAAGTATATATTTAATGCGTTTTATGCTTTTTGTAATCAATAATTAATGTTGATCACTTTAACGTAGTTTATTGTAATCGATTTTAATTTGATAAAATTTAAGCGAGCCAAGATATATAATTAACGATTAATGTTATCAAAATTAAATTTGTATTGGGATAAAGAATATGATCTAATTAGTTGAATCCTTTTTGTATCGGTGATTAATGTGATCGAATTTATTATAATTTAATTTTAATCTAATGTGATGTACATATGTACATATGGTATAATGTAATCAAACTTAATATACCTGAAATGTACATATTATGATCAATGTTAATTTCATCAACTTGGAATGTGTAGAATTAGCATATATGAATTGTCACGTTCCAATGAAAGATTAAATAAATTTTCCTTTTTTTAAAACTACTGGGTTAACTAACCAAGAATTCTTTATTATTATTTTTACTTTACATTTATATTATTGGTAGAATTTAATTATGGAACGGAGAATTTAAATGAGACACGTAGAACTGTTAAACTTTAACTTTGCTTCACTATTTTACTTTTGTTCTGCTGCTGATGTGTTGACTGCTACTCTAGGAGTCTCGATGGTATCGACTACCACTCTCGGAGTCTTGATGGTGATGATTAACTTAAATTCTAACAATAATGAGTTTATATACTCTTCTTTAAAACAATGAAGTGTTGAAGACACGTGTCGTAAAATTTTGGCTAGTCAGTGTTTAAGGTGTGCTATAAATCAATGATGTTACTTATTAAATTAGGTGTGCCAAAAATCAATGGTGCTACTTATTAAATTAGGTGTGCAACAAATCAATGGTGTGTCTTATCCCTACTAGTTATTCGACTACACTGATAATCGAGGTACATAACAGTATGTATAATGTGATCAATGCGTTGAATCTTTAATATAATCAGTGATTAGTATGATCAGCTCCAATTTAATAAAAGTTTAAAATATGTACGTTAACTTATTTTCACTGGAATTTAATCATTTCGAATTTTAATAGGGTGTAATGTATTAAGCAAAATTGTATTAGACTTTGAGATGGGAGAGAATTTGATAAAATATTATACACGGGTTTGATATGAACTTTACACGTCATAAGCAGGATTTACATATATAAGTATGTGTGGTAGAAACATTCCTGCACGACAAAATGGAACGTTAACAGGCTCATATCACGTTTGTATTTTCATAACGGTGTTAGCCCACTGATTTTTGAACACTTTTCGACGATTCAATCAGTCGAACCGTTGCTTTGTTAAATGAACAGGTAAAGGTTGATTACTTTGTTAGTAAAAAAAAAAAAGTATAGGGGAAAGTAAGCGCCCTTTCACTCTATATAGGGATAACTTATGTCGCGTGTGCTCGTGAAAAATATCTTCATTGGAGGGGATGAAAACGTAGGTGAGTTTCGCAAACTTTGCAGGTGATTTTCCCCTCAAACGAGCGGGTCATTTTATTTAACGGTGTCGCTTGTTTGTATCAAATGTGTGGACTCGTTCAATTTATAGCGGTTTTCGGTGATAAACTTCAGACCAAATCATAAATTAAATTGGAAAAGCCGAGGGTTAAGAGTAATTTGAAATTATTTGACAGTAAATTAATATATATATTTTTTCTTTTTGTTTACAGGTAATTGAACTTCATTAACAGCGACGCTTTTGGTTTGTAGAGAAAATCTTGAGAAAGGTGGGTATTTTGAAGGGGATCGACTGGATTGAATAGAGGTACAGTGATTTGTTTTAAATTTACGAATAATGGCCGGAACTGATAGATCAAAAAAAAAAATTTACGCTTAATATATGTATACTAGCTTTATTACCCGGCTTCGCTCGATATTTGTAATATAAACCGTTTAAACTTGACTTATCTAATAATAAAATTTTTATTAAATTTATTTGAATAGATTTTTTTATATAAATTTATTTGAATAATTTTATTTTATATAAATTTATATGAAGTTTTATTTTATATAAATTTATTTGAATACTCATTGTTTTTTTTTTATTAAATTGACTATCACCTTCGGCGCCCCCTAGAGCTCCGCCCCTAGAAGGTGGAGCCCTAGGGCTTCGCCCTCGGCGCCTAAGTCCCCGGGAACTTCGAATCCTTTGAATCGGAAAGAAGCGATTTATTTGTTCGATGACGTCAGAACAATAGACTGTTGACGAAAAATACTTAGGTACATACATACGAACAAACTTTAGTGTTTTATATGTAAGATAATACAATGAGAACTTAAAGGCGTAACCAGACAGCGGTGAATGTGGTACGTGGTTTCTTTTAAATAGTTTTAAACATATGTATAGAAAGAATGTGGCGTTCATGGGACGCGTACATGGGATAGTCCTTTCAAAACGATACATTCGACCTATGTCGTTGAAATTGTATGGTAGTATTTATCCTTGCTTGTTCCACATTTTCCCTTTATGTATAAAACTATCTAAAAAAAATACCGTCCCACATTCACCGATGTCTGATTTCGCCCTAATAGTATGTGGTATGCTGGATTGACGCACATGCAAAAAAAAACCGATCTTGCCAGGATTCCAACCTGGAATCTTCTGATCCGTAACCAGACGTGTTACAAGTTGCGTCACATGACCTATGTACATATGTATATAATCTATTACAAATTGATATCTAAAATATACATACATTTATATATATATATATATATATATATATATATATATATATATATATATATATATATATATATATATATATATATATATATATATATATATATATATATATATATATATATATATATATATCGTATTATAATCTTATCAATTCCAATAACGATTATTTAGATATCTAATCAATCTTTCGCGGATAACATTCATTTTATTTTACTAACCAATTGAAGCAATTAACAGGTCCTGTAGCGCAACGGATAACGCGTCTGACTACGGATCAGAAGATTCCAGGTTCGAATCCTGGCAGGATCGGTCTTTTTTGCAAAATAAAATGATGGATTTTGTATATGGCGTTCACAGAAACTCCATAAATCCCTCTCGCAAAACAGTCTTAAGTATGCACCGTATTTATGTAGGTATATACCATTTTTTATAAGGCTATTCTATGATTCACTTCACTTATTATTCAGGCAATATTCCTACATTCTTCCGATCGGTTTGAAACTTTGCCACTTTGCGCGTTTTGGTCACCGATAGAAATTTAAATTGATTCTGATAGTTCGATGATGGAAAAAAATCGTAATAAATACGCCTAAGATTGCGAAAATTTTGAAGACGTTGACGTTTTTACATACCTCCTTTTAGCTTCACTTACGATTACAATTCAGGAAAAAATGTGCCTCTTATCCGATCGTTTTCATACTTTGCCATATTGCTCATTTTGGTCGTCAATATAAGTAAATGTATCGTCCGCCATTACGATGGAGAAAAAAAATCGTTTTAGACGCGTTTGAAATTTGAATTTCTGAAAAGTGCCTGACGTTTAGCCAGTTTTTAGTTTTAAACATAGATGGCGGTAGTAAAATAAAATTATTGGTATTTTTATTCAAAATAATTTGTTATTATGTAAAATTATAAACACACTCAGTATATAGTCCATGTACAACAGTGCTCGCTACACGAGCTACATTTGGCCGTAGTTAATTTTTCTAGTCTTATCTTATTGGTTTTTATCTATAGATGCAGTTGACAGGGATTTTCAAATAAATGAACAAGTACTATGTATTGTAATAAAATTAATCAATAACAATGTAAATATTTTCGTATTAAATATTTTAGATAAGATCCGTTTCGAAGGTTCCTTTTTCTCTTGGTTGAGGGACGATTATGCCTACTTTTGAATTTTGACTTGCAATTATATTTAACGATATACATGTAAGTTCGTCCGTCCGTAAAAAACAGTATTTATTGTTTTCAACAATTCGGTTATTATTTTTAAATAAACCGAACATCCCTGCTGGCAGCTAAATAATGTCTTACTTAGAGAAAAAAGTATTTAGTTAACAGTAATTTCCTTCAAAAATAGTCATAATGAATGGGCATGACAGGTAGTAAAATTCCATAAGTATTCATTGCAGTTATTTATTTTAAAAATATGCGAGAACAATATCAGTTTCATTAGTCGAAAAAACTTCAAACCCGGAAACAGCCCACTTGGCGAACACTGGTGTACAATATATCCGATTTCATAGTATTTAGTTTTTAAATTCGGTGTTTTCTAACGAACGGTATATGGAATTGCTTTGAGGCGGTTGAACGTATCATGAAAATTTGAAACGTTGAAACATTGCATGAAACTATCGTTACGATGGGTTGCTCCCCCTTCCTTCAAATCCTCACCTAACCTTACTTGTTGTGTATTGGGTTTTATCTATGAAAGTTTTACTTCTTTAGTGTGTAGTGTAAGTCGAACAGACAGAAATTGAAACATTTCACAAAACTGGATTGCACCAGTCCTCCCCAACTCCCACCCCTCTTGAAAAATCCTCTCCTTCTGAAAATAATTCTTGTTTGGCTGTCTGGTCGCCAGCAACCTAATACTAGCCTTTATGAAAGTACGGTGGAAGTAATTGAGACCTTTCTGCAGCAAATTAAAGTTGCACCGACCCACGTCGACTTTCCCAAATTTCCCTTTGGGATTTTGACACGCGCGTACATTTTTCATCAGATTGTCATCCTCAACCCGATGAATATGCCTCGCCTTTACGACCCAATTTTTCTCGTCCTATTGTACGAGAGCCCAACCCCTATTCACCGGCACCCCTTCCCCGAGCCGTCAATTTTCTTTGCAGGTGTAAGCCAGGGGTTTTACCCTGTCGCTTGGGGCTAATGAAACCCTCGCGCTCGAAAACCCGTCGAAAATGTTTTAAAATTCTTCCATTCCAACCCCCCCGCCCCCCATCCACCCTCTTGGAATTACGAGGCAACTTTTACAATGCGGCTTTATTCAATTATGCATCGTAATTTGGCGTAACAGGTTTAACGGTTTACCGGCCGCGGCCCTGCCTAAACGAATTAGTGCCTCTTGCTCCAGCAGCCATCGGAGATGGATGATGGAACATACTTTTAACTTGTAAGTACTTTCAACTTGTAGAAAGACTTATATCGATATATGTATGTATGTATCTGAATGTCCTGTTATTAAAAGAAAAGAAAAACCCTTCCAAGGCCTTCTACGGCCTTAATCACAGTGCTATGAGATCTACAGTAGTGAAACTTGAAATTTTGCATTTCGGACAAACAAACGGCGTGTATTTAATTGATCAGGTTTTAATCAGTAAAATAACTAAATTTTCAGTAAACTTTCGAAATTATCAGTGAGTGGTCTAATTGAACAGTACGCTGTAATCAGTTGTCATAGACTCAGTTATTAAATTATTTTCTTAATTTGAATGTGATGTATGAGTGGAATCTTAATCTACTCTCTTCCATTTGGGCCTCGCTATGATTTATTTATTTAATTTTATTGTTTTTTTTTTCTTATGTACATTTTATATACTATTTTTCTTTTGTTCAATTTGAAACTATTTTATTTATTCTTTTATTTGATTTTTTCGCCTTTCATTTTTTATTTTTATTTTTTTTTTCTTTTTTTATCATGTTTTTTCTGCTTTTGCTTTTTTTTCTTTTTATTTTATGTATTTTACTTTATTACTCTTTTTCAAATGTAGGCCATTGTGGCGCATTCGGTTCTTCCTGTAATGCCACAACGGTCCAAAACTGTAAGTAAATAAATAAATTAAACTAAATGATCACATAATAAAATGAAACGGTCGATAATTATTATAAGATGAGAAAAATCGGCTTTGCCGCCTCCCCCAAGTATATTAAAAATAAAATTTTACAAAAATAAATACTGACCCTGACAACCTAATCTTAAATGAATAAGGCCAACCCTAACCTAACCTAACCTTTAAATGAATAAGTGTTAATGGCTAATTTACTGATCATTTAGAATAAGTGACTGATCAAGTTTATAATTAATTACTGATACATTTTTCATTTTTTTAGCGACCACTTTTATAATTATTAACTGACCAAATAATTTGCTGCCCAAACGAACGTTCATGTTAATATAGATTGTAGCTGAATTGTGCGGCGTTGCTTGGGTGGGTTTATATTGAAAAACACCCTTTTCAAAGACTCCATCCCTTTCCCCGTCTACGGTCTAAGTTGTTGTAGCATGATATGCCGAATTTGATGGTTCTAAATTTTAAACTGTAGATTTACGTAGCACACAAGACAAAAACATTAATCTTTATGTTAATGTTGGGTTAGGATTAATCGTATATACATATTTGGATACAGAGAGTTACGATATCATTCCATAGTACGTACTTACATATATACATATGTATATCACATTTGGTAGTTTCAACTGTAGATTTTCATAGTAAAAACTGACACATGGCGTTATTTAGGTGTTTTTTATGGTAGTCCTTTGAATTTGTCCTTCCAAAAACAGTCTGCCGCTAAACCAACATATTTTATTTTTATCTTTTATTTATTTTTATTTATATCTGAAAGGCCTAACGCGCCTTCTTGGCCAGAAACATTGTACATTTTGATACAAATATTATTTGTATTATACAAAGTGCATAAATCAAATTTGTAAACTTGCAACATTTTAAACAATTCAGTAAATACATATCAATTAACATCCACAGAGACGTGGTCAAATTTGTAAATTTGCAGTATTTTATAGAATTCAGCGAAATTCAAGATTGCTAAAAACTCGATATTTTGCGAGCAAATGGGTGAGGTTGCCAATTTTGTTGGCACCGTTTCAATGAAAATCAGATAAATCGGCAAACTCTGATAGGAAGCGATCGATCTGGAGTCACAAATCCAAGGCCTGGCCAGCAGAAACCAGTGAGATTTGAACCCGCAACCAATCTGTTCAAAGCATTATATGCTAACCACTAGTCTGCTGGTTATGTACATATGTATACTCATAAATTATTCAATTCATTGGATCCAGAAATAATAAGTTCAAGAACACAGCGTTATACATATCCGGCGTTGCCCGGTAGATTTTTCATGTGAGCCTTTCGATTTCGGGCTCCGAACCCTTCCAAAACCCATCCACAGCTCTTTTGATAGGGTATTAAATTGTATTGTGTGAAATTTAAAACTGCGGATTTACATAGCGGACAAACCAATATATTTTTAGATCAGATTTTCTTCATTTTGCAATGTCGCAATTTAAAACGAGATCGTTGCGAGAGAGAGAGAGCGGCAAAAAAGCTCCTGGAACCGGAGACAGTACGAGAACAAGTTTCCAATTTTAGGCTTAACGACCTTTTTGCTCAGGCTGTCTAGGTTGCGGTTAAGTTGAGCACACCCGGGAGAAATCCACTAGATGCTTTTCAAACTGTGGGCTTTCTATTCGCTAGGAAAAGTTTGGCGTTTGAGTGCAGACAGCACTCTAATAGGACTTCGTTAGGAGTATTAATTACCTGTCGAATAGTTTTTCTTTCAACGTGTAACCTATCTGGCATACCAACACGTCTCTACAGCTATATTTAAAACTGTTTTGTGGATTTGTGAAATAATTGGTGAAATTACTAAAAAAAATGCTCAGAATTAGAGTAAAATTTCTCAAAGTGTAGAATATAGAGGCAAGTTAGAAGAAAAAAATTTTTTTTTAAAAACTTACCTCTTCTATATTTTGTTTATAAAATTAAGACAATATATAAAAAAAATTCGGGTGTGACCAACCCATGACTTTATCTATGTATTTGAGGAATATAAGAAGGTTACAAAACAATATTCGATATTGAACCGTACAGACATATTATGAAATAATAACTATGACAGCATTTTCAATACAAATTGAGCGCAAATGTATGAAAACTTGCACAAGACAAAAGTTCTACTTCCGGTTGTCAGATTTTGTTCAAATTTTTTTTATTACTTAAAATCACTAACAGTATTATACTCATTAAATATCAAGAAAATAAAAATAATTTAAAAGGTCAAAATAAAATAATGAAATATTGTTTTAAAAAAAAATACTACTTCCGGTTTACGAATTCTAACCAAAACCTTATTAGCTCTAAGTTAGTACATAAAGAATACAAATATAAATTTTCAGCTTGATACGTTCCGAGGTGTGGACAGATTAGTGGGCACAACATTTTTGACCTTTCTAAGAGGAAAAAATCCCACTTACGGTTTATAAAATTTAATGATTTTTTTTTATTTTCATCACATTATACAAGAATTGTACTTAAATTTTTTCGTGACGAGCACACATGTTTAAGGGCTCGAAAAAAATAGTGGAAAAAAAATCGAATAAATTCTTAATAAATTCTCATCACAATCCAATCACCAAATCACAAAGAGGGGGGGGGGGTGAAAAAGGAAAAAACGATCAGAACAGTGTGGAACAGTGCGACAGTGTGGACGATAGACATCACCGTGAACGAAGATGCACTATTTTCAAACGTGTCTATTATGATTATTTTTCACCATCGTAATGGCGAACGTCATTTCCACTTACATACATTAATGATCAAACCGAGCAAAATGGCAAAGTTTGAAAACGATCGGATAAGAACCCAAACTTCGTCACACGACAAAATCGATTCCGAACTAAGAAGAGGTTCGTAATAAAAAGTGGTATTTCTTTACGCACGGTAGAGTAGGTTTTATGCGACTAAAAGCCAGCAGTTTGGCTCAATGGTAGCGTGTATATTTAGGTTCGATCCGCTATACTGCTGTTTAGATTTGGAAGTATTTGTGACTCCAAATCGATCGTTTCTTATCAGAGTTTGCCAATTTTTTCTGATCATTGTTGAAACGTTTCCTCAAAATTGGCAAAAAATCATCTTTCCTATTGTCACAAATCTTCTGTATTTATTGTGTGTACAATTTGTAAAAATCATATACAAAACCTAAATCCATAGATGTCTCAATGGATTAATTATGTAATTAATTAATTAATTAATTGTTTTTTCGTGTTCTTCAGCTTCTGGAAATACAATGATTTATGTAATAATAAAATGCTGTATTGTTTGTAATTAATTGTCCAGGAAGGCGCATTGGGGTCTTCCTGTCAAGCCTTCCTGGTATACATATATCTATGTAAAATAAAATAAATGCAATCACCGAGCCATACTGCTGGATTTACGTTCATACTGTTTAATCAACAGATACTGCTATTAGACATCCAAAAAGCTTTCAATACATAAAATGAATGAGAAAATAAGGAATTAAACATGAAAACCATTCAAACAAGTGATTTTAACGCGATTATGGCATAAATCAAACCGTTCCGTCTTTAATCTGAAAGGCCGTACATTTCCAAAACCCATCATTATAATTAACAATTTCCTATATAAAATAAAATAAATAAAATATAGAACCACAAAGTCAAATATAATTGGTGAACTCTGACAGGATACGATATAGAAATATATGCTCTTTAGTTGAGTTTAACTCAATAATATATTGAAATGTATTCGAAAACCGCATACGCACTTCACGGGTCGTATTCAGTTCTTTGTTGTTTACCCTTGCCTCCCCTTTGTTCGATCCCCCTCAATCCTAATCCCGGAAAAACGTTTTCCCGCGCAGAATTTCCACTCGACCCTCTCTCGAACCGCGACGGAAAATATCATCTCGTGCGCTCTTTTGAATGTCCGTTCGCTTATTGCGCGACAGCACGCCATTGTGACTTTCGTGCCCGTTTTTCCCGTCGTCGAATTGATTGAAAAACTCGAAGGCTTTCGCTTAAATAACCGCAGAGTGACGTTAATGTATTCCCGGTACGTACGCAGCGGCTTTCCCGGCCAGATTGCTGTATAAGTACTTTTTTTTTTTTTTTGGGACATCATCAAATTTAACCTCAGTTCATTTTACAGCATCTCATGGGGTTCATCTGAGGCAGTAAAGATTTCTTATCATCATATTATAGTATCAAAAATATACAAAACTTTTATCAGACCTAAACTAGAATACGCTTTTAGCATATGGAATCCTAATTTCAAAAAATATGTTATATGTATCGAAAGGGTCCAAAGGAGAATTACAAAGATTCCTTCTGAACTTACTACCCTTTCATATAACGAAAGATTGAACAGAATGAATCTCACTAATCTTATTACATTCAACGAAAACACTCACCTGAGAGATCACTTGCTCAGACTCCAAAAAGAAAAATCTAATTAATTCATCAGAGATTCCTTCTTTTCGAACAGAGTGGTCTCAGTTTGAAATAGTCTTCTCAATAATATTGTAATTTCTGATGACCTTAATATATTTAAGAATAAGCTTAATGTTTTTCTTAAACTTTTTCTTTCTGTTTCTTGTTTACTTTTTTTTCTCTTATTTTAATTTTATTATTGTCATTTTAAATGTATATATATTTAACTATATTATCAAAAATATACAAAACTTTTATTAGACCTAAACTAGAATACGCTTTTAGCATATGGAATCCTAATTTCAAAAAATATGTTATATGTATCGAAAGGGTCCAAAGGAGAATTACAAAGATTCCTTCTGAACTTACTACCCTTTCATATAACGAAAGATTGAACAGAATGAATCTCACTAATCTTATTACATTCAACGAAAACACTCACCTCAGAGGTCACTCGCTTAGACTCCAAAAAGAAAAATCTAATAAATTGATCAGAGATTCCTTCTTTTCGAACAGAGTGGTTTCAGTTTGGAATAGTCTTCCCAATAATATTGTAATTTCTGATGACCTTAATATATTTAAGAATAAGCTAAATGTTTCTCTTAAACTTAAAGAATTTCTGTAATTCTTCTTTCTGTTTCTTGTTTACTTTTTTTCTCTTATTTTAATTTTATTATTGTCATTTTAAATGTATATATATATTTAACTATATTATCAAAAATATACAAAACTTTTATTAGACCTAAACTAGAATACGCTTTTAGCATATGGACTCCTCATTTCAAAAAATATGTTACATGTATCAAAAGGGTCCAAAGGAGAATTACAAAGATTCCTTCTGGACTTAAATCACTTTTTAATAACGAAAGATTGAAAAGAATGAATCTCACTACATTGGAGACGAGAAGAATAAGAGGCGACTTAATCGAAGTCTTTAAAATACTAAATAATCATTATAAATGTCATAATGTATGTCCAATCTTATTACATTCAACGAAAACACTCACCTCAGAGGTCACTTGCTCAGACTCCAAAAAGAAAAATCTAATAAATTCATCAGAGATTCCTTCTTTTCGAACAGAGTGGTTTCAGTTTGGAATAGTCTTCCCAATAATATTGTAATTTCTGATGACCTTAATATATTTAAGAATAAGCTAAATGTTTTTCTTAAACTTAAAGATTTTCAGTAATTCTTCTTTCTGTTTCTTCTTTACTTTTTTTCTCTTATTTTAATTTTAATATTGTCATTTTGAATGTATACATATTTAACTATATTATCAAAAATATACAAAACTTTTATAAGATCTAACTAGAATACGCTTTTAGCATATGGAATCCTCATTTCAAAAAATATGTTATATGTATCAAAAGGGTCCAAAGGAGAATTACAAAAATTCCATCTGGACTTAAATTACTTTCTTATAACGAAAGATTGAAAATAATGAATCTCACTGCATTGGAGACGAGAAGAATAAGAGGCGACTTAATCGAAGTCTTTAAAATACTAAATAATCATTATAAATGTCATAATGTATGTCCAATCTTATTACATTCAACGAAAACACTCACCTCAGAGGTTACTCGCTTAGACTCCAAAAAGAAAAATCTAATAAATTGATCAGAGATTTTTTCAAACAGAGTGGTTTCAGTTTGGAATAGTCTTCCCAATAATATTGTAATTTCTGATAATCTTAATATTTTTAAGAATAAGCTTGATGTATTTCTTGAACTTAAAGGATTTTTGTAATTCTTATTTCCCAATATCTTATTTCTGTTTCTTGTTTATTTTATTTTAATATTATCATTTTGAATGTACATATTTTACTTTTTTCTCATTTAATTTACATATACATATGTATATATCAATATATCAATATAGTATCTATCGGCTTTGCCGCCTCCCCCCAAGTATGTTTAATAAAATAAATAAATAAATATTGTATGAACCTGTCCCAATATCTAACACACATACAATAGACGTCATCAGGTGAAAGACCTTACAATCTGCTGATTTGATTCCGATCAATTCCGATTCTGATAGTAGTCTTATATCTTATCAATTTTTCATTGATACAATTTATTTTACTAATCGATTGTTCCAAGAGCGCAGAGTAGTGAACGATAAAATGGTACCATGGTAAAAAACGATATTTTATTTAAAAAAAATGAAAAATCAAACATCATTTACTAGTGGTTAGCATATCTTGCTATGGTCAGTGTGGTTATGAGTTCGAGTTGCACTGGTTGCTGCTGGCCAGAACTTGGTTTGAAACCAGGTCGGTAGTTTCTTATCAGAGTTTGCCAATTTTTCTGATTTTCATTGAAACGATTCCTCCAAAATTGGCTTTCCCTCCCCATGTTTCTCGCGAAATCTTGAGTTATTGTGTTAGGGCTTCTCTCGATGTTTATTGTATAAATTCGTTTTGTTGTATAAACAAATTTATTGATCGTATTACATACATATATACGATGTTTTCAATGTCTGACCATAAATTAAATGTATGGTTTCGAATTATGTAATAATTATGAATGAAAAACAAATATATATAATTTCTTGATGTGTATGGTACACTCGTCGCATTGGAGCGATCTGTAATGACGAGAGTACATTGATTGATTGAATAAAAATAAAAATAAAATATAATATAAGTACATTCAATTCAAGGTAAATAGTTGCTAATGCCAAATATTAAATAATAATTTGAATGACTTCGCAAATAATTTTAACTCTTTCATTAAAAATAAAAATACATTGATGACTTTTCAACAGAATACATTGATGGAATTCTAGTGGACGTCGTAGCGCTAAAGTCAAAATAAATTATGCAAAAAAGAATCGATCCTGCCAGGATTCGAACCTGGAATCTTCTGATCCGTAGTCAGACGCGTTATCCGTTGCGCCACAGGACCTTAAAATCCATATTTTTGATTCATAAATATAAATTGTATATTATCTTATCAATTCTGATAACGACAGCTTTTTCTTATCAATTTTCGCTGATAAAATGATTTTTATTTTACTATCGAATCAAACTGATCAATAGGTCCTGTGGCGCAACGGATAACGCGTCTGACTACGGATCAGAAGATTCCAGGTTCGAATCCTGGCAGGATCGATTCTTTTTGCAAAATTTATTTCGACTTTTAAGTTAAGACGTTCACTAGAATCCCATAAATCCCTCTCGCGGAACAGTCAGACATCATTATATGTATTTATAGACAGATCGAGCAATTATAAAAGAAAAAATGTGCCGCAGACAATTTACGTCTATGGATTTAATCCTAAAGTAGAACAATGTTATCGAATATATAATTTCGGGGTCGAATGTTAAATTACAGAAAACTTAAACTACTTAAAACTACATATTAGTGTGCGCGCGCAGAATACGGGAGGAAAAGCCTGTTCCTCTTGTTTCTGTTGTACGTACCGTTTACCATGCACCCTTTTTTATCCGTTGCGCCACAGGACCTATTGATCACTTCTATTCGATAGTAAAATAAAAATCATTTTATCAACGAAAATTGATAAGATAAGACTTTCCTTATCAGAATTGATAATAAAATTTATATTTATGAATAAAAAATATGGATTTTAAGGTCCTGTGGCGCAACGGATAACGCGTCTGACTACGGATCAGAAGATTCCAGGTTCGAATCCTGGCAGGATCGATTCTTTTTTACAACATGCTAATATACATACGTATTCATATGGCGAATTACATTCCAACTGGTCAAAATATGTATGTTACAACTGAAAATGCTCTTCAATTATAAATTGGTACCAGGTTAGACTTTCGTTAAACGTCACTCGACTAGCACATAAATTTAGTTGGAAAGTCACATTTTTGTTTTGAACTCATTCTTAGAGTTGTTTTAATATCAATTATACCAACTCAATACCTTCATTCGTAATACCTTTGGATTCTAAAACATTAGTAAAAGCATCAGAGCTGTCAAAATTCAACTCCTTTATTACAACTGGCGCAAATTGATGAACATTGTAACATTGTTACTTAATCAGGTTACTTCATACAGGTTCACTTCGGTGTCTCCAGAATATTTAAATACTGTTTTTGCCCTAAAACAGTTTTTACCTCATGATTTTAGCTTCACTGTGTTAGTTCTGTGTCCTTCCTGTCAAAAATTTGTGGTCTGCTTTTGAACTCCACTCTTTTTAAGTCGCTTTGATATTTTACCGACATGCGAGGGCTAGCTAATATTGAAGTAAGCTATTGTTTCCAACATGAAGCTAAAAGATTTTAATTTAGCTATCCATGCGCGGATTTCTACCGCCTTTTTGCAACTCAATGTTGTTTTTTTTCCACTCTCATTTATTATCCATTAAATCGAACGGATAGATCTTTTTTTCACAGCTAAGTAGTACATGCATATGTAGATATGCATCATATTTAATAACGGAACATATGACGCACGAACGAGCACTAATTGGACACGTTAATTAGTCTTTAAAAGGTATAATGAAGTGTTTCAAAAGTTACGCCCCTACTTATGTATATAAAACACGCATATAATTGTCCATAGGGGATTCTGGAAACACACACACACACACACAGTTCGCTCCAAAGAGAATAAATTAATTAAAACATATTCGAGTCGTTTTATGTGCGGTTTTGCGTACCGACATTACCATATTTTCCGAGAAGTGCGACATTAACATGTTGTGTCCCGATTTTCCGCCGGGAAAAACTCCCAGATTTGAAGAGAACAAATCCCAGATTTGAAGAGGCTTCGCCGCAGACTCCTTCGAGAAAGCTCTCCGTAAGCTCGAAGCTGTTTTGTTGGACTTGGAAAAATTAGATTAGAGCGTTCGTTGGCTGTTGTCTCGGTTCGGAAGACTGCCAGGTTTTGATTTCCGACTTTCAAGGCTTCATTTAATTCGAGACTTTTGGAATTTTCTTGTTAGCATGATGTCAGTGTGGCGAGCTCGAGCTAATTGGCACTGGAACACTTTTGACCTATTAAATCATAAGTGACAGTTAATGAAGCTGGCAGAGGGAGCGATTCGTCTTCCCAATTAGTTGCACAATTTATGGCGACGACTTATCACTCGTAGCCGGTCTTTCAAGGTCTCAAAGTATTACTAAACGTACATTGGAATTTTGATTTATTACAATCAAAGCTACTATGCACAAGAAACTACTTTAACAATGCATCTCATAAAGTCTTATTTATTTTATTTCATAGAACATGAACACTAGAATTAAACGATCGCTCCAAAGCGACGAAAGCACTTATACAGATACATATGTACAATACAACAATCAATATACCTAAGAATTTTATGCAATGCGACTTTATACAAACATCCACAGTAACATCTATGGAGAAATTTTTGCAGCATTTTATTATCAAATTGGCAAACCTCAGGATGCTGAATAACTTGAGACTAGCAAGAGAGATCGAATTTATACAATAAACATCCACAGAAACATCCACAAGACACCACAGAGAGAAGCCTGGCGAATCCTGAGATATAACACAATAACTCAAGATTTCGTGAGAGACATTTATTTATTTATTTTATTGTTACAAATCAATATACACTCGCCATTACAGATTTGCTCCAATGCGACGGATGTTCACTAACGAAATACAGAATACATAAACAATCAGAAATACAGTAATACATACATACATATACAATCAGAATATATAGCATATAACAATTAATCAGAAATAATAATCATAGAGACACCTATGAATTATTTTTAGATTTTTTTTGTATACAATTTTTATACATATAATAAATACGAAATTATAGAGATGTCTATAGAGATATCTATAGATTTCAGATTACTGTGTATAATTATTACAAATTATACACAGGCAGATTTTTGTGACAGCAGGGTTAGATCTAATACCAATTTTCAGGAACCGTTTCAGCAATGATCAGATAAAATTGGCAAACTCTGATAGAGAAACGATCGATTTGGAGTTACAAAACCCCCAAATCTAACCAGCAGTGGCGAGGACTCGAACCTTTGACCTCAGTGATGCTAAATATATACGCTACCACTAAGCCAAACTGCTGGAAACGCCAATTTCACAGGAACCGTTTCAATAAAAATCAGAAAAATTAGCAAACTCTGATAAGGGCGAAAACACACTGAGTAGTATGGGACGTCATGTCATTTTTACTTTATCTATGTACGTAGTATTTTTTTTTTGATTCAGCTTCCCGCTGTTACCGTAAACAGTGGGTGCTCCCCAAACTAAATTAGTGTGTACTTGCACATGCAGAATGCATATGTTTGGCAGGTAGCACGTGTATGCATATCCATATGCAACCGACAAGTTTCTCCTACATTTTTTCAAATATGGGATTCACCGTTATCGATCACTGTCAAGTAAGGATAAAATATCGCTGAAAACACTCCAAGGAGTGATTTTTGGGACTGTGTACCGTGTATATGGGCTAGGGGTGCTGCTTTTTTTCGCATGTTTAAAGGTATCTGAAAAAACACGTACTACATCCCACTCAGCCTATTTTCGCCCTAAGAAACGATCAACCCGGAGTCAAAAACCAAGATCTGGTCAGCAGCGGGACTCTAGTGGGACTAGAACCCGTGACCCAAATTATGCTCGAAAGCATAATTTGCTAGACACTGGTCTACGCCGCTGGTTAAATATTGTATAATTTGTTAATTCAAAAAATTGCATCCAATTGCACCATCCAACTGCAGCTGCAACTGAAAATTACATCGTTACATTGCAACACTTGTGCTAGTATAATATTGCAGTGCAATGTCGAGTTCAAACTAATTAAATTCACTTGGGGGAGTCCCAGTACAAATTGTACACGATATAACCAATTGGGACCAACGTTCATTTTTATTATTCGTACATTTGAATAAACCCAATCAAATTTTAAATTGCATGCCATTCTTTAACCCTTAATATAATATAATATTTCGACAAATATACCCGGCGTCACCCGATTATATTATACACATAAAACAAAAATAACACGTCGCTCAGATCAAAGTATCAAACGACAGATCATTGCATTTGAGTAACTTATGTACATTTGAAAGTCCACTTTTCTTCATTTCAAGAAATATTTAGAAAAACATTAAATATAATGTTTTGCGTTTGACAATATTTAAAAATACTAGTAGTCTGTAATATGTACATACGTTTATTCTGCTTATCGATTTAAAAGAAGTGATAACAGTTTTTGAATTAAGTCAAGTGTTTTTGGAACTGAAAATCGGACTTGCGCCACTTTAAAATATAACGGCCCATATGTACATATATGGTGTTTATTAAAAAAGCAGAATAGACTAGTGCAGGTTTCCCAAACTTTTTCTGCAATGGTACACTTTACAAACTCGGAAGCTTAAACGGAAAACTTTAAAGTTGGATAAATATAAAATAAAATATATAATTTAAACACTTATTACAATGTTAGACACGAAAAATGGTTCAGAGACGAGATATGACTTTTCTTATAGATCTATGCCCAGTAAACACGAATCTGGTAATAAAAAAGATTTGGAGATATGTGTTTTTAAAATCGCGTGATTTTTCTATATCTTGGTGTTATTCGGTCGATGTCTCAAAATCTGTCAATATTCTGTCCAAAATGATTAATGGAATCTATAGTCGGGTATTTTATGTTTCACTTGTAGTACTTTTCAGCTTTCAAATCTCTCCAAGTCGTCGTCCAGTTCAAATCAAAAGTCAAAAGTACGTATTTTCACTTGGGATTTTTTCCCACTGTTAATACTATTTTATATTGAGTATTTTCTATTGAAACATATCTATTTGGATAGTGTTCTATTACCACACTATTTGTTCTACAACACAAAACCGTGATCCACTAGTACGAGTTTTTAGCTCGCAATTTTACCGATTTAAAATACAGCACACTTCCAATTAATCCTTTTAAACGAAAACAAAAAATAGTGTTGCCAGAATACTATCCCAATAAACATGTTTCAATAGAAAATACTCAATATAAAATAGTATTAACAGTGGGAAAAAATCCCAAGTGAAAATACATACTTTTGACTATTGATTTGAACTAGACGACTACTTAGAGAGATTTGAAAGCTTAAAAGTACTACAAATGAAAGATAAAATACCCGACTATAGATTCCAATATTCATTTTTAACAGGAAATTGACAGATTTTGAGACATCAACCGAACAACAACACGATATAGAAAAATCGCCTAATCTAACCTAACTGTAATTGCAGCCTATAAATCCTTATTCCAATGTTTAATCAGATCCCTCCGTAATCCTTCATTATTTCACATTAATCCCTGTTCTGCCAACTAATCCTGTAATTGCTTTTTATATATTTTTGTTTTTTTTAACAATTCTTTTTTTTGTTCCTTTTCTTGCTTTAAATTTCTATTGTTTGATCAGTTTTCTTAGTATCACATATGTACATACATCTGCGATAACCACAACTCAAAGCTTTTCTCCTTTGTTTTTATTTTATTTCATTACTAGTTGTGCTACCCGGCTTCGCTCGGTAAATGGAAATGAAATGAAAACCATGAAAAAAAACTTTATTTGTTTTTTTTTATCAAATTTATTTGAATCGAAAAAGAATTATATTACTTAACGACTGACCAATCACAAACGTCTTTAACCAATCCAGCCAATCAAAAACGAATTACATACGTCGCTTCGGTTTTGTAATTCATTTTTGAAACTTTTTTGCTATTTTTTTTTTTTCAAATTATTATTTTTGAAGCCACAAATAATAAGACGACTGTAAAAAAATGCTGTTGGTAAAAATATGTTTTTCTTCAATGAAACGGTGGTTCATTGTGAATTCTGCAAAATGCTTTTAAGCGTGAAAATGAGTTTTGCATTATTAAATGCGACTTTTGAACGATCGGCGGAGATAAGCACTATCGTTGTATATTTGTTGGAAAAATAATGGAAGAAAAAAATAAGGTAGAAAATCTGTAGGAAAGTTCCAAAACTGGGGCAAGAGCAAAACCCCTGGAGCAGTTATCGATTTTCAAATTAGGTTTTCGCGTTGAATGTTGAAACGAACTCAGTGTGCATTGTTGCTTAAAACTGTACTTTACAATGTCGTTATTAAATTTCCAAATCGTCGCAAACGACATAATATTAGCGTAAAAGGCAGTCAGTGTGTAAACACGCTAATTTGACGACTGAAAATGTTCCGAAAATTGGCATTTTATTTTATAGACATCAATATATATGTAAATCAATTCCCAATCAGATAAAGATCATTATAGGGAACTTTCCGGAATACATCATAAATAGATCATTGGGTTACACGGGAATCTTCTGATCCATAGTCAGACGCGTTCTATAATATATCACAAATTGATTCTAAATTATATATCGTATTGTAATCTTATCAACGATTAATTAGATTAGATTAATCAATATTTTACTGATAAAATTTATTTTATTTTGCTAAACAATTGAAGTAATCAACAGGTCCTGTGGCGCAACGGATAACGCGTCTGACTACGGATCAGAAGATTCCAGGTTCGAATCCTGGCAGGATCGATCTTTTTGCTCAGTATTATTAAAATAATCATTCCGTACAAATTTCATATGAGTGTATTTCATTTTTTCATTTTAATCATATGTATCGACTGTAAATGTGCGATTGGATGCTTTGATATATTCGATTTTCAGAAACCAAATTTGTACTATTTTATTATATTAAACAACCCTAATATTTATCCGTTTTCAGTTTTTATTCACTTCTCTACTGAAAGCAATGCCAAATTAGTGCAGAATATATATGTATATTATTTTCCAAGAGGTTAAATTCTGAACTTTTACTAATGAAATGTTGAAAGTTTTTCAGGATTAATTACTCGAATAAAATCGCAAAACTTATAAAATGAGGCTTTGTTATTAAAATTGTTTGTACTTTTAAAGTAGTTTTAATTAACTTAGCGTAACTAAGCGTAGCCAAAAAAATCAACTTTTTTATTACAATCAACCGTTGAGTTCAGTCACTGTCTTAAGCTAATAAATTTATATGATTCATTTCAGTTTTCAACAAATGTTAGTTTTTAATAAATGATAATGAAAAAAGTAACTGTTATAACCAGTCTTAGGTCTTACTTAACCACTTTTGTCAATTTACTTAAAAAAAACATGCTTTCTTTGCTCTATTGCTTTAAACACTTATGGAGTCTCTTTATATTTGAAAAGCACCCTTCTAATGCTGATATTTGGTTATAACTATTTAACTGTTTTGTCTATGAGTTGTAAAGGGGCGGTAGAAACCCGCGTATGAATGGTTAGCTGTCATCGCTCTGATTTGACACAAGATTCCGATGTAAATTTCCGATTTAAACTCCTCTAGCTTCATGTCGGACACATTGACTTACTTATGTAAATGTTGTCTAACCGCCACATGTCGGTAAGATGTCAAAGTGACCTGAAGAGTGGAAGTGGTTCAAAATCGGATCACAGTTTTTTGACAGATAGGAATATCACTGAAATAACAGAGTGAAGCTATTAGCGAAGAAACAATATATATATGAGAGATAATAAGAGCCTATAATGCAAATTTTATAAGATAAGTTGTGTGAAAATGATGCTATAATTCACTCTATATTTTATAAAATTTGCTCTATAGGTTCTCGTTCTCCCTCATATTTAAATATTTATAGTTTAAACTCTCATATGTATATATAAATTTCAAATTTGGCGTCTAGCTTCATGTAATGTAATACACGATATATATTGATTTTTGGCCAAATATGTCAAATCTGACATTTCACTGTATATCTCCTCAGTCGGTTTTATCTGCGAGATAAGTATTCAATAAGAAGTTATGCTGTATCTAATTGTAAATATGATTTACAATAAGCATACATACATTTAGTTTTTTACAATAAGCTTAATTATTATTACTAACCTCTTATTAGCTCGCTTTCATTGACTTGGGGCTTTAAAAAAATATTTGATTGACGAAGTGAAACTAATAAAAACCTTGTAAAAAAATGACATAAAAGTTTCATATAAAATGCAGAACTACCCAGTTCCCTGTTTTAACTAATTTGACCCATTTAAATGACAGTGAAGAATCGTCGAAAAGTGCTCTTTCTCACATAGAGAAAAATCTTCATTACGGTAAAAGCAACCTCAATTTCAGTAATTCTGACCCAGAACTTTAGGCATTTGTTACAAAAACCCAGACATAAATTGCATCACTGCTCGTGCAACTCCATTGCAGATATGAATCCCATTCGAAAACTTGGCAACCAGACTTTGAACGAGGGGAGGTCGATCAAGCAGATTTCTACTGCACCCGCAGGTCGAATAAAAGATGGGGTGAAGAGGGTATGACTTCGGCAGATAAATTACACTGACCAAGGTGAGGGATTCGGCTCGTTACCTACAAAACTATGCGACCTCATGACCTTTCAAACACTAAAGTGTATCGATTCTCTTGGGATTGCTGGTTCATGGTCCACATCTTACACAATATTAGATTCTGATCGAATATTCTCGTGCGAGTTTGTGAAATTTTACCCATAGTTTCTGTATTTTGATAGGTTTTTGATTTTTATTTTTCAATTAATCATGCACACTCGCCTAAAATATTGCTTCCAAAGCGGCGAGTGTACTAAACAGAATAAAAATCGAGAAATTATATATTACATATATTTAATACATACAAATGTAAATCGAAACAATACCTGGCATCTAAGGTCAGACATTACAAACATCGTATACAATAAGGTCAATAACATTTTTCATGTAACAATACGATTTTTTACATGCAGTTAACATCAACAGAGACATATATGGAGAGAAATCTGGCGAAACCTGAGATAATAACAATAAATAACTCAAGGTTTGCAATAGAAAATTGGAGAGGAAAAGCCAATTTTACAGGAACCATTTCAATGAAAATCATAAAAATTGGCAAATTCTGATATACAGACGCTCCGGAATTCCGGAGAGGTCTACCTTGAGGCGACCCATGTTGACGCAGACAGCAACGTGTGTAGGAAGATTCTAAGAGGTCGAAGCGCATACAGGTTGAGGCGACCTCAAGGTGAATCGAACTCAAGACGAATCTTCCTACACACGTTGCTGTCTGCGTCAACATGGGTCGCCTTAAGGTAGACCTCTCCGGAATTCCGGAGCCCCCTGACCTCGACAAGCCAAGGTCTGGCCAACAACGAGACTCCAGTGGGAATCGAACCCGTGACACCTTGCACGAAAGAATACAACACTCACTACTAAACCACGCTGCTGGTTTGTTGGTGTAATCAACGTTTTATGTGATCAAAGTAGTGAAACTTGGATGCATTGTTTATGATCGTTTCATTACAACGATGTTGTTCGAAGTTTACGACCCTTAATATGATCGATACTTGAATTTATTACCGTGTAAAAATAATGTGATTGACATATAGTATGATCGAATAAATCAAATTTACGATTAGTGTAATCAATACTATCCTCTTAAAATGTTTTCATACACGTTTAATATCATCAGAATTATTATCGGTGCATTGTTAAGAATTCTTAATATGAATGTGATTAAAATTTAGTGAAATCGGAGCTCATTGTGATAATTGACGTTTAATGTAATCAGTATTCTTGTTGTAGTATTCTTATCGGTTTTTGGAGCGTTCGCCTTTGTTGTGATCGAAATTGATTAAATGTGTGCAAATCTTAACTCATGTGAAAATAATGTGATCAATGTTTAATGTAATCAAAATTTAAATTGTTTATCTAATTAATGCTAATATTGAAACGTTGCGCAAGCAATAATTGTTTTGATCAAGAATTCTTCAATTGAAGGTATGTTTATGTATGTATGACATTCTTTAACTGTGTGTATGGATTGTTTTATTTATTTATTTATTTTTTAATCAAGACATTCTTTAATTGTATATACTTAATGTGATCGCAATATTTGAACAAACGACATTTAATCAGAGCAAAGAAATAAAATTGGCATTTAATGTTTAATCGTTTGTAGTTGTGATCGAGCGACATTCGAAGCTCACGACTTTAAGTGAGGTCTAAATTAATCAAATATAATGAAAATGTATTGTGATCGGCGTCTAATATGATCGTAATCTGATTCGTCCGAATTATTATAATTTGATCAATGGTGAGTTTTATCAACTTGTAATGTTTACAAATAGAAAAGGGTGGCATAAACACAAATAAATACGCCAACTTAATATTAGACGTCAGGAAGAACGATAATTTAGTATTTTTCAAACGTGTCTATTACGATTATTTTTCACCATCGTACTGGCGGATTTGATTTCCACATACAATATTGATGACTAAACCGCGCAAAATGGCTAAGTTTGAAAACGAACGGAAGAGTGTGTGGATAAGAACCCAAATTTCGTCAGACGAAGAAATCGAAAGCAAGCTGATAAGAGGTTTATAATAATAAAAAGATCGATCCTGCCAGGATTCGAACCTGGAATCTTCTGATCCGTAGTCAGACGCGTTATCCGTTGCGCCACAGGACCTATTGATCAATTCGATTCGGTAGTAAAATAAAAATCATTTTATCAGCGAAAATTGCTAAAATAAAGCTGTCGTTATCAGTTTTGATAAGATTATGTACAATTTATATTTATGAATCAAAAATATGGATTTTAAGGTCCTGTGGCGCAACGGATAACGCGTCTGACTACGGATCAGAAGATTCCAGGTTCGAATCCTGGCAGGATCGATTCTTTTTTGCAAAATTTATTTTGACTAGTGCTACACCATCTACTAGAATTCCATCAATGCATTCCGTTTAATAGTCATCAATCTCGCGGTAAAGAGCATTTTTGTCAAGTAAATTGTCAACGACGAGTTGTTAGTCGGCGTCTAATTCTCGTAAGGGAAGGACTTTCCTCGCCACAATGGCGAACACGTGTATCTTATACTTTATATGCAATAAAATACTCTCTTTAAAGGCTTCGTGAGTTCTCATTTCCGGCCATGAGATCATCATCCTATAACAACCTTCACTATTCCACGAGACGACACCTTATCACCACGACGAATTGGATTATGGGATGCTGATCTCATGGTCGGAAATAAGAAATCACAAAGACTTAGTATTTTATTGCGTATAAAGTAAAAGATACACGTGTTCGCCATTGTGGCGAGAAAAGGGTTCGTAACGTCCTTTCCTTACGAGAATTCGACGCTGACTAACAACTCGTCGTTGAAAACGAATGATCGTTACTTGACAAAAATTCTCTTTACCGCAAGGCCAAAATGTTGCCAGGTGTAAAATATACTAATTCGTATTGATCCCGATAATTCCCGTATATGGTTTAATGACGAGCAACACTGCTTTTATCCGTCAGCTTGCAAATGTCTCAAACTAGGGCTTCCAAGCCGGCTTAAACCGAAACCGAAAAGCCGGCTTTTTCACCATTTTTCAAAAAACCGAAAACCGGCTTTTTTGCTCGATCAACCGGCTTTTTAAGGTTTTCTTTAATTAATATTTTTTCCTCAAAACTAACAATTATGGATTTCAAATTTCTAGGACATCAAAAAAAATGTGTACATACAATATCCAAAATGTCTTATAGGCGTATATTTCTTTGAACAAAAAAAAAGGTAAAAAGCACTATTCTAGAGATATTCACTATTGAGAGAAGGCAAATTTATAAACAGAAAAGTCGACAACGAGAGCAATTATCGCAAATCCTTGTACTTGAAAAAAAAAGTAGTCATAAAACTTGAATTGTTTTTCGCAAAATGCGTGGGAATTTCCGGAATATAATTGATTTTTCTTCGAAGGAATTGGAAGCCCTTTCAATTTTGAGGCCATATACCTACTTTTTATTATGTTTGTGATATGCCGTTTGGAATGAATTCGTTTTCGAAATTTCCAACGGTTCGACAGGCTTTGGGATTTTTAAGCTAAAACAGATGCGTAAAAATAACTTTCTAGTTAGATGGAAATATGTCATAATTCATTACGTTTTCGGACACAACGTCGAGTGCACCAAATTCATCTTGGCAGTGTTATTATCTATTCACGATTCCACAATTATTGTTTTTTTACGAGGTAAGACATTATTTTTTGTAATAATATATTATTGATAGTGTTGCGTAGGGGTGGGTGGAGGATCCAAGTAAAAGGCCAAAGTCGTTTTACAGCATTTATTGATGATTAAGGAGATACACGCACTAGCAATGCTCAGTCCAGAATGACATGATAACGCCTAAGTACCGCCTTATAAGGGTTAGTTCTCTCAGGACGTCTGATCTGTTTACCTATTGTATAGTCACGTATTAAGATATCTATTCCCACGACATTCGGTCCCACGGTATGGGTCAGTTCTGAGAACTCCTCGGAACCGAGGATTATCTCTATCGCCGCTAAGTGCAAGCACTTAGTTTGCAGATAATCCTCGAAACCAATTATCCCGGTCGCACGGTCTCTGGGATTCTATTCGGCTTAATCTGATTGCACTTACGCAGTGTACATTCGTAACAATAGTATAAATCATTTAATTATTTATGCGTATTTAGTATCTGCCATTTACGGCTGTGATATATGTACATATGTATAATGCAAATTATATTATTTGTAATAATAATATATAATAATGATCTTATGAAAGTTCATAATTACGAACTTTAATAAAATTTATTCGAAAAGCAAATAATTCACAGCAAATTTATATAAGCTTCCGTTATTTATTTTATTTTTTATAGAAACTCGAATTAAAATCTCAAACTTTTCATTTTTTTAGTATTTTTTTGAATATTTTTATAAATATTTTCTGAAACCGGTGAAGGCCGGTTGGCCGGCTTTTTTTTTTGAAAAAAAATCGAAAACCGGCTTTTTTTTCGGACGATTTTTTGGAACCCCTAGTCTCGAACAATATATGATGACAACAAACGCCAAAAATATTTTTGGATGGAAAATTTTTGGACAATACACGCGACAGAATGCGCCACGTTCAATTTCCCCCGTCATTTTTGACGACTCAGACCCCCGGTGCTCATACATAATACACATATATAATACAAATTTGATGATTTCCCTTATCGTTGGCATAATCGGTGCTATCAAGAAGAGTGATCGCGGCCATACGAAGCTTGTACAATAACCTTGTCTTCGCACTCTCGTATTTATGGGGGTCATATCGCGAGATTGATAACAGGAGGATACTGAGAATCCTCCCTAACCTCCTTCCTCCTCCAGGAACGTTTTCCTTTATCTGGAAATTTTCAATTTAGTCGCCCCAAGGCTGCAAACGACGAGAAGCGCCTATTTACTAAAAGGAAATTGTTAATTATAATGATGGGTTTGGAAATTTACGACCTTTCAGATTAAAGACGGAACGATTTGATTTATCGACACTTTGCCATAATCGCGTTAAAATCACTTGTTTGAATGCTGTTCATAAAAAAAACAATAAAATTAATTAAAAATAAATCACAGCGAGGCCCAAATAGAAGAGACTAGCTTAAGATTCCACTCATATATCACATTCAAATTAAGACAATAATGATGAGCGCATCTTACCAGATAAATTTGTTAAAATAATATCCGAAAATCTACGCTCACCTAAGTGGAAAATATTTAATAACTTAATATCCCATAACCCATGCGATGATATTTCATCGGGCACAACACTAGCGTATAATGTTTCTAGCCAGCATGGCGTATTGGGGTTACCTGTTAGGTCTTCCTGGTATAAATTAAAAATAAATCTTTAGAGACCAATGACTTATACCCAATTTGGTGGTCCTGAGTTGGAAACTTTGGATTTGCATTATTTTGATGGCCGTTCTTTAGTAGGCATCAACGGAATTCAAGCGCATGCTATACTAAATTTTCATGGAAAATTCTGCAAAAAAGAATCGATCCTGCCAGGATTCGAACCTGGAATCTTCTGATCCGTAGTCAGACGCGTTATCCGTTGCGCCACAGGACCTATTCATCAGTTCGATTCGATAGTAAAATAAAAATCAATTTATCGGCGAAAAATTGATAAGATAAAGCTGTCGTTATCAGAATTGATAAGATTATATATAATTTATATTTATAAATCAAAAAGGTAGATTTTAAGGTCCTGTGGCGCAACGGATAACGCGTCTGACTACGGATCAGAAGATTCCAGGTTCGAATCCTGGCAGGATCGATTCTTTTTTGCAAAAAATATTTAAACCTGTGTGCAACGTCCACTAGAATTCCATAAACCCCTCTTGTGGAGTATAAAGTCCATAGATTTTTTTGGAAAAAATTGATCCTGAGTAGATTCGATTTTTAATTGACTACGACCATTGTGTATGGTGTGCACATAATCAAAATTCTTAAATACCATTGTGGCGCTTTAGGGATTTCTGTTATGCCATAATGGTCCAAATTTAAATGAATAAATAAATTATTAAACGAACTCAGTGTGCATTGTTGCTTAAAACTGTACTTTACAATGTCGTTATTAAATTTCCAAATCGTCGCAAACGACATAATATTAGCGTAAAAGGCAGTCAGTGTGTAAACACGCTAATTTGACGACGGAAAATGTTCCGAAAATTGGCATTTTATTTTATAGACATCAATATATGTATATGTGAATCAATTCCCAATCAGATAAAGATCATTATGGGGAAATTTCCGGAATATATCATAAATAGATCATTGGGTTACACAGGAATCTTCTGATCCATAGTCAGACGCGTTCTACAATATATCACAAATTGATTCTAAATTATACATATATCGTATTGTAATCTTATCAATGATTAATTAGATTAGATTAATCAATATTTTACTGATAAAATTCATTTTATTTTGCTAAACAATTAAAGTAATCAACAGGTCCTGTGGCGCAACGGATAACGCGTCTGACTACGGATCAGAAGATTCCAGGTTCGAATCCTGGCAGGATCGATTTTTTTTCGTAAAATTTACAACAACCGTTGTATATGGTGTGCGCTTGATTCCGTTGTTGATTCCTGTGCAAAAATTTGTATGTATTTAATTATTATTTTTACAAACCTTCTTTACGTTTCACTTTAAGACTACTTTTTTATATCTCTTATCTTTTATCCGATCGTTTTCATACCTTGCCATATTGCTCATTTTAGTCATCAATATAAGTAAATGGATCCTCCGTCATTACGATGGTGCAAAAATATCGTGTAAGACGCGTTTGAAATCTGCCCGGCGAGATAGTTTTTGACGTTTTTCCACCATTTGCTTAGCCTATTCTCACTTTTCGCCATGTCAGATTTCAATTGTTTAAACACCTATAACTTTTTCTTTTTTCACTCTATATTTTATAAAAAATTTCAAAATTTATATAGAAAGGTCTCTTAAAATCGAACTAAATGAATACAAGTTTTAGAACTATGTATTTTGTTTCTTGCTGCTGATTGTATAAATTGAAATGCTGGGTTCGTATTTTCGGCTTTTATAATGTCTTCTGTTTATAAGACACGTTATTGATTTAGCCCTTTCGACTCTGATCAATCACTCTAGGGTTCAGTTCTGTTTTTCTCGAACAAACAACGTTGTTCAGGGTCCCCAAAATAAATATCCGACAAAAGTTTTAGCCTACCAACTTCAACTTTACAACGTTGAATCGATCGCTCTTTGACTATCCAAACATTGTCTCAATGTTTATATATACATATATATATTGGTATACTAGTGGTTTAACCGGCTTCGCTCGGTATTTGTAATATAAACCGCTTAAACATGACTAATCTAATAGTAAACATTTTATTAAATTTATTTGAATAGTTTTATTTTATATAAATTTATTTGAATACTCATTTTTTTTTTTTTAATAAATTGACTTTCACGAACAAACAAACATATGTATATACTAAGTCTCTTTCGAAGTTATATGTATACCAGAATCCGGTGGCCCCTCTGGCGCCTTCGCCCTCGGCGCCCTTCGGGACTTCGCCTCCGGGGACTTCGCCCCTGGGCCTTCGCCCTCGGGGCTTTCGAATACTTTGAATCGAAAAAAAATCGAATCGGCGCCTATGAATCGAAAAAAAATAATCGAATTTGTTGTCTACGAATCAACCAACCATATGTATGTACATATATGCAAAGTCTCTTTCGAAATTATATATTAGATATATTATACATATAATGAAAAAAATACTTATTTCATAGAACATGAACACTCATTCGCCTTTACAGATCGCTCCAAAGCGACGATTGCACTTATACAGATGCAATACAATCAATATACAATGTAATTAGCGTTTTATACAATGCTAATTCATACAAACATCCACAGTGATAACTATGGAGAAATTTTTGCAGCATTTATAATCAAATTGGCGAGCTTCAAGACGCTGAATACCTTGAGACTAGCAAGAGAGATAGGAAATGAGATGCCAATTTTACAGGAATGGTTTCAAATGAAAATCAGAAAAATTTGCAAACTCTGATAAGAAACGATCGACCTGGGTTACAAACCAAGATCTGGCCAGCAGCGGGACTCAAGTGGGACTCGAACCCACAACCACTCCGCTCGAAAGCATAATTTGTTAATTATACATATATAGTCCACATAATTTGGCCACGCCGCTGGTTACTACAGTTTCCATTTTTTTTTTAATACTATTCGGCCATAGTTTTAAATTAAATTTTCAGTAACTATTTATTTATATAAATTGATTTATCAATTTGGTCAGAAAATATTTCTATTGGATTCATCATATTATTTGTTCTACAAGTACATATAAAAAAATCACTTAAATGTTTTTGGCGTCAAAAAGTCATTCCATTATGCTTAATTGTACAACAGAACCTCATTTATCAAATAACGTGCCAATTGTCGAAATATACTGACCATTTAATTTAAAATACTAACCAAATACATATGTTTTATGACGATAAATACATACATATATACCAACCGTTTGTCTACTGAGCCCCATGCTATTTTATTTACTTACCATTTATTATAATTACCTATCATTTTTTTCAAGTAAAATACTGACCGTTTTGTTAAAACAACCGATGATTCAACATATATGCTGACCGTTATATTATACATACATACATATATACATACGTAAAATACTGTCTTTAACTACTGGTTCGTCTTATTTTATTTACTGGCCATTTAATTTAACTACTGACTTCATATATATTATTTCCTAATTTTTTATTAATGTAATAAATGGCCAAGAGCGTTCAAAATCATTGATCGAAGCTTCAATTTTTTATCACTTTCACGTTCAATAGTCGCATAACTATACAAATAGCCTCATTTCATATTAAATAAACCTTTTTCAGGCCACTTACTTGTTACGGTTTCTCTTCGGTCCATTTCTCAATATTATATTTATTACAAACTCGTCTTTATTAACCCTCAAAAGACTATTCCTCTCAAAAGAATTCCTCTCATTTTTTCATGCCCAGAAAATGTGAATTGAACGTGACTTCAATAAAGCGATATCAAATCGTTTTATTTTTTTTATTCATTATAATTCCATTAAAGCAAAATTCCTTTTACATATACATATATCATATTTTCTTTTTCCAATATTGAAAATTGGTATTTTCCAGTCGGACGGTGATGAATTCAAATTAACCAGGCTTCATTAATTTTCCAATATTACTTTTGATGTTCATAAGAATTGTATGGACAGGCTCATTTTATTTATATTCCATCATTTTTCGGGAGTTTATGAACGTTTCGCACGCGAAAATGTCACAGTGGATGCGAATATTATTAGGTAGACGTATTATTATTACACGGAAAAGTGTCACATTTGGGAAAGATCGATGGTAATCTATTTCCAAAGCGATTCCACGATATTACGCATTCGAGGGCCAGATACGGGTTATGTTTTGATGTAGGGGTTCACAAAAAGTGAAATGAAAATAAACCAGTGTCTCCTAAAATTCAATGCGAGAGACGAGAAGGGTCACTTTTGACCCTTTTCTCTCTCGATACAGCCGAGAAATGTTTATTTGGGTTTTGCTATTTGTTCCTTTGACACGTGGAAATGTGTGTCCATTGAATACGCACGTCTAGTTCAATTTAGGTCGTTTGCATATGTAATTGTGTTCTTTGTGTCCTTTTGATTTTTTACTTTATCTATATATGTATGTACGTTGTAACAATATGTAGATGAAGTTTTGTTTTTTCTTGTATTTTTCGCTCGAATTGTTCCTTACTGACTTGTTACAGTCGCCGTCAACTTTTTAAGTGCATCCTCAATATTGTTTGATTCATGTTCGATGGAACTTTTGTTCAGACTCAAATGTGATGTGATTTCTAATCATTACAATATTTATTTTCATATTTCATTTAAGTGTATATTTCATACTTTTTTAAAATAATATATGTAGATTATAAAAACTTAAATTTGAAACAATTTTTCACTCACATTCATGAATCCGATAAAAACTGCACGATAAAAATTCAATTTAAATATTTTACAAACCCAAAAATATGAATTATCGTAAAATATTAAATTTTATATTAAAAAATATGAATTTAAATCACTAATTTAATAAAAAAACAGCGTATTCTTCAATATCAATAAAAAACGATACGTATCATATGAATGTATTGTATATCAAAAGGCAGTTGTTTTGGAAAATTGTTCCTTATATAATATGTCCATATCTAAAGCTAAATCTTATTACATTTTTTTTATTATCTCAAGTTGATCCACATGTTATCGTATTTTATTATATATATGTATGTGCATACATACATATATATGTATTTGTAGTGCGAACTTTCTTTATCACTTTTGCGTTTAGTTACCGAGAGAAAGAGAGAAAGCTCTCGTAATAAAAATGATTTACAACATTTATTACAATGTTTATTAGTACTATAAAAACAGTGAACGACCCCTCCCCCCCCCACCCTCACTAAATAAATAAAAAAAGGACCTTTTATGCGCAAAATAATAAACTTATTCGAACGACATTGTAAAAATTAAATGGAATAAATCCGAACCGGGTCAAAGACGTGGCGTGTTTGTATTATTTTTATACATATATACATATGTATGTACGTTTCTACAATTTATCTCCTTCCTAATCCATTATACATGTGCCATAGTAATTCGGCGGGTCAATTTCCTGACTCTTTCCCATGTCGTTTCGTCCGAGGAAAGGGTTAAATAAAACGACCGCTTTAATACTGTCACACCGTTTGAATCTTAAAACGTTCCCAATTAGCTTTGACCTCATTACTTTCGAATTACCCTCGTAATCGCATTACACGTGGATCTTTCACGCTCGTTTTTAATAGGTCGTATGTGCTGATTCGACTTTTTTTCTTTAGTAAGATTGATTTTTTTGTTGCTTTGAAACAAATGTGTCAATAATATAATATTTGCAAATAATATATGGTTCTTGTGTATGACGTCCGCTATAATTCCATCGTAATGGTCAGTTATCAATACATTATACTTATTTACTGCTTATAAAGTCAATTGTAGAAAAAAATACATACATAATTTTAAAATATTGAAGGACCTAAATTGGATTCTTGAGGTACACCTGAAAAAGTAATATATTCAATGTAATTTGAAGCAGTTTTATTTTCATGTATGTACATACATGAATATGTATTATATGTATGTCATCTTTGATTTGCAAAGTGGGATTTGAAAAAGCTCATAAGGTTACTACATATTATATGTATTATACATATAGATAATTCAAATCGTTTTAATTTCACTTTTTTTTTAATTCGTAATTTTTGTAAATTACTGACAAATATGTGATACCCACATTTGTATGTATTTAAAAAATAGCTATCGTATGACTGAAATGTTTCACCAAATACGTCAATGAAAAATATACATATATATATTAATATTATCAATTGAAAACTCTAGAACATCGAAGAAGCTGTAAATTAATTACTCCGGTTTGTGTTTTGAAGTTTTGAGCGAGCTTTTGAAAGCCTTCCCCATTCTTTCAAACAGTCAAAGCGATTCAGTTTCATCATTCACTCCACTGAAGCAACAAATTGCTTTTCAGCAATGTCAAAGCGACAACGCCATATTTAAATTTCCAGCCGAATATGATTTAAACAGAGCCAACCTTTTCTATTTTTATTTATTCATCTTTTATATACTATGTATGTATAACAATATGTATTATATTACGTTGTCGCCGTTTCGTTTACAGGAGAGGCTTATCTTTTTCTTATTTGCGTTACACGTGTATACCTACGTTTTCCGAGGTAGCTTTTCAATATTCATGTTCCGGTCACGTAACGAGAGATCGCTCTGTTGCTTCTGCGGTTTTCTCACGAATTTTCCGCTCCCGCAACGAATTTTCCCGACCATGATATCCCAAGCTCGTCGATGAAATTTATTATTATACGTACGCGTGTTTAATGCGCCAGATAGTGACGCTCTCGCGAGGAAATTCGAACGGTTTCTAAGACCGGTCGGGAAAATCGTGTTGAGGACAGCTAGAAAATTGATTTTCAACGAACAAACATCGAACGTTTTCCGACAATGGCTTTCTCGAAGCTTTCATTGTACTCTTGTATGTGTGTGTGTGTGCGCGAGTTTTCCACGTCAATTCCACTCGTGAAGCTTCACAACTTAACAATCGAGCGAAATGATGTTATTGTTTTCGTATATGTATACCTTCATATACTGTACTTATATAACCATTTAATCGAATCTTTACTACGCAATATCGTAAAATTTCATTACTTTTATACGCTCAAGTGTCAATAAATATATATAATGGGAGGTTTTTGTTTGAAAATTATCGAAATCGATGAATAAAACTATTGTAAATGTACATATATGCGGCCTCGGTTTACAAACGCATACTATTCCTATTTTTGGTTGACATAAAAGCCTCATTTACTCTCACGATGAGAGTAGATGAGACAACTATTGTTAAATCATAACCTAATTGTCATTTGGCGCAGAGATTGTTGGTGATAGATGTTCTGGAGCATCCACAATCCTCATTGGAAGACCAATAGAGGTCGAGATCCTCAGGAATGACGGTATTGACAAGAATATATTTAAGATCAAAACTTTTTGCTGCTGGGCAAGCCGCAAAATTACTACTAGTATTGCGTCCGTAGATAATTCAACGGATGGTTAAAGAAAGAAACCGATACATGCAATACCCGAGGCTATTGTCGTTAGGATTCAACATGCACAGCCAATTCGCATCGCCCCCTCACTCCACCCCCTCACTGCCCCCTTATTCCATCCCCGCACGCTCGCCCGACCGTCCGCGCACAGACAACAATGTGTATGTGTCTTCGTCAGTCTCCTTCCCAATTTCCAATAATATATATATAATAGCGTTATTTTATATGTAAGTGTTTCTGAGTATCTGTGTGCTATAACAATCGCCGTCAGAGAAATATTACATTAATAGTGGCTTTGGGCGTTATATTGTTGTAAGTGACAATTGTCCACAGACATTCCTAAATAATTTTAGCATCAGTCGTATTTGATGCTTGGTGCTCGACGTATGTACGATAAAAACTTCTCTGTTTATTTATATTACTTGCAAGATGGGCAAGCATCGGTAAAAATTGCACAAGGCATTCAAAAACATATGATAAACAACATGGGATACATTTTTATAAGTAAATTGATCCGATTGTATTGCGTGCGTTGTAGCGTATTTATAGAGACGTACCGCGTAATATTGACAACAATTATTTATTCGTAAGGGCCCTTCTATTATTATTACATTTCTCTGCTCGCCGTACTATAATAGTCGTTTCGATTCGATATATGTACGTCACAGTTAAAACACTGCCAGCAAAACGCACGAATATAATAACAAATCACCAATAAACTTATATAGCAAAAAGCATTTCTTCGTTTCCTATATAGGAAAGAATATGGGTATTACCCATATCTCTACCCCACTCCTTTCCTTTTGGGCATGCTTGGGTATAATTCCCTTGAACTTCGGAGAAACTTCTCATTAATTCGTTTCGTTCTCCTGCTCTTACGTGGTAATACGTCATGCCCGTTGTTGCTGGAGCAGTTGGGACTTTATGTCCCTAATCACTATGTGCGTGGTAGACATCATCATTTGCTGGCTGTACCTCCTGCCCGCACAGTCCTTTTTCGAATGGCTCCTATTCCAAGAGCTATCCGACTTCTTAATGAAATCGTTGCTGCCGAGACTGAACGTGATATTTTCCACCTTAGTGAGCGTAAATTGTCGGAAATTACTATAACCCATTTATCTGGTAGTCTGCGCTCATCATTGTTTTCATGATTGATTGTGATTTATGAGTGAAATTTTGATTAACTCTCTTCCATTTGGGCCTTACAGGGATGTTTTGTATTTGTAGTTGTTTCTTACATATTTATTGAAACTGGCTGTAGGTGCAAGGCATTCCTTATGCTATATTTTATTTGATATTTTTACTTTATCTGTTATTATTAAATGCTATTTTTTACTTTTATGTATGGATGTATTTATGTTTATGTTTAATTGTTATTTTGTTTATATGTTATATTTTTTGACTATTGTGGCGATTTAGGAATTCCTGTTATGCCACAATGGTCTGTTTAGAATAAATAAATAAATATAAATATACTGTTTGCTTCCAATGTTTCCTCTAGAGCAATAACTTTATTTAATTAATTAATTTTTCTATTGTTGTTTTATATTTTTTATACATATACATATGTACATATGTAGGTGGGTAGTTTTTACTATATTTTTTCATATTAAACAATAAAATATATATATTAATTTAAATATATTTAAAAGGTATTTGAAAATTGAAATCTGACACAACGAGAGGGTGACAGAAAGTCAAACATATAAGGTTACTGACCGCTTGAAATCAAGATTTCAATAATAATTACATAGAATCGATTTAAATTTCAATCGTTGACCAAACCGCGCAAAATGGCAAAGTTTTAACACGATCGGAAAACTGTAGGAATAGATACTGAATCGTTAGCTAAGTGAAACATAATACACACACATTTACCAAACTCAACTCTTGAATATACTCTCACCATACATAATACATTATTATATAAAGTTTCGACAGTCGAATTTTCCCGAAAGTGGCAAACACTCAAAACTCCAACCGAGACCTTGAACTCACATATTATTGCGGAATCTTGCGGCATTCGCATGCATATTTAATGGCACGATCGGACAGCGACGTGTTAAGTAACACATCGACATCCTTACATAACGTCCCGGCCTGACACGTGGCAGGGCTACACGTGTCCGACACGTAATCGCTCACAACACGGATCGATTAATAACATATCCCTCACACCTTCCCGATTTTCAAACACTCAAAACCTCATACTTTCACCCTGGAATATTAACCGAGGGGGAGGGGGTTATACTACACAATTAGGGGGGGGGGGTGTATAAACCGGTCCACTTAGCGTGATTGCCACACCTAACGAAAGCGAGTTGCGTTATATTTTTGTGCGTGGAAAAGGGAAAAGTCATCGGCCGCTTTTCACGGCGGTAATTAATCAAAATGGGGAAAATGCGGGATTTTTTTTTCGGCGTGAAAAATTAACATATTGTTTTCGGTGAGCCGGTCAGCCTCCATTCTGCGCAAACAGCTGTTCGGACAAGTTGAGCTTTCTCTGTATCGATCGAACTCCTTGACACTTATCTCTTGTCTACAACCTCTAACGACCCGTTAAAACAACCAAGTTTGCATAATGGAGCCTTGTATTATGTGTATCTATATTGTGTCGGTATACAAAGAAAATCCGTTAACTGCCGTGCTGTTGTGAAATTGGGTTGTGAGCAAGGCTGTGGAGTGCTTGAAAGACATGTAAATGATTAAGAAGTAATTTCTTAAGTAAGGTTTAATCCAATTTCTTAAGTTTGGAGCCTATACGAGACAGACAGACAAACCAACAGACATTCAATTTTATATTTTAGCCAGCAGCATAGCTCGGTCGTTAAGCTTCTGCTTAGCGTCAAGAGGCGCCGGCTTCGATCCCATGAGCTGACCTCGATTGAAAAAGAATTTTTCTGAGTATATCTGTAGTGCTGCTGGTCAGACCTGGATATTTGTGACTCCAGGTAGATCGTTTCCTATCAGAATTTTCCAATTTTCTCTGATTTCATTGTTGAAACGGTTCCCGGTAAAATTGGCTAAATATCCTTCCTACCTACTATGTCACCACTATTTGAGTATGATTAATATACAATAAAATTTATGTACAATTCATAGATTTCTCGTTAATTTGTGAGTGTCTCGTAATTCATCGACTTGTATAATAAAAAATAAAAAAAATGCTGCAATGTTTGTAATTGGCCAGGAAGGCGCATTGGGGTTACCTGTAAGGCCTTCCTGGTAAATTTATATGTAAAAAAATATTGATTTTAGCTATTTAGCTAATTTAATACACTTTCTATTTTACTCAAATACATTCTTAATTACTTAAGTCTAAAATTTAATATACACTAAATTTATATGCACTGTATCTCACAGAGGTGTCTCCTTGTATTTCGCAAGAATGCATCCACTGTCTTAGAAGACCTGCCACACTCAGGTAGGGCATTGTACAGGAGCACACCCCTGTGAAAAACAGCCCCAACTGTCTTAAACTAGTTTGTCCTTATTTCTAGTATAAAAACTATGTTTATCTCTATTCCTCATTATATAATCATCAAAGTACTTATGATCTAACTTATAAACAAAAGACAATGTACTAATATTTAGACTAATTCTAATACTGATCCATCTAATACACATTCAAAATACCTCTCATAGCTTTATTCTGTATTTTTTGCATTTTTTCTAAATCTTGGCCACTAAGCATATTAAGCACTGTGGCACAATATAAGCGTATTTCAGGCGCATAGACTTGCATAAAACTTATATCCTCAACTTTTATCATTTTTTTTAATACAATTTTCTGTACGTTGAGAATTTTTGGGTAAAATTACTCTTCTTCTTCTCTTACTGTCTTCTCTTTCCTTGTATATTTATATATGAGTCGTTATATTTGAAAGTTGCAAAAGTCCAATTTTCGATTTTTAAACTGTCAATAAAATGCCAACTTGTTAAGCAAATGCCCAATATTGGCCTTCTCTATGTTCTATGAAATATATCTCGAAATGACGAAAAATGGACGGAAGCCAATTTTAAATATAACGGCTCATACATATATTAGTAAGTTTTGTCGATCGAAATGTAATATAGAATATTGTTCTTGAATTTCCTCAATTTCGAATTATATGTACATATGTATTATAATAGTAAAGTGGAACTACATAAGTATGGAGTTGGGTTATCCTTAAGGACGAAATAGAGTCTCACTGAAAGCGTTTCCAATTTGGGTCCTTTCGACCGGAAGTCGGCACTCGGCTTTCTCGCCTCTCCATGTAATACCAGCCGAAGATATCGTTCCAACGAAACGCAATAATCCTGTGGGTTCCGAATCGGATCCCCGTTCAGGGACACGTAATCGCATTACCACTACGGGATACCTACAACTAAAACGAACACGTCCGAAGACAAATCAAATCCGGAACTTAAATACCGATGGTACACATCAACACTTAACGAACCAATTATTTTATTGGCTTAGTCACCGCTTTGCTAAGGTCAAATAATATATAAAAACGGACGCGACATATTTGGGTATGTGGCGGATGCGTGGACAAGTATGGAGATTTAGTAATTAAGTAATTCTAGAATACCACGAGTATACGTTATGCATAGGGATGTGGCGTGACGACCGTTCATGTCAAGGAGACGCAGAGAAGCGGGGAAGTCGGGTGGTGTGGAGCGTCTGACATGTGCTCCTGATACTGTTCGCCGAATTACGTCAGGCGACGGGTGACGTCAGCGTCAGATACGCCTAATCTTGCGTGGGAGCGTACACGCATACACACATCCACAAAGCCAGACACACATTCATTCATAATTTCGAACGGGTGAACGGGTTGGATCGACGAGTGTGTAATGCACGCACTCAACTTTTTTTACAAATTACATTATATTTATATATATGTAACATAAAACTTTATTTTAATTTGTTTATCAATTCCCTTCCGAAACCACCCGTTGAAATCAACGGGTACAACACTAGTTATACATAAACATGTGTAACTCACCCTTTTCGCACAAGGATTGTTATAACACCTCCTATACATATTATATGTTATAAATAGTACCATTTATCAAATAAAAATAAAAAGAATGCCCCTCTCTAAAATAGCTCTCACAACAGATTCAGTTTTCGCCCGGCAAATCAAACGTCAAGTGGGTTGCCAGTAACAAAAATAAAATTTGACAAAAATAAATACCGACCCTAACAACCTAATCTTAAATTAATAGGGCCAACCCAAACTTAACCTAACCTAACCTAACCCTTAAATAAATAAGTGCTGGCTGCTAATATATTACGATTACGCAGTGAAAATGTAACTGGTTATGATTTCACTGAAACGTCAAATTTTATTTTGTTTGACTTTTAATTTAACGGGCGAACGTCGATTCTGTCGTGTGAGCTATTTTAGAGATGTTAATTTGACATTAAATGTCGTTTTGACATTTTTTGTGTAATTTATTTTACAGATGCATTTACAAATACAGTGCCAAAAATATTATCCCTGTTATATACAGTGTATTTTATATACATATGTATATGTAGGTATTTATTTTGTTTATTTGGCCGTCTTTTGGTTGAAAAGGCGTTTGATGAATAGTGTGTGAATGATTCGTCCTTAGTTGAACCGTTCTAGATTCTTCATATACATATGTATGTAACAAATGTACATATAGCCAACAATACAGCTCGGTTTTTACGTTAACGTTAAGAGTATTTCTTTAGTGCTGCTGGCCAGATATTCGTGAGACCAAGTTGTTCGTTTTCTATCAGAGTTTGCCAATTTATATATTTATATGATTTCTTTGTTGAAACGGTTCCTCATCAAATCGGAAAAACCATCCTACCATTTGTCACCACTATTTGAATATGATTTAGAATTTATTTACACATCTACAAGTTTAATGCCGCATGGAATCATTGTAAATTATAAATTTATTTTAAGTAAATAAATATAAATGTATGTGTATATATGTATGTATATGCGAGTATATTGTAAACAATTTTGAAATTAATGATATTTGATCATTTCACAATACAAAATCACAATCAAAAGTGTATATTACATTCGAGTAACACAATACAAATCAATAACAAAATATACGTCTACAAACAATAAATAGTATGCTATACATATGTATATTAATTATAAAACAACAAACAAGTTACATTAGTTTGATCAAATAAATACAAAACTTAGTTAATTAATAATTTAATAATAACATCTACATTATTTTGTATAAATAAACGTAGAATACGTTGATATTTTATATTTAAAAAAATCGCACGCAAAACCTGTAAGCAAATAGTACACGTAATAAAAAATGTACATAAATTTTCTTTATTCCTATCAACGACGCGTTGAAAAGAAAAATTTGAATAAATGATGTATCGTCTCTTAACGGAATCTTTTCAAACGGCTATACATCATTTTCGTATGAATATTTTTATTATTACAAATAAAATACACGTACGTACAAAGATTTAAATATTATGTAAGCATATTTGTACGATATATGTATGTATGTTATGTTTTGTCAATCGAAAAGGCCTGACTCTGCATGTATGACATTAAAACATCCCCCTGGAGATGATATATGAATTTTTTTTGAATATTTTTCCGGTGCTTTACAATAATTCATATTCACACCGAGTGTGAAGGGATGCCTCAAATGAGCGCCGCGATAAATTATAGCACTTTGCATGAAATTTATGGCATATTAGGCCTTCCAGATGCAAATCAGCAAGATTAATACGTACACATGTGTGTATGTAAATTGTATGTATGGTACGAGGTCGTTGCATACTCGTACGTTTGCTCGTGCAACAGATTTAGAACCACTGATAACGCGAGCGAACGAAAGTTTCGACGATATGTACATATATGAACATACATAGAACATATTCTGCGGTGCAGAGTGAGGTAGAAATTTTTCTGGTGATTTTTTAAAAATCTAATACTAATTTTTAATGTGCCAACTTCTATAGTTTTGGTAGAGAAATTTCATACAGAAACTAAATCACGACATGCACAAGTGTTTCGTCTTTTCTTTTTTTTTATCTAAACTTACTATTTCGGCCGGAAAAAATAAAAACCTGTCATTGTCATCATAGTGAAATATAAATCTGACCAAATTAATGAATATAATATCGCTATTCTGTCTGTGTGTCTGTCTGTCTGAAATAACCAGCAGCGTGGTCTAGTGGTGAGTTTTGAATTCTTTCGTGTTTGAAGTCACGAGTTCGATTCCCACTAAGAGTCTCGTTGTTGGCCAGACCTTGGTTTGTCGAGGTCGATAAATTCGTTTATTTTATCGAGGTAAGCCAGTTATCAATAGAATTTTCGTTATTAATCTACAAGAATAGTCGAAATATGATTTTTCTGTGGAATTTTATTTAATTCTCATATAAAGACAATTTAATATATTATCCCTATTAATTCAATCCAGATTCGTGTAAATACGAGTAAATTCTAGTACGAGCTTTTAGCTCGCTATTTTACCGATTTAAAATTCAGCACACTTCCAATTGACCCTTTTAAACGAAAACAAAAAATAGTTTGGCTAGAACACTATTCCAATAAACATGTTTCAATAGAAAATACTCAATATAAAATAGTATTAACAGCGTAAAAAAAACAGTGGTAATTAATCCCAAGTGAAAATACGTACTTTTGACTTTTGATCTGAACTGGACGACTACTTGGAGAGATTTGAAAGCTTAAAAGTACCACAAATGAAAGATAAAATACCCGACTGTAAATTCCAATATTCATTTTGAACAGGAAATCAACAGATTTTGAGACATCAACCGAACAACACCAAGATATATAAAAATCGCGCGATTTAAAAAACACTTATCTCCGAATCTCGAGCCAATCAACATTTTTTATCACCAGATTCGTGTTCACTGGGCATAGATCTATAAGAAAAGTCATATCTCGTCATATCTGAACCAAAAAAAGTCGTCATTTGTCGAACAGTGTATTTATACCCAGTGGGTACTCTGAACACAGAGAGCTCATTGGTCGATGGGTCGCGGGACCTAATTGGCTGTTGTATACAGCTTTTTCATACGTCGAGGCCTTTTTGGCGCGAACGCGAGATAAGATGATCAACTCTATGTATGTAATACACCAGTGGTTGACGAGCACCAATCCCCTGATTGTAGTTTCAACTAGAGCCCGGATAACCAAGGTGCCGTTTATTGTTCAAATTTTGTATATGCATTGTTAAATGTTGGCTGAACCTTTTTTACAAAGCATTTACAACAATGGAACAATGATCGGCACCTTGGCTATCCGTACTCTAGTTACAACACTTCTCTACTTAGATCTGTATTTATGCATATATCATATATATACTTTTGTATATTAATATTACGAAAGTTTGAAAGTTGGCTGAAAACTCTCGTCTGTGTAACAAATTGCTTAAGTTGCTACCGCATTAATTAAAAGCTGTACTACCGTGGTTCAACTATCGACTTGTAAACTTTCAAAAACAAGTACAAAGCTTTCATCGCCTCGACTGTTATTGCGCTTCCACTTTTGGTACTTTATTATATTTAGAATAAAACTTTTTCCTAGAAATCTGCACACTATATAATATCATACATAATAGACAATTGAAATTCTGAATTCGTCTATTTTTTCTGCATCATTTTGTTCCATTTGAGTAGATAGATACTATTTTTGTCAATTTGTTTAGAAGCTCAGTCTTACCGAATGACTGCAACTGTATAAGAGGCAGGCATTTCCGGATTTCACCCTGCGTTGCTCGGGCAGATAAATATTGGGAAAAAAACTTTTATTTAACACCATTGTTGATTCTGAATTAAAAACTGTGGAATTGCATAGCGGTTTTTATATGACAGCCCTTTGATCGCAATCTCCGAGCCATTCCAAAAGCTACACAAATTTTTTCTTTTATGTGTTTTAAAATTTAAGTAATTTTTATTCATATTTTTCAAAACTAATATATAATTTGGAAAGAGACTTTGTATATATGTATGTATCCTTCGTTTGTTCGAAGATCCGTGACGTCATCGAACAAATGATTCGATTTTTTTTTCGATTCATAGGCGCCGATTCGATTTTTTATAAGGGCAAAGACTCAGGGGGGCGCCGAGGGAGAAGCCCTAGAAGGCAAGGGCTCACGGGGTGCCGAGGGCGAAGCCCTAGAAGGCAAAGGATCAGGGGGCGCCGAGGGCGAAGCCATTGATGGCAAAAGGCTCAGGGGGCGCCGAGGGCAAAGCCCTAGTAGGCAAAGGCTCAGGGCGGCGCCGAGAGCAAAGGCTCAGAGGGCGCCGCCCTGAGTGAAAAAAGTAGCTTTGCTATTGTTTAATTGAGTTTTGAAGGAGCGGTAGAAAGCCACGCTTGGATAGCTAGCTGTCATCGCTTTGATTTTACATAAAATTCCGATGTAATTTTTAATGAGTTCGTTAATGATTAAACTTATCTACTTAATGTCCGAGACAAGAGCTTACTTAAATTCTAGCTAACCTTCGTATGTCGGTAGAATATCAAAGCGATCTAAAGAGTGGAAGTCGTTAAAAGTCAGATACCAAATTTTTGAGGGGCTGTAATGTCACCGAACTAACAGAGTGAAGCTTGTAATAAAGATAAGCCCTTATTTCAAAGCTTTATTTAAGAAGTCATCTGGAAGTATGTTCAATTCTTGTATTTTTTTATGGATTTGTGGCCGCACTTGAGGACCACTGGTGAATAAAATAAAACCTGGGAAAAAATAACAGCTTCAGTTCGTCTCCTTAAATATACAGTAAAAATCGAAGTAAAGGGACTCGGCAAGATACGATCTCATTTAAAATATTCAACGCGATGCTTTGGGGACAAATTTATAACTTTGATTGACATTATTCAAACTAGAGAATATAATTTTGGGATTTATATAAAAAAAAATCTTGTCATTCATAATATATGTGCCCTCATATTTGAAGTGGCAAAAGTCCAAAATTCTTCATTTCCTTAAATATTTCGCGAAACCTTAAATATAATGTTTTACGTTCATTATGTTTGAACTGTAAATATGTTTATGTGAGATGACAAAAACGAAGTGGGACGAACTTAAAATGGCTTATAAAATCTAGTATGATAAAATATCGCAGTTCGGAAGAGACTTCGAACAAGCGGCGAGAACGCCTTGGCCAAAGAATGAACACCGCATCGGCCATTTCAATTTTATAAAAACATATTTTTAACATTCATTATATAATCTATTAGTGAAATAAAAATGTATATGAGAGATGATGAGAGCCAAAAAGCTACATAGCTGTCACCGACTCCAAAATTTTCAATTTGAAACATGTTAATTACGATTATACGATTATATACGACTTAGCGAACACAATTAAAATCTCCATCTCTAAATTAAAATCTATATACATATATGGATAACATTGAATGTCTGTTGGTTTTGTCTGTCTGTCTCGTATAGGCTCCTAAACCACTTAACTGATTACGATGGAACTTTCAGGATTTGTTGTATGCATGTCTGGGAAGATTACTGTGAAAAAAAAACGGGAAAAAACCTTTTAATAATAATATTACGATTTTACCAACGCGATAGTTTGAAGCGCCATTGTGTAGTCAAGGAAATGTGTTCGTTAGTAACCACGTTACCAGTTGGTTTACGACAACACGGCTTTGACATGAATTTCATGCCTTATTCGGGCATTGCAACGCTTGCCGGGTTCAGCTAGTTATATAAATAAATAAAATAAATAATACACATTATTATGTCAGATTTGCTTCATAGCTTCAAATTATTGACTTCCCTAATTAAATGAATGACTCGGATTAAATCGCAAAACAAATATATGTATGTATGTATGGGTCTACGTGACGAGCCAGAATGTTAAATTACAGGAAACACAATTATCGGAAGGCAAAGATCGAAAATCGAAAGATCTTAAATCGAAAGATAAAAAAATGGTGCATGGTAAACTGTACACACTCACTTAATTTGCGCGAGCAGGATACAACAGGAACAAGAGGAACAGGCTTTTCCTCCCGTATTCTGCGCGCGCACATTAATACGGGAGGAAAAGCCTGTTCCTCTTGTTCCTTTTGTATCCTGCTCGCGCAAATTAAGTGAGTATGTACCGTTTACCATGCACCCTTTTTTTGATGTTTTGACTTAAGATCTTTCGATTTTCGATCTTTGCCTTCCGATATTTGTGTTTTCTGTAATTTAACATTCTGGCTCGTCGCGGAGACCGGTATGTACATACATATGTACATATAAGATTTTTTTTTTGAGCATCTCCAGCCTAATTTCGAGTCGGTTTAAGTTTTGTGAATATTTTACGCGAAATTCCGTGTAACTTTTATTAATTGGGAAAATTTGGACGAGAGCAAACAAACATTTTCCCGACCATCCGGCGCGGTCTCTCAGTTCAAATTCATGATTCGCAACTTTTCCGACGTGTATTCTGCGGAATATTTTCGGATAACCCTACGAGGCTCCTTCATATTGAAAAATATAGGCACGACATATATTATATTTAAATCGAATATTGCTCGAAATATACGTTGATTGTGTTCTTATGCGCGCTGCGAAAAACGATGCCCGTATTGATTTTCCTCCGTACAAAAGATTTTTTTATTCTCGTATTTTATAAGGAGGCACAAATTGTAAATGCGCACTTGTAAAAGCATGAATGTTCACTGTGAGAGCGTATTTTTTATTTATTTCTCCGACACTTCCCAATATTTTTCGTGTATTTATTAAGTCGAAATATTATTGTGCATTTATTACGTCGAAGTATTCAATGCTCATTTTCTACATAGAAAATTTGGTATTCAGATAAATAATCATAGCTATTTATTTTAATGACAATTTGCGTCAAAAACCATACCTATATATATATATATATATATATATATATATATATATATATATATATATATATATATATATATATATATATATATATATATATATATATATATATATATATATATATATATATATATATATATATATATATATATATATATATATATATATATATATATATATATATATATATATATATATATATATATATATATATATATATATATATATATATAAACCAAACCAATGTCTAGCCAGCAGCAACCAGTGGTAATCGAACCCGTGACCACTATGTTCGAAAGCATATATGATAACCACTAGTCCACGCTGCTGGTTATTGAAACTTTCCTTGCTGTGCTAAAAAAATCCGCCAGCCACTGAGCTGGACTCTAAGCGTCCAGTTAAAAATGTGCGTTTTAAGTTAAAATAATGCAAAATCTGCAGGGTTAATCATTATAATTAGCTATAAAAATTATTGTATCGTGTATTAAACTTTGAATAATATAAAATAAGTGCAAGATATGAATACAATAATGGCTGAGGCAGAGCCTTCATTACAAGGCGGATATCATTCTCACACTGATCGTTGAGCGCGGTGCGTACTGAATTTCCCCTCTCTCTCTCTCTCGCATCTGTGAGGCACTTATACAAGAATATCCCGCGAAATTAATTATTTCTGTTGATATTGATCAACTAGTGTTGTGCCCTTTGAAATCTCAACGGGTGGTTTCGGAAACAAATTTGATACATGATTTAAAATAAAGTTACAATACGTATAGTATTAATTAAACGGAATCGGAACTAAAACAGATATCGGGAATCGGAATGAAACAGGGATCAGTATCCGGAACTGAAAATGGAGTCCGTATCTGAAACAAAAAGGAATCCAGAACCGTAGATGAAAAAAGAATCATGAAATAGTAATCGGAATCCGGGACAAAAACAGGAAACTAGATCCGGAATTGAAGCAAAAGTCGGAAACCGGAACTGAAACAGGAATCGGAATCCGGAACTGAAACAGTAATCGAAGCTACCGTACCGAGGGGGCATTCAATAGATGGCGCTAAACTCTCATAGACTATGTATATATAATATTTGCCTAGATGAAACATTGGTAGCAAACAGTAAATATAGAAGTTTTTCCTTTCGTTATTAAATTCGTATACTATGTTGTACGTTTTGTTGGCAGTGTTTTAGCTCTGACGTACATACGTATGTCGAATCAAAACAACTATTATAGTACGGCAAGCGTTATATTACACAGACACACACACACACAGTCAGAATAGCGATATTCATTTCATAATTAATAATTCGAGTCGTAGAGGTTTTAATGAGGAATGCATAAAATACATATGCAGAACCTGTATTCAGTATATTTGGAGAAATAAAATAATAAAATAAGTCCTGATCATTCGCTATCCATCAAGTGTTAGAAAAATGACATAACGAGTAACATTTAAGATTCGCCTTAATTTGGGCAAACTTTTTCATCGACCTTTTAAAATCAAGTCATAGAATTTTATATACACACTTTCATATGCAAAATATGGCCAATAATCAGCAGTTTTATGTGAAAATTTTGCGGCTTTCGCGAGTTCGTGTTTGAATTATTTATTCGTCGCAATCGCAGGGGTGTATTGTGACGATTACTTTATAATATTATATATTTTAGAATGTAACAATATATCGACATCGTGGCAAAGAGTTGTTTAATCAAATTTAGCGGTTGAACGCTCTTTAAACACGCGACCTTTCGTTTCGCACCAAAAAAAAAAAAAACCCAAACAACAAAAACAAAATTCAAACACAAACAACTGTTGAAATTCGTAAGCGATTTTTCCACCACGATAGGAATTCTTTTATTGTTATTTTAAACGATTAGATTTTTTACGTAGTTTAAACGAAAACGATTTTTCTTTTGTGGCCGTACAAAGTTTCCTTTTTAACATTGAATAAATTCAACACAAAATACATATTCTTTCAAATTGGATTTTTTGTGTAAATTGTGCGAACGAAACACTATTCATTCGCTTCAAACGAATCGTATACTTATACACATTAATTCATTAAATGCATATGAATGTTTTTCAGCTATGCAAATCTACAGTTTCCTATTTAAGACCACAAAATTGAGTACAATAATATCTTGAACCATATTGTTTTCCCCTCATTGATGTTTAGCCTTAATTTTCCTCAAACTGTTCGAATTCGAATATGCATATGCACTCGAATTATCACGCACGACGTGACGTCATAGTAACGAGTGCACGCATACTGACGAAAGTGCGCATGCGCATATGAATATATTCGGAAACGGCATATTACAACATAATTGACTCGACGATACGATGCAAGCAATATTTCGCAATATCGTCGCACTCTGTAATGTACATGTAAGCCGATTTTGCCTTGCACTTAGCCAAAACTTGTCTGAACTTGTCGAAACGTGCGTTGCTGTATAGTATGAATAGAACTGTCATTTACGCAAGCTGCTGTGCTGTGCTATAGCCAGTAACTGCTGGATAGTTTGAATAGACCTTTATTAGGCGATCTACATATTTTTTGACTGTTGATATGATAAGAAAGATGACATGTTTGGAATTGTATTATAAAATTATATTTGAAACATGCTATGTTTGAAATTATATTATATTATTTTAAGGTTACGAACTATAGTTTTGTTAATTTTGTTAACTATATTTGCTAGTGTTGTGCCCGTTGATTTCAACGGATGATTTCGGAAAGGAATTGACACATGTTTTAAAATAAAGTTAAAATACGTACAATACGTTGAAATTGTAAGGTATATACGTAAATAGCACTATTGTTATTTCCGATTGCATTAAATTATTAAAGGATTTACATCGTTGCCGTGTGATAAATTTTGCAATAGTACTTCAATTCTATTATATTTTTATCTCCCCCTGAAATCCCCATACTGGTTGATCGTCTGTCACATATTTATATACATATTTACCGACAGTCGGTAAATCATATATATAAAGACGGTAATCTGTGGGTGTGGGGGTGTGTGTGTGTGTGTATATGTGTGTGTGTGAGTGTGTGTCCTAACGCTCGCCGAACATAATGAATGAATCGATAAAAATCGATAAATTCATTTTTCGACGAGACGACTTTGACGCGACTCAAACCGATCACCTCAAATAGCCTGAATATAGGTCTAAATTGAGCTAATGGTCACGAACATCACGCCAAATCAAATTCTTCATTTCGCCTTTTTTTTTTAAACATTAATTGAAATATTCCTTCTCGCCATATAAAAATACGTAATTTTAATAATTTCATTTAGCGAGGTTTTGAACCATTTTTTTATATATTTATTTTTAATTAAATTTAAATTATTTATATTTTGACGATATTCGAGAAAAAAATTGATTTCATTCACCGCGGGCGCCGGGAATCGAACCTCGGACCCTCCGATCCAAACGCGATGTGCTCATGAGCCCGCGCCGGACGCCATATCCTCGCCCAGAATACGTGTTGTAAATACACATCATATGTATATGCACGTAATTTGTTATGTGTAATAATAATATTCAACGTTACGAGGTCAATGACCGTTTGTGTATAATCGGAAAATATTACATTTTGCTAACGTTAACTTTAAGAATTGAAAATTATTACAAATAAAGAATTGAAAACTATCTATGAGAGTCTACGAAAATAACAGTTCCAGTTCCGGATTTTTTTTTTAGTTTTATACGAGTATATAATAATTTTATACCCATGCGATGATATTTCATCGGGCTATTCACTAGTATGTTTATAAATATTTACCGACATAATTATAGTTGCTAGTTTAAGTTTAAAATTGTTAATTTTACATAATTTCATTAGCATATACATATACATATACATATACATCATTAGCAATTTGCTATTTAATAATAATAAATAAATAAAAACTGTATAGTGGTGTATGAAATTGCATTTATTGCATCGCACAAAGAATGCAACTGAGTCACGGGTGACTACCGACTCACAATACCGATAGCATCACTTGCACTCGTATCGCCGTAGCTTTTCACGGTCTGCTCGGCGACAGGATGAGACTAATGTCCCGTTTCCACTCTCAGACCGGAAGTGCAGGCATACATACGTACATTTACCACGCCACATTCGCCACTGGGCAATGGGAGTGATCGATGCGAACATTTTCAGCGTCGTCGGTGTGCAATTTCATTTTGTCGCGTCATTAGCCTGTCGCTTTTCTCCGCTCTCTAAAACGTGACCCGCATTTCACGCGGATTTTCCTCGACTTTTCATTGAAGTGGCCGTTCGAATCTGACGCCTTTGTTGTTTTAGGATTTTTTGCGGGTCGCCTGATTCGAAGGATAATATTGTCGTTGGTGGCGCTTTAAGTGTGCCTTTTATTATTATTATTGTGTACCGGCCGAATTGCCCGGCGTCGCTCGGTTTCGAAAATAATCGAACCCATTTTATACACTACGCGTTATACAAGTAAAATCCATTCATACTATAGCATGTTTGTTTATTTATTTAGTAGCAAATTACTAATAAAATAACAAAAGTAACAACTAAAATTATAAATAAAATATAACACAATTAAAAAAAAACTTCATCTATTGTTACTACGTACATAGATAAAGTAAAAACTATACTTAATTGACATAACATAATATTATATAATGCCAAAAATTGCATTGATTATACTTATACAATTACATCATCTTCCACAGAGGTATCCATTAACACCGTTCAAAAAAGCACCAATGTTATTAACACCTCTAATGCTCTCAGGAAGGGCATTATAAATTTAAACACCTCTGGGGAAAACACCTCCTGCAGTTTTTCCTTTCTTTACTCTACCTATAATTAAATTATTCCTATTTCTAGTTTTATAATTATGTACACTACCGTCCATATGTTTAAGACCAAAGTGTTTTTGGAGCATATTTTACACAATTTTGGACCAATTTAAAAAATTTAAACTCAGTTATGTTCAAAAAATACGCATTTATTAAATTAAAGATATTACAACATAAACATAAAATTATAAAAAAATAAAAACGTCAAACTGAACTTTCGTCAAAAAACCCACCCTTACTTTTAATCACTGCTGCACATAGTCTCGGCATTCTATTTATTAAATTTTGAAGTGTGATGGGAGGTATAGACTTCCAACTTTCGTGTAGATGTTTCCAAAACTTATTTATGGATGTTGAGCGATGGATTCTGGTTCGTCTGTCCAATTCCTCCCACAAAAGTTCTATTGGGCTTAAATCGGGGGATTGAGGAGGCCAGTTCATGATTTTTAAATTATTTTTTTCTTCTTCTTATCGTAAGAAGTCCATGCATAGCTTTGATTTATGTTTTGAGTCATTATCTTGTTGGAATATAAAATCATGCCCACATAAGTTCCGGCCGCACGGCAAAACTTTTAAAATTTTCAAATACCCTTCTTTTTTTAAAATTCCATAAATTTTGATTAAATTCCCAACTCCAGCTCTTGACAAACATCCCCATATCATCATGGATCCACCACCATGCTTGATTTTTGGCAGCACACAGTCTGGCATCATTTTTTCTTGGGGAGTGCGCCGGACGTAAACTCGTCTTTTCGAACCGAGCAATTCAAACTTCGATTCATCGGACCAAATCACTTTTAGCCAATCTTCAATTGACCAATTACGATGCTGAAGAGCCCAAGCTAGTCTTTTCGCTTTATTATTTCTCCTTAATAATGGTTTTCTTACTGCTATGCGCCCTCCAAGCTTCGCTTCCATCAGCCGATGTTTAACCGTGGTGACCGATACTTTTTTGAAGGCTGTCTATTCTATCTCAGAGGCGATTTCTGGTGCCGTTATCCTTCTATTTCGCTTGGTCAATAATATAATTTGTTGATCCAATGCTTGTGTTGTGATTCTGGGACATCCTGATTTTGATAAATCCATAATATTGTTAGAATTTTGGAATTTTTTTATCGTCTGTTGTACTGCAGTCTTAGAAATATTCAGATTTTTGGCGATATATCGTTGGGTTTTTTGCTGTTTGTAAAGAGAAATAATGGCTCCTCGAGTTTCCATGGTGAGATTTTTATTTTTTCCCATATTTCTTCAAAAATTTTTGTCCTCTTTATGTATTATAAATTTTTCGCTAATACGACTTCAAAGTCTGACTGATCAGATTAAACTGAACCAAATTCATTTAGGGTTTATTATTTTGAACTGTTTCGATGTCATATCAGCAGGATAAAATAACAAAAAAAGTTCGTAACATAAACTGCGTATAGTAGAGTTGGCGAATTGCAACATGTGTCGATTCGTCACGCGGTGTCTTTGAGCCCATTTTGAACCCTTATATAAAAAAAACAACAAACCAATGGGATAATCCCTGCTTTTTTTGCTCAAATTAAATCCAAGGGTGTAGGGAAAAAAATGATACCCATTTCTTTGAACTATTTTACGCTAAATTATTTTAATGGACATTAGAAATCGAGTTATAGGTTTGGTCTTAAACATATGGACGGTAGTGTAAATCTCTATTCCTAACTATATGATTATTAAAATATGTGGGTAATAGATTCTTATCTAGCTTATATGTAAACTTTAAAGTGCTTACTTAAGGACTATTTCTAATGTCCAACCATTTCAATTCATCTAACATACTTCTTACATTCCTACGTTTCCTCACATTCAAAATTGCACGCATTGCTTAATCAATTAAAATCTGACATAGCGAGAGGGTGGCGAAAAGGGAAAAAATGATCGGAAGAGTGTGAATAAATACGACAATGCAAATAATATACCGAGAACGTTATTGGAGTATTAACAAACAAACGTGTCCATTAAGCGGGCTCTTCACTCGCCTGTGAAAATCGCGCCGCGACTCAATTAGTGTGGTGACATCTTTTTACTACTTTTTACTAACCCCTTAGCGCCAGTGGCGTAGCTAGAAATTTTGGGCCCTGATGCAAAAATTTCTCCCCACTTCCTGGCCAGTTTGTTCGCTACTGATTTTATTTCTTCGTATGAATTTCTCAATTTACTAACATTCTCATATATATGATTCATCACCAAAGTGGTTTCGTCTAAACTTTATAGTAAGATTTCGTTTCTGAAATGTTTTCGCAGTCGAGCGGATCCACACCTGATTAGTTATTGACACGCCTACTTAGCTTATACGCAAGTGTATAACAGTGGCGTACTGTGAAATTGTTTCAAATCGAGCGTGCCCTATATGCAGATGATACCGCTTGCTTCACAAGTAGCAAAAAACCAGACACTATTCTTAAAAATCTTGAATTTTCAATTAAAACAATGACTGAACACTTCACTAAGTGGAAAATTCAAATTAATCAAACCAAAACAGACGCCATATTCTTTAGTGTTAGAAAGCATAAGCCAACGCCAATGGGAAGGAAACGCCAATTTTACAGGAATCGTTTCAATGAAAATCAGAAAAATTGGCAAATTCTGATAAGAAACAATCGACCTTGACAAATCAAGGTCTGGCCAATAGCGAGACTTGGCGGGAATCGAACTCGTAACATCAAGTACGAGATAATTCAACATTCACCACAAGACCACGCTACTGGTTATAAATACACATATAATACACACCAGTTAGACTTGTGAAGTGATTCTCAAGAAGAAGTGGGGCGAGCTTTGGTTGTCTTATTTTAGTAATATTATATGTACATAGTTTCGTGAAATGTTTCATTGTTGCAAAATTTCGTAATGCATTCATTCCAATTCACTCTATCGTGCGTTGAGAAGTTAAAAAATTAAGCTCTGAGTTAGAGTACTGCAAGATCTGGTTGTCAGGAGACATAGGCGGTAGAGTCAATGGTTTACAACACTATTTATTTGACGGAGCGCCACAATGGACTTAATCGTTTGACGCGTTAGATGCACAAGATGAAAACTCAACCATTCTTCAAATCATGCATGCCAAAATTATTTTTCGTCAGAGAAACTTAATCCCACTGCACCGTTTAATCTATATGTATAAAATTGAATGTCTGTGTGTGTCTCGTATAGGCTCCTAAACCACTGAACCGATTACGATGGAACTTTCATGATTTGTTGTATGCATATCTGGGAAGATTACTGTGGAAAAAAATCGCCCAAAAACGGGAACGGAAACGGGATAAATGGGCATGAGTGTCATTGCAACGTAATAATTTCAATAGTTTTCGCGTCGCGACCTGCGTTGTTAGGTAAAATAAACAAACAATTGAATTATTTCAAATGTGTTCGCTGCCTGCGTTTTTCCAACAAATGGGAACGGGAACAGGAATGGGAACGGGAACGGGAATGGGATCGGGAATTGCATGCGTTATTGTGGCATTGCAACGTATGCTAGGTTCAGCTAGTATTATATGAAAGTCGGTTGTTCTAAATTAAAAACTGTAGATTTTGTATTGCAAACATTTATATAGAAATCTTTTATATTTAAATTACCGGGCGTTGCTCAGGTTGGTGAAAGTTGAAAAAAAATGACAATTTTCGACCGTGAATTCTTTTTAATCGCGATTTAAAGGAAATTAAACTGTATTGGCGCAGACCAGATGCTCTCCACAACTATTTTTATTTCGTTATATTTTTCGACTCACCCGTTGATAAAGCAGTTTTCGATTTGACAATTTTAAGGAACACATTTTGAATGTGTTGAAATTGTCACCAAAGATTCTCAACTATAAACCGTTCGATCTCATCCTTGAGTTTAATTCCCCTGATTGAGACCCCGTTATGCGAAAAGTTCGAATGTTATCAGCGGTCGTAAAAGTGAGTATATAAATATATATTAACAAATATAATATGTATTTACAAACAACGACAGAAGCTACAAGGGAAATTTCGATGTAATACAGCCTTCGAATTTACGACCTGGCGTATCTTACTCGCGAATATTACGATACAAACTTGTTCACGTTCCAATTTTAAATTAACGTCTTTTTTCCGAACCCCTAGAGGGGTGGCTCGTTTTTTTGTCGTAACTTTAACGTTTTTCCGTCGACTTTTCCAATTGCATCTCGCTGACTTTTCTTTTAACATGCGGTCGTTTTCTTTTTTCTAGGCCAAACGCCGAAAGAAAACTTTCAAGATGTCGTTTGCCACTCGGTGAAAAACCTAATTTTCCGTCTTGTCAACATTTCTCAACGAATTTGTACGACATCTGATTTGTATATTCTTTTTTTTATCATTTTAATTAATCAAGAAAAAGTTGAATTACTTACATACATATTTTGAACAAACATTTTCTACAAATATATATTTTATCATATTTTATTTTTTCAATTAATCATGCACACAGATTGCTCCTAAGCGGCGAGTGTGCTAAAAAAATTAAGACTCGAGAAATTATATATTACATGTAAATCGAAACAATATCTGACATCTATGGTAAGACAATACAAACATCGTATACAATACGATCAATAACATATTTCATGTAACAATACGAATTTTTACATTCAATAAACATACACAGAAATATCTATGGAGAGAAATCTGGCGAAACCTGAGATATAACAATAACTCAAGGTTTGCAATAGAAAATTGGAGAAGAAAAGCCAATTTTACAGGAACCGTTTCAATGAAAATCAGAAAAATTGGCATATTCTGATAAGGAACGATCAAACCGAGGTCTGGCCAACAACGAGACTCTAGTGGGAATCGAACCCGTGACACCTTGCACGAAAGAATACAACACTCACCACTAGACCACGCTGCTGGTTAAATATATAATAATATATGTATAATCTTAATAAAATTTTCCATTTTAAATCATCTCAATAATTCTCAAACTTTTTCAATACGAAACAATTGTTAATTTTCAAACTGATCATCCTTGAATTATTTTCATAATATTTTATATTTATTTATTTATCGTGCAATTTTTTCAGCGTTGAAACGCTTCGTGATTCTGATATCACTATCAAAGCAAGTCATTACCGTCGGTAAAGAAGTTTTACTTCTTTACCGACGGTGAAGAACAATATGAACTTTTAAAAAAAAACAATATGAGTACATTCAATTCAACCAGCAGCGTGGACTAGCGGTTAGCATATTGCGCTTTCGAACGGAGTGGCCACGGTTCGATTTCGATTAGCACAACAGTCAAAATAATTTTTGCAAAAAAGAATCGATCCTGCCAGGATTCGAACCTGGAATCTTCTGATCCGTAGTCAGACGCGTTATCCGTTGCGCCACAGGACCTTAAAATCTATCTTTTTGATTCATAAATATAAATTGTATATAATCTTATCGATTCTGATAACGACAGCCTTATCTTATCAATTTTTCACTGATAAAATGATTTTTATTTTTCTATCGAATCGAACTAATCAATAGGTCCTGTGGCGCAACGGATAACGCGTCTGACTACGGATCAGAAGATTCCAGGTTCGAATCCTGGCAGGATCGATTCTTTTTGCGGAAAATTTCCCCAGAAAGGTCAATATTCTACAGTCGTATTAGATACATATGTGTTTCTAAACGAATCTAATAGATTTATCATTGAAAACTTGTTTTTTGCACGTTGATTGATCATCTAGCGTGACTTGAGGCTCAAAACGGTCAAAATCCACGGTCAGTCATCGGAAACGAACATTGTCCATTGTGAGACCGCTCTCTTCGGAAAATGGCTTTTCTTCTCGACGTGACGCTTTCCCCGTCTTGCATAAGGTTCTGTGTCAATCAATCACCGTCTCGTAATGAAAACGATTTTTTCCCAAGACGCAGAACGGACGCCCATCTTGTCCGCATGAAAAGTGCGGTCGATTCGCAAAAAATATGTATATACATACATATGTATATTATATAAAAATGGGAAAATTTTAAAACGAATTTATGTACGTATTGATAAATATTTTATTTTTATTTTAAAACCAGTTTCTTTAATTAGGTATTTATAGGCGTTCTTTAGTGAAAATATTGACTATGAGACGCTGTAGTTTTGATAAAAAATATCTTATTTTAAATATATGTAACTCCTTATCAGCTTACATTCATATCAGCACAACACTTTAAAATGTTGCATGTACATACATACATATACATATGTTAATATATAGAGTCATATTCAAACGTGGGAAAATAAGAGAGAATAACCACTGTCCAAGTGCATTCTTGGGTGAACAATAGAGACCCCGGATTAGGTTATCAGGACTCAGTAAATACCCGAATAAAAGGATACGCTGGCGTTCTCACAGAACAATATACTCTCCACGGTAGACCTTTACGCGCCTAGAAAATAGATACATAAATGGATCGGGGAAGCTGTGGTGAGCAACTTGTACTTAATGAGGAGGTACATACGGTAGATCAGTTTATTCTGGGGTGAGTGGTGGTTTCGTGTAGACCTCCCGAATCGTTTAATGAATGCTGTGAAGCGACTTTGGCCTTTCATTTGGATCCTGAACCCACCCCTAAGCAACAGTATGTATAAAAATATTTAAATACACAATATAAACCATATTTTCGTGCTAAAATCAATTTTAAAACATTTAAATCAATTTTCGGAAAAAAAAATACACGATTTCTTTCCGAACCAGCCATTGAAATATCACTTCATTGAGTGAATCAAAAAATGATTTAACGGAAATTTTCCTTGAAAATAATCGCTCCGTAATACAATATTATTTATTCATGCAAGAAATATTAAGTACACGTCCAAAACATTTTCATAATAGGTCCAAAATATTATAAACATTCAACGACATCCATCAACTTCAGAGCAATATCATTCAGAATAGTATTGCATCATTTTAGAATATTAGAAACCATATTTGGAGCTAGAATTGCAATCGTAGCTTTTTTACCACCATCACTATTGAATTATTCATCAAATGAAAGCCAGTAGATTTCATCGCGTTATTCAATTCCAAACATCATCCATTTTGCCTATCTCATTTTATATATAATATGTAAGTATAAAAAATTACAAAATGGCGGACCGACACCGAGGCAATACACCGACCCTTAAATTATGAAAATCTCCACCAAGTTTTCCGCACAGGATTTATTTCGTTTTATTTTTCGCATATAAAAGTGTTGCAGAATGGGATGGGAGGGAGAAGGGGATGGGGGGGGGGGGTATTGTGCGTGAATTGTGTTCAACTCTGACGGAAGTTCTACGTTCAAATTTATTATGAGCTTTCGACTTGTTTTTCCATACTGGAGTTCTCGCATACGCTCCCGACAATGGACCCTATTATAGTATTATATAGTATATTTCTGAATAGAACTAGACAAAGCTACTTATGCAACGCTAAGCCTATTCCTATTCTGAGGGTACGTTCATATTGTATACGCAAATATCAACTGCTCTCAAAACAGTTCCGTCTATAATTCGACATGGACCTGTGTGTTGTGTGCGTTGATAGAACTAGACAAAGATTTAATTTTGCGAGAAATATGTATATTTTATAAATAAATTTTACTAATTTACTTATAATTTGGATGAAATTCTGGTGCACACCATACACAACGGTCGTAGTCAATTAAAACTAGCGGTGTTAAAAATATCCCCAAAATACACACACACACACACACATATTTTTTCTAGATCATGAAAACGTGATCAGTGATCGATTCTGAATTCGAATCAGTCAAAATCTCGAGTTCGAATTTTCGCATGATCACAAAACTTCATCTATTGTTACTACGTACATAGATAAAGTAAAAATCGAATCCACTCAGGATCAATTTTTGGCAAAATCTCTATGGATTTTATATTCCACTAATAATAATTTATTGAGTAATAATTTATTTATTCATTTAAATTTGGACCATTGTGACATAACAGGAATCCCTAGTGCGCCACAATGGTATTTAAGAATTTTGATTATGTGCACACCATACACAACGGTCGTAGTCAATTAATGACATATTTGGCCAAAAATCAATATATATCGTGTATTACCTTACAAGAAGCTACACGCCAAATTTGAAATTTATATATACATATGAGAGTTAAAACTATAAATATTTATATATTAGAGATAACGAGAACTTATAGAGCAAGTTTTATAAAATATAGAGTGAATTAAAGGCGTTTAAACAATTAAAATCTGATAAGGCCATTTCATGGCGAACAGGTTAGAAGACAGTATAACGCGGTTGACGTCGGCTTTGTAGACGTCAGGCAACTCGACGAGCTCCAAATTTGAAACCCGTTGTATACGATATTTTATCTCCAACGTAATAGCAGACGATACATTAACGTATATTGATGACCAAAATGAGCAATATGGCAAAGTATGAAAACGATCGGATAAGAGATAAGAGATATAAAAAATGACTTCTTAAACGAAAACCATGTGAACTGTATAAGAGGTATGTAAAAATCGAATCTACTCAGGATCATTTTTTTGTAAAAAAGCTTTGACTTTATACTTCGCAAGAGGGGTTTATGGAATTCTAGTAGACGTTGCACACAGGTTAAATAATTTTTGCAAAAAGGAATCGATCCTGCCAGGATTCGAACCTGGAATCTTCTGATCCGTAGTCAGACGCGTTATCCGTTGCGCCACAGGACCTTAAAATCTACCTTTTTGATTCATAAATATTAATTGTAAATAATCTTATCAATTCTGATAACGATAGCCTTATCTTATCAATTTTTCACTGATAAAATGATTTTTATTTTTCTATCGAATCGAACTGATCAATAGGTCCTGTGGCGCAACGGATAACGCGTCTGACTACGGATCAGAAGATTCCAGGTTCGAATCCTGGCAGGATCGATTCTTTTTGCAAAATTTATTTCGACTTTTGTGTTAAGACGTTCACTAGAATTCCATAAATCCCTCTCGCGGAACAGTCAGACATCATTATATGTATTTATAGACATATCGAACAATTATAAAAGAAAAAATGCGCCGCAGACAATTTACGTCTATGGATTTAATCCTAAAGTAGAAGAATGTTATCGAATATATAATTTCGGGGTCTACGTGACGAGCCAAAATGTTAAATTACAGAAAACTTTTGGAACAGAAAACTACTTAAAACTACATATTAATGTGCGCGCGCAGAATACGGGAGGAAAAGCCTGTTCCTCTTGTTCCTGTTGTACCCTGCTCGCGCAAATTAAGTGAGTATGTACCGTTTACCATGCACCCTTTTTTTTTTTGATCTTTCGACTTAAGATCTTTCGATTTTCGATCTTTGCCTTCCGATATTTGCGTTTTCTGTAATTTAACATTCTGGCTCGTCACGTAGACCCCGAAATTATATATTCGATAACATTGTTCTACTTTAGGATTAAATCCATAGTCGTAAATTGTCTGCGGCGCATTTTTTCTTTTATAATTGTTCGATCTGTCTATAATTTCGATTATAACAGATCGAACAATTTCGATAGACACTTTATATGCAAGGTTTAATGTATGTATGTACATATATAAGGTTTGGGTGGTAGAATCCATGACTTTATCGAAAAAATCTAATTTTCTATGATGACGATTTTGATTTCGATTCCGATTTCAGTTATGACTTCGGCTCCGACTTCAGTTGACGACAATTTTTTATGTTTGTTATTATTATTATCTAATATTTAATTTCGAAAGAGACTTTATATGTAACTATTATTGGTTCGTAGATTCCTTGACTATCAATTTAATAAAAACACAAATGAATTTAATAAAATGTTTACTATTATTGTTCGGCTCCGGTACAAAGGTCCATGTTCGGATCCGTTAAGAAGGTCCTTGTTCGGGCTTGTATCAGGATTGTGTGGATCCAGAATGATGAAATTAAATGCTTGCTCCTCTCTTTATCTTATATTTATTTGTAATTTAAAAGTACACTTTCCTTTGTGCGTGCCGACGATTGTTGTGTGTATGAGTGGGTCGTGACTACTTTCACGTGTCTCTGCTTCCGAACTGCTCAGTGATGTGATTAGTTCGTCTAAGAGGAGTGTCTCTGTTGACCACCTCCACGTGTCTGTCTTATGTGCGTGAGCATTGCACCTTATAGAGCATTACACTGAATGGAGGGGGAAATAGGTCGTAACAGCCATGAATGCAAGTCTTTCCAATTAAATTAGCCATGTTTAAGCGGTTTATATTACAAATACCGAGCGAAGCCGGGTAAAACCACTAGTAAATAAAAATAAAATCAAATACATAGTACTGAACCTTTTTATGAGAATCATACTACTCTCAACTGCGTTATAATACTTTAATAATTTTAATTTACTTTTGAACTGAGCGTATAACAGGCTATACATTTGTACGTAATAATAATAAATCTTTGTAGTGTTTCTCAAAAGCCATCTGCTTTTCTTTCCATCCAATACACGTTCATATACAGAGCGCATTTTTTTCCTATCGTGTACAAAAACATCCCCTCCCGGTCTGATATAAATCTTTCGAGCAAAAGAAAAATTTATTTCCTTCTCCCCCCCGTAATTCTCTTACAGCACACCGATAATTATAACATCGTATATAATAAGTGTTATAGGAGAATTTATATCTTTCGATATAAAAAGTGTATTAAATTAATGGACGTTTATCGCCTCATAAAAATTTATTTAATTAATTATTATCCGCTCATGTTGTATAAAATTGATAGCTTTCGGATCGTAAATCGTCGGCCTGATAGAGATTTAATGATGATTTGTGTGCTATTCTAATTTTTAATGCAAAACTCATTAGCGCTTTCAATGTATTGTTTTCGTTCGAATATAAATAATTCATGGATGATAATCGGATATTTTATATATATGTATGTATGATATATACATACATAGTAGTAATAAGCTATCATTTATTATTAACTATTTCATATCTCACGCACAATTATCTATTATTCTTTTAATTGGTTATTATTTGTGTTGAAATTTGTGTTGTGATATCAATCAATGATGCTAAAATGTGCAGATTATGATTCCGGTATATCTCATTATAATACATAGTAAAGATAAGAATAATCAATTGTAATGATTCATTTCTTACATGTTGATATATTGCATATTGATTTTGTTAAGGTGTTATTAAATCGATCATTAAATAATTCGGCTTTTTATTATCATTAAGATTTTATTTAAATGATCAGTAAATATATATATATATATATATATATATATATATATATATATATATATATATATATATATATATATATATATATATCAGTGGCGTGCGGTGACTTTTCAAACAAGGGATGCTGTCTCTTGTTTGAAAAAAAAAACCGACCAATTTATTTTTTTAAATTTTATTTTATTCTTCGTTCCTTTTTACAAAATTCATCGATAACCGCATCATAGAATTTTTTATTGTTTTTTAAATTTGACATTATTTTCTTTTCGATTGCAATTTTAGTAAGACCAGAGAGTCTTTCTTCACTTTGACTACTTCTGGTGAACGTTTTAATTCTTTTCATAGTCGAAAATGATCGTTCAGCCGATGCGCTCGTGGAAGGTATCGTACAAATTAATTGTATTAAACTAAATACTTGTTCCAAAACTTCTATTAGATCATCTTTCACAATTAATTCCTTTACGTCATTTATAGATTTCAAATGAAAATCTTGCGTTGAGTACATGTAAATTAATTCGCTTTTTAATTTCATCAAATCAAATTATTTTCCATAAGTTAGGTGGAGTGATTTAAATAGGATATCTGGAAAATTATTTTCATATTCTTTAAATTTTTTGACGTTAAAAAAAATTAAAAGAAATTTTAAATTTTCGATATCTCGAAATCGATTGGTTGTATTTACTGAAAGAGTTTCTAAAATTTCAGAATAGTGAAGTTTATACGTTGTTTTCACATCTTCTTCACATTCAGCATATTTTCTTTTTCTATTAAAATTTTTAGTTATTACTTTGTTCCACAATGAATCAAAATCGTCTTTTTTGTTATCTAAATATTTTACAAATTTTTTAATTTCACTTACGCAATACGATATGTCAAAGGTTTTTTTTTGTAAAATTTCAAATAAAAAATCTGCCGAATTAAATATTGCAGAAAATAAATGCAAATTGAAATTGAATTCAAACTCTTTTAAATAACGATGAAGGACTTCAGCATTTATGACAGCATCAGTATCCCATTCGTCTTCATCATTAATTATTTGATTAAATATTTCCATTAATTCTGTTTGATATTCTAATACCATATTTAAAATTTTGCTATTGTAGTTCCATCGTGTAGGGGCAGCAGTGGGAAATCGTTTTTTTATTTGACAATCGAGAAGGGAAATTCTTCTTGAAGACTTACAAAAAAAAGTTGAAAATGACAACATACGGCTGAAAAAACGTTTGCATCCGGATATATGGTTAACAGATTGCGACAAAACTAAATTCAATCTCTGAGCGTAACAATGGACAAATAAAGAATTAGGACAAATATCTCGAATTTTTCGTTGCACTCCATTATGCTCCCCGGACATTACAGCCGCTCCATCATACGTTTGTGCAATTAATTTGTCCAAACAACCAAATTCTTCCAAGGTCTCACGTATGTGCTGAAAAAGAGAATTAGCTGTTCTATTGGGACTAACATCGACAAATCCAACTAATCTCTCCTGAATTTCATTGTTTTCATCTACATATCTAAAAATAGTAGATAGCTGAGCTTTGCGACTAATATCTGTAGATTCGTCCACAATTATGGAAACAAATTTTGATGCACGTATTTCAGTTTTAATCTCATCTAGCAAGACTTTTGATATTGCGGATACCAAGTCATTTTGTATATGGTTCGATAATCCAGTAAACACCGTAGAGTTATCTAAATGAGTTTTCAATTTTATGTCTGATTCACTCAACAGATACAGCAATTCAATATAATTCCCTCTATTTTACGATTCCTGGTGTTCAAAATGTCCTCGTAAAGGTTGTTCTTGTTTTGCTAAAAAACAGATCGCGCTTATTAATTTCGACAAAATGTATCTATTTGCAGTAACTTCTTTGTTGTGCATTTCAATATTTGCTTTAAATTGAGCACTTAAAACATTTTCTATACGAGGTCCCTTTCCAAATTTTTTAAATTGAGCAGCAGAACATATGTGAGCTTGAGAACATTCATGTCTCTTGCGCGATTTACTTAAATTGTTTAGGTCAGAAAATCCAAATTTACTCCAGACATTCACTTCTTGAGAAAATAAAATACATGGCCAACAGAATAATTTCGTTAAGTGAGCACATCCACAAATCCATGAAATTTTTTCGTATGTTTCTGTGTTAAAATACCTTTTAAATGTTTTTGTTTTAGACTGAATATTTAATATTGGTGTGGGTTTGGGGCTCTTAACAATAATCTCCTTTTCATTAAATGGGAGAGAAGCAAATCTTCTTTTCAGCACATTTTCAATTAAACAATTGCAATTATTATTGATCTCGACGACAAGTCCACTCTCATTGTTATTTTCGATATCCATATTAAAGGCAATAATGAAAACTCGTAAGTAGTGGAACAGTAAACTAAAAATAAAGTTAGACGAAACTAATTAAAATGAAAACTTAATTCAAAAGTAAAAAATAACCAACTTACAGTATAAATGATTAACTTCGTCTAAAGAAATGAATCGGCTAGCTTTTTGATAAATAACTTGGGGCGTAGCGTGCGGAAATATCGATCAACAGCGGCTTCCAAGTGAAACTCAATAGATAAGCAAACAGAGAAACCGAATCCACCGTAGAGGTTAAACAAGTGTCAACGCGTCCGCGCGAATAAGACAGCCTCATAGTGCGCATGCGCAAATGGGATCGGTCGCGACTCCGAATCCATGACGCGCGCGCACTTCACTCAGCGTCTACTCGCCAGCGTCACTCGCCTGTGGCCGGCCTATGCGAATGCGGCCTATGCGAATCCTTAATAAAAATTATCAAAAGATCCTATATAATGCATCATGTAACAAAAAACACGTGATATGTGAAATATATATATATATATATATATATATACTCATAAACTACATCATAATCACGTACATCACTAAGAATACATCGAAGCAAAATTCAAATATTTATTAAAAATACTCTTGGCTTTTTAAAGTTATAGGGGATGCGCCGCATCCACCGCATCCATGGACCGCACGCCACTGATATATATATATATATATATATATATATATATATATATATATATATATATATATATATATATATATATGTATATTGAAATGATCATTAGATACTATAATTGATCAGTAACCGGTGATCAGTCATTGTATTTGTTATTCCGGAAAGTAAGATAAGAAAAATTATATAAGAAGATAAGATTCCGGAATCTTATCTTCTTATATCATTCTAATAATATTCCGAAATTCCTAAATATAAATACATGCGTATATGAGGTTAACATATTATATGATTATCAATTCTTATATGACGAACTTACCACCTAGTATTATTATAATTAATTTTATAGTATCGAATGTAATACAGTCAAATATTTCTACATATAACAAGCATCGTAATAACTTAATATCTAATATAACGAACTATTTTCGCAGTCTCGAATAAAATTAATGTAACAAAATAATTTAATATTAACCTACGAATTCCGGAATATTATCTTCCATATAAAATACAATGAAAATTTGCAAGCGAAATAAATTAAAATTAAAATTTGTTAATTTTGGCATTCCGAAAAAACATCCATTAAAATCTGTGCCTTTTTATTTTATAATATTTATGTCGCACACCATTCTCAATATTTTCATAATAATATGTCACTCAATATATCAAATTTGACATTCCGGTAAATAACATTCGGAAACTTCATATTCTCCATGAGGATTTTATAAAAACAAAACGGTAATTGAATTATCAGTCACATTGCGATCGCCCAAAAGACAATTTTTACCATGAAAATCGCTAATACGGAATATTTGGCACTCGAGTTCTCGTTAGTATGATGGACTTTTGGCTTCCAGATATTCCGTTAGAGAGATTTTAATGACTTTTGGGAGAGTATTTGTGACCAATAATCACCGAACCAAACAAAACAGAAAACAAACTTCAATATCATTCACAAATTTCGAAAATATTTCCAACAGCACATGTCGTTCCGGAATGTTTTACAACACTATGATTCACGGTCTATTTATACATGTACGTGTGTAAAATTTGACGACAGGATCGTATTGCAGGGGGACACAGAATAAACAAACAAACCCGTGAAGCGCCTGAAAATTTAATTACAACACAATATGAAACAACCCATTCATCGCGATTACACATTCCGGAAATAAAACTCTGCTGCAATGTTATTATAATTTTCGCCCAGTCTCGATTTAAATGCAGAAAAGGTTCGTTATCGCCGTCGCATTGTGACGAATCACCATCTGAATCTCGTCAACGCCCTATTTTATTCTTCGGCGCATGCAAAATGGCGTCGACTCGGCGATAACAACTCTTTTCATACTAGTTTTTCTTTCTTTTTTTTTTCATCATTATTGTTTCGCTCGGCAAAGTTGAAAGCTAAAAGTTGGCGCGAAAGCTCGCGACATCGCAGCCTTTGTTGGAGCTTCGGAAAGCTCTCGCTTTGTTGCTTTTCCGGGAAATGTGAGGACTCGATTTCGTATATCGTCCCTTTTTAACCCCCTTCCAACCCCCCCGTCGCTTCGGCGCGTATTTATTCCCCGCCGTGTAATACGAAACGAGCGTTGTTTCGTTGTAAATAAAATTTATTATTTTATGTGTCGACCGATACGCGTCTCCCCCACCGGTAATATTGACGTCGACGTTAATTTGAATTATTCCGGCTCGCTTTTGAGCGCGGCTCGAATTGAAAATTTTCATATTTTCACAGCCTCGGTGCCAACAATATGCATATATGTGCATGCGTGTGAAATAATTGATGTTTCAATTAAAAAAAAAAACGTTTACCGTAGTAATTTTACCCAAAAATTCTCCACGTACAGAAAATTGGATACAAAAAAATGATAAAAGTTGAGGATATAAGTTTTATACAAGTCTATGCGCCTAAAATACGCCTATATTGTGCCACTGTGCTTAATTTGTTTAGTGGACAAGATTTAGAAAAAATGCAAAAAATACAGAATAAAGCCATGAGAGTTATTTTGAATGTGTATTAGATGGATCAGTATTAGAATTAGTCTAAATATTAGTACATTGTTTTTTGTTTATAAGTTAGATCATAAGTACTTTGATGATTATACATATAATAAGGAATAGAGATAAACTAGTTGTAAGTAGAGTAAGAATGATGTATGTATTTAAGCTTATTGTAAAAAAAAAACTAAATGTATGTAAGCTTATTGTAAATCATATTAACAATTAGATACAACATAACTTCTTATTGAATACTTATCTCGCAGATAAAACCGACTGAGGAGATATACAGTGAAATGTCAGATTTGACATATTTGGCCAAAAATCAATATATATCGTGTATAACATTACATGATGCTAGACGCCAAATTTGAAATTTATATATACATATGAAGTTAAAACTATTAATATTTAAATATTAGAGATAACGAGAACCTATAGAGCAAATTTTATAAAATATAGAGTGAATTATAGGCGTTTAAACAATTATAATCTTATATGGCCATATCAAGGCGAACAGGTTGGAAGACACGGGACGAACGCTTATTAAACGTCAGGAAGGTTTACGGGCCCCGTTTTTAAAACGCGTTGTATACGATATTTTATCTCCAACGTAATGGCAGACGATACATTAACGTGTATTGATGACCAAAATGAGCAATATGGCAAAGTATGAAAACGATCGGATAAGAGATAAAAATGACCACTAACACGAAAGCCATGTGAAACGTAAAGGAGGTATGTAAAAAATAAGACAGCTGGGGGTGTTTTTCACAGGGGTGTGCTCATGTAAAATGCCCTCCCTGAGTGCATCAGGTCTGCTAAGACCATGGATGTATTCTTGCGAGGTGCGAAGAGACACTTCTGTGAGGGACAGTACATATAAGTTAATTATAAATTTTGTAAATAAGTAATTAAGATATATTTTGAAATTAGCTTGATAGCTATGATAATATATATAAATAAATAAATAATGTAAAAAATGGTGACCAGAAAAATGCACTCGTGATAGTTGCACTCTCGAGACATCCAAACTTTCAAAGATGCTCAAGGAGAACTAACGCAAATGAAGGGGTATTTGTATGTGATCCGAGGGTGCTTACCTTTTGTTGTGGAATTCTATTGCATAAGTTCTTTTTGAGCGCCTTTGAAAATTAGGATTTCTCGAAGCTGCGCTACTATTCAGTGCAATTTAGTGCATCTTTCCGGGAACCGTAAAAAATAATCAAGAATACTACCCGCTAAGCCTTTCCAGGTAGCATTGAAAAAAAAATGCATTGAACATGGGTCGTGTACTCCGTGTCAATGTTTATAAAGACTGGTTTACACCGGAAATTATGAATTTATAAACATAGCAGATTTTCTCGAAGGAAATCCCTAACTGCTGAGTATTTTAGATTGTGGCTTCGAATTTAGATTGTGAGCATTATATTTTAACAACAATGAAGAAGATGGAACTACATAGTTTTGTAAAATTTCATTCATTAATAGACTTCTTTTGTTTATTTTATATTGTTGCAAGATATATTAGAGAGTCTAAACACACCTTTACAAAACTCGAAATCCTCGGCGATAGTTATCTAAGGTTTGTTTGGATCAGCTACAATTTTTATATCTGCTTTTTATTGGAATTCTCAATAATTCTAGTTGGAAATGTTCGCAAAATTTTCTGCGTGGCGGGCTTTCAACAGAAAAGTCAGCACACAAAGGGTTATAGGAGTATAGTTCGTTCGACGAGTGGAGTGGATTTTATATTCCGCAAGAAGGATATAATGGAATTCTAGTGGAAGTTGCACACAAAGGTCTAAATAATTTTTGCGAAAAAGAATCGATCCTGCCAGGATTCGAACCTGGAATCTTCTGATCCGTAGTCAGACGCGTTATCCGTTGCGCCACAGGACCTATTGATCACTTCGATTCGATAGTAAAATAAAAATCATTTTATCAGCGAAAAATTGATAAGATAAGGCTGTCGTTATCAGAATTGATAAGATAATATACAATTTATATTTATGAATCAAAAAGGTAGATTTTAAGGTCCTGTGGCGCAACGGATAACGCGTCTGACTACGGATCAGAAGATTCCAGGTTCGAATCCTGGCAGGATCGATGCTTTTTTGCATCTCGAATTTGTTGAATCTTATAACAAATATGCTACCTACATATTGTATTTCTCGTAAATTTGCTGTTTAAAAAAATTTGTTGATTGTCCATATATGTCTAAAATGTTAGTACTTATGTACAAAATACAAAATATGTATTACTAGTTGTTTTACCCAGCTTCGCTCAGTATTTGTAATATAACCAGCAGCATAGTTCGGACGTTAAGCTTCTGCTTACCGTCAAGAAGGTGCCGGGTTCTATCCCTGAATGAAAATTAATTTTTCAGAGTATGCTGTTGGTCAGACCTGGATTTGTGACTCCAGGTTGATCGTTTCCTATCAGAGTTTGCCAATTTTCTCTGATTTCATTGTTGAAACGGTTCCCGGAAAAAAAAATTGGCTAAAAATCCTTCCTACCTACTATGTCACCACTATTTGAAATTTGATTGATGTACAATAAAAATTTATGTACAATTCATAGATGTCTCGTTAATTTGCGAGTTTTTTCAGTGTCTCGCAATTCAACAACTTATAATAAAAATGCTGCATTTGTATTTGTAATTGGCCAGGAAGGCGCATTGGGATTTACCTATAAGGCCTTCCTGGTATATATGTAAAAAAAAAATTAAAATAAACAGCTTAAATATGGCGAATCTAATTGTAAATATTCATTTGTTTTTTTATTAATTTTATTTGAATCGAAAAAAAATATCGAATCGTCAATTTTACATACAAAGTCTGTTTCGAAATTATATGTATATTAGATACATGGATGTTTAAAAATGTTAGTAGTTATATACAAAAATAATCTTAGTATGTGTCGCCTTCGGGTAATTCCCGTAATGGCACATATTTTATTTTTTTACATGTATATACCATGAAGGCCTAACAGTTAAACCTCAATGCTTCCTAGCCAATTACAAACATCGATATACAATTTTTAGAATAATTTTAAAAAAGCATCATAGACGACACATCTATGGATAAAGTTTTTGATAAACTTACATTTTCGAAGCACTTCGAACCCGTGACCACTCTGCTCGAAAGCATAATACGCTTACCACTAGTCCACGCTGCTGATTAATTTCCACACATTTCAATGTTTGAAATGTTAAAAATGAAAAAGGAATTCTTTTAATTTTAATAACGCAAAGAGTGAATGGAAATCAAATTAAATTAAATTAATCCCGAATATTGCCGGCATTCCGTTACAATTTCCGAATTTTACTAATAAAATCTCCAAATATTATTCCCCCAAGTGCCGTACAAGGGCAGGTATGCTATTGTAATTTATAAACCTCGCTCTCGTCCTCAAAGGAATTAAAATTATCGAAGGATGTAATAACAAAAAAAAAAACGTAATTATTCGGAAGTGGTCCGAAAATGAAATATTATTATGTAAAGGATCGTTCGTTATTTTAAATTGAATTCGCTGTGAAGGGTTTTTCCACGTTGAATTAAAGACACTTGTCCTTTCGCAACGACCTCTTACTTAAATTCGTTCGATGTGAAACGTCACGTCGTTGAAACATTACAGAGAACGATTTTAATTGAGAGCTTACTCTCATACTCAAGTAGCCATGCTGAAAATGTTGCGTAAGTTTTCCAAATGGGAACTCTTCATTTTTCAGTCTACGAAACCCTTTATACATACATATAAACTTTCAACTATAATTGTCCACTAACTTTTACACTTACATTTTAATATAAATTAAAAAATATATACATGTATGCGCACTTATGGAACCACCTCTATATCATTTTCCGGATTTTTGCATACTTTTTTTTTACTTTATCTACATAGTATGTCAGAGGTCGCCAGGCGGGCTTTTTTTTTATTTCTCCAGTATTATCCTATTGGCCTATTTTTTTCTATAGATACAGATGGCAGGGGTTTTCAATATAATATATGATATATATTTTAATAAAATCAATAAATAAGTACTTTGAATAAATATATTGTAATAAAATAAATCAATAACAATGTAAATATTTTGAAATAAGATCCATCGTTTCGATTATGTATATCCTAAACCAGTTAAAAGATTGAACTGAAACAATTTTAGCTGTAATTAATATAATAAATTACATGATCTTATATTTTTTTATATTTCTACCTAAACCGAAAGTAGTACTTTTACTCTTTTTTACTTTTTTTTAGTTTTGTTCTCCAAAGCCTTCAGTATATTGAATTAAAATATCATATCTAGAAGTTTAAGCTTTACACCAAATAAAATATAAAATTAAGTGAAGATCCATCAACTGGAAGTGGCAGTTTACTCTTGTTCGATTTTACTGTTTTTTTACAATAATTTAATTTCAATAATAATTTAATTTCATTTAAGTAGAAAAAAATCAACAAATTTATCAAACCGGAAGTGGGATATTTTCCTCTCATAAAAGTCAAAAATGTTGCCCCCAATTTTTTCATGTTGAAAATTTATACATGTATTAATTTAGAGTCGATAAGATTTTGAATAGAATTCGTAAACCGGAAGTAGTCATTTTTTTTAAAACAATATTTCATGATTTTTTTTTAACCTTTAAGATTATTTTTTCATACATGACATGCATGACCACCAGAGTCGTTTTTTGACGAAGAATGCGAGAACAATACCAATTTCTTGTCTTATTCATCCTTTATTGTTTATGTTTATTTAGATATATGTATGCTTGCAACAATCAACAAATTCGTAATATATCCCATCCGCTGTAGGCACAAAGCTAAAACGAACATGCTTTCCCTTACACCCCATCTCGACCAATAGCATTTCGCACGTGCAATGTTCTATTGTCTGTACGAAATGCTATTGGTCGAGTGGCCGTGTAAGGTATAACATGTACATTTTTCTTAAATATCTTCTTACATATAGCCGAATTTGCGAGATAATACTTCTGAAAATATACGCAAATTTCAAGAAGGTTCGCAGAGCCCCTGCTTAATACGATATTATTCTATACGAAAGATTTTCCGTTGAAATTTAATTAGAGGCTATTAGCAAAAACAATTTTCGAAAAAATAAAAACATGAACGGAATAATTATATTTTTTAATATTAAATTCGCGTGCTGTAACATTGACTCGATACAATTCCGGCAATTTAATTAAGCAATTAAAAAACAGCGCCGAAAATATAATGAATTAATTTCGTTCGCGGGTTAAGCAGCGGCAAACAAACCGCCATAGAATTAATTAAGCGTTTTCAAATTTATAATGTTGCGAGGGCTGACCGCTAAGTATTACATTAGAGGGGATTATATTTATCGTGTACTTTCACTTGTTAAAGTTTGCTTGCGGTATCGGAGTCAAGCCGATCGGTGCGCACGCGGTCCACTTGTCGCTTGTCACAACCCCTCCCCCCCCCCCCCCACCACCATTAAACATAAGACGTTTGTCCTCAGTTTTTTCATACATATTTATCAAACATTTATCAAAAACGATCGTAGGTCTTTAAGACATATCTACGTATACAGTAGCGGTCAATAAAAGGTATCCAATTTGAGAAAATTTTTACAAGGTTATCTAACATGATCATGGGAGCCGTGAAACTTTTGACCAATAAAGGACGAATAACATTCAAGAAATTGATATTTTTCTCTCATTCTTTTCAAATGATGGAAAGGAAAAGGTTCACACCCAAAAATGACTCTCGTGGCCATGCTTGTTATATGCATATGTTTTGTAATAAATTTGTTCTATATTATGTATGTATATACATTACATGTGTTGTTTTATGTACCTATTTACATACGTATGTAAAAATGCACCAGGCGTCTCTCAAGCCGAAATTAATTCAAAATGTGCAATCTCCACATCTTGGACCTCGTCGATATTGTATGTACTATCAGTTAATATTGTAATATGTACTTTTATATAACGTGGACGTGTAGAGGGGTTTCCTAGATTGGAGTGAAAAACGTAGCGAGTACTTTTAGGGCACAAATCGCACAAAGAAGAACGGCACGTCGAGTGCTTGGCTCCCTGTTGTGGGGGGGGGTCTTCTAAATTTCTTCAAATACCTACCTTTTTTTACGAGATTCATTTGCTTTCTTGCTTTCAGATGTGTTGGAACGTGTATTGTTATTTACCATTCTCCATTGTCTAGTCATGACGTGATCTCCTGCATTCTTATATATACATATATACGTGACTCACCCGTACTTCTATGTATGTACAAATAAGTACATGTGTGTTCATGGCATATAATTTCCTGCATTATTATGAACTTCTGATGTTGTAATATTTATTTTTTGAAATCTCTATAGTTTTCTATGCAAAAAACAAACATACACGCATCCTTGAGAGCTCTTCGATCCAGGGCTCTAATCCTAGATCAAACGTGCTATTTATATTAATATCAATGCTATTTTTATACTCGATTGTTCATTTGTTTTCATTTATCAGCAGCGTGGACTAGTGGTTAGCTTATTATGTTTTCGAGCAGAGTGGTCGCGGTTCGATTCCCACTAGTAGCTGTTGGCCAGACCTTGGTTTGTGACTCCAGATCGATCGTTTCCAATCAGAGTTTGTCAATTTTTCTAATTTTCATTTATTTATAGTTTTGGACCATTATGGCATTACAAGAAGAACCTAATGCGCCACAATAGCCTACATTTGAAAAAGAGAAAAAAACATAATAAAAAAATAGTAAAAAAAAAACAAGAAAAATAATAAATAAAAATGAACATAGGGTGAAAAAAATCAAATAAAATCCTCAAATCCTATCCTTAGTTTCACATTGAATATAAAGTGTGCATAATATTTATTTAAACATTAGTTTGGACCATTGTGGTATTACAGGAAGAACCAAATGCGTCACAATTGGCTCCATAAGAAAATTAGAGAGAATAATAAAAATCATAATTGTAATAGTAATAATTCCTATTATGACTATTATTAAAAATAAATTGAAACGGTTCCTGTAAATTTACATCTCTTTCCAAATCCCAATTTATAATAAAATGCTGTAAAAGTTTCTCCATAGCTGTCATTGTGGATGATGTTTGTATGAATTTGCATAGTAGAAAATGCTTGTATTGTTTGTATTATTGTATTGTATCTGTATTATTACACTCGTCGCTTTGGAGCAATCTGTAAAGGCGAGTGTACATGTGCGATTGAAATAAAATATAAATTTATATTGAAATATACATATTTAACCATTGTCATATACAATTCTCTACCACGTCTTGATTTATAACAGAATATGTATGCAAAACTTATTTTTGTGGGGAAAATTCTCGTCGTTCGTTTTCCGTCGCACTCGAGCGCGTTTCCGTTGATATTCCGGAAAAACCAGCTAAGCCGCCAGGGCTTAAGCGGGCAGGGCTTACGCGTCGTCCTGGGAAATCGCCAGAATGCGAACCGGTTCGGGGTCAGAAACGACCGGTCACCGATGGGTATTCCCGTAAATTTTCCGACCGCAGGTGAAGCCTGTGCATTTTCCGGATGATAAATCGTAATCTGCCCAAAACAAACATTAACCTAAATACAACGGTACGTAGAGAAAAACATCGATTCGAACCTGGAATCATCTGATCCATCGTACATATGATCGATTTTTGGTTCGAGTCCTTTTTTGAGGTGCATTTTCCAATGAAAATGTGGGACAAAATTAATCGTCCTTTACAAATGTAGACCACGGCGTCGAACAAATATTGACGCTTTTTTTTGATCGATTGTTCTGTGGAAAAAGGGAAAACAAAGCGACCGGAAAGCTTTTCCGGGTATTTGTCGGCAGATCGCTTTTCTTTCCTGTCCCATATAAATATGACCGATGGGACGAGCCGGTCATTCCTCAAAAATCATGAAAGTACGCGAGAGGGAAAATTTTGACGTAAACGAACCGATACCTTTCAATATTTATTTATTATGACAATATATAAAAATTCTATTTATTTACTATATATTTATATACGATTTAGTTAAAAAACCAAGAAATTTGTTTTTATACATGTTTAAGTTTTACGCTGCCTTGAGCCAGGTGAATTTGAAAGTGACTTTGTTGTCCACCCTTGGTCACCCAACTTGGGCAACCAAAAGCGACCAAGAATCTGCTCACAAATACCTATGAGTGTTTTCAATAAGTGACGATACAGTCACACGTATTCATAGTTTTTTCACCATGTAGTCGCCGACAACTAATTACCAACTATGACACCCGTCAATACGAACACCATACATGTTGATGGATAGATTAGGCAACCGATGGGTTGCCCGGTGTAACATGTTCCATACAACTGCATACATTTGATCTGGTCGCGCAACAAAGTCACCCGGTGTGGTCCTGCTCAAACGACACCTTAAACATGTGTAATCTTCACGAAAATATTCAAGTATAATTCTTGTATGAATGTGATGAAAATAATAAAAAATTCACTAAATTTAATAAGCTGGAAGTGGGATTTTTTCCTCTTAGAAAAGTCAGATTCTTTCCACAACCTTGAACGTATCAAGCTGAAAATTTATATTTGTACTCTTTATGTACTACCTTAGAGCTGATAAGGTTTTGGTCAGAATTCGTTTATTTTATCGAGGTAAGCCAGTTATCAATAGAATTTTTGTTATTAATCCACAAGAATAGTCGAAATATGATTTTTCTAAGTGGATTTTTATTTAATTCTCATATAAAGATAATTTAATATATTATCCCTATTAATTCAATTCAGATTCATGTAAATACGAGTAAACACTAGTACGAGCTTTTTGCTCGCAATTTTACCGATTTAAAGTTCAGCACACTTCCAATTAACCCTTTTAAACGAAAACAAAAAATAGTGTCGTCAGAACACTATCTCAATAAACATGTTTCAATAGAAAAAACTCAATATAAAATAGTATTAACAGTGGGAAAAAATCCCAAGTGAAAATACTTACTTTTGACTTTTGATTTGAACTGGATGACTACTTAGAGAGATTTGAAAGCTGAAAAGTACTACGAATGGAAGATAAAATACCCGACAATAGATTCCAATATTCATTTTGAACAGGAAATCGACAGATTTTGAGACATCGACCGAACAACACCAAGATATAGAAAAATCGCGCGATTTATAAAACACATATATCTCCGAATCTCGAGCCAATCAACATTTTTTATTACCAGATTCGTGTTCACTGGGCATAATTCTATAAGAAAAGTCATATCTCGTCTCTGAACCCAAAAAAAATCGTCATTTGTCGAACAGTATAATTATAGTGGTTTTTAAGTAATAAAAAAAATTTCGAACCAAATCCGACAGCCGGAAGTAGAACTTTTGTCCTGTGTAAGTTTACCTACATTTTCGCTCAATTTGTATTGAAAATGCTCACATAACCGATATGTGTGAATTTTTTATATACATATATATGTCGCATTATCCAACAATAAGACAAAATATCTTACTTCTAATAAGATATTTTGTCTGAAAGGTCGTGTGTTATAATATTATATATTTATTATAATTCGAGGGATCGTGTTTCGAGCAATATGACGTTTGAGCAATTGATTTCGAGCAATTCACCGGTAACCATCGCATCCATTTTCAGTGGGCAAGTATTTATTAGAAAAGTTTCGTTTCATTTGCCCCATAAAACTTGAAAAACACGCTACGTCTGCGTATAAACGTCCCGTTCAACTGTTTGTGTGTCTCGACGGTATCGCGTGAGACCTTTTGGAACTGAGACACGTAAAAAAAATCAGTCTTTCGTCTATCTCGTCGAAGTTGTGTCTCGGCGGGTTGCCTCGAGCCACACGACTCTTCCATTTCGATCTAATGCGAATATTATGTTGTTGCAGATCCGGACTGGGATGGTGAGAGTCAGCGATGGGAAAACTCGTCCAGAACCGGCAAGATTACGACTATCCATGGAGACTCTCGCCGTGCAAAAAGAAGCCCCACCCAGAGAGACGAGACCAGCTATGCACGCCAGGGTAAGCAGACAGACATGCCTCATAAAATCCTTTTATGACATGTAAAAAATTCAAAAAAGGTGTATTTGTAAAGGAAAATAAACATCGCCGGCACTGGTATGTGCGTTTATAAATAGACCTTCAAAATTGTATTGATTGTCAAAGCCAAAGTCGCTTCACAGCATGTATTGGATGATTAAGGTGATCCACGCACTGCCAGTGCTCCATCCAGAATGCCTTCATACGGCCTAAGTACCTGCTTATAAAACGCAGATCGCTCACTGCATCTTCCTCGACGCGTTTGTTTACCTATTGTTATAGTCACGTGTACCAGATATGCAGTCCCACGGTCTCGCGCTGTCAGTTCTGAGAACTCTAGTGGGAAGCGACCGAATGCCGTTACCGACCACTAAGTCCATTTGGGGGTCTCCATTGTTAGCCGACAGCACTTAATCCTGTAGATAATCCTCGAAAACCATTTATAACGGCGGCTCCTTTTAGCATATGCTACAATAACTAAGCACCGAGAGGTCGCCGTGTGAGCTGACCTCGACTTAACCCTTTGAATGCTGACCAACGCCGATCGGCGTTTTGCTGACAAGTCTATGGGCCTGCAATACGCCGATAGACTTTGAAAATTTTACATGTACGTTGAGAATATAAGTTTTTATGCAAGTTTACCGTTTTGAATGACGTCATATCAGTGGTGGGGGAGGCCGACTTTTAACCCTTTGAATGCTGACCAACGCCGATTGGCGTTTTGCCAATAATTTCATGAGCTTGAAATACGCCGATAGGCGTTGTATTTTGAGTATGTTAAAAATAAACAAGAATACTACCCGCTAAGCCTTTCCAGGTAGCATTGAAAAAAAAATGCATTGAACATGGGTCGTGTAATCCGTGTCAATGTTTATAAAGACTGGTTTACACCGGAATTTCTGAATTTATAACCATAGCAGAATTACCCGATAAAAATCCCTAACTGCTGAGTATTTTAGATTGTGGCTTGGAATTTAGATTATGAGTTCTTCTTCATTTTAAAAACAATGAAGAAGATTTGGACAAATACATTCATTAAAAGACTCCTTTTGTTAATTTTATATTGTTGCAAGATATATTAGAGAGTCTACATATTAGAGAGACACACCTTTACAAAACTCGAAATCCTCGACGGTAGTTATCTAGGGTTTGCTTGGATTAGCTACAATTTTTACTTACCTCCTTTACGTTTCACATGGCTTTCGGTCATTTTTTATATCTCTTATTATACCTGATTTCTTCTGGATTTCTAAATAATTCTAGTTGGAAATATTGGCGAAATTTTCAGCGTGGCTGGCTTTCAACAGAAAAGACGTCAGCGCACTAAGGGTAATAGGAGTAGAGTTCGTTCAGTGAGTGGAGTGGATTTTATATTCCGCAAGAAGGATATAATGGAATTCTAGTGGAAGTTGCACACAAAGGTCTAAATATTTTTTGCAAAAAAGAATCGATCCTGCCAGGATTCGAACCTGGAATCTTCTGATCCGTAGTCAGACGCGTTATCCGTTGCGCCACAGGACCTATTGATCACTCCGATTCGATAGTAAAATAAAAATCATTTTATCAGCGAAAAATTGATAAGATAGGGCCTGTCGTTATCAGAATTGATAAGATAATATACAATTTATATTTATGAATCAAAAAGGTAGATTTTAAGGTCCTGTGGCGCAACGGATAACGCGTCTGACTACGGATCAGAAGATTCCAGGTTCGAATCCTGGCAGGATCGATGCTTTTTTACATCTCGAATTTGTTGAATCGTATAAAAAATATGCTACCTACATATTGTATTTCTCGTAAATTTGCTGTTTAAAAAAAAATTTGTTGATTGTCCATAGATGTCTAAAATGTTAGTACTTATGTACAAAATACAAAATATGTATTACTAGTTGTTTTCCCAGCTTCGCTCAGTATTTGTAATATAAACAGCTTAAACATGGCGAATTTAATTGTAAATATTCATTTGTTTTTTTATTAATTTTATTTGAATCGAAAAAAAATATCGAATCGTCAATGTTACATACAAAGTCTCTTTCGAAATTATATGTATATTAGATACATGGATGTTTAAAAATGTTAGTAGTTACATATATACAAAAAAAATCTTAGTATGTGTCGCCTTCGGGTAATTCCTGTAATGGCACATATTTTATTTTTCTACATGTATATACCATGAAGGCCTAACAGTTAAACCTCAATGCTTCCTAGTTAATTACAAACGTCGATATACAATTTTTAGAATAATTTTAAAAAGCATCATAGACGACACATAGATATGTATATGGATAAATTTTTTGATAAACTTACATTTTCTGCTCGAAAGCATAATACGCTTACCACTAGTCCACGCTGCCGATTAATTTTCACACATTTCAATGTTTGAAATGTTAAAAATCTTATAAAAAATATGCTACCTACATATTGTATTTCTCGCAAATTTTCTATTTAAAAAAAAATTTGTTGATTGTCCATAGACGTTTAAAACGTCAGTACTTATGTACAAAATACAAAATATATTACTAGTTGTTTTACCCGGCTTCGCTCAGTATTTGTAATATAAACAGCTTAAACATGGCGAATCTAATAGTAAATATTCATCGAATCGCCATAGAAACTGATTTGTTTTCGATTTCCAACCAACTATAGTACAAACATACAAAGTCTCTTTCGAAATTATATATTATACCAGAATCTGGCGCCCCCCCCCCAGCGCCTCCCGTCCCCCGTCCCCATGTCGTCATGGAAATTTTGACTTGTTTTCGAAGTTCCCAACCAATTTCCAACCAAAAATATTTACATACATACAAAGTCTCTTTCGAAATTATATATTAGATTTGTATTATGCTTATATGTCTGGTCTAAATATATGTATAAATAAATAAATGTACATATACTTTAATAAGTGTGATAGTGACGCACGCACTTTTCGTTACCACTTCCGTTCCAATCCCCAAGAAGTTTACCCTTAATATGTTTGGTAGTGTGAATGGATTTGATTGGTTTGCTTTGCAAATTCTCACTGAAATGAGCTTCCGTTGACGATGCAATCGTCATTATCTTCGTCTTAGATTCACAGTTGGCCAACCTGGCGTACCCTTCTCCGCTTTCGTTGAAAGGGTGGAATTGCGCGCGTCAACCCTTTCGCTCTGTTGGAATGATTAATGGACACGAGGACGGCTAATTGTGATGTCTGCGACGGGTCGGAAGGATTGCAATCCTTGTGGTCCTTTTTTATATGCCGAAAGCCCCCAAAAGAGCGGCAAAAATACAATTTTATTCTACATACATACGTATTTCACCTGTCACGGTGGTTAGTTTCAAAATAGGTGTATTGTTACAGCTTTTTCGTCCAACTAAACCAAACAAGTACCAAATATTTAAAAATTTTATTCTGTATTCCAAATATTGAAATTTTTAAGAATTCGGTCGTTAAGGTCTGACCGCACTATGCGTCAAACGAACGATCCGACACTTCACAACAGTGTGCGACAGTATTAGGTAAACCGCACTTGAACGACAGCGATGCTACACTACGCAGTAAATTATGTCAATCATTCGTTCGGTACCTCGGAGCAAGATGGACGAAACGGACGCTATTATAGTATACCTTTGATATGCGAGGATGAAGAACAATCGAGGAAAACCAAACGATTATTTTTGCACATGCTATTTCAAAGTCACGATATGAAGAAGGAGAATAATTGTCGCAAGGCAACTCCCACTCAATGACACTTCTCTGTCGTTCTACGCCATGCGACTGTCGCGCAATGCGTTATGTCTCATACAATTTCATACAAACAATATTTGGTCGCGTACTGTTGTGAAGTGTCGGATCGTTCGGTTGTCGCATAGTGCGGTCAGACCTTTAAGCTTCTGCCTAACACCGAGAGGTGCCGGGTTCGATCCCATGAGCCGACCTCAATTGAAAAGAGTATATCTGTAGTGCTGCTGGTCAGACCTAGATATCTGTGACTACCAGGTCGATCGTTTTCTATCAGAGTTTGCCAATTTTCTCTGATTTCATTGTTGAAACGGTTCCCGATTAAAATTTGGCTAAAATCCTTCCTACCTACTATGTCACCACTATTTCAGTATGATTAATGTACAATAAAATTTATGTACAATTCATAGATGTCTCGTTAATTCTTTTCAATCGAGGTCAGCTCATGGAATCAAACCCGGCGCCTCTCGGTGTTAGGCAGAAGCTTAACGACCCTTAACGGCACATCCCTGGGAGCCCTTACATGTGTTGTTTTATGTACCTATTTACATACGTATGTAAAAATGCACCAGGCGTCTCCCAAGCCGAAATTAATTCAAAATGTGCAATCTCCACATCTTGGACCTCGTCGATATTGTATGTACTATCAGTTAATATTGTAATATGTACTTTTATATAGCGTGGACGTGTAGAGGGGTTTTCTAGATTGGAGTGAAAAACGTAGCGAGTACTTTTAGGCACAAATCGCACAAAGAAGAACGGCACGTCGTGTGCTTGGCTCCCTGTTGTGGGGGGGGTCTTCTAAATTTCTTCAAATACCTACCTTTTTTTACGAGATTCATTTTGCTTTCTTGCTTTCAGCTGTGTTGGAACGTGTACTGTTATTTACCATTGCCCTAATCATTCTCCATTATCTAGTCATGACGTGATCTCCTGCATTCTTATATATACATATATACGTAACTCACCCGTACTTCTATGTATGTACAAATAAGTACATGTGTGTTCATGGCATATAATTTCCTGCATTATTATGAACTTCTGATGTTGTAATATTTATTTTTTGAAATCTCTATAGTTTTCCATGCAAAAAACAAACATACACGCATCCTTGGGAGCTGTTCGATCCAGGACTCCAATCCTAGATCAAACGTGCTATTTATATTAATATCAATTGTTATTTTTATACTCGATTGTTCATTTGTTTTCATTTATCAGCAGCGTGGACTAGTGGTTAGCTTATTATGTTTTCAAGCAGAGTAGTCGCGGTTCAATTCCCACTAGTAGCTGTTGGTTTTTGATTTCAGATCGATCGATTCCTATCAGAGTTTGTCAATTTTTGTAATTTTCATTGAAACGGATCCTGTAAATTGGCATCTCCTTTCCAATCTCTTCATGTACCTTATTGGCTGTTGTATACAGCTCGTTCATTCGTCGAGGCCTTTTTGGCGCGAACGCAAGTGATCAGCGATAGTAAACCAGTGTTAGACGGATCCACCAATCACCTAATCTCTACGTTACAATATTTAAACACTATTTAAATGTTTGTCTCATAGGAAAGAATGGTTCAAATAACTAGACAAAAAGTTGGCGGTCTAGGATTGAGCATCAAGGGTGGGGCCGAGCACAAACTTCCAATCCTGATCTCCAGGATATACAAGGACCAAGCTGCCGATCAGACGGGACAACTATTCGTCGGTGATGCCGTAATAAAAGGTATGCATTTATCACTACTTGGTAAAGTGAAATTTATGTGACGTGTCCAATCTGAAATGACGTCAAACTATGTCGAGATGTGGACGAGTTGACTTTTAACCTAATCATCACTCGTTGTTTTTTGTTACAGTTAATGGAGAGTACATTACGGCCTGTCCACATGATGATGCTGTGAACATTCTCAGAAATGCTGGTGATCTTGTTGTTCTTACTGTGAAACATTACAGAGCTGCAACACCATTTTTACAAAAGCAGGGTTAGTTTTTTTTTTTTCGTGAATGTATAATAGTATGAAAAGTTGAGGTGGGTTTAAAAACATTGTTCGCAAAAATTTATTGCTCCAAAGCTCCCTTTTTTGAGCCTGAATTTTTAATCAAAGGATTTAAAAGTGTTAATATTTTATTTGGTTTAACGTCGTTCAATGTAAAAGTGGATTAATACTATTATATTAATTTAATAATATTTTTTGAACTTGAAAGTAATGTTACGAGCAAAAAATAGTTCGATAAGTTGCACGACTAATTATGAAAACAACTTGCTCAACTGTAGGTATTATTAACTATCACTTATAATTTAATAGGTCAAAGTGTTTCGGTTCCAATTACTTGGAATCTAGTATTCTAGATAAGTAAATTATACATATATTAAGTATATTGAACTAACGCATATATTTTAAGAGCTATAAATCAAACCTACATATCAGTCTTCCGAACAAGCTACCTACTGATTTGTCATTTCAAGTCTACGGCCGATAAACGATAAATAAATGGTTTCATTTGTGAACCTCTTTAGACTAAAACAAAGACAAAAAAATACTTAAAACCGAAAATCCGTGTAAATTCATACGATAAAAGTAATTTTTACTATCAAATGTCCATTTTTATTTGTTTTTTACAGTCATTAATCCAAATCCACACACTTTTCTAACTCAATTAGCCCACAGTACTACTACCTTTCTTTTTTCGTGGTACCTAGTACCTACTAATTTGTAGCTCGTATGTGGACAAATCCTACCAGCGATAAATCTTCTCAATAAGTTGTACGACTAGTTGGACTACAAACGCTTTCATTAGGTTTCTCACTCATATGGTTCACTTTCTATTTATTTGTTATACCAAATATACACTTCTCAAAGTGTATTCAATCTGATTCAATAATCCAGCATTCAAACCCTATGTAACTATTATTATTTTTTTTTTATATATATATATACCAGGAAGGCCTAACAGGTAACCCCAATGTGCCTCCCTGGCCAGAAACAATGTACATTTGATCCAAATATTATACAAAGTAAATACATATCTATTACATTCATATAGACATACATATGTATGTTATATGAATGTAATAGCAGTATTTTATACAATTTAGCTAAATCAGAGATTGCTGAAAACTCAAAATTTGCTAGAAAATGGGTAAGTTTGCCAATTTTTTGGAACCATTTCAATGAAAATTAGAAAAATTGGCAAACTCTGATAGGAAACGATCGACCTGGAGTCACAAATCCAAGGTCTGACCAGCAGAAACCAGTGAGATATGAACCCGTGACCACTTTGTTCAAAGTATTATATGCTAACCACTAGTCTATAATGCTGGTTATTTCTAGCTCAATCAGCCTAAAGTAATATTACCTTTCTTATCTCTACATTCTGTATAGATATATGCCGTCGATTCGTGGTACCTAGTACCTACTAATTTGTCACTTGATTATGGACAAAGTCTACCAGCGATAAATCGTCTCAATAAGTTGTACGACTAGTTGGACTACAAATGCTTTCATTAGTTTTCTCACCCATTTGATGTACTTTATATTTTTTTGGTAAATCAAATATACACTTCTCAAAGTGTATTCAATCTGATTCAATAATCCAGCATTCAAAACCTAATTAGCAGTATTATATACAATTCAGCGAAATCTGAGATTGCTGGAAACTCGAGATTTCCGAGAAAATGGGTAAGGTTGCCAATTTATTGGACCCGTTTCAATGACCACTTTGTTCAATGCATTATATGCTAACCACTAGTCTATTCTGCTGTTTTTTTCTAGCTCAATCAGCCTAAAAGTACTGTTACCTTTCTTCTTTCTACATTCTCTACAGATATATGCCGTCGATTCATGCTACCTAGTACCTACTAATTTGTCGCTCGTATGAATGTGGACATAGTCTACCAGCGATAAATCGTCTCAATAAGTTGTACGACTAGTTGGACTACAAATGCTTAGTTTTCTCACCCATTTGATTTACTTTATATTTTTTGTGGTCTACCAAATATACACTTCTCAAAGTGTATTCAATCTGATTAAATAATCCAGCATTCAAAGCCTATGTAAGTATTATAAAACAACCGATTCGTTGTTATTACCTTGAAAGAGGATTAGACATTGAATTAATGTGAAACGTAAAGGAGGTTTGTAAAAATATAAATCGAGAAACATTTTCAATTATATACAAGAACTGGTCCCGTATTTCTTTCAGTCTGATTTCACACAAACGACCCTCGTATACATTCGTAATAAGTATGATAAAATATGCACCAAAAGCTCCGTTTCATAGGACAAAAGTTTAATAAGTAATATTGAAGAGCTCGAATGCGAAAGCTCGGAACTTTCCATTGCAAACACCCTTCCCTTATTCAAAGTCGCAAATATTTTGCAAACTTTGCCCAAATTTACAAATCAAGGGCGAACATTGTCTCAGGACGAATACGCTTCGTGTTAATCACGTCGAGTGCTAGTCGAGAGTTTACTCTCTTTCCAGTTGATATCGAGAAGTTTCATGTCTAATCTTCAATCTTTAAGCAAAATGGGTCAACTCAGAAGAGGTTCTAAAGAGCGGACTTGCAAACAGCCCGTTTAAACTCAAAGACTTCACCTGGTCCTTAGTGTGGTGTTTACTAGAGACCAGGTGAATGCATATATGTACATATCTCATAGTATATAGAAACTGTTAACCGGTAGTTGAATATCCTTCTTAAGTAAGGTCGAACCAGCAGCGTGGACTAGTGGTCATAGCATACTATGCTTTCGAGTCACGGGGAGTCCCACTAAAAAATTGAAGCTTCGATATACGATTTTAAACGCTCTTGGCCATTTATTACTTATATTAATAAAAAATTAGGAAAAAGTGTATTTTATATTTATTTTTTATTTTTACAAATCAATATGCACTCGCCATTACAGATTTGCTCCAATGCGACGGGTGTACGTTAACGAAATACAGAATACATAAACAATCAGAAATCAGAAATACAGCAATACATACATATACCATCAGAATATATAGCATATAACAATTAATCAGAAATAATAATCATAGAGAAATCTATGGATTATTTTTAGATTTTTTTTGTATACAATTTTTATACATATAATAAATACGAAATTATAGAGATATCTATAGATTTCAGATTACTGTGTATAATTATTACAAATTATACACAGGCAGATTTTGTGACAACAGGATTAGATCTAATACCAATTTTCAGGAACCGTTTCAGCAATGATCAGATAAAATTGGCAAACTCTGATAGAGAAACGATCGATTTGGAGTCACAAAACCACCAAATCTAACCAGCAGTGGCGAGGACTCGAACCTTTGACCTCAGTGGTGCTAAATACATATATACACTACCACTAAGCCAAACTGCTGGCTATATATGAAGTCAGTACTTTAATTAAATGGTCAGTAAATAAAATAACATACATTTGAACCAGTAGACAAAGACAGTATTTTATATATAATTTTACGGTCAGCATATATGTATATATTAAATCATCGGTTGTTTTAGTAAAACGGTTATCTGTTTAAAAAAATTATCTGTTATTATAATAAATGGTAAGTAAATAAAATAGCATAGGGCTCAGTAGACAAACGGATGGTGTATTTATCGTTTGATCAGTATTTTAAATTAAACGGTCAGTTTATTTCGACAATTGGTACGTAATTTGATAAATAAATGAGGTTATGTTGTACTCATTGAATCAATGGCTGTACTATTAAGCATAATGGAATGATTTTTTGATACCAAAAACATTTAAGTGATTTTTTTTATACATATGTACTTGTCGTATGTCGAAATCATATATTATATACATATATATGATTTCTATATTTAACTATATAATACTAATTGTTTTACCCGGCTTCGCTCAGTATTTGTAATATAAACAGCTTAAACATGGCGAATCTAATAGTAAATATTCATTTTTTTTTTATCGTCGTCATATAAACTCATAGATTTGTTTTCGATGTTACCAACCAACATTACATACATACATATGTACATACAAAGTCTCTTTCGAAATTATATATTAGATTATTACAATATAATTCAATGCAAGGTCTTAAATAATATTACCGTAAGTTTTGCTGTCCATAACATAACGTTGACAATTATTTGTATCGTCTAAAATAATTTTCCATTAATATAAAATATATACGTATTTCATAAATAAATTAATAATATCAAAGCCCGCTTAATGGGTGAAATAATTCGACCCTTAAGCCCTCAATACAGTCCGAGAGACCCTTTCGTCGGAGAACGAGACTGTTTCTAGTTTTCAGGGTTTTAAAGTAAAATATTCCATAAAAAGTCAATCCACCCTATTTTCAGTACCATGCAGTATTTGTCTCACAAAAATGTGTCCCTTTTCATCACATCCTACTACTTACTCTATATTTTTTTTTGCTTTCGTGCTGCGGCGTTAATGAAAGAGCCAGTCCTGTGCAAGTGTCCCGGGTTGTGTATGTGTACATACATATATGTATGTATGTTGAGAATGTTGGTTGAGCTTTAGAATAGAGATCAAAAAGCTGAACCCTTAATGACTGCAAATGTGAAAGATGTGTATGCTTGCACTTAACTAAAAATACTTCATTTGAAAAAAAATCTCTAGAACTACTGGATATGACTATGTATCATCTTAATTGCTTAAAAATCGATTACATGCAGACAGAATATGTATATCTAATAATAAACTAATTACAAGGGCTATGGAGTTGGAGTCGTAAAAAATCAACCGACTCCGACTACTTTTTACAAGGTTTGAATTATTTTTTTTCTTCTCAACTAAAGTCACCAATAAAAATTATATTGATAACTGGCTTACCTCGATAAAATAAACGAATTTTTGTTATTAATCCACAAGAATAGTCGACATATGATTTTTCTAAGTAGAATTTTATTTTATTCTCATACAAAGACAATTTAATATATTATCCCTATTAATTCAATTCAGATTCGTGTAAATACGAGTAAATACTAGTACGTGCTTTTAGCTCGCAATTTTACCGATTTAAAATTCAGCACACTTCCAATTAACCCTTTTAAACGAAAACAAAAAATAGTGTGGCCAGAACACTATCCCAATAAACATGTGTCAATAGAAAATACTCAATATAAAATAGTATTAACAGTGGGAAAAAAATCCCAAGTGAAAATACGTACTTTTGACTTTTCATTTGAACTGGACGACTACTTATGTACAGAGATTTGAAAGCTGAAAAGTACTAAAAATGAAAGATAAAATACCCGACTATAGATTCCAGTATTAATTTTGAACAGGAAATTGACAGATTTTGAGACATCGACCAAACAACACCAAGAATAGAAAAATCACGCGATTTAAAAAACACATATCTCCGAATCTCGAGCCAATCAACATTTTTTTAATACCAGATTCGTGTTCACTGGGCATAGATCTATGTATAAGAAAAGTCATATCTCGTCTCTGAACCATTTTTCATGTTGAACAGTGTAATTTCTCTATACGAATCATGAATTTAAATTACATCTATATATATAAAATTGAATGTTTGTCTGTTCGATTACATGGAACTTTCAGGATTTGTTGTATGCATGTCCGGGAAGATTACTGTGAAAATAAACGGGAAAAAACCTCTTAATAATAATATTTGTAATTACGATTTTATCGACGCGAAAGTATGAAGCGCCAGTGTGTAGTTAAGGAAATGTGTACGTTGGTAACCAACTTGCGCGCACGCATGCCAACCCTTACATTACGTACCACTCATACCAACCTTACATTGCGTACCACTCATAACAATCCTACATACATATATGTATATAAAAATCAATGTGTGTCTGTCTGTCACGTATGCGTTCCTATACTTTACTATAATTTAATTTGATTATTAAGTATTAATTAGAAACTGAAACATTCACTTATCGAAACGCATCGAGAAACGGGAACGGGAATTGCATGCATTACTATACGATGGAACTTTCTGGATTTATTGTATGCATGTCCGGGAAGCTTACTGTGAAAAAAAATCGGCCAAAAACGGGAACGGAAACGAGAAAAACGGGAATGAGTGGCATTGCAACGCAATAATTTCAAATGTTTTCGCTTCAAATGATATTGTTATTATTAATATTTTTTCACGTACTCTTAAACGATCTTCCCCGGTTGAGAAACGCTGTAATAATGAAATTTACAAATATTAATTGTATTTTAATCTTATAATAAGTCAATAAAGCAATATGAATTGAAAAATTGAAGATGTACATCGACGGCTAGTCAAATTGTTAAAACCAATCAATCAAACACTTTTCAAGGCCAAATCACACGTATTATATTAGTATGGACGTCAAAACCACTATAAAAATCATTATTTTTTCTACAATTTCTTAATGGTCGATAAAAAAGTACTTCCGTCATCGCAACTCTCCATTCCTGCAATGTCACGTACATATGAAAATGTATATCAATTAACTTCTACTTAATTTAATCAGTATTTGATTGATCTCCAGCTGACGCCACGTCTGACAATGAGAGCATAGCAGGAGACGAGCATCCTCAACATCATGCCAACGGAGGCTGGGGCAGCGTAGCCGGCCTCGGAGACAACCACAACCACGATAATGCCAGCGTCAAAGGCACCCCCGTCACCGAGACAAGCCTGTCAGCTAACCACAACAGTCTCGGCAGAAACGATGACTGCTGGAGTCGAGCTGGATCAGCTACAAACAGTCGACCTTCCTCCGTAGCCTCCGACTACGTTGGCTCCATCGGACGGAAGCATTGGGTCGACATCTTAACAGGTTATACTTCACACACATACTTCAATTTGATGCATTTCAACGTTTAATTAATGATATTTGTTGGTATTTCAGTTCCTCTCATGATGGCTTACGTCACCCGCTACGTCTTCGGCACCGACAAACTTCGACCCAACTCGTTCGAAGTGCGAGGTATCAACGGAGCTTCCACCGGGGTTATTCACTGTGATGATTTGGCTATCATGTCTCAATGGTTGAAACTTATCACCGATAACATTGTCGGCCTGACTAATCTACAGGTATTCTATTTATATAATATAATATAATACTGTCATGTTCAACATTAACTTCTGCAGACTCCGACGTGTATTTAATTTGAGCTATGCATAGAAATAATACGTTTTATATTAATTAAAAATCATGCATCATATTTGGATCAGTTCTTCTTCAATAGCAATGCATGCTTCTAACCGAAAGTAAATGCTAAACAGATTCAAACCAACAGCTATGTAATATTATAAATAGGGTTCGTTATATTAGACTACCTTAGTCCTAGAAAATGGCACTAGTCAATATACATATATACTTGTTATACTCAATTTATATATAATATACGAAAATTATCATTAACCTGGAATTCTTATTATGGTCCATTATAGCAATGACAAAAAAGCTATTGTTTTCATATAAATCGATTCTATAGCCCACTTATGTAACTTGAGAACTTTGAGGAGTCTGCAGACAATCCATTGAGAAACTCCAGCACTCAATTTTATATTATATTTATCATAATTACTTTCAGACTAAGTTATACAATAGAAATTTTGCTGCCGGTGAAAGAATAGAATATATGGGATGGGTACATGAAGGGGTGTTGAACAACAATCAACCTTGGCAGACTTACAAACCGAGGTTTCTCACACTCAAAGGAACCGATGTTATGCTGTTCGATACACCACCTGTTAGTATACACAGACCTATTTACCTTCATCTAAACAGTTGTAGCCTATTTTTTAACCTCAAATTTTATTTAATATTAGCTATTTTATCTAAAAAATAGATCCAAGTAAATATATCTCTCTTTCAGGTGAATGTTGCCGGCTTGTCGAAATGTCCCTACGTGCTCAAAGTATACCAAACGATGTTTCGTGTTGTGAAGGAGAGTGAAAATGTCGATTGGCGACAACACTGCTTCCTGGTGCAGGCATCCGGAGCGGCTGGTCCTCGATACCTGAGCGTTGAGACTCGTCAGGAGCTGCTCCGCATCGAGAGCGCCTGGACAGCTGCTATTCTCACGTCGGTCATTAAATTAGGGGTAATAATGCTATAAACACATTCCAATAAAAACACCTTGATTTTAATGTACAACCAATTTATGTTCTATTTTCAACAATCATTTTTTTAAGTGCTTCAATCAGTTCCGGCACCTGATCAGTAATTTTTCTCCAATCTTCGAATTTCAAACAGTAAATGTCGCATGTTTCCAAAGCCAAGTAGCTAAAAATGCTCTTTCTATTTCCTTTGAGCAACGATTCCTCGCCGAAATAGTCTCCGTCGTCCAAATGAGCTATCTCCAAACCGGAGGCGTTCTCAACAGCAATCAATCCCGTTACTAAGAAAAGCATTGAGCTGTTTTTCTGTCCTGATTTTATAATGTACTAAAATTTATACAGAAAATTAATTCTTAATTAAAATCATAATATTTCATCTATAAAATACCAGGTTCAATCGTAAATGATGGTCAATTCGTGAATCAAACTATTGAAGACTGACTGAATTACATATATTTACAACCTCAATTATAGTACTGTCACCAGAGAAATGTTATAATAATAGAAGTGCCTTTACCAATAAATTGCCTGTGTCAATAAGACGCGGTACGTCTCCATAACTACGCTACAACGCACGGAATATAATCAGGGTCATCACATATTCACTATAGAAATTAAAGTTTTATTTTGATATAGTTTTATTTACAATTTGAGTATATGGTGGAGTTGGGTGTTGGTGGCCAATCCGTTTATTTTCTCAGTTGGCGGACTATTTTTATCCACTTTGCATTTTGCATTTGTCTGTCTTTGGCAACTCTTAAATTAACGTGTAATGTATAGTTTCAACAAAAATATGTATAACATAAAATAAACGATGTTTATATTAATTAAACTTAAATAATTGGATATTAATATAATTGAGTATTCGGCGCCACCAAGAAAAATATTTTTACATATAATTAAAAATAAGTTTTACATTTCTCTGGTGCCACCCCTGAAATTTTATGTAGAATGCGGGCGATCGCCATGACACTTTTAAAAACTGGCAAACTACGATGTTAATTGAATAATATGTAACTTAAATGATCCCATGTTGTTTATTGTGTGTTTTTGAATGCATTGTGCAATTTTTAACTATACATTTGCCAATCTTGCGAATAATATAAACAAACAGAGAAGTTTTTATCGGACACACGTCGAGCACCAAGCATCAAATACGACTGACGCTAAAATTATTTGAAAAGGTCTGTGGACATTCCTCACTAGACAACAATATGACGCCTAAAGGTCTGACCGCACTATGCGTCTGCGACACGAACGGCAGCGTGCGGCCAAATATTGTTTGTATGAAAATGTATGAGATATAACGCACTACGCGTCACGCGACAGAGTTGCCTTTTGTATAAACTTTGCCGTGTTGTGTCGTGCTGCAGCAGTCGACGGCCGTATAGTGCGCGGTCAGACCTTAAAGCCACTTCTATTATTATAACATTTCTCTGACTGTCACTGTCAAAAACGTTATTAGAACTCAAACCAACAGCTGATTAACTATTCAATACTATATCGTCTGAATTGTCACCATTGCGATGACCTGTATTTAGTCTGATTTCTAATCTCCAATATGACTACTCTGAAAGGACTTATACACGATAGACACTAAAGCCAATAAACACTAAATTCCCAAGTTCTTCTAAGCCACTCCATTTAAATCATGTCACAAACCGATGTGAATAAAACGCCGCGTAAAAAACGTAGCGTGAATAAAATTGTTACCACGGGTGTGTTTTAACCGCTTAGACGCCCAGCCGACGCGCTGAGCGTATAATAGATACGGCTGTTTGCGCCTTAAGGCGCTTTGGGCAGCTAAGCGGTTAAAAGTGGTGTTTTATTCGCGTCGGTTTATAGGATGCTAAGAAGCAGTTTCTCGCGTGTACGCGTCAAAAACTATTAAATTTTAACAAATGAAAGTGAATATCTTTCTTAAGTCCAGTGCCGGTTTTAGGGGGGGGTGGGTCGGGCGGTGCCCGAGGGCGCCGAGTATATTGGGGCGCCACTCCATGCACCGAAGGCGCTTTAAAATTTAAAATTAGGGCGCCAAAGACCCAAAAAAATTTTAGTTTAGAGTGCCAAAGGCGAAACTTAAATTGATTATTTGAAATTGAAACTTATCTCCGGTCTACAATGTCACAAAATAATTTGTAACAATTTCTAGGGGCGCTTAAAAAAAATTCCCCGAGGGCGCCATAGGGTGTAAGGCCGGCACTGCTTAAGTCCACTACATATGTTTGTGTATCGTGTGTACATAAGTCCCTCAGACATCCAATATATGTATATGTGTACTCACATCCCCCGACATGTAGGTGTCTTGAACGAGAAAATCCACGATCTGCACCAGAATGGTCATCGAAATGTTTTTAAAGATGGCCACTCTCGTCAGTAACGTTTGGCATTTGTGCATTTTGATCTCCTTCCTGAGATGATCGTTGAGCCTAGTCATGATCTTCTTCTCGTTGTAGTTCAGCATGCACAACTTGCTCGTCATGAACATGTAGATCTTGTCGCGAACTACTCTCGGCAGACGCTTGTCAATCATGAAGCACTTCGCCTCGTCCAACTTTTCGCCGAAGGCCAACTTATGACCGAACCTCATCTCGGTGGCGGTGATCACCTTCATGATCATGTAGATTTGAAAGATGCAACCGATGACCATCAGACTCGCCGATATCATATCGTAGTTGTAGTCCTCGAACACCAGATTCCTCTGTCCCGACGACGACATTATCCCGGTCACGTAATACAGACACAGGCAGTAGACGATCCAAGTGCTCCGACCGCTCATCTCCTCGACATAATCCTCCACGAACATCTCCGCCAGGTGGTTGTAAATGGAGGCCGTCCAGTGCACCAGCATGACCGTCCTGAGGAATATGTCGAATCGGTACATCCACTTGAAGTCGAGGCTTACTTGGTGGCATATCGTCTCGAAATATATCAACACGCACTGGAAATGAAAGCATTTGAAGAAGAGCGACACGTCGAACCACACCTTGTTGCCGATGATGTACAGTATGTGTTGAATGGGAAGAAATCCCACAAAGTTGAACACGAAATCTCTCTTGATGTACTCTCTAGCCGAGTGGGGCAGGTCGAAGATCACTTCAGATAACCGTTCGTGGTGGGCTCCGGTGAAAAATTTCACCAATATATCAAGCAAGGCGACAAAATCAGAGCAAAATATAATCATAATTATCGGTTTTCCTTCTAAAATAATAAAAAAAAAACGCTTAAGTTACATACATATACATATACACATAAAATATATAGACATGCGACTATCAAAAAATAAAGCGCAAGTTATTCAACTTTGCTAAACGAACGATAGACGTCGCCATTTCATAGCATCGCAACCTGGTGGACGCGGCTCTTTTAGTACCGTGCGCACCACTTTGATCTAACGCGTGCGAGCGCAATCGCGTGTGAGGGAGAAAACCTACGTTAGTTAACGTTTTGTCACCTATATATGTATGTATGGACTAGCTAGCAACTGTCGATAAAGTACACATGTATGTACGTAGCTGAAAAACTCTACGAGCGGTAAAAAATGTGTTCCGCGAATATCAAGAGGCTGCGTGGCTCTGCACTAGGTTAATGGCGAAAACACACTGAGTAGTACGGGACGTCACGTCCTTTGGCTCACCGCTGTGACCGATTCACAGTGGGGGTTCCTCAATCCGAATTCGGGTGCAGTTGCACGTGCAGAGTGCATATGTTTGAGAGCTCGCACGTGTATTCATATCCATATGCAACCGAGATCAGAAAAATTTCTCAAATATGGGATTCACCGTTATTTTTATTTTTAAAATGTTAGCCACATTGACATTACAGAGTACTCTAACGCAGAGCACCGCAAGGTGAGTGACGCGGCAGTTTTGCTGCCGCGGGCACCACTTCAATCTAACGCGTGCGAGTGAGATCGCGTGTGAGGGAGAAAACCGATGTTAGTTAATGTTTTGTCATCTATGTATGTACCGACTAGCTAGCGACTGCCGATGCAGTACATATGTATGTACGTAGCTGACAAACTCTACGAGTCATAAACAATGTGTGCCGCGAATATCAAGAGTGTGCGTGGCTCTGCTCTAACGCGTCACTGTGGCCAGTCACACAATCATAACATCATAATAATAATAACCAACTGTTATATTTTGATGGAAAAATCATTGATATTTATAATTGATAAAAACAACCACGGACGTTGCTCAACAACCACTAAACCAGTTCAGCACAGCTTATATAAAGCAGGTCAATTTCACCACCAACCCGGTTGAGCAGATATATCGCTCTAGATATTGGAGACGTTGCCAACATATTTGTGCGAGTCACAGGAGGAGAAAACAAATCACATCAAGCAAGGATAAATACACGGATGAAATGTCACCGAAAACATTCCAGGGGGTGATCTTTGGGACTGTGTGTGCCATGTATGTGGGCTATGGGTGCTGCATATTTTTCGCATGTTTAAAAGTATCTTTAAAAAAACACGTACCACGTACCACTCAGTGTACTTTCGTCCTAAAGCGTTTTGTTTCACGTCCGGTCTATACTTACTCCCCTCGCCTAAAAAAGTTAAAACTTCACAAAACCATACCATTGCGTTGTAGAAAAGTCGCAGCGGGAGCCAGGAAGCAAATAGTCAGCAACACGATAAATATGAAATGTTGCCATATCAGTATGAATTCGGAGTATGGATGCAGCATGAAGGAATTCTTCATTGTCAGTTGCCGTTGCTGTTCCATATCGATGGCTTTCTCGCTGTGCAAAATCTTTTTAACCATGTAGTGCTTGGGCGATGCCAGACTCAATTCTCGGAGCTTGCGAAGAATCCACTTTCTCACCGAGCTCATTAGCAATGGACGTTTCGCGAAGAACATGGAAGTCGAGTAGATGCTCTCCGGATGTATACCACAAATATGTACTGCAAAATAATAAATTGCTATGAACCAATAATAATAATATATATAAAAACGGATGTGATGTGTGTATGTATGTGGGTATGTGCCGGACCGTGGACACACAGCCAATCAGAGTCAAGTGGTCGGGGAGACGCGGGGAAGCGTGGTAGTGGGGAGGTGGGGAATGTGGAGCGTCATGTGACGTCAGTCCGAGTGACGACAGACATGTGCGACGTCAGGCCGAGCTAGGACAAGCATATGCGACGACAAGCATGTGCGACGTCAGGCCGAGCGACGGGTGACCATACACACACACACACACACACACACACACATTCATTCATCATTTCGAACGGGTTGAATTGGTGAGCGTGTAATGTGCGCACTTTTTATTACGATTAATATTACGTGCACGCGCGCTCGCGCCTATAAATTACCTTACATTATATTTATGCTAGTGGTTTTACCCGGCTTCGCTCGGCATTTGTAATATAAACAGTTTAAAAATGGCAAAACAATCTAATATTAAACATTCGTTTTTTTTTTATTAAATGTATTTGAATCGAAAAAAATAATATTCAACGATGTCGATATCGTCGTCATAGAAACTTTGATTTGTTTTCGATGCTCCCAACAAACCTTACATACAAAGTCTCTTTCGAAATTACATATTAGATGTGTGTAACATATAACTTTATGTTAATTCGTGTATCAATTCCTTTCCGAAAGCACACATTGAAATCATCAAGAAACAAAAACATCTCGGGTGCAAAAGGTTGTCGGTAATATCATATGCCAATGAACATGAACCATAAACAATTGCAGCATTTTCTTTATCTGTCGAAATTAATTTAAGCCTGAGCAAAGCCTAGTGCTTAAGCTATTCCATATATGTGTATATACATTTTTGAGGTTTCTTAGTACAGTTTCTCATTTCTAATCAGATCAGTACTTTTTCTGAAAGTTTTCCCCCGACATGCTTTATATATATGTATATGTTAAGGCCGAGATGTATTTTCAGTTTATATATTCCAACTGGCGTTTTAGGTTATTCATATTCGAATACAATTCAACTAGTAAATTATATCTCTACAAACGCAAATACACTCAACAATGTGCGCCAGTTGAAATTTGACGGCACTAATGTTTTTACAAATGCTTTATAATTCAATAATATGTTAATATTTGTAATAATAAGTATTACAAATAAAGGTAATGAGTATCGTATTACAAAGTCTCTAAAGGTCTGACCGCACTATGCGTCAACCGAAAGATCCGACACTTCACAACAGTACGCGACCAAATATTGTTTGTATGAAATTGTATGAGACAACGCACTGCGCGACAGTCGCATGACGTAGAACGACACCGTGCGTCAAAGTTTGCTTTCCGACCAACTTTGACGCAACGTGTCATTGAGTGGGGGTTGCCTTGCGACAATTATTATCCTTCTTCATATCGTGACTTTGAAATAGCATGTAGCCATAATCTTTTGGTTTTTCTCGATTGTTCTTCTTCCTCGAATGATTGACATAATATACTGCGTAGTGTCGCATCGCGATGCTGTCGTTCGAGTGCGGTTTACCTAATATTGTCGCACACTGTTGTGACGTGTCGGATCGTTCGTTTGACGAATAGTGCGGTCAGACCTTAAGAATGTGTGACGTTTTCACGACAACCTAACCGCTCCATCTTACCTGATACTACATATATAACTTATAGTTGAATTTTATTTTCAGTTGTAATATATTTCGACCCGATGCGGTGCAAACGATTGACAAGCGCCAGACAGACTGAACCACAGATTAACGACAAGTGTACCTTATGCGTGCGCACTGCTCGCACTAACACTAAGCGAAATCTACCTGAAGTCCCAATATACCTACCCTGTATACGTTCTGTGCTTCTGATACTTTAGTTCCGAATTTTGCCTTATTAAACTCGCCAGAAAGATCCAACTCAATTTTAATAATTGCATCTGTGCACATAGAAAGGTTACTCGTCATCTGATGTGCAATCTATCATTCGTGAAGTCGAGAATTGCGTTTAAAGCAGCCATCCAGTTCATCTGTGGTTCAGTCTGTCTGGCGCTTGTCGATCGTTTGCACCAAACCCATCTTGACCAGTTGGAATGTAATTCGCCATATGAATCAACTTACGTGGGTTAGACGGCATATATTACAACTATAACGATAGCTGGTACCGGGTTAGATGGAACTAGTTAAAATATATTACAACTAGAAGATACACTTCAACTCCTAGCCTATACACAGTATATTCTCTTACCATCATCGATATCTTGCTTCTTCCCCATCTTGCCTTTTTACTTTATCTATTTTTTTTATTTATAATATCAACATATTCATTTGTTTTATTCAATTCAAATTGAATTATATTTCAGAAAAAGACTTTCACCGTGTCGTATGAGGGTCGAACTGCCGGCTTGACTTTGGACTGGTCTTCAGGCTTTTCGCTGAACGAAGGAGCTCCTGGCAATCCACCGGTTTGGGCCTACCGTTTCTCCCAATTGAGAGGATCCAGCGACGACGGCAAATCCAAACTGAAGCTTCACTTCCAAGACAGCGAAACTCGAGCCATTGAAACAAAGGTAATAACAACTCTACATATGTAGCTATGAAGCGGAAAAATATTAAAAACTCATCTCCATGTGTGATTTTCAGGAGTTGGAGTGTCAGATATTGCAGAGTCTTCTGTTTTGCATGCACGCCTTCCTGACGGCGAAGGTCGCCTCCGTCGATCCGGCTTTCCTGTCTTCCATTCAAGCGACATAAGAAAAACCACCACGTCTTCTGTGTGCCTGTCTTCTCGACTTTTAAAGTCCAACTCGGGACAATAAAATGTATTCAATTCGGTCTCTGTAAAACTTTGATGCTTCACTTTTAAATCCGACGATCATTCAAACTCGCTTACTTGAGATATTTATAAAATATAATAAAAACAAAGGCATATTCCGTTCTTTCTTCCACAATTCGTTTCTGAATCTATATCGTTTCGATTGTGTCGATAGTGCGGATCTGAAACGGACGTTTCGTAACAATTGCATTAGAAATCCTTGTAAAATATATGAAAATGTGTATAATATATATATATGTATGTATTTGTAACCCGTAATGATTTCGACTGATTGTAGGACCTCGTGTATGTTTGGGTATTCAACGAACATTAAATTTACATAAGGCAAGTAATTCCCTTAGTGTATATAGATATTTTTTTGTATGAATTATGACTTTAAGGAAAAAATGTTAGCATTGTCACGAAAATTTGTAAGATTTTTCAGCATCATACTCCATTGATTGATCTCTGAATGAAAAGGGTTATTTTATTTTATCTTTAAACATAAAATGAATTTTTATATACGTATATATGTATATGCTTATTCTAACATGAAAGGGTATAGTAAAAAATCCCTATTGACAAACTTGACCATTGTAAGTTTAATGCGGTCTAAAAATGAGGCTCAAATCTCACGCTTTTTACAATTAATTATTTTTCTAAATATTATCCTCGAATACAATACTCGTTTTTTCAGCGTACACTAAAGTCTACGATACATTGTATTATAAGAAAAAAAGATTCTTATGAATAATATATGTACATACTATGCATGCTGTACTTTACAATAATTGTCGTAGGAAAGTATAGAAGAAACTTCATCAAAATACGTATCGATTTGTGTTTAAATGAATTTGTTACACCAAAGGTGAATCAATAATTATATTTATGGTGAAGATTTTGAGTTAATCGAACGAATTCAAACAACCAAAGACACATCTTTAGTTAGTTTGGAGACCCGTCGGAAATTTTGGACCTCAAACAATGTAATGTTTTGCTCGAGCTATGATAAGATGCTATCAATATCAAGCACGAATATAGACGAGAACTCTTATGTTATACAAAACATACATAGAGAAAATTCACATGAAAAATATGTCATGACACTGAAAGAAACTCCTATTACGATACAAAACACCAATTGCCCTGCCTTTTTCTTTAATATATGCATAATTTCCTGTGGTTTTATCCAATCTCTAACAAAAACATACTCCAGTGAGTTCACAATATGTTTTCTAACTGACAGCTCTACACTTACCATAAACTATTATCATCTTGAAAGGTACAGACTATAGATGTAGAATAACCTAGATATGCCATTACATACAAATTTCGTTGGAGATCTTGTCGCCACTAACTGAGGGGTGCGGGGGGTTTAACTAGCGGGGAAGTGGTAAAAAAAAAAGGAAGAAACGCAGCGGTCGGCACCCAGTTTATGTATATGTACATGCACTGAAGTTTTATTTTATTGGACAGTAAACCAAACTAATAAAGCCATATTAAGAAAAAAATATTTAGCTATACACACTATATTAAACTACAAATGTATGTTACTATAATAAAACCATCATTAACTATTACAATATTTAAATATTAGTAACTTTCACAAGTATCAATTTTAAAGCTGACACTTTAATATTTAGTTAATTGTTTGTAGTTTTAAACTTAATGTCGATTTCTGAATTTCCTTCAGTGCCAACAAGATATACGCGTGCATTATATTAATTCTTACTTATGATATGTGATGCCATCCGCCTTTTTATGTTTTCTTGAGTAATTGTAACACAATTTCACTGAACACGTTGGCATTTTCGAAAAATGTCAATCGATCTTCCTACTTAGAAGCTAACTAGCTACTGAGAGAGAGTGTGCATGATCTGTACTTTTTTTTGTGTGTGCATGGTCCAACAGGGGGATCGGCTTAGAGCGTCAGGGCGTATCTATGGTATTCTATATCTATGGTACAGACCGAAACCATCATGATTTTAATATTTAGTTCGGCTTCCAAAACCTTTTCTGAATGACTACAGATAATTACTGACTCACCTTTAATGTGTATTACATCATTCATGTTTACGTTTAATGTTTTACAAATTCAAAATAAATATCGTACCTGTACATTAGATTGGCCTTCACTTTGCTGGAGTATTTTTTATTATTTTTGGCATTCTAAAAATGCAAACGTTGTATTTGGCAACACATTTGACACGGGTACAGTTATTTATCTTTAAAATAAAAAAAATGTTTATACATAATAATTTCAGCAAAATGATAGCCATTCTTATATGCAAATGTTAAGTTTACTATAAATATTTATTTACTCATGCATATCATAACTCACACTATTTGATTATAGTTTTAAATGGTTTCACACGCAAGACTTACATATATTATGAATGCGAATGTAAATGAAAAAAAAGTGTGTGGCGTGCTTTTGAATGACGATATTGTAATCTGATAAGTACCTACTTAAATATATATATATATATATATATATATATATATATATATATATATATATAAATATATATATATATGTATGTATAGTGTGACCAAATTCCATTTTAGAGTCAAATTTACGGTGTATAGATTGGATCGAATTTATATTTGAGGATGCTATGTATGTATGTATGTAGTTTGTAATTATTGCTGTTTGTAATTTTTTCCACTACCATGTAAATCTAACGGACGATGGAAAAAGACTGACGAATATAACCAAATCGTAGATGAAACGAATCGGTGTTTGTTTTTAATGGACACTTTCATCTCGTTATACATCCATGCGGCATATAATATGTAGAAGTGATTGTGTTTTAATACGACCAAAACGGAAGTGTATAGAAAGTAATAAAAAAAAAGAGTCTCATAGTCGGTTTAATGTAAGGAAAATAAAATAGACACAACGACGGGTGTGTGTATATGAGAATGTAAAATTTTATATTATATCATTAAGAACAAATGCTTTTTATTGAATCATATCCAAGTATATGTATATTGTGGTTGATTGTTTAATTAATTTTATTTTTTATTAAATTTATGAGTTATATAGTCGAACAGGGGTATTATGCGTACGATTGCTATCTTTTTAGGTTGTGGCTATTTGCAGGTAATATCTGCGACAGGCGCAAAGCCTTCTGTGCATGCGGGTGAACTTATTATCCGATTATAATTTCTTACATTTAATGTATGCTAGACTTGTTTAATCAATCGTTCATTATACATGAGGCAAATAAATTTCGCACGTTATTATAATAGATTTATATCATTTAGCTAGTTCGCGACTTGTACTTGTATGTAGGTATTATACGTTGTATATGATAATAATTTTTTAACAATTAATAATGTTAACTAATTTGCATTATATTTTTTACTCTACGTCACTTTACAAGTTCGAACTAAATTTTAATAGGTTTAAAATAAAATTTTAACAGTAAACACGCTGACAGTGACAGTTCACGCGCATGCGCAGAAGTCTTTACGCCTGTCGCAGATACAGTACCTGCAAATAGCCACAATCATCTTTTTATTTGAATTTCATGTGGTTTTTATACAATGATTTTTAAAAAATCGCATTGTGACGCCCGCAAGAAGTGAAACTTCCGAGTTTCTTATCCGCAGATTTGTACTGTTATGATAAGCAGGGCTGAAGAGAGTTCCAGGGCCCGGACTACTCCAGGGACCACATGTCAGAAATCATACCTGTTATATCATAATTTATTATTCAATTATTTTAAAAAATAACAACCAACATATAAATAGGTATTTTTTCTAATAGTTCTGATAGATTTTTCGTATATTAAATTAAATCTATAAGATTTTTTTTTCAGTTTGTCATAGGGCCCGGAATAGTTTTTACCAGAACCCAGGATTCCTCTCGACGGCCCTGATGATAACGTGAGGCTTTTTTAAAAAATCCATTTAAAATTTGAATTGATTTCTAATATATTACATGCATTGAATATAGTAATAACTGAGTTCGACTGTATATTATATTTGACAATCATCATATATTTTTCTAGTTATTATATTAATTTTATTATATTTGGAACGTTCGTGCATGTGTATATTATAATGGAGCATTTACACCGACGAACCGAATAAATCATTCACTCGCTCGTCGGTATAAAGATTGGCAGAAAGTATGATAGTTATTTTTATGTATATTTAGAATATTAGCTACATATCAGTATTCCATAATAATTTTTTGCATTTTATATGACTTTTTATGTGCAGGTGTGATTCGGGTGTTATATTTGTTTGAAACCTGCACACTTTTTAATGTACAATTTAAGTTTTATCACGTTTCGCAATTTATTAATAGATGTTATATTGTTGTAATTATTATAGATAAAGTCTGATAAAATTGAAAAAATACCAAAGAATGTGTGTCGAAGCAATGTCTTTCTATTTAAAACTGAAATGATGGAATTCCGACCAAGCTGACTAAATTGAAAATATTTCAGTTCCGTATTTACATATTGATAGTTTCATTTCATAAAAGATGTTGGTTCAAATTATATGTATTACATTTATTTTTAATATATTTGTAGGGGTAATTTTCCTATAGTAAATAAACCCCGATATATAGGTATTTGTTTAACGAGTAAATGAACAATGAAAAATATAAAATTGTTATTCAGTACAAAAAGATTATTATGAATTACATTTCTATGCTTCGATTATTATCATTGCGAGTCGTTGATTTGATTTGGAAATGCTAAAAAATATTTACAATATTGTGAACGAATAGGTGTGTAAGTCGTAACGATTGTCAATGAGCAAAATAGCCTTCTTCTTATTATATTAAATTGTAATAATACAGAATAAGATATTTCAATTATATACGTACGTAGATGTGGTCTATGGATGTGAAGTGAGTTTTAGCAATATATATATGTATGTACATATATCGACGGTCTTGTGGTGCTTTTACGAGTATTCATACTATTCTTGATGCCACATTGGTACACACGTGTATCTCATTTTTATTTTAAATATTAATTTGTGTGTACAAATGTACTTGGGAAGTGCTATCAACCAGTCTTTATTTGATCACATTTATGATGATATCTTTTTTTATTCATAAAAAAACACAGACAGTATTAGTAATTGACCTCGTCTGAAATACATATTCATATACATATTCAATTCATGTTGCACTTCGATTTTTTCATATAGAATTGCATTAGTAAAGTCTATTTATTATATATGTATAGAGCAATTATATATAAACATATTATTTATTTTTAAATGTTTATTCAACATTGTTATTCTGTCATATATGTATATGTATTGTGAATATTTTAAAAGAAATTTCCCCTCCGTGATTGAAGACACTGTCTCGCATTGTTAATCACAACAGACCCTGAACTAAATTAATAATTAACGTTTATATTTATAAGGAGCATGTTATTGTTAATATTAAGTGGTTGTTTTTAAATATTATTATTAGATGACAATATATAATGCGAATGATTAATGTTTGAATTTGTTTCATTACTTGTTTTACTGTTTTTCGATTTTTCTTCCACTATTTTTTTCAACCCCTTAAACATGTGTGCTCTTCACGAAAAAAATCAAGTAATATTCAATGTGATGAAAATAAAAAAAAAATCACTAAATTTAAGAAACCGTATAGGGTGATAGGCATTGAAGTATAATGTATAGAATAGTCATTCCTAACAAAAGTATCGCTTAAAAGCGAGCCATCGAAGAGAGAGACGGAAAGTCAGAAGAGAGACAAAAGAGTGAGGAAAAAGAATTCGTGGAAGTGATCGTCCCTTATCGTCCTTTAAAATTTTTAGGGGCTGAGAGCAATTCTATGCATACTACTTCAATGTAGATAAAGTAATAATTAGTTTTAAAAAATAATACGGTGTACGGCCCTGTTTTTCAATGAGTGAGCCTGGCGCACGTGCACATACAGATGTTCGGACTTTGTCGAACTAATACTACCACACAATTTCACTAGTAGAGCCTATTTCAAAGAGATCCTACTGCTACAGAGTTTAACAAACAACTGAGCAAAACAGCCGACATCTCCGTTTGCAAGGAGTTTTTGTGGCAACATTTTTGGAAGCTGAGAGCGCTTCTACCCATTCTACTTCAATGATGATAGGTTTTGAGCGATTCCCGGCCTATTGAAACACTGTTTGTGTTTGTTTGTAAGAGGATCGTTTATTTATGTTCAGTTGTTACAATGGTAATTTTATGTACAAAGAAGTTTAGCTTCGGAGAAGTGAGCTGGCTGAACTCCAGAGGTTCACTCTGGCGTCTGGAGCTGGTGCGTCGGTTTAAATACATTGTGGGTCGATGCGTGCCGTGTGCAGATGTCTTTGCTTCAGGTCAAGTGTCGTAGTTGCATGATGACATCACTGCTGGATTTCGTTCGTTTTACGATCGAGCGATAAACTCTTTCTTCTGGAATAGTCGCAAGGGGACGTTGCCCTCGAGTTGCGAAGATAGTTCCAGGCGAGATTAGTTCTGCTGGGTCGTCGCCCTCTAGTAGCGAAGCGAATTCCTGGCGAGATTAGTTCTGGATGTTTTTACAGGAGCGATGATGATGCCATCGTAATACTTGTGTATTGTTGTGAAATATATGAGATCACTGGTTTTGATTCGGAATAGTGCTATATTCCTACAACCGGAAGTAGGATTTTTTCCTCCGTAGAGACTAATCCATAGACATTATGGATTTAGACTTGCACATAAATTTTTACATAGTGTACATAAATCAAATTCAGATATTAATGACATAGTGGGTAGGATTGTTTTTGCCAATTTGATGGAGGGACCGTTTCAATAATGAAATCAGATAAATTGGCAAACTCTGATAGGAAACGATTGACTTGAAATCACAAATATCCAAGTCTGACCAGCAGCACTACAGAAATACTTTCGAATAAATTATTTTCAATCGGGGTAAACGCAGGGCTTGAACCAGGGAGCCTTTTATTGGTTAGCATTAACGCAACCACTGATCTATACTGTTGGCTTTTCATTTATCACATGGGCTATACAATGAGCTTTACTATGTATGTACAAGTGTTCCGAAAAAGATTATGAAAGTTGTAACACACAAATTTCAGAACTTCTTCATAACAAACAAAAAGCATGCGAATAATAGTAATCATTAAAAATGGATTTCACAGAATACAATAATTTTAACTCAATATTCAATGCGATGATTTTATTGTGTGCTTCCATCTCGACAAACAGCTTCAATATTTAAGGCTCAGCTTTTGTCAAAGCCAACCTTTTGTAATTCTCAATGTTCAGTAATTATTTTTAGTTTCACTTCGCTAATTTTCTTTCTTTCGTTTTGAGGGTCAGATAGTTTTCGCACAACAAATTACATACCGAGAAATCGTTTTATTTATTTATATACAATAATGTATCTTGTTCTGAAACGGGAATGTTTCCTACTGATGGTTGAAACCATTATCTGAAGTTCAGAACTCATGAAAAGTAAGTATTCCACTAGTATTCCTTTACAAGGGATTCAAAGTGCGAAATAATTTTCTCTCTCAGATTCTCATTCAGTTCACCTCCAGATTCTTCTATTATAGATATGGACTGTATAATTTTTTTTTTAATTTACTAAATATTTAACAACGTGACGACTTAAAAAAAATATTGTGGCCTTTTGGTTGGAAATCTGTGCTTAACTTAAGCCATGCGCGAAATAAATGTAGTGAAAGTTCGGAAAACTAAATAAATAAAGCTAACTTTTTTAGATTATATTCTAGTGTTTTCCTGAGGACGACAATTTTCGATGTGTTTTTGCGTTATATAATGACGTGCGAAGTTCAATTCACACAGAACAAGTAATGAAACTCAGAATAATGAGAGACAAAAAGTTCAACACTGAGTAGCAATGGTTCCACAATAGAGATTGAAATGATAGGTCATTCTAAAAGACGGGCAGGAGAGTGTAAGATTAGGCAGATAAATGTTCAAATCAATTAAATATGAATGGGACTTAAATGATGACGTAATAATGAAGCAAATCTATCGAGTGATTAAAAGGTCATAAGTAGTAGCCGGATCCACAGCGCGCCGTTTATTATTCAATTGTTGTAAATTCTATTGTTCAATTGTTGTAAAAGGCTCGCCTTTTACAACAATTCAACCTTTTTTTGTACTCTAGCTTTGTAAATAGAGCCAACCGCCCCGATTCCTGGAAAAAGCACGGTCTCTATCCGCAGTCTAGTCATAACTAGTCACCGGACCCAGAAGGTGCCGCGTATTGTTCAAAGGTTGTAAATGCATTGTTAAAGGTTTGCCGAACCTTTTTTACAAAGGATTTACAACAATGGATAGCACTGTGACTATCCTACCTCTAGTCATAACTTATGACTAAACTAGAAAGCCCGGACCCTGAGGGAGCCGTTTATTGTTTAAATGTTGTAAATGCATTGTTAAAGGTTTGCCGAACCTTTTTTACAAAGCAATTACAACAATTGAACAATATATACGACACGCTTCCGGTCCTACCTTAGTCATAAGTAGAGACCGGAATTAAAGGGGCGATTCCGGCCCCTTCAGATTCCGACCTCTAGTCATAAGAAGATATAGGTCTGTTACCGAGAGTTGGCGCGTTCGCGCACTCACACAGAAGCGCACGAAAGGAACAGAGCGCATTTGTTCGCGCCAACTTCCTGTAACAGACCTATAAACTGGTCTAATAAAGATTAATGGCATCTCAGCTATTAAAGAAATGGAGTTCCATGTTAGCAAGAGCTATTTTTTATTAAATTTATGATATATGATTTTAAATAAAGCCACTCAGACAGCGACAGCTCCCCATCCTCCTGTGATCCTAGTACAGGTGAACGGTCATCGATGACAAGGAAAGAATTGTTAAAATCCTTTCAAAGTCCTCCTCACGCTCAGGGAACCGCGCCACGTCTCATCAACGTGACTCGTGCACTCTCTTATAGAGCGTGCTTGACGGTGAAGAAAGTACTACAGAAATGATCCTGTGGAGTACAGTCCTAAAGATAGACGGTAACGATCAAAGTTTTTATTCACACTTTGATTATTACCGATAGTATATTTACTCAGAAACCATCTCCATCTACTTAAAATTTGTAAAACTATTATATATTGATTCACATTTATAAGCAGGGACACGAACCGTTATTTTTTCTTTCCTGTTCGGTACCTGTCGGCCAACCTTTCAGCGCATCGACGACGAAAAAAAAAAAAAATATATATATATATACCTAAATATATTGATATTGAAACATTTTATTAATTTACAACAGTTATATTATCAAATCTTAAAAGGAAAACTATATTTATTTTCGAGTTATTAGAGCAATTTTTATTCTATAGATGTCACTGTATGTCAATGAAAATTTTTATACCTACATACATATAATATATAAATTTTTGAAAAGACTTATTTCCAGTGGTGTCACCCCAATTTTGGAATAACGGGTTTCCAAATTAATTTGACTAAATAACGGGGTTCCGAAAACTTTTGATTTTTAACAATGGGTTTCCGGAAACCCATGGAAACCATTAGGGTGAAACCACTGCTAATTTCTGTATACAATTCATAATTATAGATTGTCAACTACACATTTATTTATCTGTATCGTGGCCATATATTTGAATAAACTGAGTAATTCCGCTTCTATTCAAAACACATTTAAATAAACTTCATCTTGAATATGATATATAGTACCCCGTCCTATAATATAAACACTGATTTGTTGGTATAAACGTTTCTTTATAATATAATGTATAAAAACATTAATCCTCGACTTTTGTACGGTACGGCATTCATACCAAATTATCAATATGTTTCTATGTATGCATGTACAACAATTTGAAATTGTTTTGCATATTTTTTCAACATTATAAAAACGTCAAGATCCTATAACTACACGTTTCTTACCAGTGTAAATACAATAATAAAATTATTTATGTACGTATGAGCATTGAAATAATTTGAAAATTTCCAGCATTCATTCAAATTATAGGTATTGAAGAAGAATCGTTTTTATACAACATAGCTAATTATTTTTTTCATATGATGATCGTCGTATCTTCATCAGATGCAGTCGATTGTGGGATAGATCGTACGGAGATTTGAACCGCTCGCATATAGCATGTTTCTATTGATTTGTCTGGTTTTAATTTTAAACAGTGAGTAGTAATAAGACAATTCTGCATATATGTAATTACAATTCCACATTAAAATTTCATTCTTATTTTTAGGCTACATCTATGATGTCGATTCACAAGCTGCCGACTGTAAGTACTCTGAATAGTATTATTATGATGTTGTTTTATTTGATTATATGGCAAAATTTTATTTGTAGATTGCAATAGTTATAGCCAAGAGGAATATCTAACATGCGGCTCTAAATGTCCTCTGACTTGCTGTAATTACAATATCAATTTTACGTGTTCGTCTGAATGTGTAAGCGGTTGTTTCTGCAAGAAAGGCTACGTCAGAGACATTTTTGGAAATTGTGTATTCCCCAAAGATTGCACTATGCGTATGTTTATATTTTTGTTATCTATTCAGAGATGCAAATCAGTTTTAAAACTAGTTTATTTTTAAACCATTTAGTATTTTGACTCTTATAAATAAATTTTAGTGTGGATTATGACGACCACAAAACTAATGGTGTTGATTGTATTGTCAAATTATGGTTTATGGAAACCCTCTGAAAGACAACACTAAATTCAATTTATAACACTGAGCAACAACAAAAAATTACCAGAGCGGAGACTAACCAATCTTTACTAAGTTTCACTGAATTCGAATATGATAATGATTTTTGTTGTTTGGGTCTCCTTTACGAGATATGAGGGTTTAAAAAAATGCGCAATTTTTACAGATTTTTGGCTTTTGCAGTCTTTAATTCAAAATCTAGTATTGCTGTGCTCAATGTGAGTATTGAAATCAATAGTCAGATGTTTTTTCTATTGATTGTGATTTTTTATTGTTTTAAAATACTTATAATTAATTTTCGAGAGTCCGCCACTTACGCGCGTAATTGGCCGACTTGCCATCTCTCTTGCACTAACGCTTTTAGTGTACGCTCATGGAAACTGAACGAAAGTCTTTCTTAGCAATTACCGCTCGAGTTAGTACGTTTAGATAAAAATTAAAAAATATAGAGATAGAAAACCAATCCTTATGAACGTGGTTAAATAAAAAACTGACCAAACAAATGCAAAATAGCACAGATAAAAAAAAAATTTTTTTGACTTTTAAAATTCGCTAGAAAATTAATTATAAGTATTTTAAAACAAAAACAAATCACAATCGATAGAAAAAACATCTGACTATTGATTTCAATACTCACTTTGAGCACATCAATACTAGATTTTGAATTAAAGACCGCAAAAGCCAAAAATCTGTAAAAGGTGTGTATTTTTTTAAACGCTCATATCTCGTAAACGATCACCAACCAACAAAAATCATTATCATATTAGAATTCAGTGGGTCAAAGTTAGTAAAGATTGGTTAGTCTCCGCTCTGGTAATTTTTTTTGTTGCTCAGTGTAATTTGTGTTACAATTCCAAATTGATTTGTAATTCTGTATACAATTATGTGATTAGAACGTGACCAAGAAAATTTATTGATTTAACTTTTCAGTCACGCTCCCGGTTCCATGTGGTGCCTATGAATTTAAGCCAGTTGCTGGAATGGAGTGTGAAAGGACTTGTTTCGACGGTTGGAATCACGTCTATCCTCCATTGGACAATTGTCCTTGTAATGATAACTACGTACGAGATGCTAGAGGACAGTGTATTCCCTTGAACCGTTGCCCTCGTACCATCTTTGAATATAATATATCTTAATAAACATCTGTACCCACAATAATCACTGTAGTCAATGTTCATTGTAATATTTTAGAGGCTTGTCTCGGCTCCAATGAAATATATGATTGTAAAATTACGGATAAGGAGTGCATCAATTTGAATAGAATTTCTGCTGAAACCTCTTGCGTTGATGGTTGCCATTGTGAAGATAGATTTGCTAGAACCATTTATGGAAACTGCGTTCTTGAACTTTACTGCCATTTTCATAATAACCCTTTTCTCGCACATTTCTTAACACTCTTTCGACCTCCGTCCTCGACTCTACATGATTCATCTGCAACGTAATGGTTTGTAATGACTGTGAATGTTAAATGATTCGCAATGCCTTCAAGATTATAAATGATATACTTTAATTCGAAAGCTCTCTCCAACCAGTTTGAGAAGAAATTTTATGCTATATATATATAATCCAAATAATAAAGAAAGCATTAATTCATTTTCTTCATAATCATTTTGATAAGACTTGGTTCTAATATATGTATTCGAAATTGTAATCATAATAAAATATATAATATTTTCATTTTAGTTTTTAAACAGTAACCTATTATTCGTATAATATGACATCTGATATAATTTGTAAATATATCTGGGAAAAGGAATTTGTCCTAAGAGAAACGCAACAAAGAGAAATTTGCGTCATACATGTAAATATGAAACCTATACAAAAAATTATAAATTGTTCATTATTAAAAAAATATTAGTACGTATTACAAATTGTTCCAGTGACACTGATCACAACTTTTTTTTTTCATTTAATTTTATGATAAGACTGAGCAACAAAAAAAATTACCAGAGCGAAGACTAACCAATCTTTATTAAGTTTGACCCATTGAATTCGAATATGATAATGATTTTGGTTGGTTAGTGATCGTTTACGAGATATGAACGATTAAAAAATGCGCGATTTTTATAGATTTTTGGCTTATGCGGTCTTTAACTCAAAATCTAGTATTGATGCGATCAAAGTGAGTATTGGAATCAATAGTCAGATGTTTTTTCTATTGATTGTGATTTTTTGTTTTAAAATACTTATAATTAATTCTCTAGCGAATTGTAAAAGTCAAAAATGAATTTTTTTTACGGATTTTTTCTCCGTGCTATTTTGCGTTTATTTGGCCAGTTTTTTTATTTCACCACGTTCATAAGGATTGGTTTTCTATCTCAATATTTTGAGATAGAAAAATAATAAAATAAAACAATAAAAAAATATTAAAAGGATAAAATATAGCTTTATTTTTATAAATCTAATTTCCAATCACTGTTTTAATTTTGGGAGGCTAGAACTGTTCCTTCCCCCTGGATATACCATTGATTGTAATTATATAATCAGTGGCGTAACTAGAAAAATGGGGCCCGCATGCAAATGTTAGCAAAAGGCCCCCATTTAATTTTTTTTTTTTAATTAAATTGATAATTAACTCACATAATTTAAATATTCATTTTGCTCGCCTTCAAAGTCGCAAATTTTGCAATTACATCTTACAAAGTCATTTTAGAAGCTTCTTCATGTTCAATATATAATATAGCTAATTCACTGAGCCTGACTCATCGAATTTCTTTTATAGTAATACGGGAACGTGATTCACAATACACAAATGAAACGAAAATATTTTATAAACCATTATTTTTTTTAATTTAACATCGGGTTTATAGAATATAGATCATTGCAATCAATTATAAGTACTGTACCATAACGGAAAACAATTAAATGTCGTGAGAAGGAGTACAAAATCGTGAAAATTCGACACGCAATTTGGAGTATAAACTTTTAATTAGTCATATGAATAATTTTAAGAAAATTTTTACGACTTTTATTTGAAAAATGTATAGTATTGTTGCGTGGACGTGAAGAGGGGGTTTCCAGGATCGGAGAGAAAGACGCAGGAGGTTGTAGAAGCGGTTTATTTGTCTGCTCTCATTGGCGATCCAGGTCGGAATGGTTTCCAATTCGAGAGCGCCCCATATTTATACACATTTGGGCTCAACAACTATTAGTCGATGAGTAGACGATCCCATTGGCCGTTGCATACGGCTCATTCAAACGTAGAGGCCATTTTGGCGCGAACGAGAGATCAGGTGATCTGCGCTAGTAAACCATCGGTCCACGAGCGCCACTCACCTAATCTCTACGTTACAGTATTTTAATTTAAAATCCTTTTTGAACCCCTAAATCTTAAAGGCCCGCATGCCCGTGAGGCATATTAGTTACGCGTCTGTATATAATGTATGGTTCATTGCATTTTATTTTAACACGTTCAACCCACCGTGTACCACCGGTGGCCACGCGGATAGTGCTATAGCAGACTATAATTTTACGGTTCCACTTCATTGAGCACCCCAACACTAAAATTCCTATAAAATTCTAAAGATTTAGGGACAACTCATTATATAAAGTTAATTTAAACAAATGTGCAATTATGAGCTATGGACGTGCACATTCACTCTATTGTCACGGATATTCCATTAGATCCGTCTTGTTGAAGCGTGTGGAATCTATTGTCGATTTGGGTATCACTTTTGATCCTCAGCTCACCTTTCACAACCATATCAAAAAAGTCGCTGACGTTTCCTTTCGTCGACTTGGATTTGTTTTGAAATATGCAAGATTATTCTCCAATCCTTTGTCTTCTCGCTTGCTTTTCAATTCGCTTGTGAGAAGTAAGCTAGAGTATAATGCGATTGTGTGGAATCCGCATGAAGCAAATTACTCTCTGATGATTGAGAAAGTGCAAAAATCATTTCTTCGTTTCCTATATAGGAAAGAATATGGGTATTACCCATATCTCTACCCCACTCCTTTCCTTTTGGGCATACTTGGGTATAATTCCCTTGAACTTCGGAGAAACTTCTCATTAATTCGTTTCGTTCTCCTGCTCTTACGTGGTAATACGTCATGCCCGTTGTTGCTGGAGCAGTTGGGGCTTTATGTCCCTAATCACTATGTGCGTGGTAGACATCATCATTTGCTGGCTGTACCTCCTGCCCGCACAGTCCTTTTTCGAATGGCTCCTATTCCAAGAGCTATCCGACTTCTTAATGAAATCGTTGCTGCCGAGACTGAATGTGATATTTTCCACCTTAGTGAGCGTAAATTGTCGGAAATTACTCTAACCCATTTATCTGGTAGTCTGCGCTCATCATTGTTTTCATGATTGATTGTGATTTATGAGTGAAATTTTGATTAACTCTCTTCCATTTGGGCCTTACAGGGATGTTTTGTATTTGTAGTTGTTTCTTACATATTTATTGAAACTGGCTGTAGGTGCAAGGCATTCCTTATGCTATATTTTATTTGATATTTTTACTTTATCTGTTATTATTAAATGCTATTTTTTATGTATGTATGGATGTATTTATATTTATGTTTAATTGTTATTTTGTTTTTTTTCTTTTTTGTGTTATATTTTTTGACCATTGTGGCGCTTTAGGAATTCCTGTTATGCCACAATGGTCTGTTTAAAATAAATAAATAAATAAATAAAGTGATTTAATGCCGTCACGCGTAATTGGGTGCCGATACGCGTGACAGTGCCGCCACATGGGCAAATGTATGAAATCATGTGCCAGGCTGTATGTGTTAAACTAAAAAACTAGATAGTTAGTAAGATGTCAAGCACATAAATATATGGTACACACTAAATTTATCAAAATTTTATCTTTGCACGGCTATAAGACAAAATTTATTTAAGTGAGATCTTTCTACGTTTACTAAAATCTTTACAATTATACTAAAATATACAATTTTTTTTATTCAAATCCCACAGTAGAATAAAAAGTTATAAATAAAAAAATCACATAAGTGGCCAACGGCTAAACTGTTTCCATTACAACTATAAATTGTAAAATTTCTGTGGTATATACCTCTTTTAAACGTGATATTAAAAAGAATATATAACTGTAAAAATAAATTTAATTACGCCCACACTGGTCACGTGTTACGACCAACATTAATAAACATTAAATAAGAAGAAGCGCGCAACGAACGGTCGGTAAAGCAGATTTGATTAAACGTCAAACCCAATTTTGAGTTGTCACTTGAAGCAAGCTGACTTCATCCACTGAGGCTTCTGGAAAGCTGATATCACTCATCGTCAACATTATACAGCTTAAAACCCCCAGATTAACATGTAAGACAAACTCATATTAAAAAACAAATTCAAAACGAACCATTTAATTTTTAAGGTTATGTCGTCAATACCGCTTTAATACACCATATAGACTTGATATATAATAACCTTTTGTATCCACCACGCAAATACATATTCATCACCCATTGAAGACTTTTCTGATATACCTCCAGCAAAATGGAGCCGATGACCTTAGGAAGTCCTACACATTCACCACCAGGCAGCCCCAACACGAGTTTCCTGCCACCTTTCTTAATGGGCGAATTCAATCAACCGTCCACACCCAGAACGGGAAGTCTATCCCCGACCAAAGGAAGAACACTGGCATTCGGTAAACATCACCAAACATTCCACACGAAGAAATACTCGCAAATATACATAAACATGTTCAATTTTCAGGAGCTTCACCCCCTATTCGTCCTACGGCACAACCAGCCCAACCCCAATACAGTACGCCGGTTCACGCTAAGCCGACAAGCAACGTGTCGTTCTCGAACAAAGCGAACGGACCTCCGACTCAAGGCTTGTTCGATTCCCTCAGCCAGCCCGAATGGAGCAATAGAAGTGTCCCGGCGACACCGACACCGTTCACGTCGCCTCAACAGGCCAACTTGTATCATCAGGATAACGTGTTGAGTCCAAACGAGAGCTATATGCAGAGTCAGCAAGCACACATCAGCTTTCACCAGTCACCCAATCACGGCAACGAGAGCTTTCATTACAACGGTCACTACGAAGCCGGAGTGAACGGTCAGTTTTCAGATGATTCCAACGAATGTTGGGTAACTGTGTTCGGGTTTCCGCCGAGTGCCGCCAGTATGCTCTTAACTCAATTCTCCAATTGTGGAAATATCGTCGGTGAGTAATTGCTCCAACTGTTTGAACATTCAGTAACAGAATTTGATGGTTTTTAATTGAAATTTGTATAGCAGACAAACATTCAGCTTTATTTACGTATTAAGATAGCAGATTAAAAGTATAACTTTATGTAAAAAAGTAAGGCAGTTTATGGATTATTTGTATTGTATTGAATTCAAATATGTACATGTATTGTTTTCAGAGAAAAAGTTTCCTTCACAAGGCAATTGGGTTTGGTTGAAGTTCATGTCGCGCTCGGAAGCAGGGCGAGCTCTGGCATTGAACGGAAGGGTCTTTTCCGGAGGATTGATGATAGGCGTCTTGCCGTGTTCACAAGCACCAAACCATCTCAATCCACAAGTTAACAAGTGAGTTCCGATTAGCATAATATAAAGGTTAAAATGTTTGAGCATCACTTTTCATACAAAACGCTATATAAATATATCTACCGAGGTACTATGGCTTTCAATATTAGTGAATAATCTGATTTGGATCTAATATATTTGCATAAGGCAACAAATTATTTGGTTAGTTTATAATTCTAAGAGTGGTCAGTAAAAAAATGAAAAATTTATCAGTAATTAATTATAAACTTGATCAGTAACTTATTCTAATTGATCAGTGAAATATAATAAACGATCAGTAAATTATTCATTTTTGTTCAGTAAATAATTATTTTTTTATCAGTAAATAAATCCTTTTTGGTCAGTATTTTATTTAAATACTGATCAAAAAGGATTTTCTATCAGTGAAATTATAATTTTTGACTGTTGGATGATTGCGCGTCGCCCCGCGACTGTCCATTCCCACTCTCCTCATGGTCCACACACCATAATATCCATCCAAACACATCTTACATAATATATATTTTTTTAAGTTTTATTTCATCAATATTTTCACAAAAAAAAAACATATCTTAGCAGCCAACATTTATTTATTTAAGGCTCAGGTTAGGTTAGGTTAAGTTAAGGCTGGCCCTATTAATTTAAGATTAGGTTAGGTTAGGTAAACGTCAACAGACACGCAAGAACTAAGACAGTGAGACTGAACTGAACCTGGACTGAGGGGGTTGAAAATGAAGAGCGAGGAGATACATTATTAAAAGAATGTTGCCAAGTGGCAAAATTCATCAGGGTTTTTTATACTACGAGCCATAATGCGATATGGCAACACTGACGATTTTCTGGCTGTCATAATGAACTGATTCTTTTTAAATGATATTATCGATCACCTTATAACAATCATCGACCGTTTCATTTTATTATCTGATCATTTTGGTTTAATAACTGAGTATATGACAACTGATCACAGCGTACTGATCATTTAGAATACTCACTGATAATTTCCAAATATTTACTGACAATTTAGTTATTTTTGTTGATCAAAAGTTAAATAAATTACTGATCAATACACGCCTTTACATAGCAATATACAGCTTGACCAGTGGCGGCTCGTGAGAATTCATAAAGGGGGGGGGGGGGGGGCTGCAGAGATTAATCGGGCTGTAGTAGCTCATTGACCATACCGGTGATAAAATGCAGACAAAAATAGCATGCATATGTACTATACTGGGAGGTCTGCAGCCCATATGGACGGCAAAAATAGCATCCATTTTTACTATTCTGGCAGGGCTGTAGCCCCGCAGCCCCATATAGACGATCCGCCACTGGGCTTGACCCTTTGAATGCTAAACAACAATATATCGTTGTTTATGAAAATGGCGAATAATTGCTAACAACGATTGTTAACATCATAATGGTCGTATTTGAATACTTACTTATGAGCCGGTACATCATTTATATGAAGCATTTTTATATAAAGAAAATAAAACCGTTTTTTATTATAGAGGTCATGAGCCGTCGCGCAAATAAATGTTTATAACACCCTTTTGAAGATAGATCAATCGCACGCTTGCAATAGCAACCACGAAAGAGAGATAGAGCTACAAGATACCCGCTTTAAATGTATTACACTATATATGGTGTTAATAATAGATCTTAAGTAGCAGTCAAAATATAGGCTTCAAGCTATCTAAAAAAACAAGTAAAATATAAAAAGATATGTACGCTTTGACAGATTGTCAAGTCGGAGAACATATTTTAGCGAGCTTAATATTCGATACATTCTCTCTTTTTAGTTTCAGAGGTGGTGCTAGACATTTGGCAGTGGGACCTTCGAGACTTCAGAATACGTCTGCGGTGAGTCCTGGATCTCCAGCGAACGCCGGAGCGCAGCGTTCATCCGGTGCAATATCTAGAGCTTTAGAATACGTCTTCGGCTGGTAGTGACGATGATATAATAAGAATGGACTCGGTATCAAGATCGGAGCCGTGCATAGCGGAGCCGATTCATAAGATGAAAGTTTATTGTTGACTTTGAACACTGTTGAAATTTTATGTTTTCTATACTCATGATGATTATTGTATGTAATTCGATATCAAATATCTTTTTATTAAATTTTAGAATTAATCACTTTGAATAATTTACAAGTTGATGAGCATGTTAAGCCGAGGCCACAATATGGTGAAAGTGCCAGACCTGATTCCAAAGAAAACAATATAAATTACAATGTGTGTTCGTTGACGGATTGTGTCTAGGAATGGGCCTGTTACTATATTGCAATGGTCTCGTGTTAATTAAACTGAGTTACAAAAAAATCACGTTTCTTACTTACTGGAGCAGAGACTAACTAATCAATCGTTACTAAATTTGACCCACTAAATTCGAATATGACAATGATTTTTGTTTGTTTCTTCTCGTTTATATCTCATATTCACAGACTTTTGGCTTTTGCAGTCTATAACTCAAAATATAGTATTGCTGTGCCAAAAGTGAGGATTGGAATCAATAGTCGGGTGTTTTTTCTATTGATTCTGATTTTTTATTGCTTTAAAATACGTATAATTAATTATCTAGCGAATTTTTGTAGTCAAAACTACACTTTTTTTCCGAGCTATTATACATTTATTGGGCTACAAGGTCGGTTTTTAATCTCAATATTTATTATTTTATTTTTATCTGAACGTACTAATTCGAGCAGTAATGATTTTAAATTACAATATGAAATGTTCTAGGCTGCTCATTGCTCTTGCATCATGCATACAGTCATCAACAACAGCATTTTTTAAAAGTGATAAATTAGCGAAATAAGTTCTGAAGATAATTAATTATAAGTATTTAAAAGCAATACAAAATAGCAATTAATACAAAATAAATCTGACTATTGATTTCAATATTAACTTTTGGCACAGCAATACTAGATTTTGAGTTAAAAGCCAAAAATATGTAAACATTGCACATTTTTTCAATCGCTCATATAAAAAATCATTGTCATATTCGAATTCAGTGGGTCAAATTTAATAGTGATCAATTAGTCTCCACTCTGGTAATTTTGTTTCGTTGCTCAGTGCTATTTTTGTATTTGAATATTCAATTTTTGATATAATTTTTCTTTTATTATTCGCACATGTTATAATTATATTGAACGTTATAAATGTATGGTGAAATGCTTAAAGACGGTACTATTTCGTTTATTGATTACAAAAATATCAGGTTCACAATTATTTGATTACAAAAATTTAACCAAATTCTGATTATTAAATTAAATTTGCTTTCGCACAAAATAAATAATGAACAAAATCAATAATAAACAAAAAATGAAAATATTTTTCTCATACAATTCATCAATAATAATAAACTTATCAACTAATTTGCCTTTTTTTTTTTTTACTTATTTATTTCTTTAATCAACATTTCACTTTTTTCTAATCAAAATAATTACATAGATTGTGATGTCGAAAAGGAAATACATAGAGCGATTCTGGGTAATCTGCAAAGATTTATTTCCCTTCCCGAAGTGATACAACCACGAATAACTTCAATGCCGAATCGGAAACAATAGTCTTCATCGTAATTTCAATGCGAAACATTGAAATTGTTCGAAACAATTAGATTTAGAGTACAAAATTCAGTCTTAGTGTATGTCTACAAAAAAGGCATATTACATTAAACGGTTTATAGTTCAAACCGTGTCCATACATTAGGCATCTTTCCAACATTCTCGGGCCCAATCTTGTTTTCGCATATCATTTTGTTTAACAAGCGAAACGTATCGGTTGCAGTTGTTTGTAAGCAGTAAATTTTGTATATCGAACCAAGTAGTCTGACATCCGATTAGGAAATCGCTAATGTGTGGACATAGTTATGTTTTCACTTCTAATTGATCATTACGGTCAAACGAGACATTAATCAAAAATATACATTACACTATAGATGCGGAGCGTTATTCGGCAATACGACATTAATGATATATATATACGAATAATGCTTCAAATTGAAACAGAAACAAAAACGAATCTAAAGTTTATAGAAAGATTTTAATTCAACTCCCATGTAACATTAAAATACTTATTTTTAAATAAATTAACATAAAATCTGCGGAAGATTTAAGAATACATCACATAACAAGATACAATTTTTTAGTCGCAATAATAATTCCAATTACTAATAATAAAAATGAATTCAAACTGTTTTCTAATAGATTAATTAAGGAGTCATTTACAATAAATACTATTTAATGTGCGTTTAAATAATTCAACGCACACACGAATATTTAAGACTGTCACACTTGCTACGAGTCTGTTTCAAATTATACAACATATCTAATTATAAGAAATGTGCAATTAAAATTATTTCGACTGCTCGATGGTGGCGGAAGTCAGATCTGTCATTTTTGGATATTTTATATTTTTCTTATCGAGCTCCGCCTGACCCCAAAGGATGAGCCTGAGTAAACTAGAGAGCTTTGGACTGGTGAACTCTTGATTTTCCATCCTCAGGATTGCGGCATTCAATTCACTAGCAATCTACAACAGAACAATATATACATCATTCAAAATGCAATGTCAATCATTAAAATACGAAAACCCATTCGAATGAACCACTCACAGTTTGGCTATACTGCGGTTGCAGCAGATCGGAGAATGGACTATTATTTGGATCGGGGAATGCGAGTAGAGCTAGAGATCGTTCCAGTTCGGGTAGAGCGGCCGGACGGGCGGCTGCCGCTTCCGCTAGAGCTGCACGAGCCCACCCGAGGGCGGCTTCGACGCGTCCAGCTTTCACCAATTCCAACAGTTGCAATTGCTGAAACGATAAGACGTCACGCATGAATATCTATCGTAGTGCAGTCGATCGTATCGAGGACTGTCGGTGTACCTGCAGGTGAAAGTATAGGTATCGATCGTTGTCGAGGAGTTCCGGATGCAAGGCGTTGACTAAAGCGGTGGCTTCTTGTATCCTGCCGCTTTGCACCGCTTCTCTGATGAGTATTCTCTGATCCAACGAGCCAGAAAGAGCGGGCTCCGATAAGCCGGCCTCTTGTTGGAACATCAATGCGGCTTCTTTGAAACCTTCTGCAAATGTAAAAGATTTGAAATGGAACTATTTCCAGCTGTTGAAAATTGAAAATTTACGACATTGAAATGAAAATTTACGACGTATCAATGAGAATTTCAGTAACTGATACTAAGTATCATTCCCATAGGACTAACGGTGTTCAAAAAATTCCCAAAATACACAGATTGTCATCTGATCGATTCTAAGTTCGAATCAGTCAAAATCTCAAGTTACATTAAAAATAAATTGAGTATAAAGTTTAATGAAAAAATTTCAGTTGACAATAATAATATATATAGCAGTCGGCGAATCATTACGAAAAATTCATTTGAACATTAAGAGGGCTGGACCCCAGCACCTTGTCCATACAAACGTATTAGACTTCTCACTTCCTCAATTATGACACTAGAGAAACTATTTTTTAATATGCTATGGATAGCCACCATAGGCATGGTTCTATATTTTTGAACTTTGTGGATATCCATAGCATATTAAAAAAATAATTTCTCTAGTGCCTTAATTGAGGAAGGGAAAAGTCTAATACGTTTGTATGAACAAGGCGCTGGGGTCCAGCCCTCTTTAAACAAGAGTAAACTGCCACTTCTGGTTGACAAATGCTTACCAAATTTTATATATAACTTGGTATTAAGCTTAAACTTACAGATGTGAAATTTCAGTTCAATAAACCAAAAGGTTTATTGAAAGAAAAACATAAAAAACCTCGATTCTCTAGAGCAGCGGTTTCCAAACTGGGAGGCGCCAAAACTTTTTAATAAAAAAATAATTTTCATACCATAATATCTACAAATAAATAAAACCTCATATCGTAGCTTAACAGTAAAAATTCAATGCATGAATGCTTATTTTTATTTTTCTTTCATTTTTATATACACATTTAGTCAGCAACCTTTCTCGAAGAAAACCAACATGAAGAGGCACATTTGTGGTCGAACGATAATTTTATTGTTTAACTTGCCTATTCGGTTGAAATTTTTGGAAAATTGAGTGGTTTAAATAAATCAAATGCAGGGATCACAAATACATCCACTGGTTCAAAAATACAAAGTAAAAGCTTTCATTAAAAAGTTGAAGTTATGGAAATCAAATTTACAAAAGAATGAGTTGGATATGTTTTCACTTTCCAAAGATTTCTGGGCCACAGCCAATATTGAAGCAAGTAAAAATCTTTTTATTGACCACTTGGATGGTTTAGTGGTGCATTTTTCCAATTATTTCAAAGACCCTGATTTCTCAAAGTTTTTGTGGATACAGAATCCATTTAACTACAATGAAGAAGACGAATTCGAGCCGACAACCATCGAAAAAGAAAAATTGATAGAATTATCATGCGATAGCTCACTAAAACAAAAGTTTCAAAATGAAACCATAATTAAATTTTGGATGAATCTTTTTGTATTGCAAAGAAATGCAAGTGCTTCTACCATTTATAACGTCTTATTTATGCGAAACGGGCTTTTCGGCACTAGCTGCAATGAAAACCAAATATTGAACCAGGTTAATAGTCTCCACATTGCCCCCAAGATTTAATAAATTTTGTGCCAATAAACAACAACATCCTTCGCATTAAATTTTGATGTGTTAGATGTAGTTTAATTAGTAATTTAATATAAAAATAAATATATGTGTTCGTATAAATTTATGTTATAGCAAAACCTTTTTATTATTCCGTCTATTGAAGTGTTCAGTATTTATTTTTTAAATAAAGGTTTATTGTTCAAAACGTGTCTATATTATTATATCTATTAAAAAATAAAAGGTAGGGAAGTTTGGAAACCGCTGCTCTAGAGTAAAATTACAACTTCCGGTTCAGATGAAAAAAAAAATAATAACAAGTAATTGGACTTGTACAATCATCTCAACTCTTCGAAATCTTCAAATACTGAATTGATTCGTGTGGGTCGGTTTCAATGTGTAAAATAGTGTCTAAATTCAAATGGGACATGGTTGTTATCAACGGCGTCACGACCGTCTCAAACGTCAAAAAAGTGGAATCGAAGAAAGAGAGCGAGTCACGTCGCGAACAAAGAGGGCTAGGTTAGGTTAGGTTAGGTTACCCGTGACCAGATAGTTCATGATGAGCAGGTTCATGTCGGTGCGGGAGACTTGCAGGCTTTCGGAGCGGGTGTACGCGTCTTCTTTGGAAGCTTCCGCTTTGTCGGAGGCCGGGGGCGCTCCCACGCCCCCGGGCGCTACGCCCCCCGATGCAATGATGGCGCCCCCTACCCCGCCCGCGCCCCCACCCACTACCGCCGCCACTCCGAAGCCAGGAGGCTCGTAGCTCATACTGCTGCTCGACATCCACTACCTCGACAGTGAAGACACAGCTGACCAGCGATCGGTAAACTAAACACCTCTCGCTCGCCACTCGTCACGACTGACAACACTGACAGGGCTGGCAACTCCTAAGCAAATTCCCCTTTCCCAATGGAATATTATTCAGCATATTATGTATTGTCTGCATTGAATGGGGAGCCACCGGAACGGTGATTATTGAAGCAGCTCCTCCACCAAACGCTTCAGCTCCTCGAAGAGAACTGATTCAACGAGGTCACTGAGAAAATTTGAGATTTGAGAAAATTCCACCTGAAGTTGGAATTCTCGACAGGGCGGACCCTTTAGGCTCGGAAGCGAAGCTCGGTCGACCCGCTCCTTCGGCTCGGTGATTACTGGTCACAAATTACTCGTCACAAATTCACTAAAATCTCTATAACGGAACATCTGGCAGCCGAAAAGTCCATCATACTAACGATAACTATCATAGTAACGAGAACTTGAGTGCCAAATATTGTGTATTCGCGATGTTCATGGCAAAAACTGTCTTCGTGACCACCCTAATGTGACGAATAGTCCAATTACCGCTCCTTCATATCATTGGTTGTGGCGTTGCTCTTTGACATAATCATTATTAATGAGTATGTCAAATATATCTAAATACAAGTTGTAAATGCGATTTTTTTATAATTTTTCTGGGGGTGCTGCGGCGCCGTAGTTCCTATGCACGAGTCGCGCCTGGTTATAATAATAGAAGTGACTTTAGGCGTGTGGCGGCTAGCTATATCAGAGAGATGTAATAAGAATAGAGGGGCCCTTACGAATAAATAATTGTACGGTACGTCTCTATAAATACGCTACATCACACGGAATACAATCGGATCAATTTACTTATAAAAATGTATCCCATGTTGTTTATTGTGTGTTTTTGAATGTATTGTGCAATTTTTACCGATGCACTCGCCCATCTTACGAGTAATATAAATAAACAGAGAAGTTTTTTATCGGACATACGTTGAGCACCAAGCGTCAAATACGACTAATGCAGTGGGGGCTCGTGATAATTTTTAGTGGCGGGGCTGCACTGAAAAGATGTCTAAAAATGTCACCATAATTATTCTATCATGTCATAACAGGACAAAATAAGCACAATTTTTGGCGTACGACCACTTACATGTGGATTTAAGTATTATTGAAAAAAAAACTAGCAAAATTCACCACCCATTAAAGGGGTGCGTCCAAACGCGATGAAGATTTCGAAAAATACGCTGGTACTCCAGTAAGATTGCTAAAAAAAATTCGTTCTTGCTGGTTTCGCGACGCGGATTAAAAAAAACCCCAAAACCTTTAAAAAACTTAACCCCCTAATTCGTAACGAAAAACATTAACCTGTTGACAATGCATCGATACATTGGTTGTTTCATCTGCCATAACAGCTAGATAAGTTGCTTTTTTATTTCAGCACTTATTTGTTCCCTACACACGTTCAAAATACAATCTAAAAGTTCATTTTGAATAGTTTTTGATGTCCTTTTAAAAACCGAAGAAGTTTGAAAATGTTTTTTTAAAGAATCGTCGAAATTTTGTGAATACTCTAGAAGCCCCCGAAAAACTGCTGGATTTTTTTAATTATCTGTTTCATCGTGTCCCCTCATTGGCATTTCAAATTTACCGCAAAATTTAACGCAATCAATAATTTTAAATAAAACATCCCGATTTTTTTTGACGTTTTCGTTATGCTTATCTATTTCCCGCCGACAAGCTTCCCAAAATCGTGAGATTGCACACATTTTTTAAGTGTTCGACACTTCCCTCGTGTTTTTAAATTTATCGTTTAAATGTTTTAAGTCAATAACTCCTGTTTTCGTCCAAAATGCTTCGCCTGGCGACTCGCCTCCAAACAAAAGACACGGATAACAAAATAACGCGTTTTTTTCTGTACATCTCGTTAACCAATTGTATTTTTTATAAATGTCTGGATTAAATTTTCGCGAGTAACTAAAAGATCTACTAGTTGCAGGCTGTGAAATAATTAAATTGGGCGTGAGGCAGCCTAATGCTTTTATAGTGACTTTTTCGGTAAGTTCTAGTCGCGAAAAGTGCAAATTTTGTAAATATTTTACTGAATTCTTTTGTTCTTCCATTTTTAAAAGAAAAAAAATCTTAATATATTTAAATAAAAATTACGCGAAAAAGTTAAACAGATTTGAAAAAAGTTTGCTGTTATCAAAATGAAAACGACTCACCAAAGATTTGATGAGGGCTCGTACACAACCAATTAAGAGTAACGAAAACGAATAAAGCTGTGATCGTGCGATTCAACTAATCAAATGTAAGATCAAGCGCGCGAAATCTTAAACAAACTGACAGATGAATGTCGTTTAACAGGCGAAGGCTGCCGACTGTCCAGCCCAAAACGGCAAAGTGAGTGAAAGAGAAAGAGCTATCTGCACTTGCAAATAGCTCTTTCTCTTTCTCGTTCCGAAACTCCGGGCTGCGCAGCGTTCAGCGCGGCGCTGTAACACTTTACAGCCAGTACAGCAACATTTTAATTCATCTGTCACCATACAAGTTAGTGGGGTCTTCGAAACGGTCAACATTACTTACAATATCACCCTTTTGGATATGGGTGATATTGTAAGTAATATTTACTCTGTCGAAGGCCCCAATAGTTCGTCCATCCAACTAATAAAAAAAATATCATTAATAAATAAAATATTAAATGTATTATTAAACATATATCTTTAAAAATTTATAGGAGGGGCTGCAGCTCGGCAGCCCATTAGGACGAGCCGCCACTGGACTAATGCTAAAATTATTTAAGTTTATCGCAAGAACTTTAGTATTGCCGTGCCCTGAATTAACTCGACTTTTACCTGATGAAATACTCCGACATATACTGCCTGGTTCACATATAATTTCGGACAGTTGGACAGCGTACGGAAATATTCCGAATTCCGGTAAAAGTGGTTATAATCTCTTGGATCCAAATAATAGTGAAATACATACCCAAAATGCGGAAAATATGTGGATGCGTGTGAAAAGAAAGATGAAGCGTCAATTAGGTACAACGCGTGCCTGTTTTGATTCATATTTAGATGAATTTGTATTGAACCACGAATGAATGCGTGTATATTCCATTCGCAATATGTGGAATATTTCCGTACACTGCCGAACCGTCCGAAATTAAATGCGAACCAGGCAGTATTATTATTTTATCGAGGTAAGCCAGTTATCAATAGAATTTTTGTTATTAATCCACAAGAATAGTCGAAATATGATTTTTCTAAGTGGAATTTTATTTAATTCTCATATAAAGATAATTTAATATATTATCCCTATTAATTCAATTCGGATTCGTGTAAATACGAGTAAACACTAGTAAGAGCTTTTTATTCGAAATTTTACCGATTTAAAGTTCACCACACATCCAATTATCCCTTTTAAACGAAATCAAAAAATAGTGTGGCCAGAACACTACCCTAATAAACATGTTTCAATAGAAAATACTCAATATAATACAGTATTAACAGTGGGAAAAAATCCCAAGAGAAAATACGTAATTATGACTTTTGATTTGAACAGGACGACTACTTAGAGAGATTTGAAAGCTGAAAAGTACTACGAATGAAAGATAAAATACCCGACTGTAGATTCCAATATTCATTTTGAACAGGAAATTGACAGATTTTGGGAAATCGACCAAACAACACCAAGATATAGAAAAATCGCGCGATTTAAAAAACACATATATCTCCGAATCTCGAGCCAATCAAAACTTTTTATTACCAGATTCGTATTCACTGGGCATTGATCTATAAGAAAAGTTGTCTCTGAAACATTTTTCGTGTCGAACAGTGTTATTTATAAGTATGGTGCGCTCTCGAACGGTGGCATTCGGATCCTGGCCTCCACCTGACGAGCAGCTAATGAAGACTTGGAACCTGCCTGCGTGTTTTCTTGTACCTCGACCTGACTCCACTTACCTCTGAATACTCTTCAATAAATTATTTATTTATTTATTTGGAAAATTTACAGTTTATTAAGTTACATAGATTGATAGTAAAAAAACATAATTATGTTAAGTAAACCATTAATAATTTTCACATATAGGTAAAAAAAGAAAAGCTCAAACATTTAAAATAAGAAACAAAAATGATAATAGAGTAAGATAGTTAGAGAAAACAAAAAGAAAAAAATAGAAATAACAGTATAATAAAAATATCAAAATAATAAGAATAATAATATGATAAAAATTATGAAATAATAAAAATAATATAATATATAACAAAAAACAAAATAAATACATCAAAATAAAAATTCATAATCACAATCGTAAATTTTCAATAAAATTAATCATCGAAAAACAAATTTGCAATAATCACTCTAGCTTGTATAGCATTAATATTAAATAAGTAAAACATAGAAATTGTTAAAATTAGTGTGTTGACGGTGGAACTTGCACGCCAGATGAATGAGCTTCTTCCATAATTAGAAAAAGTATTAGCTATGTAAAGGAGCTGATTACATCTAGTCATTCTATTTGGCACACGCAATGATAGTCTGCTCAATAATTGAGGACAGTCGATCGAGCCGTTAAGGATGTTCAAAATTGTTGAGATGTCAGCTATCTCCCTTCTTTTGACAAGTGGAAGTAGATGCTGACACCTACAAGCATCTTCATAGGAAGTATAGGATAATCCAAAACGGCTACTGATGTACCTCAAGAATCTCTTCTGAATGCGCTCCAATCTGTCTCTTGCACCAGAGTACTCTGGGTTCCAAACTTGGAATGCAAACTCAACAATACTTCTTACGTATGCACAATATAGTATTTTGTATGATTTAATAGAAGTAAAGCATTTGGAGGACCGGAATAAATTATATAAATTATCTTGCCTTTTTTCCTGTCAAACCCCCCCCCCCCCCCCCTTATCCTTAAACAATCATGGCTACGCCACTGACTCCAGGTCAAGGCAATCGCTTCGTTCATCTTTGTCTTTTGAGGGCCGGTCTCGGTTTCTCTTTATTTACGTCTAGAGCAGGCAAATAAAAAAAGTGAAGTGAAGATGGTCGTAATGTGCGGTGTTCTGTGAGCTGTGCCATGTGTCAAAAGCGAGGGGCGTGGGAGTGGAAGGGGGCGCGTATCGGTCGTCAGTCGTCAGTCGTCGCTGGGCAGCGATGTCGGTTGGCGGTGTGGGTGGGGGTGGGGGTGGGGGAGTGGGGGGCCGCGAGCTGATGACGGTGGTGTCGCTGTGCGCGGTGTGGTACGCCACGTCGTGCGGCAACAACGTGGTGGGCAAGGTGCTGCTGAGCCAGCTGCCGTTCCCGCTGACGGTGACCCTGGCGCAGCTGGCGTCCATCGCCGTGTATTCGGGGCCCGCGATGAGGGCGGCGGGCCGACAGCCTCGGCCGCCGCCCCCGGAGCGCGCGCCCCGCCTGGCCGTGCTCGTGCCGCTCGCCCTCGGCAAGTTCCTCAGCTCCGTCCTCTCGCACGTCTCCATCTGGAAGGTGCCGGTCTCCTTCGTCCACACAGGTCTCACTCTTTACTTTTCCACACACAAATTATACTTTGGGTTGCCAAGACGTGTCATTGACAAAAAAAGTTATTTAAAAACATACCTCTTCTACAATTATTATTTTTAATAAAAACAATAATTTTATTTTACTACCGCCATCTATGTTTAAAACTAATAAACAAACGATGTATAAACGTCAACGACTATCTCGCCGGGCAGATATCAAACGCGTCTTAGACGATATTTTTGCACCATCGTAATGGCGGAGGATCCATTTACTTATGTATATTGATGACCAAAATGTGCAATATGGCAAAATATGAAAACGATCGGATAATGGTGCGTACGCACCAAGCCAACGAACGGCCCACAGGCCAACTTTTAAAACCATAAAAAATAATAATTCTTTGATTTTTTTTCGATCTTAGTGCGTATCTTCGTAAGTCAAAACTTCTTAAGTCGAGGATTACCTGTATGTGATTGTTGATGATCTAATTTTAGGTCAATCTCGAAAATTTATTTAAATTGTGCATGTTCTGTTTTAACTTTCAATATTTAATTTTAATATAATGATTATAATTTTATTTTGATACTTGAATTCAATTTTAATATAATAATAATAGTTTTAATTTGATATTTAATTTCAATTTTAAAATTTAATTTTTATTTCGATATTTTGTACGCTACTGCTGGTTAAAAAGTTGGCCCAAAATCGTCGTTGGTTTAGTCCGTAAGCACCATAATGGTGCGTACGCACCAAGCCAACGAATGGCCCACAGGCCAACTTTTAAAACCAGTAGCGTACAAAATATCGAAATAAAAATTAAATTTAAAAATTGAAATTAAATATCAAAATTAAAACTATTATTATTATATTAAACTTAAATTCAAATATCAAAATAAAATTATAATCATTATATTCAAATTAAAATTAAATATTGGAAGTTAAAACAGAACATGCCCAATTTAAATAAATTTTCGAGATTGACCTAAAATTGGATCATCAACAATCACATACAGGTAATCCTCGACTTTTGTTTGTCGAAGATGTTTTGACTTACGAAGATACGCACTAAGATCGAAAAAAAAATCAAAGAATTATTATTTTTACTTCCCCGTAATGCGCAGTTACTGAGAATATATCATGTATTAGTATGGGTGATCCAACGATTTTTGCTAACCTAACTATTGAGTCATGCAGTCGCCTGTTGGCCTTACCTATGTGCGCGAGAATTGAGACCGCATATTAAAGCAAAAACGTGAAGGTAGATCGCATACTAAAGAAGATATGTGAATGTAGACCGCATACTAAAGTGGCACCCAATTTTCATTATAATTGTGCGGGTTATTATTAAAGTGAAATAAGTCATTAACCAAAAATACCAGTATTTTTCAAGGTAATCGAAAAAATTCCACCATTACAAGAAAGATTATATCTATAAGGCTAAGAATCATAATGTATACATATATTTGTATGTAGTATCAAAATAATTGTGAAGCAAATTTACGAAATATTATATGAGTTATTCCACTTTCATAATAACCGGAAAATACATATGTATTTATGTAGTTAGGAACTTGAAAAGTAATTTAAGAAAATTAATTGAAGAATTTAATCATCTTCTTTGTCACACAATTTCATCATCTCTGTTGCTATATTTATCTACACTGCTAATTTGGTGCAAAAGTTATTTATTTTCTTTTATTTCTTTATAAAGTTCTAAACATGATATATTTTTGTATTTATATACATATACTACGCTTATTTATTTATTTGGTCCACTGTCCTTTATCTTCTTATAGTTGGTCCATAGTTCTCCAGTATAGAGGCTAGTACAATCACCCCGTGGAGTGTTTTCGGTAAAATTTTATCCTTGCTTGACAGTGATCGATGACGGTGTATCCCATATTTGAAGAAATGTAGGAGAACCCCCCCACAGCAAGGAGCCAAGCATACGACGTGCCGTTCTTCCCTGTGTGATTTCGCTCTTATTCTATTCGGGTAGAATCGTTCTAGCGTGACTGAAAATGCGTAAAATTCGCTCCACTGACCGATTAATTGGTGATAAAATATATGTATGTATATATTTTATAGTTGAATTTAATAAGATTATAAGAAATAATTCGATAAATTCAAAACCTAGGTATATATATAAACATTTTTTTTCTAAAAGAGACAATTGGCATCTATAGTCAATATGCTTTATAAGTGAACGTGTGTTTTCAGTTTTAGTAATCTATTAGTGAAGAAATAATATATGTATATGATAGATAATGAGAGCCTGCAATACAAATTTTGTAAGATATAGTGTGAAAATGATGAAGTTTTAGGCGTTTAAACAATTCAAATTTGACAAAACGAGTGGGGGGCGAAAAGTCAAATAAACAAAGCTACTGGCTTTTGGCAGTGGGTGAGCTGTCACTATTTCCTATTTTTTTTTTAATTCTTAAACGTGTTTATTACGATTATATTTCATCATTGGCTTAGGTTAAGCTTCTGCTTAACACCGAGAGGCGCTGGGGTTCGATCCCATGAGCTGACCTCAATAGGAAAATAATTTTTCTGAGTACATCTGTAGTGCTGCTGGTTAGACTTGGATATTGTGACTCCAGGTCGATCGTTTCCTATCAGAGTTTGCCAATTTGTGGCGGCTCGTGGATAAGATATCTGGGGGTGCTGCGGTTGATTAAAAATAAAAAAAAATGTTTATTTGGATTATATTTTACTATTAACATCAATATTACCAAAATTAAACATTATATGTATTTTATTTCATTATAAAATTGATTTTTCTGTCTTTTTTCCTTGAAAAAAGATCTATCACCTTTTTGTTAAATTTTTTACTATTCATAGTCATTTTTTTTCAATTGACAGCATAGACAAAGCCGTCAATCTTTCCTGAACCATTGTGTTTCTTATACTCGTATATGTACAATGTCTTTATTCTATTTATTGATGAAAAACACCGTTCTGGCTCAGAGGTAGTTGAAGTTGTAAGCAGAATTTGAATAAGTTTTGCTATTTCCACACGAACTTTGCATAAATTGATTGCAAAAATAAGTTTTAAAAATATTAATAAATCGTTAATAGTATGCTTTTCTTTCCTTGAGTAAAACACTTCTAATTCAGTTTGAAGTTTTTCTTTATCTAGCATTGGATATTATTCAACGGTTAGTAGTATATCTTTCATTGGCATTTTCTTTCAGTACTTTTCAAAATTTTCTTTATTAAATAATTTCACAGCTTTTAATTGATTAGAAAAAGTATATCTTTGTTTTATATCCTTAATAATAACATCGCACATATTTTTGGCTTCTATAATATGTGCGATAATATATGCATCACATATTTTTGGCTTCTATTTTTTCTCGTATTTGTATAATGACATTAGTAAAACTTTTTAAGTTTTCTTTAATTGAAAATGCATCGATATTACTAGATTGCATTTGGTTATAAATAATTTCTACATGCGGCATTAACTTGTGAAAAAGTTGTGACTAAAATAAAAAATTGTGTTTAGTAAATTGGTAGAATCTGTTATTGTTTTATAAGTATTTTCGGAAGAATATTTAAGTTCTTGAAAACATTGGCTCAGCTTCTCTTGATTTTTATACCATCTTAAATACTTAGAGTGACGTGTAGAAAGATAGAAAGTGTAAGAGGTGTAGAAAGAAAGACAAAAGGTGCAGAAGAAATGACGAAAAGTGAGGAGCGTGTCGAGCTCACACGAACGCAACAAAAAATGTGTATAGCACTGTTGGGAGTGCAGTACGGACCAAGCTTCTAGCTGCCCCCGCGCCCCTCCTTCGCCCACTCGAGCAATTCCATCGAAAACCGTACTGCACAAAATCATAAACGATGCCTCACTTTCTGATATTAGTACCGCGATGTATGATCATTATTGGATGTATCGGTGTGCGGGCGAGCTTAATACACGCTTAAATAGTATTGATATTTTCATATAATATACATACATTTATGTATATAATAATATTAAATTTTTCTGACGAGCCGCCACTGTATATATGTAAAAAAAGTAAATAAAATAAAATAAAAAATAAATTGAAATCTCCATCGGCGGCCAAACCTTGCAAAGTTTCAAAGCGATCGGAAGAGTGTAAGAAATTTGTCAGACTAATTGAAACTAATAAAAACGTTGCAATAATAATAATAATTAACGTTTTCACAATAATATTTTAATTTTTGCGTTAAACTATGTATATTTATTTAAATAATACGAAAACTTTCAATTTAACAAATGTAACCACACAGTTATGTAATCCATGTCAAATTTAATTTCATTTACCGGTATAAACCGATAAACCGGCAGTGGGAGAAACTATTTACCGTACACCGATTAATGAAATTGTAAATGCAAACTTTTCATTCATAAAACTTTCGCTTCGTCATTACGCTGATTATATCAGTATTTATTTATTTAATAAACAAACAATAAAATCATTCTAAAAGCAAGGTAGGTATATACAATGTATGTAGGTCAAACTTTCATCAGAATAAAATCATATAATACAACAATATAAAGCGCGATGCATCATGACGCGACAAGAAAATGCATCCCAAGACACTATTTAGAGGTCATTTTCACACAAAAGCATGTTTATAGACGGATGTGTTCACATTACTGAGATAATCAAATGCAACAAAGGCAGGATTTGTACCGAAATCTTGCCACGTCGCGTCGCGTCGCTCCAATATGCACGCAGCCTACACACACACACACACATACACACAAGTATGCAAATTACAAAATTGTCCCACATTACGTTTTTCCAATTGTTGGTAGATATTCTTCAAATTGAACGCACGATTGACTTTTTGATTTCGAAATCGTGTTTGAATTTATCTCCATACAACCCGTTATTTCGCGTTAATTGCTATCTACTGTCTATTATTCATTATATATGTGTATTTTACACGTGACACGAATAAAAGTGGATCGTATGGAGATTATTACGTGGCCAATACGTATATTATATCAATGTGTTGCAAAATTTGCTCAAAAAATTGCAAACTTACGCCGATTTCAAAACTGTGAATTGATTCGATAAAATGTAGTCTCACTGAAATAATCCGCATACTATTTTTATTGATGCCTTTACATATTTAAATTTATGTGTTTTTTTTTACATTTTTAATTTATTTTTTTTAAGTTTTGCTAATTTTCTAGTAGTTAAGGTCTGACCGCACTATACGGCCGTCGACTGCTGCAGCACGTCACGACACGGCAAAGTTGATACAAAAGGCAACTCTGTCGCGTGACGCGTAGTGCGTTATATCTCATACAATTTCATACAAACAATATTTGGCCGCACGCTGCCGTTCGTGTCGCAGACGCATAGTGCGGTCAGACCTTTATTCCGTTTTTTTTTGCCTCATAGAAAGAAAAGTAGAAATATTAATTTAGAAACGCTATCTTAAAAAAGATTTCTTTAATTTGGGCTGGTGTCACCATGCTATCAATTTATAAAGGGATAAAAGAACAAAAAAAATACGAATCCGGATCCGGAGATGAAAAAGTAATCGGGTTCCGGAACTGAAACAGGGATCCGGATCCGAGACTGAAAAATGAATCCGGATATGAACTGATTAAAGAATCCAGAACTGGAACTATCAAAATCGAAAACGGAATCAAAATCGATATCGATATAGTCGTCATAGAAAATTACCACCCAAACTTTACATACATGTATATATGTATATGTATATGTCACAGTGAAAATATATTTTCATTTAAGATTATATTGTTAGGGTTGGTATTATTTAAGGGCTAGGATAGGTTAGGATAAGTAATGGTTGGCCCTATTCATTTAAGATTTGGTTGTTAGGGTTAAATTGATGAGTTAAACGTTGTAAATTCATTGTTTGATACATTTTCACTGCTTGAATTGGTGAAAATACATATATTTTCACTTGAAATATGCTTTCACTGTAACATATACATTAAACCAGTGCTTCCCAATTACTTTCATGTCACGACCCCCTAATTCTGAAAGAATTAATTCCCGGCCTTTAAATTTTTTTTTTCTAGTTAAAAGGTTTATTTGGCAGTAATTATTACAATTATAATACACATATTTATATTCAGCACAAAATTATAGGAACTTGCTTAAAAAAGTTTTTTTTAAATAAAAACTATGCACACATGAAACAATTTAATGCGATAGATGAGGTCGCATGTTTTTACATAACAAATCGATATCGGGTTCAATGTCAGAAATGCTAACTCGCCTCGCAAAGCATCTTCCAAAGTCTCCGTGGAAAGGCATGACTTTTGCTTATTTTTTAATATAAGAAATGACGAAAATGCTGTTTCTCATAGGTACGTAGTCGCGAAAGGAATAAGAGTTACCAGGGCTTCTTTTCCTATAGCAGGATATTCTTGTTGTCGCCTTAACCAAACTTCTGAAATACTTTTTTCATTAAATTCCACTTCAAGCAAATTACCTGATCTGATATCGATCAACTCTTCTTGAGCCGTCGACGTAATATGATTATAAATTAAGGACTTGGCAAATGGTGTTCTTATCCAATTGTTCCTTTCATCGTCATTCAAGTTTGGAAAATATTTTTTGACAAATAGTATCGATTCGGCCATGTGATCAAGTATAACATTTTTCACTGAAGTCGACAGTGATATTTCATTATTCGTGAGAAAATCATTCAAACACGAAAACATCTCCGTGCATCCTTGACTAATACCCTTTGACCACAAAGAAAGCTTTTGTTGGAAAGTTTTCATATAATGTGTTATTATTTAACAGACTTAAATATATACATTCCCTAAATATGTAATGTGGAAAAATATTCATAAATGAATATTTTTACTTTCTACTGAATATTTTCGCGGCCCCCGCGAGAAATCCTACGGCCCCCAGGGGGTCGTGACCCCCCAATTTGGGAAGCACTGCATTAAACCTATAATAGCGTCCGTTTCGTCCATCTTGCTCCGAGGTACCGAACGAATGATTGACATAATTTACTGCGTAGTGTAGCATCGCTGTCGTTCAAGTGCGGTTTACCTAATATTGTCGCTCACTGTTGTGAAGTGTCGGATCGTTCGTTTGACGCATAGTGCAGTCAGACCTTAAGGGTGATTCCCATATTAAAAAAAAATGTAGGAGAAACTGCGCTTTTATGTACCCTTTGATTGTGCAAATTGTGTCAACAATCATCGAATGCAGACAATCTTCATCGTCAGTCACAATTTGTGACTGTAATGGGAAGGATAGGCCAATTTAATATGGCATGTCTCGCCAATCTCATGAGACTATGTATATAATATGTAGAGGTAATTGAATTCTAACGAAGTTTTTCAATTTATATTCCATTATACTAGGAAAAATGTATTATATATGAACTGGCGACATTTCAGCGTAAAAATTGCAAGTGCAGTCAAACTTAAGTCGAAATTAATTCTCTTCCGTGTTTACACGAGTCTTTGATTTACAGTCTGAATACAAAATGAGATGAATACGACGATATGTTATGTACTTTGTATAATTTTCGAATTGTTCCGTGCCGACTTGAGTTTGTTTCGCAAATTGATGTTTGCCCGTTCAATATTTGATCAAGTGTCGTCGCCATTAATCCATCATCCATGTTATTATCGAATGCGCATTAATTGTGTCAACTTTCGAAAGAAAGAAGCTGAAATCTGCTTTCAGTCATTTAATTTATTGTGTTTTAACTAATTAATCATGAGAATAAAAAAAAATCGAGATTGAAAGTTGCTCGTTTGTTGTGCAATTTGCAAACGCCAATTTTAATGCATTCGATTTTGTATAGTAACTAGGTCGATCGCATTAAACGGACTAAGAAAATGTTGAAAACGAAATGGGAATTGGTTGCCAATATTGATGATTTCAACAATGATATTAGATACATTGACTAACGATCGACCTGCAGGCACATATATCCAAGGTCTGATCAGCAACACCGGGCCAGGGAATGAACTGATTACCCCTCAGTTGAAAGCATTATACGCTTACCACTGAGTCATGTTGCTGCTTAGCTTTGATAAGCCTGTTTTTTTTTTACTTTCAACTTGCATCGTATGATAACGATATAGATTCTGAATTGTTTAACTTATAATGTTCACGCATATTATAGATATGTAAGTCATAACTCATAAAGACATGTAAGTCATTACGTATGTATGTATGTCCAATGACTTGACTAATATTGGCACAGCAGTTGAAAATGATAATGAACATGTAACTTCGGCAGATCTCATTACATTTCCAACTTGACATCTCCACTTGCATCGAATGTTACCAACTTCAAATTGCGACGAACTTTTTTGTAAGTCTCTAAAATATATGTAAAAAATACATTGACTTGACTGATAATGATATTGTAAGTGAAAGTGACAAGTGAACTTTCACTTTCAACTAAACATTTCCACCTGCATCGCAAGTCAACAACTTAAAATTGCGACGAACATTTAAGTCTCGAAAATATATGTAAAAAATATATTGACTTGACTGATATTGATATTGCGGGAGAAAGTGACAAGTAAACTTTCACTTTCAACTTTACATTTCCACTTGCATCGCAAGTCAACAACTTAAAATTGCGCTGAACTTTTATCTAAGTCGCGAAAGTATATGTAAAAATACATTAACTTGATTGATATTGGTATTGCAGGTGAAATTTACAAGTGAACGTTTCCACTTGCATCTCAAGTCAACAAAATTAAAGTTGCGACGAACTTTTATGTAAGTCGCGAAAGTATTGTCAAAATAAATTGATTTTACTGATATTGATATTGCGGGTGAAACTGATAAGTGAACTTTCACTTTCAACTTTACATTTCTACTTGCATCGCATTTTAAAAACTATAAATCGTGACGAACGTTTACGTAAGTCTTGAAAGTTTATGTAAAAAATACATTGACTTGACTGATATTGCGAGTGAAAGTAAACTTTAACTTTCCACTTATGTATTTCCACGTATGTAAAAAGGTTCGGTGATTACTGGTCACAAAGTCACTAAAATCTCTATAACGGAACATCTGGCAGTCGAAAAGTCCATCATACTAACGATAACTATCATAGTAACGAGAACTTGAGTGCCAAATATTGTGTATTCGCGATTTTCATGGCAAAAATTGTCTTTGTGACCACCCCAATGTGACGAATAGTCCAATTACCATGTAAAAAAAAATTATGAGCGTTCATACAATCATATGTAAGTCATACACAAGTATATGGGTACGATTTAACTGTACATTAAAAAAAATACTTAGCATCTTAAAAAAAATGTTTGTGCTTAAACAATCTCGTATTGTGCATTGAATAAAATATTTTGGCATTATAAAGTGACCATTAAAAAATATGAAACGATCATTCGAAAAAATAGATTTTAGCATTAGAATGGATACAAAATAAATAAAACCAACCCTAACTTAACCTAACCTAACCTAACCAAACCATAAATAAATAAAACCTAACCAAACGTTGGTTCGTATTTTGGTATTCACGACGTTGCCGATACAGTTCACCTGTCATTTTAATGCACATTCATCCACTTTTTAAGTAGAAAATATTTTTTCAATGATCAAAGCAAACTTTATGTACAGAAACTTTTTTTAAATGGACATTTATTTTATAAAATGGACGTTTAAATTTTTCCCAAAGTATATGTAAAAGAATACATTGACTGGACTGATACTTACACTGCAAGTGAAAGTGACAAGTGAACATGTATCTTTAGTAGGTCCACTTTCACCTTCAACATGACATGTGCACTTATAAATAAAAAATAAATAGTTATACGGAGAAAAAATGTCTTCTATGTATGTAAAGTAATCATAGCGTTGCAAATGTGAAATGCGAATTCTCGACATTCGCACTCACAGTTTTAGAATCGGCGACGTGGAACTATTACAAGCATCGCATTCCTTTCACTTGTCCAAATGCATGTGTTCTCGTATATGATATGTACTTTTCAACAACGGCACAACATTGAACACATGCACATCGAAAAGTTCATGTGCCCAACACGTGTGCTTGTGATTTTGCATAAAATATAATACAATATTATGTTCATGACTAGGGTTGGCCATGGTCCAAATTCCCATACGATTCGTACTTGATCTTGGATCTTTTGGCATTCGTTTTGAGTACAGTCTTGTCGTTTTCTACTCGTTATTTTTTACGCATTAAGTCTTCGTGATTTTTTACATACAATTATAGTCGTCATATTTTTCTTGTGCGTGCGGTTCAATTTTTGCCGCCTTTTCTAAAAAAAATTCTGGTTCTAACAAAAAATTACTTAATAAGAAGAGGCTAAAAAACGATCGTTAAACGTCAGGAAGAACTTCGAGGGAGTATTTTCAAACGTGTCTAATATTTTTTCACCATCGTAATGGTGGATGTCACTTCCACTTACATTGATGACCAAACCGAGCAAAATGGCAAAGTATGAAAACGATCGGATAAGAGCCAAAATTTTTCTTGATCAGTAATCGTAAGCGAAGGTAAGAAGAGATTAGTAAGAAATGATAATAACACTGAGCAACAAAAAATCACCTGTTACCAGAGCGGAGGCTAATCAATCTTTACTAAGTTTGACCCACTGAATTCGAATATGATAATGATTTTTGTTGGTTCGCTCTCGTTTACGAGATATGAACGTTTAAAAAATGCGCAATTTTTACAGTTTTTTGCCCTTTGCGGCTCTCACTCAAAATCTAGTATTGCTGTGTTCAAAATGAGTATTGGAATCAATAATCAGATGTTTTTCCTATTGATTGTAACATTTCATTGCTTTGAAATACTTATAATTAATTATCTAGCAATTTTTAAAAGTCAAAAATATTTTTTATGCGATTATGCGTTTATTTCACCACGTTTATAAGGATTGGTTTTTTATCCCAATTTTTTTTTTCTTTCTAAACGTACTAACTCGAGCTGTAATTGCGTTAGAAAGGCTTTCGTTGGTGCCCGTGTGCGTACACATTTCTGACGCAGATAGCGTTGGTGCAAGCGAGATGGCAAGTAGTCTGACCGCTTACATGTGTAAACAAATTCGCCAGCTTTTACCAATGCAAATTCGCCTTTACTAAATATTTTGCAACGAAAACAGAACAATCGATCCAATTCGGATGAATACATAAGCCATGTTCTATCCACTAATTCACCATTTGCTGTTCTTAGTTGGAGATATATTTTGTTAAAAGACCGCCCTACAGTGTCAAGCCAAGCACTGCTTACACAGGCCACGCTTTGGCCCTGATTATAGTACTCGGCGTCACCCAGGATGGAATTTTTCGAATAAACATTTCACTAAAATTTGCATTTGTTTTATTTTCCAGTCAAGGCCACTATGCCTCTCTTCACTGTAATCCTATCAAGATTGATCATGGGAGAGAAGCAGACGACCAAAGTGTACCTGAGCCTCGTACCCATCATCACTGGAGTCACCATTGCGACTATGACGGAGCTATCGTACGATGGCATCGGAATGATGTGCGCTCTAGTATCAACTGCAGGCTTTTCTCTACAGCATATATATTCAAAAAAGGTATAGTTTTATTGTAAATAATGTTTAAAAATATAAGGCTTTGTATTAAATGTGTTTTTTATAATGCTTTAGGTTCTCGTTGACACGGGTATTCATCATCTACGATTGTTGCACATATTGGGAAGGATGGCGTTCTTCCTTTTTATTCCCGTCTGGTTGATATTTGACTTCTCGAGGGTTATTAAAGATGAGAATTTGGTATGTATATATATTTTTTTTATCTTATCTCAAATGAAAGCACGCTGATTATATTGTTGCGTAGGGGTGGGTGGAGGATCCAAGTAAAAGGCAAACAGTCGTATCACAGCATTTATTGATGATTAAGGAGATACACGCACTGTCAGTGCTAAGTCCAGAATGACCTGATATCGCCTTATAAGGGATAGATCTCTCAGGACATCTTCGACGTCTAATTTGTTTACCTATTGTTATGGTCACGTACGGATATTTCTTCCCACGACACGGTACAGGTCAATTCTGCGAAAGGACTAATACCAGCCAACTCGGTCGCCATTGTTTAGCCTACATGCACTTAGCTTATCGCTAATCCTTAAAACCACTTACACCAGTCACACGGTCTCTCAGGACGCTACCCGGCCTAATCCGATCGCAATTACTCGGCGGCTTTTTTTAGTATACGTAACAATATTATACTAGTGTTGTGTACGTTGATTTCAACGGGTGGTTTCTGAAAGGAATTGATACACGAATTAAAATGAACTTCTGTTTTTACCAAACTTTTTTAGTGGCATCTCTGGTCTTTCTGTTGACTTGTCAGTACTGTTGAGAGAATCTTTTTTAGCAACCTTTATTTATCCAAGATTAGATCGCAATCATAACGTCTTGACCAAATTCTTCCAGATGACTGTCTTGCATTATTTTTTTATGTTAAATGTTAAAATGTTTATATTACAATGGTGATTCGATACGCTTGTAATGGACAAATACGTCAGACTAAACTGTCATTTTGACACTACGAATCGGTCGATCTTTTCGTTTTGTTTTCAAATCGTTGACATGGGAAGTTTTTGGTTAAAGTATGCACATTATTTAAAACTCATTTACTTATTCTGGGTTTGCTTACGATTTTATGATTAACTAGTGTTGTGTCCCTTGTTTTCAACGGGTGAATTGATACACGAATAAAATTATATGTTATATATAAATATAATGTAGGGTAATTTATAGGCGCGCGCGCGCACGTATTATATTAATTGTAAAAAGTTGAGTGCGCGCATTACACCTTCACCGATCCAACCCGTTCAAAATGATGAATGAATAGGTGTGTTTTTGTGGATGTGTGTATTTTATTTTACAATAGATATATACTAGGAAGGCTTGACAAGAAGACCCCAAATGCGCCTTCCTGGACAATTAATTACAAACAATGCAGTATTTTTATTACATAAATCACTGTACATACTTCGAAAAGCTGAAGAACATGAGATTAACAATTAATTAAATAAATTAAAGAATTAATCCATTGAGACATCTATGGATTTAGATTTTTGTACATAATTTTTACAAATTATACACACAATAAATACAGAAGATTTGTGACAACAGGAAAGATGATTTTTAGTCAATTTTTCGAACAATGATTAGATAAAATCGGCAAACTCTGATAAGAATCCCCCAAAACTAACCAGCAGTATGGCGGATCGAACCCACTGATCACTTGGTGGTAAACATACACGCTACCTTTAAGCCATACTGCTGGCTACTACATGCCAGTCGTTGCTCGGCCTGCCATCACATGATGCTCCACACCCCCCACTTCCCCGATACCACGCTTCCCCCGTCTCCTCGAACACTTTACTCTGATTGAGAGTGTCTCCACGGTCCGGCACATACCCACATCGCATTCGTTTTTATATACGTTGTATAGATCCTGACAGATGAGGCTGTTCAGGACCACGGTTGGGGTGAAGACCAAACACGTTCGTTTTCAGTCATGTTGTTTATTACAATGATACATGCGGTGGTTTGACGACCGACCACTCTGAGTACAGGTCTAACTGCAACTGGCGGTTACATTTCTGACCCTTTCATCCCTCACCCCACAATCAGTCATAACATACTCTTTCTCAGCCATAGTCCAGACATCAACCCTACATATGTATATATATATTATTATTATATCATACCGAGTGGTTTGGAATAATGTGTTTTTTTTTTTTATTGTTTCAGGGTTCGCCGAAAATTATAGCTTTGCTATTCGCTGACGGTTTTCTATGTTGGATTCAAAACATAGTAGCGTTTAGCGTGATATCGATGGTGACACCGTTGACGTACGCTATCGCAAATGCTTCCAAGAGGATATTCGTCATAGGGGTATCGCTTTGCATTTTGGGAAATCCCGTCACGTCCGTGAACATGATGGGCATGCTGATGGCCATATTTGGAGTATTTTGCTACAATAAGGTAATTTTAATCTTTGCAGATAAGCATCTCTCATACATATGTGCATACCTATCCTCGTCATACCTTTCAACTCTTCTCGTAATGTGGTGTTTGTGTTTTCAGGCGAAGTACGATCAGCGGCAGGAGGAGAAGCGGACTCCGATGCTGCCGTTGGTTCAGAAAAACAACGAGCATACCCTGATGAGGAGTTTCAACATGCAGAAGTCGGACTATAGCAACGGTGCGCTGCAGAACGGCTACCATCTGTTGACGCCGACGGAGAACGCGTCTCCGCATATACCACCAGACGTCACCAGAAACCATAGCAAATTGTTATTCGTATGAATGCTGTGTAGTCATTTTTGTATAGTACTTTATAATAATATATGAGCCGAACAAAATGGTCTCGTGAGTGAGTTTTCACGTACATATATTATTAAGTATAGTGGAAATTTATATTTATTTTTATATACGCTATCGCTATTTAAAATGTGAATATTTATTTTTATTTATTGTCGTGCGATTTTCAATAGGCGAATGCTCTATAAGGGTTCCTTTAATTTTATATTGAATTAATTGTGTTTATTTTTTTAACGATGACGTCTTAATGATTGTTTTGCTGAAACTTTTAATATTTTTATATTGAAAAAAATCTCTTGTCTGTTGCATTTTATACCATACATACTTGAATGTATTAAAAATTTCATGTACTAAAGCACTATGGAGATGCATATTGATATGCATCACATACAAAGCATAGGGGCGAAAACACACTGAGTGGGATGTGGTACGTGGTTTTTTTTTTTAGATACTTTTAAACATGCGAAAAAAACTCAGCGCCCCCTACTCCATATACATGGTCCCAAAAATAACCCCCTGGAGTGTTTTCGGTGATATTTTATCCTTGCTTGACAGCGATCGATAACGATGAATCCCATATTTACAGGGAAAGTAGGAGAAACTTTTCAGTTGGATATGCATACACGTGTAATCTTCCAAATATTATGCATTCTGCACGTGCAAGTACACCTGATTTCGGCTTGGGGAACACCCACTGTCAAGGACACATGACGTCCCATACCACTCAGTGTGTTTACGCCCTAACTTTCAATTCGACAAATCAATCGATGCGAAGCTTCCTAGTGCCTTCGAAAGTGAAGTATTGAGTATAGATTGAGTCAATATTACACTAGTAAATTGACTTTACCAGAGGCAGTCACAATGTAATGACAGTCCATATCCAAAAACAAGTCAAATCCTAGGTGAAAACACTGATTGGAACAATCAGCTGGAGGATTGGCGCCAATTTATTGTGTTTTTTTGTGATGACCATATCGTCATAGTAATTAAGTTAATTCATTCGAACTAAACTTGCTCAAAGATCGCTTTTAAAAGCACTAACTGGACTTCGGCTTGTATTACTCTATTGATTGTTTAAAATTGTTTATCTGAATCTGTGACTCGTGTGAGTTTTCATTAAAAATCTAATCGAGGCCTGCTCTAAAAGTCGTCCGTTTGCAAAATGCCCTGAAACGTATTCAAGCTTACTAAAATTTATGTACATAGAGAGTCTACCCTAAAACTTTGACGTATGAACGTTGAGACTTATACAACAGCCAATAAGGGCTCGCGACCCATCGACCAATGACCTTTCTGTGTTGAGCGTATACGCTGTGTTTAAATACTAGGCGGTTTTGGTCCGTGCTTCATTTGGAGCTGGCAGGCCGACGGATCAAGAACAATAAACTGCCTCTAATGTTACGTCTTTCACTCAGATTTCGGAAACCCCTCTACACGTCCACGCTACAATAGTTTTACAATGTTTGAATTATGTAAATCGTAAATGTTGATTAAATTTCCCAAATGAGCAGCTGGTAGCTTGAGTCCGGTTTGGTATACGTATTCGTTCAGGAGCGGGCCTTGACTTGTCGTTCAGAGACGTGTCCACAAAAGTCACAAATTCTTACTTTTGGTCTCATTTTTGTCTTACACTCGTGTCTCAAATGTAAATCGTGTATTCTAATAGGCTAATATTGTATAAATTATTTATATCATAGTGTAATGTGTAGTGATAAATGTAAAATAGTTGACTTTTATAAAGTGTAAATAGAATAATTGTAATTTAAGTCAAAATTTGCGTATTTGCGACTTGATTGATTCTGGAGTGTGGCACAAGACGTGTTGTAAAACAAACTACTATTATTGTAAATTCGCCACACGGTGCCAACGTCTAATGGTGCGTGTTCACGGACAGTATTGAATTGACGATGCTAACCTAATCAGTATCTGGCGCTTTAGCTCTTTAGTTTAGTCCAAGATTGCTAGAAAGATCGTCGATTCGCTGTAGCACTATCAACTTTAGTTAGTTACTAGTTTACTTCATAAACACCTGCAGGTGACAATTCAAAAACATATGACTTATTATTAAACTTAAAAAATGTTTCCAATCCTTTACCCTTTGAGTCCCCCTGACGTATTTTCTGTTGAAAGCCCACTACGCTGAAAATTTTCAACTGCATAGAATTATTTAAAAATCCAATAGAAAGCAGGTATAAAAATTGTAGCTTATCCAAACAAAACCTAGATAACTACTGCCGGGGATTTCGAATTTTGTAAAGGTGTGTTTAGACTCTCTAATATATCTTGCAACAATATAAAATAAACAAAAGAAGTCTATTAATGAATGTGTTGTTCCAAAACCAGTTCCATCTTCTTCATTGTTGTTGAAATGTAATAATCACAATCTAAATGCCAAGCCACAATGTAAAATATTTAGTAGTTGGGGATTTCCATCGGGTAATTCTGCTATGATTATAGATTCAGAAATTCCGGTGTAAACCAGCCTTTATAAACATTGACACAGATTACACGACCCATATTCAATGCATTTTTTTTTCAATGCTACCTGGAAAGGCTTAGCGGGTAGTATTCTTGTTTACTTGGTACATGCTCACAATACAATGCCGATCGGCGTTGGTCAGCATGCAAAGGGTTAAACGGAGGATTAACCCACCCAGTGATTAGAAAATTTCTTTTACCAAATTCTCTCTTCCAATGGAGAGCGCTAGATATCAACTAAGGAACAGTCTAATACTATTTATCAATACAAAAACAAAACGACCAGCAATACTGTCGGTGAAAACGTATCTAAATCGGCGGACTCGACTCGACGAACGGTCTCTGTCCACTTTTGTAAGTTAAAATTGAGTTAATCCAGCGGTGATTCTGACAAATTGTACCTGATCTGTCGACGGAGCAGTTGATCGATTGTTTGGCGTCAAACGTATCTAGGATTAGTGCCATCGGTGTGCAATTATATCATGCGGCAGCAAACATGATGTGATATTGTATATAACGGATTTGTAATGTTAAATTATGCTTACTTACTCGTTATCGTAGAAATCAGTATTATCATTAACGACGTATACAACTGTATCATCTCTTCGCAATATTTGTTGGTTGTGGCTATTTGCAGGTACTATTATATATCTGCGAATTATTGGCTATTTGTAGGTTGTATATCTGCCACAGGCGCAAAGCCTTCTGCGCATGAACTTATAATCCGCATATATAGTACCTGTAAATAGTCACAACTATATTTGTTTATGCGTATTCGTGCATGTGGACAGTGATGTCTGTATTATCCATTTTTAAAAATTTTGTATAGTATATTTCACTTCAGACGATGGACGATGGTGATTTAGTGTGTAATGATTTTTTTTTATTGAATTTCTACTATTTTGAACGGTGCCTTACGTAGATGCTACTTAAATTCTGATTTGTTTTCTTATTCATACGCACGTGCAAGTTTTAATTGTATTTATTATTAGATTGCTTGTGAATTGATAGATCAAACCGAATATAAAAACAATACAATAAAGAAAAGACTTTTTGAGGGATGGTGCTTTCGATGTGTAATGTTGATTTTAATTTTGAAAGGTGCGTAGGATTATTACCAGTGAATTGTTTTAGTTGAAATTTATATAGTATATATTATAATGTAATTGCTAATACTTGAAAAGTATTTCGGCCATTATCGGGATAAATAATTGTGTTACCTTTGAATTAATATAAAATGTGTTTGTAAATCTTTAATGTTTCCCGGTAAAGTGTGAAAATGTGTTTTTGAATCAACGAGGAATATTTTTTCTCACAATCTTATATTGGCTACTGACAATTTGTATAAATAATATATGTATTTATTATTTGTTATAATTCTGGTTGCGTACAAATTTGTATTTATATCAATGACATTTGTTGAATTGATTGTTATAATTTTTGCATTAATAATAATCAATGATTATCGAATTTATATATATAAATATATATATATATATATAATATATGAAAAAATTACACATTTAAACAGCATTTCACGTTTTTTATTTCTCTTTATTTTAATTATTTCATATTTTTATTTGACAAATGACGACTTTTTTTTTGGTTCAGAGACGAGATATGACTTTTCTTATAGATCTGTGCCCAGTGAACACGAATCTGGTAATAAAAAATGTTGATTGGCTCGAGATTCGGAGATATGTGTTTTTTAAATCGCGCGATTTTTCTATATATTGGTGTTGTTCGGTCAATGTCTCAAAATCTGTCAATTTCCTGTTCAAAATGAATATTGGAATCTATAGTTGGATATTTTATCTTTCATTTGTAGTACTTTTCAGCTTTCAAATCTCTCTAAGTAGTCGTCCAGTTCAAATCAAAAGTCAAAAGTACCTATTTTCTCTTGGGATTTTTTTCCCACTGTTAATACTATTTTATATTGAATATTTATACTGCGATGAAATATTTAGGACTGCCTCTTGACTCAAGGCTTACATGAAGGCATCAATATAAAAAAATAAAAAAAAATTCCCTACAAATTAGGAATTCTCCACTTTACATTGGTCCGGAATTCCTACGCTACCAATAGAAACATTGTGTCTCAGATCTTTAAACGTACTCAGCCGCGTCAAAAACATAAACTTTACACGTTCTTTAGTATCTGAATATTCGCATACACTATTAAGTGAAAAATGCGAAATCGGAATCCGAGTAGCTAATATTTGTTTTCTATAAATTTAAATTATGTTCAACAGTTTTTTTGTGGTGAAAATAGCGCACGTCACTCTCACTTGCAAATAGCGGCCGGAAATTTACGGTTAAGATATTCTTATCTATTTTGATAAATAGCACAAAAGGAAAACAATATTAATTAGATACTCCAGTCATCGCTAGAACCTTGGTCGATAGGTAAGTCTACCTTTATTATTCTTTTTCGTGTGCTCTCTCCTCGTTGTAAAACATAAGAAAATCTTTTCGTATACACGTATTCATCAGGCATCAGCCACTAAAGCCCGGACCCATAGGGTGCCGCGTGTTGTTCAATTGTTGTAAATGCATTGTTAAAGATTCGCCGAACGTTTTTTTTTTGGACTCTAGCTTTGTAAATAGAGCTAAACCGCTTCCTGGAAAAAGCACGGTGTCTATCCGCAGTCTAGTCATCACTAGAGTAAATGCTTTGTAAAAAAGGTTCGGCAAACCATTAACAATGAATTTACAACATGTGAACAATGAACAGCGCGCTCTGGGTCCGCTCTTTAGTCATCACATTCCTTTAGATAAGTTATTTAATGTCAATATTAAAAGTTCGCAAAGTAAAACAAAGTTCAATTAATTGAAAAAACCCCTGGTTAAATAATATAGTTCCGTTGTTATTTTACATATAAAACAATTTAAAATTAACACCAATGAAAAAAAATAATTGTAACTGAACGAAAATCCTTATAAATACGAAGAATTAAAAAAATCTTATAATAAACTCTGTACTTTGTCATAAAATTGAGATTAAACTGGTTTGTATACATGTACATATTTTATTTATTTATTTGTGATTGGATAGTGTGCTAATTTGTCACGATACGTTTAATTGAGTTTTGGAATAATTATTGTGTAAAAAAATAACATTTTCGTACGCAATTTATTAATTACGTGAGCGTAATAACACGATAGTGATTTTTCCCGTGAGTGATTTGTCTCGTGAGTGATTTATCTGTGAGTGTCATGCCCGTGACCCAGTTGTCTTGTGAGTGAAATATCGTGCGCGTAACGCCGTTGAGTAAAAGGTCCGTGAGTCATTTGTCGCGGAACCCTTTTCGTAGGCTTGAAATAGACATATATACACGTCATCGTTCATATCCAGAGACTCCTGCGATACCACTTGTATACTGAATAATGCTTATATTGTACCGAAACTGTTTTCAAAACCAAATTGAGTGCTACCCATTATTTCCGTGATCATTCGGTGATCGCCGTTGGTTTTTTTGAACGCTATAAAATTTAAAATCAGAGCGGCAAAAGCCCTAAAAATTTTTTGATTAGAGTGCCAAAGGCACCTTTACTCTCTGGGCTCAAAGTAATTTGTACTCAGCAAATTCTATTCATTGGGTGAAGGCTTTAGAATTATAGAATTATAGGCCCTTTAGAATTATAATTTTATTCTCAAAAAAAGTAATTTCACATTTCGACGCCGCTGCGAAATCTTCTGTAACATCGCAAACTTTTTTCAGTATTCTGCAAAGATTTTTTTCACTATTTTCAGCTTTAATATATCGCTGGAAGATTCTAACTGATTCACGTGCAATTATGTATATTCCTTAAATAATTCCTAATTATCTGACACACGATGGGAAGCGAAAATAGCAAGTGTCAAAGCAGTTCGTTATCAAACTGCTGACGTTCATGATGCTTTAACCAATTTAACTGAAACTGAAAGAAAGTGTAACTCATGAAGCAACCACATTGGCCCGACAGTTAAAAGATTTCAGCTTTTTTTGTTTCGTTCATTGTTGGGTATGATGTTCTTTTTCAAATGAACGTTGTTTTTAAAGCTTTTTAAGCAAGCTTTTCTCCAGTCTACTAATTTTACAAAATAGACTTTCCAGTTTTGAAACTCTATCTACGGAAATTAAATGATATCGCTGAAAATCTTGATTTTTCACTTTGCTGCCGGTCTCAAGCCTGAAAAAAGGAGGAGTAACCTATTTTTTAAATAATTTTTTTAGGGGCGCTTAGAAAAAATTGCCCGAGGGCGCCATATATTGGAAATAATATTGCCCTAATTGAATATAATAAAAAATATATGAGATTTTATATAAACATTGTTATGATAATAATAAACATTATACATATATGTACATACTGTGTATTTTTAGAAAATTATTCTGGTGTAAAACTCTTTTCAAAAAGAAGTATTATAATAATAAATTAGAAGAATGTGGAATTTTCATGAAACGAAATGTTTCATCGTGTCTCGATTTTATTTCAATTTAATTACATACAAGATATTATTTTTTATATATATCAGTTATTTATTGTATATTAAATAGATTCATGTGCATCGCATTTAAAATTATATATTATTATATGCGATGCGAAAATTAAAATTATAGGTTTATTTAATTAAAGTAACGTAGTTACACAATCACTACAAAACAACAAACAAACCAAATATTCACACGATATTAAATTTACAGGACAACTGTTTACGACTTTCGACCGATTGCTTACAAAGTTGTATTGAGACTGACTATGAAGAGTTTCATTTTTATTTCATTTATGAAAACTTTGCAGAAAGATCGAACACGTGCAATTGTTTTCGTTGTTTTCCAAGTAAAATCTATCAATAGCGACTGAGATTTCAAACAAACCTTTAAATTAAATTATGAGAATTATAACAGCACGAACGGTTGATTTTTAAATGCTTTTTGTTAATAATAAATTATGTTCACAATGCATTTTATATCTATTTTAATAGCTACTGATATACTGATCATTTTCTATTTTACAATTTTATTTTATTGTAAATCTGAAATCGATTTCTTTTGGACTCCCCCATGTCCACTTATCATTGGTTACATCAGCGGTTTCCAAACTGGGAGGCGCGCCTCCCTGGGGAGGCGCGGACTATTGCCAGGGGAGGCGCTAAAACTTTTTAATAAAAAAATAATTTTCATACCATAATATCTACAAATAAATAAAACTTCATATCGTAGCTTAACAGTAAAAATTCAATGCATGAATGTTTATTTTTATTTTTCTTTCATTTTTATATACACATTTAATTAGCAATCTTTCTCGAAGAAAACCAACATTAAGAGGCACATTTGTGGACGAACGATAATTGTATTGTTAAACTTGCCTATTTGGTTGATTTTTTTGGAAAATTGAGCGGTTTAAATAAATCAATGCAGGGATCACAAATACATCCACTTGTTCAAAAAGACAAAGTAAAAACTTTCATTAATAAGTTGAAATGATGAAAATCAAATTTACAAAAGAATGAGTTGGATATGTTTTCACTTTCCAAAGATTTCTGGGCCACAGCCAATATTGAAGCAAGTAAAAATCTTTTTGCTGACCACTTGGATGGTTTAGTGCTGCATTTTTCCAATTATTTCAAATACCTTGATTTCTCAAAGTTTTTGTGAATACAGAATCCTTTTAACTACAATGAAGAAGGCGAATTCGAGCTGACAACCATCGAAAAAGAAAAATTGATAGAAATATTATGCGATAGCTCACTAAAACAAAAGTTTCAAAATGAAACCATAATTAAATTTTGGATGAATCTTAGTGGAGAGTATGAATCTTTGTATTGCAAAGCAATGCAAGTGCTTTTACTGTTTGTAACGTTTTATTTATGCGAAACGGGCTTTTCGGTACTAGTTGCAATGAAAACCAAATATCGAGCCAGGTTAATAGTCGAAAAAAAGTTACGAGTGTCACTCTTCATATTGTCCCCAAGATTTCATAAACTTTGTGCCAATAAACAACAACATCCTTCGCATTAAATTTTGATGTGTTATATGTAGTTTAATTAGTAATTTAATATAAAAATAAATAAATGTTACGTGTTCGTTAAACATAGCAAAACCTTTTTATTTTTCTGTCTATTGTAGTGTTCAGTATTTTTTTTTAAATAAAGGTTTATTATTTAAAACATATCTATATTATTATATCTATTAAGAAATAAAAGGTAGGGAGGCGCGGAAAAAAAATTTGTTTTAGGGAGGCGTAGTAGCATAAAGTTAGGAAACCGCTGGGTTACATAGATTTTTGAAAATAAAAATTAAAGTGTGTTTGAACTGTTATTTCCAATTTTCTTTTACACATTCAGAACAAGTTTTTTATGTAAAATATAATGGTGTAGTATTCTGTTGATTTTATCATTTGCAGTTTTATTGTAAATAAAATTTACGGGTCTACGTGACTTGACAGAATGTTAAATTACAGAAAACGCAAATATCGGAAGGCAAAGATCGAAAATCGAAAGATCTTAAGTCGAAAGATCAAAAAAAAGTGGTAAACGGTACGTACTCACTTAATTTGCGCGAGCAGGATACAACAGGAACAAGAGGAACATGCTTTTCCTCCCGTATTCTGCGCGCGCACATTAACACGGGAGGAAAAGCATGTTCCTCTTGTTCCTGTTGTATCCTGCTCGCGCAAATTAAGTGAGTATGTACGTGAGTATGTACCGTTTACCATGCACCATTTTTTTTTTTGATCTTTCGACTTAAGATCTTTCGATTTTTGATCTTTGCATTCCGATATTTGCGTTTTCTGTAATTTAACATTCTGTCAAATTACGGAGACCGAAAATTTACGTACATAATATGTACGTACTTCTTTCTGTGTATGTTCGACGTGTAATTTTTTGATTTGATTTTTAGTAGAAGGCTTTTGAGAAAATATTGGAAGCACAATGATCGAAATAAAGGCTAATCCAGACTTTGCAACCAACCGAATCGATTATTTGTACGATGCAATGATGGATCGAAAGTACACTGATGTATTTTTCTTTGTTCGCACCCGGAGGTATCTTTGTTCCATTTTCAAAAATAGTTAAAATTCAAAATGTCAGTTCTAATGATCATTTTGCAGTTTTTTCGCACACATGGTAGTTCTGTCGGCATGCAGTGACTTCTTCACGAAAAATGAATACAAATTGAGTGCTACTTTTTCCGATTTCGAGTACCCAGTCATCGAGGCAATGCTAAAGTATTGCTACACGGGTAAAACAAGTAAGTATTTTCATTAAAATATTATAATAATTTAGTTCCGTGGTTTGTTTTCTTTTCCATCGGCACGTACCAAATTGATGGCTGCGTCACCAATCACGAGGGGCAGCAGATTGTTGTTAGCTTGGATATTTAAAATCTAAAATATGCTGATCTCTTTGAGGACCCAGACATTTCTGGGGGGAAAATCGTGCTGACATTTGGGCGCATTAAAAATAAAGTATAAATTAAAACCAAACAAGGAAATAAAATTTGCGTGCAAAATAAATAAATAAATAAATACTACCACTTTCCGGGTGAGAGGATGGTGGAGAGGTGACGAACCAATAATCCAAACTATTATTAAAATAATAATTTAAATCAAACCAAAAACAAATTGTTCGGATTAACCGCTTGACACCTCTCCACCAGTAGCCCGCATAATGGTAGTATACTTTAATATTTATTTATTTATTTAGCATTCAAACTTTGTCTCAAGTTTTTTAAGCTGTTGCACCAAAATGTCATCAAGCAGAAATGTCACGCGTCAAAATGACGCCGCGCTCAGTTATACGGGTTGGTAAATATATTAATTTACGAGTTTATTGTTTCTTATATAATGACGCCCTGGAGCAATTCTGTAATGTCATTTTGGAAACACTATAAAAATAATGAATAAATTCACTTAATATTATATTTTAAATCTATTTTCAGAAATCGACGAAAAGCACTTTGAAAATTTCCGCAAGCTAGCCGACAAGTTGGAAATCAAAAATATTTCCCCTCGATACAAAACAATCGACGAAAAAAATTGTCTAGAGGTATTGACGCTGTCAGATGACCCAACGTCAAAAGAAAAGGCGATGAAGTTGACCATTGCAAACTTTAAAACTGTGAGTGTTGATCTCATAAAAACTTTTGCAACCACTTGCATATGTTGAGACACATCAAGGTCTCCGTGCTCGCATTGTATTTCAATTTGGACCAGCTTTTACCCTACCACTTTTATTTCAGTTACACAAAACCTCAGACTTCCTCAGTTTGCCAGCCTCTGCCCTGTCCGAGATCCTGA